>NC_065446.1:238234273-238873066 GCF_917563875.1 Diabrotica virgifera virgifera | reverse complement strand
TAAATTAATATTTGTACTAATTAATGTACTAATTTATCATAGTTTCTAAATTTTAATTATATTAACCAAAAAGTCGGTAGAAGAAAAAGTCGTCTCCTGTAAAATGTGCGTTTTGTCGGTTACGATGTTTTGTCAAAAACCCATCGATATGCGAGCCGAGCTGTATGCGAACGCTATATTCGTATATGTAAAGGCGGAAATACATATCCGCGCCGCGAACTCCGCGCCGTGTGTGCGCCGCGCGTTCGTGGCGCGGTTATTGTTCGTTAAAATTTTTCATTTTGACGATCCAGAGGAAACTTACGAACGTTTAGTAATTGTAGATAATCATGTCTCTGTCCTGTACTTCTACTACATCTTATTATGGTATTGTTCTGAAACTATTTTCTTGTGTCATCTTATGCAATTTACTATTTTATGTGGAATAAGCCACAGTTTGGGAACATTTCGGGAACTACCTTTTTCGCTTCCTGGCAACACAAATATAATGGTAGGGGAGCCCAAGCGGGGATTTTTGCAGTTACTCGAGCGCGTTAGATTATCATATGGGGAGAAACGTGGTACCCTGCAGATGTACCTCCACCATATATTGGCTCTTAACACAGGGGAGTTCGTTCAGGGGGGCCCGAAAAAAAATCTATCCTTAAAATATTCGAAATTGTCAGATTAAGATAAGGTAAGTTAAGTACATGCAAAAGAGTCTATATTTCAAAAATATGACGATTTGAGCGGGGCGTACGGAAATGGGTGAGTCAAAAAGTTTCACAAAAAAAAGCGAATATTTCGCAAAATGAACGTCAGATTGAAAACCTAAAAACTACGTGTTCAATATTTTTCAAAAATCTATCGAAAAATACCAAACTTGACCCCCCACGGAGAGGGGTGGGGGGTAAATTTAAAATTTTAAATACAAATCCCGCGATCTTTCGCAAAATAAACATCATATCGAAAAACTGCAAAACACACTTTATCAATGTTTTTGAAAAATCTATCGAATGGTTCCAAACACGACCCCCCACGGAGGTGAGGTGGGGGGTTACTTTAAAATCTTAAATGGTAGACCCCGTTTCTTATTGCAGATTTGGATTGTTTGTATAAAAATAAACAACTTTTATTCGAAACATTTTTTTGAATTATGGATAGATGGCGCTATAATCGGAAAAAGGATTGTTGGAAATGGAAAATTAAATTAAAAAATGGGAAGTCCCCACTAAAATGGAAAATTTTACTTAACTTTTTTGGTTTTAGGACCTAATAATCACAACCCAATAGGTCGCCAAAGCGCTCGAGTGACTGCACATTTAGCATACTTTGCTCCCCTACCATAATATACCTGCTTGTTCCTACAACCAGAAACAAAATTAGAGAACTATAGGTACTTCCAAGTCATGCGATACCTTTTTCGTTTTCCGGTGACACAATTGTAATGTATCTGCTTGTTTCAACTGCGTAGCTTCACTAGAAACGAAATTAGAGAACTATAGGTTCTTCCAAGCCCTGTGTTAACTTTTTCGCTTTCCGGTGACCCAATAATAATATATCTGCTTGTTCCAACTCAGTTACTTCACCAGAAGCGAAGTTAGGAAACTATAGGCTCTTCCAAGATGTGCGTTACCTTTTTCGCTTTCCGACGACACAATTATAACATATCTACTTGTTCCAACTCCGTTGCTTCACCAGAAGCGAAGTTAGGAAACTATAGGCTCTTCCAAGTTGTGCGTTACCTTTTTCGTTTTCCGGTGACCCAATTATAATATATATGCTTGTTCCAACTACGTTGCTTCACCAGAAGCGAAGTTAGAAAACTATTGGGTCTTCCAAGTTGTGCGTTACTTTTTTGGCTTTCCGGTGACCCAATTATAATATATCTGCTTGTTCCAACTCCGTTGCTTCACCAGAAGCGAAGTTAGAAAACTATTGGGTCTTCCAAGTTGTGCGTTAGCTTTTTGGCTTTCCGGTGACCCAATTATAATATATCTGCTTGTTCCAACTCAGTTGCTTCACCAGAAGCGAAGTTAGGAAACTATAAGCTCTTCCAAGATGTGCGTTACCTTTTTCGCTTTCCGACGACACAATTATAACATATCTACTTGTTCCAACTCCGTTGCTTCACCAGAAGCGAAGTTAGGAAACTATAGGCTCTTCCAAGTTGAGCGTTACCTTTTTCGTTTTCCGGTGACATAATTATAATATATCTGCTTGTTCCAACTCCGTTGCTTCACCAGAAGCGAAGTTAGAAAACTATTGGGTCTTCCAAGTTGTGCGTTACCTTTTTGGCTTTCCGGTGACCCAATTATAATATATCTGCTTGTTCCAACTCCGTTGCTTCACCAGAAGCGAAGTTAGAAAACTACTGGGTCTTCCAAGTTGTGCCTTACCTTTTTCGCTTTCCGGTGACACAATTATAATATATCCGCTTGTTTCAACTGCGTTGCTTCACCAGACACGAAGTTAGAAAACTATAGGTTCTCCAAGTCGTGCGTTACCTATTTCGCTTCCCGGTGACACATAATATATATCTGCTTATGAATGTTTTTTTGATATTGATAACTATTTCCGAAGCGAAAGTCGAAAGGTCAAGTAAACTTGATTTCAAACTCGAATTGTTGCTTATGCCCAAATAAAATAATAAATCTTATTTTTAATACATGTTATTTTTAGTACAACAATGAACTAACATTTTTTAAAAAGGTCCGCATGTACATTTTTTTATTTCAGCTTCTATTTCCGTTCAGATCGGATTTAAGTTGTTTCTTTAAATTAAATGGTTCTTTATTGAGGATCCCACAATAATGATTTTCCACGGTAAACATCAATTTCCTTCCGACAGTTCCTACCATTCCATTACTAACAAATATTCAACTCATGCGCGCCAAAACCAACAAACCACTCGCAAACCCGTCCAAATACGTATTGCGAACCATAAAAGCGTTTGTTGAAAAACCGACAGAATTTAGATCGTGGTGCGCCGTGTGCGTGCCGTTTGTGCGTCACTTGAAAACACGTACTAATCTGACGAATACGCTGCGCGCGAGCGGCTCGCACACCGAGCAGAGCGCATATGTATCTCCGCCTTTATTTGTACGGCGGAACGAACCGCTTCGAAGCTGTTCGTTCGTCGCTCGTCACGAACCACGGCCTGTCGTGTGTTGGGACGAACACAAAGGATATTCGCTGTTCAATTTGGACCGCGTACGCAACGATATTGTCTGGTTCGTTTCATCGAATCGAGGATGTGTGAATGACGTATTCCTAGAGAGAAGCAACGTGAGAAACACAATGTAATCAATTTTAATTTTATAGTTGATAAACAAATAATTGCTGACTTCATTTACATTTAGAACGTGACTTTGAGATAAAATTACAAATTAAAAGAATCATTTACATATTATGTTATGGCGAGCACGCCACTGTGTGTGTTTTTATTTCAATATCTAGACTACATCGGAGATGATAAACACCTACGCTGATAATTTCGAGGTGTCAGTGATACGCTACAGGACTATGAAAAATTTTCGGAAATAGTTTGTATTCATTAATTTAGTATCGTTTTGTACCCTAAGCTTAGAGATGTATCAAGTCAAACTAGTTTGATTTTATTCAACAAACTTGACTTGACTTGAAAACCAAACTTTTTTTTGTAAAAAAGTTTGACTTGACTTGATTTCGATATCTTTAGGTTTGACTTGAAATCAAACTTCTTCAAACAGTTTGAAGTTTGAATATCATATTGCGCAACGTGTTTATTTCCATTTCTAATTGAGAGGGTACCTACTGACTTTTGTTTTGACTTATTTGGATAGGTCTGAATCTGTACTCTGCTACTCCTCAAATTAGTTTGTAGTTCATATTAAGAAGTATGTGCTTGGCTTGTTTATTACGTTCGTTTTGAAGTGTGTGCTTTGTGAAATAATATCTTCTCTTCTTCTTCTTTTTATAAAGACATTACTCTGTCTGTTTTTCAATGTGCCTCCAGTAAGTTGTCATTCCATCTTTTTCGTGGTCTTCCCACTGACCGTCTTCCTATTGTGGAACCGTCTCTCGCCGTCCTTACTACTCTATTATTGTTGTCATTCGGCTTATGTGGTCGGTCCATTCTACTCTTCTGCTTTTCACCCAGTTATTAATGTTGTCCACCTTGCATCTCCTTTGTATATCTGCATTTCTAGCTCTATACCACAGCGTCTTACCATCGATTTTTCGCAATGTTTTCATCTCTGCTGTTTCTAGCATTCTTTTTGTCCTTTCTGTATCAGGTCGTGTTTCTGCCGCGTATGTCATTATTGGTCTGATGACTGTTTTGTAAATTCTGTCTTTCACTTCTTTTCCGATGTTTTTATTTCTCCATATTGTTTCATTCAGGCAACCTGCGGCTGTGTTTGCTTTATTCGCCTGATCTTCCACTTCTCTTTCGAGCTTTCCGTAGCTGCATAGTGTAATGCCTAAATATTTAAACTCCATGACTTGTTCTATTATTTGACCCTCCAGCTCTAATTTACATCTTATTAGATCTGCTGTTATAACCATGCATTTAGTCTTTTTTGGGGAAATTAACATGTTCAATTTTCTAGCGGTTATATTAAATTCGTGCAGCATACGTTGTAAATCATCTTCACTTTGAGAGATTAGTATTGCGTCGTCTGCATAGCAGATTATTTTAAGTTGTTTTTCTCCCATTTGGTATCCTTTTTTTGTTCTTACTTTTAATAATATCTGAACCTGAATATTTTTCGGCTCAGAGCATGTACCAGATCAAATTGAGTCTGATTTTGAAGGTATCTCTTCTCTTCCACTGCAAAAATTAAGAGAAAAAATCTGTAGTTGAAGTAAAATTAATTAAGAAAAATAAATACACTGATTTATTTGATATTGCGGTAGGTGATTTCAAAACAATGAAAATTGAAAAGTACATAAGTACATACTTGTATTATGTAAAAATAAAGAACAGTGTTATAAAATGACAATAAGTGAACTAATGCTTTAAGACGACATTGCAAAGTTGCAAAAAAATCATTAAACCTAGTCTATCAAAAATATAATATTTTGTTGTTCCTTCATAAATTTTGTTAAAAGGGCCATTCAAGTATCGTAGTAACACAATTTTACAACCTCTACCCTATCTGTACATTTTCATCTTTTGTTGTGAAGAACGGTCCAGCTATTTATTGCCAACATGTGTTACTGTGCTTGATCTTTTAGACAAATTTTAAGATTTTTTCACTTGAATACTATTGTCCTATTGTAACATGAGCGGAGCGTGAGGGGGCAATATAATACAATCCAGAAGTTCTATGTAAAATATAAACGAAAGTTGAAATTTGGGAGATTGTGATTCCGTAGTTTTTTTTATTTAAGTTAAAAACAATGTTATGTAACGCGCTGTTCGCAGCTTGACCACCCTTTTTGGGTCCTGGCTTGTTCTAGGATTTTCCGCCATTCTGTTCTGTTCCTTGCTTTGTTCTTCCAATTGGTAATCTCAAGTGTTTTCAGGTCTTGTTCCATGTAACTAAGTTTAGTTCTTCCCTTTGACTTTCTCCCTACTGGTGTTTGCCTCATTATATGTTTTGGTGTTTCGGTCTCCAACATCCGTTTAACATGGCCCATCCAGCGCAGACGTCCGATCTTTAAGGATGTTATGACCTCGGGTTCGTTGTATGTTGCGTATAGTTCAAAATTATATCTTCTGCGCCATAGGTCATTTTCTTTCACCCCCTTATAATCGCTTTTCGATAGTGTCCATATCTCTGATCCTTATATAAGGACCGGTTTTATCAGGGTTTTGTATATTTTGCATTTGGCTTTTCTCGTGATGTTGTTAGATCTTAGATGTTTAATTAGTCCATTTACTAACTTGCGTTACCCTCCCCCAACTTGCGTTACGTAATACTTTAAGGCTTCCAAAGTAGATTAAATTACACTTGGTATGATAAAAAAACTATTCAACGAATTCTTTGTTTTAATCTAGTGACACTCTAATATAAAAAAGTTATATTGATAAAACGAAACTTACCAGCAAGCAATTCTAAGCATACATACACGAATCATTTTCAAAAAATTTACCCTATTTGATTATAATCGCTTCCTGTATCAAGATAATTTTAAGTGGCACTTATTGTAATATTAATTTTCTTATCTTAACTAGCAACTAACATGTCAATCTCGACAAAAAAGTATATCTATTAAATAAATTATTTTTCAAACTCTTTCAAACTAGTTTGACAAACAGTTTGAATTTTCAAACCTGTACGATTGACCAGTTTGACTTGACTTGAATTATTTGTCAGAAGGATTGACTTGAGTTTGACTTGAAATTAAGTCAAACTCAAGTCAAGTTCAAACATTCAAGTCAAACTTGTGCAACTCTACTAAGCTGTTAACATCTTAATAAACTTGTGAATTTCCTTCAGAGTTTCGTTACTTATTTCTCCAACGAACACACATCATTGTATACAGAATAAAAGTAGCGCAGTCAGTAGAATTTTAAATTAGAAAAGGTAAAACCTTTTTTTAATCGATTTTAATCGTTAATTGGGAAATTGGAGAATTAGTGACTTAGTATTTGAGTTCCGAGTGTAAGGCCACGAGGAAGGAAAACTGAAGGAACCCGTAAGCAACTTTGAAGAATTCCAAGTGTAGGGTCACTTGTTGTGTAAAGCCACAAAGTAATTCGGAAGTTCTGGGGAGGCGCAACTAGCAACTTCGTGAAATCTTTTTAACCAGCTTCAGTGAAAAGCCACTCGACCCTGGAAACGGTGAAGCATTTCCATAGAAGAAGCAACAACATCCCGGCTACCATACCGACTACATACAGTTTAGAATTTCGACCAGTTCCAGTGTAAAGCCACTTGATCTGGAAGGTACAAAACGTGCTCACACCCGTTCTCTGCCCGTTCCAGTGTAAAGCCACTTGATCTGGGAAAGTGCAACGTTCTCCACCCGTTTCAGTGTAAAGCCACTTGATCTGGGAAGCTGCAACGTTTTCGATCCGTTCCAGTGTAAAGCAACGTTCTCACGGAATACTTGAGGTTAGTCGAATTATATTAATTTCTATTTGTTTTCATTTTTTTTTATTTACTCTGTTTCGCTATTTTCAAACTTTTAAGATATCATATCTAGTATTTTCATTTTTTTTTATTTGTTTAATTTATTTTTGGTTAATACACTGGCAATTAGTAACGTAACAGCAACTACGCCAACAATAATTTCAGTAAGAACTTCTAATAATTATATTAATTGTGAGAAAGCTATCAAGCTTATAAGTGTGTTTAATGGGTCCTCATCAAAATTACATTATTTTATAGTTTCTGTTTATTTAATTTGTACAGAATTTGACCCAAAACTGCCAATTTTACCTTTTATTTTAAAAAGCAGGTTAAAGGAAATCACATTATTTTCATCTGATCGAGAACAAAATATATTTAGTCCAAATAATATACACGACAATCAAGTCCGAAGTAATATTATCAACTTCACCGAAAAAATTGATGATCGCAAACTAATATTAGACCATCTCGATAAAATATTACAAACAAAAACAAAGGATATTCAGCATATTTCGCCTTCGGTTAAAACAAACAAACCAGCAGACGCTCTTTCAAGTGTTCCAATAAATCATATCTATCGAAAAGAAAAGGAATTTGCCGAATTTCAGAATGTTAAAGCTAACTTGGTTTTAAATATTTTTTTTATATTTTAACGAGCAGGTCTTAGAAATTAATAATAAAAATATTTTATATCTTTATAATGAGAATAACAGAAGTTATTTTGAAATTAAAAAATGATATTTCTCTTGGTATTGGTGACTCACATTTTGAAAAATAGTTAAAATTAAACAACATCACTGCCTGGAAAATTTTAATATCTGTCGACCTTTTCTTTTTTGATAAACAAAGGAAATGCTAATTGTTATTATAGGAAACCCAACGAAATTTGCGCAAGCTTTATTTTAACCGTATGCTATTACATTTTGTGATGCTATTAAGTGAACGAAGTTAATGTGTAATATGGCAAGTAGTAGATATGAGGTTTCATTATCCATATTATAAAGGGAATTTAATCAATAACTGCAACATATAATTCGATTGCCTTGTGGTACACTTCATCTACGGCCTTCTCACAGCAACAAAAGTAGAATGAGTTATTGCCGGTGTTTCTTTTTTTTTTTTTTCATGTGGCCCTACCTGCCCTGTCCGGAGCATGTCCAGAAAGGCTCTACACTACAAGCCAAAACTTCGAAGCTGCAAAAGAAGCCCTTCTTGGACACCCCAGCTTCGGTCTTCAGGAGTGAGGTGTTATACTGTGTGTGTTTTTATTTCAATATCTAGACTACATCGGAGATGATAAATACCCACGCTGATAATTTCGAGGTGTCAGTGATATGTTCCAGGACTATGAAAGATTTTAAGAAATAGTTTGTATTCATTAATTTAGTATCGTTTTGTACCCTAAGTTGTTAACATCACAATAAACTTGTGCATTTCCTTCAGAGTTTCGTTACTTAATTCTCCAACGAACACACATCATTTTATACAGAATAAAAGTGCGCCACACCTCCGTTGTTTAAAGCCAATCAATAGGGTCACTACAGATTTTCAATATTCGTAGCTTTCACTTTACATTTCGCGCAGCGCAGGAAAATTTGATCTAGTGTGTTGGGTCCTCTTCTGAGTAAACATTGATATTCTCCTAGGTCATTATCCATTTTTTGTATCTTATATTATGCAACATTAAATAGCGATATTCTCCTGTAATTATGGCATAAACTTTGGTCGCCTTTTTTGTGAAATGAGCACAGTGTCTTAGGTCCATTCTTTTGGTATATGCTCTTGGTCCCATATTTCTTTGAGATACTTTTTCAAATGCCTAATTAGAACTGGTCCTCCATATTTGAACATTTCAGCTGTGACTTCATCCTTTTTTGGGATCTTTTGTTCTTTAGTTTCTTTATGGTCTATTTTTTATTTATCTTTCCTCTAGTCTCTCTTGATCGGTATTCTTATTCGGTTCTTCTTCTTCATATTCTGTTGTGAGTATTTCATTTAAAAGCTCTTTGGAGTGTTCTTTCCATCTGTCCAGTATTTTCTCGCCATTTTTACTTTTGTAGTGAACAAGTTTTCTTTGGCAACCTCTCATTTTTCACCCTTTGATATATGAGGGGTATAGACTCAAAACACGCTTTCTCCAAAATTTTAGTTTGTCACAAATCGCTAAAAGCTTGTAAAAAACAAGCCATTACAGTTATCACACGGATTTAAGTTTTATATTATAGAATTTAACCATAGAAATTGATATTACATAATGAGTAAAATCCATCTTTTATTTATTATTTCGTCAATAATTAAATAATTGGCATTTTTGTTTGAAGAAAGCGAGTTTTGAAACTAACTTTTGGAGAAAGCAAGTTTTGAAACAAACTCGTTAGGAGAAAGCCAGTTTTGAAACAACTCCCTTTTTTGGAGATGGCATTTTACAACTTTTGCCGATTTTAATAGAATAAAAGTAATTCGCTTGATATTGGTTCCAATGGTTTCCAATTTTATCGGTTCCAATGACGGTGTAGTTCTTGGAAGATCATGCCTAAAATCCGTAATTTTCTCAACTTACTGGTTTTTTCTTCTTCTTAGTTTTCCCATTCATTTTGCATCGGTGTTCTTTTCCTTGCCTTTTTACCAGGTTCTACAGGAGTCACTTGAACATCCATTACGAATAGAAGAAAAATATTACTGTAATGCTACTTATTTTAAAAGAAAAAACTATGCAAATAGTTAGTTTAAAAGTTAATAGTTAATAAAGCAAGTAAACAAACACTGATGTTGCATTAGACAAATAGAGTGATTCAATATGTGTGGGTCCCCTCCACTCACTTTACACGCCTCCTATTGGTCGGTTGGAGATAGACGGGTTTCACAGAGAACTGTCATAGGAGAAAGGCGGGTTTGATTCAAAAGTCTACTTTTAACATTGAATTTATATTGGATAAAGCTAATTTTGAGTCAAACTATAAGTCTGCATTCGTGTAGGGTTCAACAAACATATTCAGAAAATATAAATAACTCAATTTCGGCCATGGATGGAGAAAGCGAGTTTTGATTATTATACCCTTCATATGTTTATTACGGGTTTTCTCTATGTTTAAAGCAATCTTATATCAGGAGCGGCCCGTCGGGGTAGGCAAGGTAGGCCTGTGAGTAGGCCAAGCAAATCTGTGAATAGTTATTTGTCAGTCGTCCATTTAATTATATTTTTATTGTGTTTCAATACAATTTGAATAATTTAAAGTTAAACTGACGAATTGTGTTATTAGATTATATAGATAATTAAAAATTTAAAGCGAGGTTAATTATTGTTAACTTATGGTAGGGGAGCCCAAGCGGGGATTTTTGCAGTTACTCGAGCGCGTCAGATTATCATATGGGGAGAAACCTGGTATCCTGTAGATGTACCTCTACCATATATTGGCTCTTAACACAGGGGAGTTCGTTAAGGGGGGCCCGAAAAAAAAATTCTATCCTTAAAAAAACTCGAAATTGTCAGATTAAGATAAGGTAAGTTAAGTACATGCAAAAGACTGTATATTTCAAAAATCTGACGATTTGAGCCGGGAGTAAGGAAATGGGCGAATCCCAAAGTTTCACAAGAAAAAAGCGAATATTTCGCGAAATGAATGACAGATCGAAAAACTAAAAAAAATATGCTAAATATTTTTTAAAAATCTATCGAATGATACCAAACACGACTTCCCACGGAGAGGGGTGGGGGGTAAATTTAATATTTTACATACGAATCCCACGATATTTCGCGAAATGAACATCAGATCGAAAAACTGGAAAATGCACTTATTCAGTATTTTTGAAAAATCTATCGAATGGCACCAAACACGACCCCCCACGGAGGCGGGGTGGGGGGTTACTTTAAAATATTAAATGGTAACCCTCATTTTCTATTGCAAATTTGGATTCCTTACGTAAAAATAAGTAACTTTTATTCGAAAGATTTTTTTCGAATTATGGATAGATGGCGTTATATTCGGAAAAAACGATTGTTGGAAATGGAAAATTTAATTAAAAAATGGCAAGCGCCCACTAAAATGCAAAACTTTACTTAACTTTGTTTGGTTTTAGGACCTACTCTTCACAACCCGATAGGTCCCCAAAGCGCTCGAGTGACTGCACATTTAGCATACTTTGCTCCCCTACCATTATC
This sequence comes from Diabrotica virgifera virgifera, assembly GCF_917563875.1. Classification (NCBI taxonomy): domain Eukaryota; kingdom Metazoa; phylum Arthropoda; class Insecta; order Coleoptera; family Chrysomelidae; genus Diabrotica; species Diabrotica virgifera. The sequence continues at coordinate 238,861,864 of NC_065446.1, read as the reverse complement.
AATTTATTCGAAGAGTAAATTATTATTTGATACATAAATAAAATAAGTAATATTTGACGTTGTTGAAACGTAGGTGTGTTAGTTTTATTGGTGGAAAAACTTTAGTCATCGAATATGAATATTTTAAACGATGTAATATGCAGTTTGATCGAGACGCCTTTTTCAAGGCGCCAAAATAAAGAAAGATCAGAAATTATTTCAATGGGCCGGCCTTTACCAAATTTAACAATTTTATCAACAGATAAGACAAAAGACAATCGACCATTTTCGAGATCGTTTAAAACAATATGGTATGAAAATCATAAATGGCTAAGCGGAAGTTATTTTAAAAATTCACTTTTTTGTTGGCCTTGTCTGTTGCTCTCAAATTTGAAGCAAAATGTTTGGGTGAGTCAGGGATATTCAGATTTGAAAAATTTATCAGCTAGTGTAAAAAAACATGAACCTTCGAAAGAACATTTAAACAATTGCTTAGGTTTAAAACGGTTAGAAAAAAACAAACAAACTATTGACAGTGCTTTAGCTGGACAAACTGGACATATTTCTCTATCTAATAAGATATATAATGAAGAAGTTGAAAAAGATTGAAGAAATTGATGTTACAATTCTGTTAGCAAAACAAGAACTTGCATTTCGCGGTCGTGATGAGAGCCATAATTCTTCAAACATGGGTAATTTTAAAGAAATTTTTAATTAAGTAGTTAAACGCGATCAGGAAATCCAGGATCATGTTAAAAAATAGAAGGGGTGTTCACGGGTTTGTCAAAAACAATACAAAATGATTTAATATATTGTCTTGCCGATTACGTAAAAAATGAAATTTCAACAGAAATTAGTGAAAGTCAATTTTTTTCTATACTAGCGGACGATACTACTGATATAACCGAAAAATCACAGTGTACTTTAACAATCCGTTTTGTTAACAAAGTTGGTCAGGTAACAGAAAGATTTTTAGGGTTTTTTGATATTAGCGAGAATAGATCTGCAGACGCTCTATATAGTTTAATTTCAAACGTGCTTGAGCCATACGATTACAAAAATAAGTTAATTGCTCAATGTTACGATGGTGCAAGTGTAATGGCTGGCTCTTTAAACGGATTACAATCAAAAATTAAAGTAGATGCTCCAAAAGCAATTTTTACACATTGTTGCGCTCATAGATTACATTTAGTATTGCAAGACGGCTCAAAATGTATTACAAATTGTAGGATATTTTTTGTCGCCTACCCGAAGTATATGTGTCGCCTACCCGCATACTGAGGTCACGAGCCGCCAGTGTCTTATATGTATTTCAATTAGATGACCATGTCATTTTGGAAAACATTTTACAAACCATCTTAGGACCGATGACAGCTACTGGATCATCCTGATGCCGGTTCTGTACAGCCATCTGACTTTTTTGTTGAGGTTTTTCACTTCTTTACAGTTTAGGTGCATCACGAAAGGTTACGTAAAACGTAGAGTTTTAACGTTCTAGGAAGTGCAACAACATCTGGGAAATATATGGAGGCGCAGAAGGTTAACGTTTTTAAATCTCGACCGCAATTTGTAACAAATATGATAACATACATACGGAACGTCGAGTCTATGTATAAACATAGCTTGTTGATAGAAAAAATAACTCAGTCATGTGTGTAATTACTGGTATCATTGTAATAATAACGTTAATAATTTCATAACATCCTTATATTATGTTATCAGAATCGAATAATGAAAGAGATATCATTTTTAAAAGCAAAGGATTTGTTTGTGTGCGATTCGTATGTAGTTCAGAGAAATGAGGTGCAAAAGTACTATGTTGGGGACATTTGACCAGAGACATGTTAACTGTAGACAAGGCATGCGGCATACTGAGCAAAAAAGCGTAACGCGCGGCAGCCGATCGGTGGTCTATCTATCTCTTTTTACTAAGCGATACCGCTCATATGACGGACAAAGATGGCTAAACCACTCAAAATGAATATTGACCAATGGCGTCCTTGATATCGGTGTTACACCTCGATGCACATAGCGGCCCATAATCTCAAATGTTACCTAATCTACAGGTTATTATATCTATGCATTTGACCCGGCCAGGTTATCTGACAAGTTTTTGAAGTTAAAAAACAATAAAACCCTTTATAAAAGGTATATATTGTTAGGATCTGCTTTCTATTACCTTTATATTAATTAGTATTTATTTGATTAATTATTTAATTAACGCAAATCATACATAAAAAATTAAGAAAAAATCTCAGGTTGTCTTTTGTCATAAAAAATTTATTTAAATTCTCTTAGGTTATACTTATCCTTTCTCGTGGCTTCAGTATCTCTTAGTTGATCCTTATCGGGATAAAATAGGAAAAGGAAATAAATAGAAAAATCATAAATAAGCACATACAATTACCTTTATTATCAAAAGCAATGTTCTGTAAATTTATCAATTAAATTCTGTGGGCATAACTGTCCAAAAGAAACTTTTACCATATAAATTAATCTAATTCAAACAAATATTTATCGCTTTGTTCTTGATACCATTAATAAAACCAGCTAAACAAACAAATTTGGTATTCGCAAAATTACTTATACTTCCTATTAAATTTTTGAAATGTTGGAATCTTAAATTCATATGCTTTTACGTAAAAAAAATTAACTTCTGATTATAAAAAAAATCTATCACATAGGTTATTGACTGACCTTTTTGATTCACACACAATGATGTCTCCTTTTGACCCAAACAGCTCCCCCTTGTTGATTATGTTAGGCTACCAATCAAAGCCCTCTTCGTTCTCAGCAAACAATCCAGCAGGATACCAGCCAGTATTGCTCCAAAACACAAGCCAGGCCTCTTTTTGCCAGTACTCGTTCAAAACTCCAAAACTCTCTCCTCTCTTTCTCTCAACAATAATCTCCTGAGACCCAAGTATCTTTTTTTATTTGGAGTCATAAATAATTTTAATAACGATAATTCTTGTAACTTACTCTCTTGGACGTTACAGAATCAAAGAGGTATTTCTTCTCGATTTGATTTGTCTCTCGTTCCACTTTTCAGCTACTCTCACTATCAAAACCACCACTAGTACTTGCTTCTGAACTACTCACGAAAACTTTTGACTGCTCCTTTCGGATGCCGGTAACAGAATAATCTTTTCTTTTCCAAACTGTCTTAACATTCAAACAAAACTTTCCCCATTCCAAATTGCCAAGCCAATCAGAAACATTTCTCTTTCCACCTTCCTCTGTTTCATTCGAAAAACCCAGTCATTCTTTCAAACAATGCTTCTACTCAAAACTTATGACTTTTCGGAAATTATTTAAATATTCCTGTCATTAAACAAACATATTTAAAATTCCAATTCTCTTTACCTCTATTTTTCTAAAAACTAATAAGGGAGCGTTCAAGTATTACGTAACGCGATTTTTGACCTCCCCTCCCCCCCTACGTAACGCACTGTAATGGGCGTCTAACTATTACGTAACGCAATTTTTGAAAATTTTTGACCCCCCCCCCCCCCAGCCAGCGTTACGTAATACTTGAACGGTCCCTAATTACATCTACCTGTGGTTTTACCTTTCCCGTAAACAATCTTTTTAAAATTATCATCCTAAATAAATGTTCGTTTCACTTTTTATTTACAAAAATATTTTTAATATATCATGGAGAAACTCATTAAGGAGCAACCACCTTGCGTGAAAGCTAACTTCTAATAAATATTTACAAATCAATATACAGGGTGTATCAAATTTATGTGCCCGCGTTATATTAAAAAAATAAAAAATTTTGTTCTATCTTTGATTGATAAATTGAAACACAATAATATTTAAAATCCCTAAAAAGGGCTACATCACAGAACTAGTTTTCGATTGGTTGACCAATCATCAGTGCTTATGTGATCTTACATGCTAACCACCAACATATAGTATTACAAAAATATGTGGGTAAAAACCCTTTATATTACAAGTATAGTCCGTCAAGGAAACATCGATCAAAAATGCGAACTTAGCATGGATGTTTCAAATATTCCATTAATACGCCCTAGGTAACATCTGAGCTATGATTTGACTTGTTCACATGATGACAGTATGACAGCAAGTAAAACGCCAGTAGCATCACTTGCTGCCATACTGTCATCATGTGAATAAGTCAAATCATAGATCAGATGTTACCTAGGGCGTATTAATGGAATATTTTAAACATCCATGCGTAAGTTCGTATTTTTAATCGATGTTTCCTTGACGGATTACTTGTAAAGGGTCTTTACCCACATATTTTTGTAATACTATCTCTTGGTGGTTAGCATGTAAGATCCCGTAAGATCCACCGAAGCTACTGCAGGAAACATAGATGTTTTGGTTATTGAGGTCTACAAAAATTAAAAAACTTGTCCTGATCCGGTCAAAGTCAGGAATACTTTATTTCTCTGGATATAGTGATTTGTTTGGTACTATAGTACTGTTCTATGCTATCCGAAAGATAAAATGTGTAGCCTATTAAAAGGATACAGTAAAAAGAATGGTTTTTTCTTACTTTATCGTTTTTCCTTCCCAAATAGGATAAAACAAACCGTAACACCGGCCATCATCGACATATAATTATTCAACATTTGTAATTTTTTATAAAAATTCCACAAGGAAAAAGATTTCCTGTAGTTGGCTGTATACCATGTAATACAAAAAACAGTAAATCCTTTATAAAAAGTATATTTAAAATCCCTAAAAAGGGCTACATCACAATCAGAACTAGTTTTCGACTGGTTTACTAGTCATCATCAGTGCTTACCTAAAATGAATATAACCTGATAAAAAAATTGCAAAGATTGAAATTTTGACTAGGGTTAAAAAGCTGTCGGTTATACTCACGTGAAGCTTACATGCTAATCACCAAGATATACTTTTATATAGTCAAAATTTCAATCTTTGCAATTTTCTTTTCAGGTTATATTCATTTTAGGTAAGCACTGATGATGACTGGTAAACCAGTCGAAAACTAGTTCTGATTGTGATGTAGCCCTTTTTAGGGATTTTAAATATACCTTTTATAAAGGATTTACTATTTTTTTAAATTTTTTTCTCAATCTCAATTTCTGCCGGAAGCGTTACCATACTGTAACGCTAGTCAAATATGGATGCTACTTGATACAAATCGGCAAGAGATAATAGGTTGAAGTAGGACTTACCCTGGAGAATAAAGGAGATATGGAGGAATAGGACAATCTTGAAAGACATGGCAATAGTTACGATAAAAATAAGACTTACTCAAATAACCAGACAAAACCATGATGCCCCTGGTAAGATTTTGTTCCAGAGAAGAAAAATGCAAATATTTCGTTCATTAATAATTATTATAACTGACTAAAAACGATTTATGGGAGGTAATCATCTGTTACTTGCATATTTCTTGCGCATATAATACGCAAGAAGTAGTCTTTACGTGATTTCAGATGTCAGATGTTACTAAAGCGAATTCCTGAAGAAAAGCTGGAATATCATGTTTCACTTTAACATAAAATACAGTATCAGATGACCTAGGATATCATCGTAAATAAAAACAGAAAAAGAAAAACCACAGGTGAAGAGTGTTCATTCAATGTACAAATAAAATGTTGAATTATGTGTGGAATGTAATCAAATATTTCAGAATGTTATTTAAGTATTAGGCTAAGTAACCATATCATAACAGTATAATTTTTTTCTATGGATGCTATACAATGTGCAACTTCTCTCACTACTTACATACATTCAAAACAAACAATTTCTCAGGCAGTGAGAAAAGTCGGCCATTGCAGTGAGAAATATTTTTTCTCAGGGGTTCACCGCCGGTTTACATACATTATGATCGCCATTTCAATGGTAACATGCACAATACAAATACAATTATTTTTGTCAAACAAAATGTCAAACAACTTGTCAAACTTATCAAAAATTACCTTTTAAGACAGTTTAACTGTGAATTATAATTTTAAATAAATAAAGTATATAAATATTAAGAATATTTAATACCTATGTGTATATTATATACTTAAAGGATTTTATTTCAATTTAGGCATATAATATACCTAAAAGCACCTAAATTATTTAATTTTGAAGTTTGCACTCTTGACAAAAACGCATCCATAGAAAAAGTACAGTGTACAACACGAGAGAAAAAGACATATTTCTCTCTCGCTTGATTTGCGCTACAAACTTCTGCGCTCGTGAGAAAAATGTCTTTTTTCTCTCTTGTTGTACAATATACTATTGTAAATAAAATGAGTTTCTTGTATATTTTCAATATTTTTTTTCGCTAACATAACAAATACAAATTTCGGCGTTAAAAGATTAGGGATCGAGGCTGTTAAGAATGGAGGTGAAGCTCTAATGAGAAAAATAAAAGATCTCTGTAATCTATGTTTGACAGAGAATCCACACCATCTGAATGGAATAGAGCGAAAACAATTTTTCTGTGGAGAAGACAAAAAATGGGAAAAACTGATATGGAAAATTACCGACCAATTAGCCTATTAAACCATCTTTATAAACTTTTCATGAGAGTAATCACCACAAGATTAGAAAAAAAAAATTAGACCTATATCAAAGTAGAGAACAAGCTGGACTCAAATCAAACTTTGGAACCAACGTTCATCTTCAAACAATAAAACAACTCATAGAAAAATCCGTAGAATATAACAAGCCCTTAGTTGTAACATTCGTAGATTTCCACAAACCGTTCGATTCAGTAGAACTCGACAGTGTTATAGAAGCACTAAACGAGAGCCGCATTGATAGACGATATTCGAGGCTAATATGTAATTAAAATATATTAAATTGTAAATGTAATTAAATTACATAAAATGTATATATAAAAATGCAACAAGCTCGATACACCTACACACTAACAGCAACCAAATAAAAATCCAAAGAGGAATCCGACAAGGTGATACGTTGTCACCTTAACTTTTCATATCGGCTCTAGAAAAAGCGATCAAAACCGTCGAATGGGGTTGACAAAGGAATAAATGTGGACGGAGAGATACTACACCACCTAAGCTACGCAGACGATATAGCCCTAATTGCAGACGATTTGGGACAAATAAAGAAAATTTTGAAAGAACTTAGTACAGCCTGTCATAAAATAGGCTTAAAAATGAATATAAAAAAAACAAAATATATGACGAACTTAGTACCAAGTAAACACCTTGAAATGCAAAATGAACAAATATAACTGGTAGACAAATATATATGTTATAGTCAAAGCCCGAATTTCAGGCACTCCTAGGTTTGACTAGGCAATCCTCAGGTCTAACTGACGGTCTTAGTCAAAGCCCGAAATAAATTACAGTTTCGGCCTTTGACTAGTCAAACCTAGGAGAGACTAAGTTGGTCAGTCAAAGGTCGAAATTTAATTTTATGAAATCGGGGTTTGACTAGTCAAACCCCGATCAGCTATTAAAATGTCGTAATTTGTTAGATTAGGTTTAATAAAACGTCATTTTTTAATTGTAATATGTATTATTTTTATACTGTCGTAATTGAAATAAAAAAATAGAGTTTATTCTCACATATTGATGTTGAGGCATTATGGGATTTAGAGTTACACATTAGGTTAGACCAGTGGCTTTCAATTTTTTTGAGTGATGTACCTACCACAAAATTCTTATAATTATTTTTGGTACCACCTAACTAAAATACCTATGGCGGTAGTTAATCTAATTAACTATAAATATGATAAATTTTTGCTGTTTTTGCGTTTTGTGTACCACTGCACATAATGATATGTACCACCATTGGTACATGTACCACAGATTGAGAAGCCCTGCGTTAGACCTTTTACACTTACATAATTTTGAAGAGCAATTCTTATTGCAGTAGCATTTTATAAAGCCTTGTCCCCCAAATTTAGATCTTTTGTACTAATTTCTCTTAGAGACAGAACGTCTTCGAAATTAAGAAAATTTTCTTTGCATTCTCTTATTTGTTGAAAAAAGTGTGTTTATTGTTCCGTATTTCGTACCAACTCTACATAAACCGTCAACTGTTTTATCTTGTATGATACCCAAAATATTTAGAGTATCTCCTTTAGCTCTATCAAAGCTGGGAATAGGTATGGTTAAAGTTTCTCTGATCGAAATTGGAGGAATTTTTTTTCACTTAATTGTTTCGTAGCATTGGCCTGGGCATAAAGACCTTCAATCGCCTTTCCCTTTATTTATTTTAATCTTTTCTGTCTTTGCACAACGCATGTCTATACCATCTGATTACAAATTATGCTCGAATATGCGTCAGAGCTCTCTTCTTGGCAAATACAACAAACCACACCTGAAGAAGTAATCTGAATTGTTTGACAATTTTCTTCCTCCACTAGTGACGACGGTCCAGGGCCTTCGTTAGTACTATGGTGATCCTTACTTTTGATAGTGCTCAGCCTACAGGTGGGTTGACATTACGAGTGTATTACATTTATGCAATGCATAGATACAAATGTACCTACTGCTTGAGTTTGAAAATAGATAATAAAATATCTGACAATAGCACGGGCAAAATACGTAAGCGTAACCCGCCTTAATGCTATGTAACAATGCTTAATGCTTAACTGTAACAATACCTATCCTTAGCTTTGATAGAGCCAAAGAAGGTGCTCGAAATATTTTGGGTATCATAAAAGATAAAACAATTGACGGTTCATATAGAGTTGGTACGGAAGAAAAATTAGTACAAAAGATTCTAAATTTGGAGGACAAGACTTTATAAAATGCTACTGCAATAAGAAATGCTCTTCAAAATTATGTGTAAAAGGTCTAATGTATTGTGTAACTCTAAATGCCATAATGCGTCAACATCAACATGTGAGAATAAACACTAATATAAAAAAAATTTATTTCGACAATATAAGAATAAAATTAAACATTAAAATTAAAAAAGGACGTTTTAGTAAACCTAATCTAACAAATTACGACATTTTAATAGCTGATCGGGGTTTGACTAGTCAAACCCCGATTTCATAAAATTAAATTTCGACCTTTGCCTGACCAACTTAGTCTCTCCTAGGTTTGACTAGTCAAAGGCCGAAACTGTAATTTATTTCGGGCTTTGACTAAGACCGTCAGTCAGACCTGAGGATTGCCTAGTCAAACCTAGGAGTGCCTGAAATTCGGGCTTTGACTATAACATATACATATATCTGGGTCACGAAATTAAGATAGGTAAGGAAATCAAACAAACGAAGTATCCAGAAGAATAATACAAGGATGGGCAGCATACGGAGCTCTTAGGAACGTTTTTAAGAGTGACATTCCAGCTAATATGAAGATAACAGTTTTCGACCAATGCGTGCTACCGGTGATGACCTATGGTGCAGAAACATTATAGCTCACAAAGAAAAACGCACAAAAACTAAGAGTAGCGCAAAGAACAATGGAGCGAACAATGACAGGGGCCACTCTACGGGGCAGGATTAGAAACAAAGATCTACGAGCTAAGTCCAAAGTCATAGACGTCATTGAAAGAAGCTGTAACTTAAAATAGAAATGGGCTGGACACGTTGCCAGAATGAAGGACGGAAGATGGACTCGCAAACTAGTTGAATAGAGACCAAGAGCCGATAAACATAGCAGAGGAAGACCACCAACACGATGTCAAGACGACTTACGAAAGACAACAAAAAACTGGATACAGAAAGCACAATATAGAACACTTTGGAGACAAACAGGGGAGGCCTATGTCCAGCAGTGAATCGAGAGAGGCTGATGATGATGAAAGGATTAGGGAATTTTATTATTAGCTACCATATTTATTTGCCTTCATGTCTCTGCATACACTAGTACACCCTCTTTTTCTTCTTTAACCTATGTTCGTCTACTCCTGGACATATGCCTCTTCCATTTGACAATTCTCATCCACTGCTTGCCCGCGACTTGTTTGATATTATCTGTCCACCTCTCCTGCACCTGCATACTCCTCGCTTGTTCTCTCTTGGTCTCCAGTTTGTTAATCTCTGTGTCCATTTTTCGGGATTATCTCGAACAACATGCCCGATACATTGCCATGCCACTTGAGCCTTGCTATACGTTCTGCGAAATCCGTAATCTCTGTTCTTTCACGAATGTCGATATTTCGAATCCTGTCTCTCAAACTAATCCCTAGCATGGCCCTCTCCATCGCTCTGTGGGTTGTACTGAGCTGCTCTAAGGTTTTATTTGTAAAGACCATGGTCTCCCGTCCATATGTAGTTACAGGCAAGATACACTTGTCATAAACTCAACGTTTTGGAGACATTGGTATATATTTATTCTTCAAAATAGGTGCTAGTACACCTAGTAGTTACAAATAGGTTTAGAGTCCTTTTCTACATATTGACCTTTCTATTGGAGGACAACATTTGAATTTTATCTCCCAATCTTCATACTAACATTAATGTATGAAAATGACACATAGCTGAAAAACACAATAGAGAAAAATTTGCAGAAAAAAAACAAATTTGACCAAATACAATCGATATTGTAAAAGGAACACCAATGAAAAATGGATAGACCTTACTTATTATAATGTTGTAGATATAGGGGGAAAACGAAGCAAAACAACAATAAATAAAATAATTATGGAAAATTCAGAAGAACTGAAAATAAATAAAAATATGACCTGAACTGAGACTTCTGATACCACTCAATGCTATATTAAAGGAGTTTCGAGAAAAAGCAGGCTCTGTTAAAAAAAATTACCTAACCATTTGCAGAAAGAGGGAGCTCTATCGGAGCTCTATCAGAGCTCTAGCAGACACTTTCTGAAGATTTTTTGTTTTTTAGACATTTGTCTTGTTTTTGCCTCATCTAAATGGGTTATCATCAAACAAAATTATATACCGACAGATTAAATATCATAAAAGTTAAAATTAGAAAATGATGTTGCTAATAGTAACATTATGGATAACAATAACAAATGTAATAAAAAAATGACAATTACTAAAATTATACAATTTTGTTAGAGAATGATGTCATCCTTCCGTTAAATTGTTTATAAAATATGATGAATCACGTTATTTTAGTAGCAAATTTTGTTACAACATATAGATATTTTCTTAAAATCTCTGGAGTGTTGGCAAATTCAGAAGCGGGAATTATTTTTAATCAGTTTTAAATATTTTGTAGTTAAAAAATGCAAGAATAATAAATGCTTCTTCCTCTGTTTGTTTATAATCTAATAAGAATAATTATACTTCAACGTGGAGATTAGAAATATCCAACAGAAGTTATTAGTTCAATAACGAGCTACTAAAAGGACTCACGAGGAATGCTAAAAACGGACATGGTGGAAGGCAGTTAGATAATACATGACTAAGAAAGTCCAAAGCTAATTTTGGTAATTTTTGTCACACCCAAGATTGTATTTTTGGCTACGATACAACAGTTTACTGTTAATCGTTTACACCACCAACAGCCCAAGATTTATAAAAGACGATGCAGGACAATTGCTCACAGACGACGAAGAGATAAGCCGCCAATGGAGAAAGTATTTTGAGCAACTCTTAAATACAGAAAACCCCACAACGACAGGGCAACAAAGGCAGTACCAGTTAGCCGAACCTGAAATACCAGGGGCCACACTAGTTAAAGTAAAGTAAAGTCCGCAATTTCGTCCCTAAAAAACCATAAAGCCCCAGGCCCAGACGGCATACAGGCGGAACTACTAAAAAAAGGGGGAGAAAAACTACATCTTGAGATATATATCATCTTATAAGAGAAGTCTGGGAAAGAGAAGAAATACCGAAACACTGGCATGAAAGCCATATAACATATAATACCTATTCACAAGAAGGGAGACAAACAAAAATGTCGTAACTATAGAGGAATATCGTTAATCAATGCAACATAGGTACAAAATTATATCCATAATACTGTTTAGAAGACAAACTCCATACGCAGAGGAAATAATAGGCGACTACCAAAGCGGATTCAGACCGGGAAGGTCGACCATAGACCAGATCTTCGTCCTCGTCCTATACGCCAGGTGTTGGAAAAAAACTGGGAATTCAACCGCGATGTACACCAAATCTTCGTGGACTTTAAACAAGCTTACGATTCTGTTAGCAGAGAAGCATTGTGGGAGACTATGGTAGAAATGGGAGTACCACGAATCAGAATTGGCAGCACCACGTCGGAGGAATTCTTCATTGACACCTGGCTTAGACAAGGAGATCCTCTCGCAACCTGCTGTTTAACTTCGCACTGGAACATGCATTAAGGAAAGCTCAGCCACAACTAACAAATGGATTTGCCGCCCAAGGATCAAAAATACTATTGGCCTTTGCCGATGACGTGGACACAATTGCACAATCCACAAGAGATGCAAAAGAAGTTTTCACCCTATTCGAGAACGGAGCCAAGGAAATTGGTCTTAAGGTCAACGAAGACAAGACCATGGTGGTTACGAAGAACCTAAGACCAAGGGTTAGACAAAACGTAACAATTAATTAATACAACTTTGAAGTCGTCAAAGAATTTAAGTACCTGGGAGCGATCATAACATCTGGCAATAAATACGAAAAGGACGTGGCAGCCAGGATCATTACAGGAAACAGGGCATATTACTCATTAACTAACCCTACTTAAATCAAAAATACTCTCAAGCCCAGCAAAAATAAGAGTATATAAGACAATATTTCGTCCCACACAATAACGTATGGAAGCGAAACATGGACTCTGAACCAGCGGGAAACGACAACATTACTGGTACTTGAAAGAAAGATACTGCGGACTATCTATGGACCTTGCAGAGAAGAGACTACAGGAGAGACAACAGGAGAATGGAGAAGAAGACACAATGATGAGCTCCAGACAATATATGGAGGGAGATGAAAACATAGTACGCTACATTAAAACAAACCGAATACCCAAGAAAGTGATGGAAGGACGCAGTGGTCAGTGATCTACGCAAAATGGGAGTACAGCAATGGGAAATAGATGCTCAGGACCGACAACAATGGAGGGAAATAGTAAACGCGGCCAAGACTTACATAGCGTTGTAGAGCCAAATGATGATGATGATGATGATGATACAACAGTGTACTGTAAGTTGGTTGTCTTGTTTCACTAGTAGTCAAGAAAACTAAAATTTTACTTAAAAATGGTTATACATACTGAGAAAAATACGAGAATTTGATTATAAATCTATGCTAGTATATCACTTTTATCTATTTATTGAAAAATGCAGATCCAGTACGTCCAAACAATTTAAAAAAATTGACTTATGTATGTGCATAAACAATTCTGGAGGATGCACCAAAGAAATAAAAAGGTCAGCTGTGAACAAGGGAGCAATGACCAAGCTCACCAAAATATAGAAAAGCCACATCACCATAGATACAAAGGTAAGGCTTTTAAAAACAATGGTCTTCTCCATTTTTCTATATGGATCTGAATCCTGGTCTTTGAAGGAAGTTGATAAACGCACTATAGACGCGTTTGAAATGTTCTGCCGGCGAAGAATGTCGCGAATACCCTGACCCTAACCTCTATATTTTGCAGCTATTAGTAATTAATGTGTAGGTATCTATGTCTGTTCAGTCTTTTATATTTTTTAGCCCCGAGGATTATTCTCTTTTTAGTCCATGTGGTGAGACCGCTCCCGTCTGGAAAAATTTGTGATACGGTTTCTTTGTGGATTCCTATTCAAAAATGTCCCCTTTAAACAAATCTGAAGGGTGCCGGGCGGAATTTTTGGGCAGAAATTGTTTAAACAATTTTTTTAAACAAATACACAAGATCACGTTTTTTTGCGCTGGAACATATTTACATTTTTAGGTTTTTTGGGTCATTTTAAACAAGAAAGGTATCTTGTAATTTTTCTTAAAAATTTATAGTTTTCGAGTTATATGCGATTTAAAATCTGAAAAATGCGAAAATACGCATTTTTGAGGCTTAAAAACTGATATTTAAACTACATAGTATTTTTGAAGTTGCCAGATACTTGCATATTTAACAATTAAAAAACAACGGTTTAAATTAAGGTTAGACGCAATCACTCTTCAGAATCGTGAATGTTCAAACTTCAATTTAAGTATCTGGCAACCTCAAAAATACTAATTTAAATATGAGTTTTTAGGCCTCGAAAATGCGTATTTTCGCATTTTTCAGATTTTAAATCGCCTATAACTCGAAAATTATCAATTTTTGAGAACATTTACAAGATACCTTTCTTGTTTGGAATCACCCACAAAACATAAAAATATATGTTCCGGAGTAAAAAACGTGACCATTTGTATTTGTTTAAAAAAATTGTTTAAACAATTTCTGCCCAAAAATTCCGCCCGGCACTCTTCAGATTTGAGGGGGCATTTTTGCATAGGAGTCCACAAAGAAACCGAATCAGAAATTTTTCCAGACGGGAGCGGTCTCACCACATGAACTATTTGGGAACTGTGTCTTTTTGGGAAATAGGATCCGGCAAACGCAAACCAAATCTCAAAAAATACCGAAGTTTGGCATCTCCAACTCTAGTATTATTTTGTTTAACAGATCGACGTTAAGTTTTTGCCGACCATTTTCTCAGGTGCTATTAAAAAACTTTTTATCACTGTCATTAAAAAGTCGGATGGTTCTCCATGTCATAACTTTGAAAGCAAACAGTAAACCCTTATTCCATTACTATGGGATATTGGATTTCACGTCACTTACTTTTCCTTCCCAGCAGGTGTACATTTCTCTAATATCGCTTTGTTTACAAGAAAAATGCCGACGTTCGATTTTCAAAGAGTTATACAGTATGTTCCAGGCCGCAAAACCATTACTTTACTCTTGATCTGGAAAAATATACAGATGAAAAACAGAAAAGTACACTGTTGATTTTTGGAAAACATACAAACTAAAAGTAGGAGATGTGTTACTGATGGTAATATTATTTTAACTCGTTATTTCTGATTTTATACGATACATATAGGATAGGAGTATATTAACATAAAATCTTGTCTGAAGACGTAAAGAAAATTTTAAGTGGGTGACATAAAAAATACAGATCGAGATGTACTATGGTTTTTTCGAATGTATAGACAAAATTGCATCGATTGCAGTTGTAATGGAAAATATCAAAAATGATCATTGTACAGTTCAATGAGTACATTGTACTTAACCACACCATGAAAATATGGAATAGAGTAATTGATAGACGGACATGTGAAAAAACCGAAATATCCGATAATCAATTTGGCTTTATGCAGGGCAGATCAACAACAGATGCAATTTTCATTGGATGGAAAAATACATGAATAAAGAAACAAACGCTCGTATGGTATTCATTGATCTTGAGAAAGTATATGATAGAGTTCCTCGAGAGATTCTGTAGTGGGCACTCAAAAAGAAAGGAGTCCCTGGTGAATATATAAAGATTGTGAGAGATATGTACGAGAGAGTAACAACTAGTGTTAGAACAGGTGTGGGAGAGACTGATTAATTTCATGTGAAAGTAGGATTGCACCAAGGCTCGATGCTTAGTCCGTATTTATTCTCATTAGTGTTGGACCAGATAACAGAGAAACTACAGGGGTAACATTTCATGGTGCTTAATGTATGCTACTGATGTAGTGTTAGTAGGAAATAGGGAACGAGACTTAGAACAAAAACTGGAACAGTGGAGAAAAGCTCTGGAGGAAAAAGCTTTAAAACTTAGTAGGACAAAAACACATTATTTGGAATGTTCATTTAAAGATGGAGTTACTACAAATAAAATGGTATTTTTGGATGGTGAAATGATTGAGAAAAGCAATAGTTTTAAGTACCTAGGATCGGTATTACAGAGTAATGGAGAAATAGATGGAGATGCATGCAGTAGAATTAGGGCTGGATGGATGAAGTGGAAGGAAGCGAGTTGTGTGTTGTGTGACAGAAAAATTCCAATGATGCTGAAGGGAAAATTTTATAAAACAGCCATAAGACCGGCTATGATGTATGGAACTGAATGTTGGGCAGTGAAAAAGAAAGAGGAACAACGAATACATGTGGCGGAAATGAAAATGCTTAGATGGATTTGCAGAGTGACATAAAAGGATAAAATAAAAAATGAGTATATTAGGGAAAGTCTAGGTGTGGCACCAATTGATTCCAAAATGAGAGAGCATATGTTAAGATGGGTTGGTCATGTTCATCGTCGAGACGTTAATCACCCAATATGAAGAATTGCTGAAATACAGATTCCTGGAAGGAGTAGGATAGGAAGGCCAAAGAAGACCTGGGGGAGACGATTAGGCAGGACATGTTGGTAAAGGGGATTAATATTGATATGGCCCAAGATAGAATTATGTGGAGAAATGCAATTAGGGAAGCCGACCCCGCTAAGGTTAAGGCAAAGAGAATGATGATGATCATTGTACAGTTCTTCTTCGTCTTCTTATATTAGGCCTCTTGGCCTGTTCTTAACCGATCTTGAGCTTGTATTCGCAACTGTGATGTTGACTGCCAGGTATCTCGTCACCTTTTAAAGGGCGTTCCTATTGGTATCTTGCCTGTTGGCTTTGAATCTCTGGCTATACGGGCTATTCTCTCGCTGTCCATTCTCATCACATTGTACAGTTCAAGTAATACATATAGTATAATGATCAGATTTGTAGGCTTTGATAGTTTGGAAAAGAAACCTTTTTTGTTTTGTTTTTTTTTTATATCTAATAAGTGTAGAAGTGTGTGTATTGTGTATACAGGGTGAGGCAGATAACTGGCCTATTAGAAATATCTCGAGAACTAAAGGCAACAGAATCATGAAAATTGGAATAAGGGGGTTTTGAAGGATGATCTATTAAATGAAAATATTTTCATCTCTTTGCAACTTCCGGTTATACCGGAAGTTGCTTATAACTTCGTTTTTTTAAATGGGACACCCTGTATATTTTTACATTTTTGGATTCTCTTCGATGTCTTCTTTCTTAAAATATAAGGTTTTGTAATATTATACAGGGTATTTTAAAAGATAATTACGTTTTTTTATTAATTTCGTAGCAACATTCACACCCTGTAGAATTGTAGTAGTTTGACATCTAAAACTCTACTTACGTTCAAATGATTTTTAATATACTCTACTATTGTTAAGAATCATTAGTATAGCTAAATTTTTAATTTTAGTATACAGGGTTGGTCGAAACTCGGAATGAGTATTTTCTGAGTTTTCTTAAATGGAACACCCTGTATTTTTGTATTGTAGTGAAATGATATTTTATAGTACTTTTTTATTTCTTAAGCATTCCCTATACCTAACTGCTTTAATTTGTGCTTAATTGTTAATCGCACCAACAATCTTAACTAAGTAGGTATTTCGATAGCTAAACCATTATTGGTAATTTTAAGGACCAGTCTGGATTAATATGTATTTATTTCTGAAAAATTATTTGGGATTGAGTATTTTCACGGCCAACCTAATAAAATTTTACGTATTTTTTGTTGCAATTAATGTTTAGCTTGAATCACCAATAACTCACAAATTAAAGCAGTTAGGTATAGGGAATGCTTAAGAAATAAAAAAGTACTATAAAATATCATTTCACTACAATACAAAAATACAGGGTGTTCCATTTAAGAAAACTCAGAAAATACTCATTCCGAGTTTCGACCAACCCTGTATACTAAAATTAAAAATTTAGCTATACTAATGATTCTTAACAATAGTAGAGTATATTAAAAATCATTTGAACGTAAGTAGAGTTTTAGATGTCAAACTACTACAATTCTACAGGGTGTGAATGTTGCTACGAAATTAATAAAAAAACGTAATTATCTTTTAAAATACCCTGTATAATATTACAAAACCTTATATTTTAAGAAAGAAAACATCGAAGAGAATCCAAAAATGTAAAAATATACAGGGTGTCCCATTTAAAAAAACGAAGTTATAAGCAACTTCCGGTATAACCGGAAGTTGCAAAGAGATGAAAATATTTTCATTTAATAGATCATCCTTCAAAACCCCTTTATTCCAATTTTCATGATTCTGTTGCCTTTAGTTCTCGAGATATTTCTAATAGGCCATTTATCTGCCTCACCCTATATATATTCAGATAAAGATGAAGAAAATGAATAAAAATTGGATGCCAGCGGTGCATCACAAATGCGTAAAATTGAAGAACATCCCAAAATGATATTGTTGATGATCCCAAAATGATATTTTTCTTTGAGGAGCTAATATACGACAAATGCAACATGATCTTCGTTTATGCACGCCACTGCTGATCGAGAGGGCGGAACAAGAATTGTTTTAAATCCCTTAATCCTAGAACATAATAAACGATCTGAAAGTCGAGCACTGGGGTCATAGCCATTAATAACGGCTATGACACAAGGAGCAATGCTATCAATCACTTATTGAGAATTAGTGTTTGAGGACGGAACCCTAAGTCCTTGCTTGCTCTCCCTTATCGACGAACGTATACCAAGAAAACTCTTGATTGCATTTTAATAATGATTAACTACGAAATATGTAACTACTCAATGTTATACAGTGATAAGTTCACTATGAACCGACAAAATAGCGGAAAAGACGGAAAATATAATACGTTGTGCAATAAAAAGAGTTTAAACTAGTAGAGGTGGGAAATTATCAATCTTCTTTTTCTTTACGTGCCATCTCCGCGACGGAGGTTGGCAATCATCATGGTTATTCTGATCTTAGATGCTGCTGCTCTGATTAGTTCGGTTGATGTGCATCCATACCATTCCCTCAAGTTACGCAACCATGATATTCTTCTCCTTGCTACACTTCTCTTGCCCTAGATTTTCCCTTGTATAATTAATTGAAGTATGTTGTATCTCACATTACGCATAACATGCCCCAGGTATTGCAGCTTTCGTGTCTGGATGGTTTCCAATATTTACATTCTTTTGTTTACTCTTCTTATGACTTCGTTGTTTGTTACATGCTCGGTCCATGATATCTTCAGGATTCTTCTATACACCCACAGTTCAAATGCTTCCAACTTTTTAGTAGTAGATGCGTTAAGTGTGCATGCTTCTATCACGTAAAGCAGAGTCGAGAAAATATAACACCTTGCCAGCCTAACTCTCAAGTCTAATTTCAATTCTCTTGCATGCACAAAGTACCTTTCTCGTTTTATTGATGTTTGTTCGTGACTTCTCTATTCGAACTTTAATTTCTTTGGAGTAATCGTTTGTGTGATTAACTATTGTTTCAAGACAGTTGTAGTTTTCAACTTGTTTTAAAGTTTTACCGTTACTTGTCAGGTTTTCATCATTATTTTGGGTTTTTGATATCCTCATAAATTTAGTTTTTTTTATGTTTATTGATAATCCATATTCTTCTCCATACTCAACTATCTTGTTCATTAGCTTTTGGAGGTCTTGGAGGTTGTCCGCTATATAGTATCGTCGCATATCTAATGTTGTTAATTGGCGTTCCATTGGCCTTTATTCCTGCTGTTTCTCCCTCAAGAGCTCTTTTCATAATTTCTTCAGAGTATGCATTGAATAGTAGTGGTGACAATACACACACCCCTGTCGCACTCCTCTTTTAATTTCGAACTCTTCTGATGTGTGCTCGTTAATGCGTATGTGTGCCTGTTTATAATATAGATTTGTTATAATTGGAAGGTCATTGTATTGTAATTGTTTTGCTTTGAGGACGTCCATTAACTCTTTGTGGCGGACTTTATCGAAAGCCTTGTTGTAATCTATGAAACAGACGTTCATATCTTGGTTCACATCTTAGCATCTCCGGATTAGTACGTTGAATGTAAAGAGAGCTTCACGGGTATCTACGCCTCTACGGAATCCTAATTGGGTTTCTTCAATGTCCATATCAACTGTTTGGTAAATGCGTTTATGAATGATCTTTAAAAATATTTTAATTGTGTCATCAGGCTTATGGTGCGGTGATCGCATGCTTATAGGTAATAGAAACCTCTAAATTTACATTATATTGATAGTTTCTTACCTTTAGACGTATTTGGCAACTGCCACTGTGACAGGAGAATTTTATAAAATTGATGGACAATGATTCAGACAGAGTCTGACAGAGTCATAAAACAAAAAAGGCAAAGTAGTACATAGTTTAACAAATCGTTAGATTAGAATGACAGGGTTCCAACTAACAAAATCGCATATTTGGAGTTATTAGTGTGAAAATGTTCCAACTGATCTTGTTTATCTTTTGATCTGACAACAGCGCTGTCTAACAACTTAATTCTGACTTATTACAATGCCAAGGTTCCATCTGTGAACATAAATAAAACAAAACTAGAATGACATGGTTTCAGGTGACACATGAAACCTTGTCACTCAACCAATAATTAAGATTTGAATGTATTCGTTTGACAATGTTCCAACTGCAACAGCTGTTCATGTTCACTGTCTAGTATTGAGGTTATATTTTTATTGTTGTTTATAACAATGACGGAACTAAATGAGTTGGGACGACTTATTACTGAGTTATTAAGTGAGGATGAAGAATTAGAGGACTCTGGTGATTCTTACTCCCCATCATCAGAAAGTTTAAGCGATGAAAATGAAGAAATTACTGACAGGTAAGCTAACCTATATTTTTTATTGTTGAAACCTTTACTTCGTGGAATCTAGTCATTTTTATGAAATGAAATTACAAATAACGTTAAAAATTCCATAATTTATTATTTAAATCCACATGTTTCAAAACATTAAAGTTTTATCGCTTTAGTTTAGTTTTTTTAAATAGCCTACTTTTCAAAAGTTCTATTACACATAATCAGTTTTTAAACTTCCATTTGGAGAGTAAATAGACTTATGGTATTTCAAATGATTCATTTGAGGTTTTTAAACTAGTATATAGTCATAGTCATACTATTTTAGCAGCTAAAACATCAGACAGAAAGACCTAAAGATAGGAACAGAGAATCATACAAAAAATTCACTTTTAGGTACTTCTTTAATGTTGGTAACCAAAAGGTACAAGTCTGCAAAAATTTTACTTAGGAACGCTAAGCATCTCACAAAAACCTGTCTATACGGTTCATAATAACAAAGATGAGGTCACCAATACACCCAAGCCGGATTGTAGGGGCAAAAGTGCCCAAAGTTCAAGACGCCTCAATGAAGAAATAAAAGAAACTGTGAGAAATCACATAAAATCTTTTCCCAATGTTGAGTCTCATTACTGTAGGGCCACAACACAAAGAAAGTATCTGGATTCAAACCTCAATTTAGCTAAAATGTACAAACTTAACACAGAAAAGTGTAGGGAGGAAAATGTTGTGCCTGTAAAGCTAAGTATGTATCGACGTATTTCATCCTCTAAAGTATTAAACTTTCAGTTGGTCCCATTCTTCCAAGTTTCAGTTTTAGAATTCACACAATCCCTGCATTTGATCTCATTCAAAACCTCTTTTTTGGAAGAGAATGCAGTGACCGTAATCTTGAGGTTTGCTGTATCGGCGTCCAAGAAAGGAAGCGTGACACAAAAAGCAAGCAAAGAGAAGCCGAAGAAAACGCACCAATCTGGAAATTGATAAAACCCAAACACCTAGTGAACTCCAAGGCAACACTCTCAGCGGAAAAAATAAAGGATATCAAGTCAATGTTAAAGTTTATGCCCTTGTAAGACAAAGCGTTCTACACCACATTATTAAAACTGTGAAAATATTGACATAGGTCAAAAACACTTACTGTACCTTTCTTTAAAATAAAGTCATAGTAATTGAAATTTATACCAGTGTAATTATTTCAGAATCCTACTAACTATACCTATGGATCAGACTAAATAAATCATTTACTTTGGTATGAGAAGGTTCCACCTACCACATAGAACCTTGTCACACATAAAATGTCAAGTTTCAAAAGTGAAAAGGTTCCAACTGTAAACAAAAAAAATTGTAAATTTCTTACTAAGAGCATTTTTTTCTTTTTTACCAGCCAAAACCTTTTTATGTATATAACTAAGAAGTGTGTACACAAAAATCAAACAATATATCAAAAACACTTGTGTGGTGTCAAGGTTAAACTTTGGGGACTGTTTTCTCAAAACTAGGTTGTGGTTAGTTGGAACCCTGTCATTCTAGCCTAACGAAATAGTAGTTCCAAATGCATTTGCTACTTACTGGCTGGAATGCGCTGGCGTATCGGACCGACCTATGAATGAGCGGTACGTCAAGAGATGGGGGCTTGCATCTCGGTGCTACTCCTTCATAGATCTCTACCGAAAGATCGAATTTGCTTAGCAAACTAGAATATAGAGCTTGATGTACTGTACAATGTTACTAGGTTCTTTGTATGTTTGGTATAAGTTTGTATTATCTATTAAACTGGAACTGCAGATGCAGTAATGATCCGCTGAATAATTTGCTAAAAAAGAAGAAACTAGATGATGAATTAGAAAAAATACTAGCATGGAGAGCATGGAAAAATGCTCCCCCAAGTAAAAATATAAACAGTTGACAATAATTCTAGGGAGATAAGGCAACTGAATCTGTGTCTAAATCTGATAGCAGTGGTCAGAAAGATATTTGAAAGGACCTTACTATCTTTATTCCCATAAATATTTAACAGAATAATTAATATTACCGTAATGTTAATATTTCTGTTAAATAAAAGAAACCCAGAAAATGGGGGGCAAAACATAACCAACAAAAAGACGAAATGTACGCTTCACAGGAAAAAACAGACCAAGTAGCAACAACATGGCAAAGACACTATGAGTATTTTAAAATGAATAATGTATATTAAAACTAGGAAAGACATAATCTCACTAACAAACGAAGATGATGAAGAAATAAGTACAGAGGAATTGAGAGAAGCTTTCTGGTGAAATACATAAGAAAAAAAGAAGAAGTAGGGTTGCTCAAGTTATTTCATGATTCATGCATGAGTAACGCAAAATTCTTTAAAAAATAGGAACAAGACCTCATAATACTAATACATAAAATACTACG
Organism: Diabrotica virgifera virgifera; assembly: GCF_917563875.1. NCBI lineage: Eukaryota > Metazoa > Arthropoda > Insecta > Coleoptera > Chrysomelidae > Diabrotica > Diabrotica virgifera. Next base: position 238,839,027 of record NC_065446.1, on the reverse strand, counting down.
TTATGACTATATAATATCATCTAAGTCTAAACTTAAACGAAACACGAATTTACAGAACGTTATGTAGAAATTTTCAGTAGAATATCAATATTGAATCATATTGAAAGAAGTTACTAAAAATAACTAAATAACAATTAGGTCTGGATCCCGCGTATGAAAAAAAAGTTGATTTGTAACAGCTTAAGGGTGTCTAGTTGGACAAACTTTGATATATGGGAACACTGGAACAGGGGAAGTTTTAATTGTGGAACAGGTTAAAAATTTGGAACGGTCAGACCACGAAAACGGCACATGTATTTTGTCCGACAGAACAGACTTAAACTCTCCGAACAGAGATTAAACTCTCATGCAAAAATCAGACTGCTATTTATCACCAAATGGGGGTTTTAATGAGTGGAACATGTAGAATATGTCAAATGACAGGAATTATGACAGGTGATAAATAGCAGTCTGATTTTTGCATGACTGTTCCAGTGTTCCCATATATCAAAGTTTATCCGACTAGACACCCTTAAGCTATTAACAAATTTTCAGCTTGCTATTAATCAACTTTTCTTTCATACGCGGGATCCAGACCTATATATAAATACAATAATTGTATTGATTTGTATTTATTATTTATTTGTATTTAAATGTATTTATTAACAACTTACCTCTGGATCTAGTTTAAAATTTGGCATCATGGTTGTAGGCCTGAAATAGAAAAACATGATGTTATTAATTATTTAAGTGACAAGATATTATGTTAGTAATTATTTATACAATTATATATTATAAAATTTAAACCCAATGTAACTAAAGATCATCAGTCTAATGTTGTTTACAAAGTAAATTGTAAAGACTGTAATTCAACATATATTGGGCAAACACACCAATATCTACAAAGAAGAGTTATTGCACACAAACATTGTGTCTTCTTCTTCATGTGTCATCTCCTCAAGACGAATGGCAAGCAATTCTCACTTTCGATACCACTGCTCTAAAGAGATAAGCAGAAGTGCAGTCAGTGGCGGCTCGTGGTAATTTAAAAAGGGTGTTCAATTAAGGAATGTAATTATAGAAACGGTGAATAAAAGCCGCGGGCAATTGCGGCACAGGTGAAAAAAATTTTGGGGAAAAAACTCAGCGGGACCTAAGCGGATTAGTGAAACTATTATACTTTCCTGCTTCTCACCAAATTATATATTTACTTATTGCATAGGCGTTCGTTAACAAATTATCAATAGTGAGTGCTTCGCCTGTTTACTTAAATGTTGTGGAATATTAATCATTTTTTATTATTTATGTATGGTAGGTATACATAAAATCTGCAACTAATTTCGATTAAATAATGCATTCATTTCCACACCACCATTGAGGTAAAATGCAAGGCGCGTTTTTTCCTATAACCAGAATCTAATAATTGGCGAACATCAATATTGCCAATATCTGAGAGTTGAAATTCATTTTTTAAATGAATTTGGGAAGATCCGTGTTTTTAAATTTTGTTGATAAATGAGATAAATCCCGAACGCCCGTTTTTGTCCACTCTGAAGAAATAGTTTCATTCTTTGAAATTACTAAACATGGAAAACAAAACAAAGAATGTAGTTTATCACACCCGCACAACCACGAAGTTTTTTTATATTGTTCAACTTTGAAGCAACGTTTAAACTTTTTGTTTTTTATAGCACATTCTTGTATCTCCGGCCGAGGTGGACCATTCTGTTTTATAAGAAGTCGATTTTCAAAACTATTTGCATTTTCTTTTATAAATTCCACTGAATAAGGCTCCGTTATAAAACTATTAATATTTTATTTAATATTTAACCGTATTTAACTAAATCCCACAACAGAAAATTCCAAACTGTGAACCGAAACGCTCCACTGGTCTCTGGGTGCACTGCACAAATCCTCACTGTGTTGGATAGGCGAAATGCTTTTTCACCGATTTTAAGATTTCTCTTTCTAACTACAGGGGTAGGTTAGGACTGGCTGGTTCAATTTGAATTCTGCACCAGAGCATAGTATCTGTACTTGCCACGTGCATCCAGCGGCGTAGAGCAAGTAAATATGATTAATAAATAAAGTTATATTTTAATGATTCTATGAGATTAAAAAAAATATTTTAATAATATTATAATATTTATGAGATCAAAAAAAACTGTATTTTAATGAACTTTTATTGGGTGTTCACTGCACAAGTGAACCAATGGAGAAACCACCCCTGAGTGCAGTTAAACCAAACTCTCAAAGTGTTTAACCACGAGATGCGTTTTCTTCCACGACTCCTTCTACCCTGTATTCTTCCTTGTATTATTAATTGCAATAAGTTATAACGCCCGCCCCTCATGACATGTCCCACATATTGCAGTAAACATACTGCACAAATCCACAAATTAAACATCACAGCCTTAGCTAATTACTAAGCATACCTAAGCATGTATATTGGAGATGGTTCACAGAAAAAAGATCAAAATTGTATCAATAATAAGACCGCTATAAAAGATATCTCTAATTTGTTCGTAAATACACAATTAGCATTAAATACGAACCTGAACCATTGGAGTAGTGTAAAATTCACGTTTGCAATAATCACAAACCCAGGAATACACTGGACAAAAAAATAGACAATATAGGGATTGAAATAAACACCGCAAAAAGTAAAGTAATGTTCATAATGTCTTAAACAAAGTCTTCCAACACCAGTAATATAATGTTATAGTTTCAACCCATTAACGGAGCTTACAAAAACATCATAACCGCCGCAATATAAACTGCATACGCCACATGGGTCCATTTGTTTCGCTTTGACGTTAGAAATCCGTTCCGCGGGACCACTAAACACCCACCGCTTGAGCTCTACCCGACCCACATACGTACATAATTTTCCTGTCGTCATGACGACAAAGCTCCTTTGTGTCGGTTTATCTTCGTAACGCGGACGCTAATCCGGCTAGATAGGTGGCCGCTTCATTAGAAAGAAAAGGTACCGCGTTTTTTATGAAAATTACCGTAAAAACAATAGAGAGTCGGTGTTTTTGTTTTAGAACAATCGTGCGTAGAGGATTGAAGTGATTTATGAGATAATATGGTGAGGGTTGTGTGTAGGACTATATGATTGTTTTAATATACAATATCTGTATTAAATTAGTATATAAATAAATATGTCAACTTTTGTCACATTATTTCTTAATAATCTCTTACAAAAGGCCACTGGTATATGAATTACAAGCTATTGCATAATTAAAATAAGAAAATCTACGGTTTCGTTTTGATTTAAATCTGTCTCCCTCCATCCTCCGATAGTACTATTTCTAGGTCTACCTGTTGTCAAGGAGGCTCTGAGGAATACAGATTTTTACCATCACGGCCGTAGATTCTCGATATAAATTAAAACAATTTATATCGCAGTATGGTTAGAACGCCCTCTAACGGGGAATAAGTGAAATGAATTTCGACTCGATTCAAGTTCTCTGTTTAACCCAGGTATGACAATACCAAAAGGCACCGTTAGGAAAAATATTCCAATTTACGGTTCAGAAAACCTGTATGAAACGAGTCTGTGTACTCTAATACAGATTATGACATTAGTAAAATAAGAGAATCTACGGTTTCGTTAATTAAATAATTTATGAGCAATACAGACAAGAAAGTGAAATAATAAAAATTAAATTTAAAAAAAAAAACAAGAAAAAAATAAAATGAAAGTGTTTCAAATTAAAATTGTGATTAATTTCCATGATATATAGTATATAAAAATATGTGACAATTAAGACAAAAACAAGAGACAAACTCCTCAGCGTACAACCTCAAAAGTTCGGGAGTTTGTGGGGAAAAAATTAGATAACGTCATCTCATGCCGGATCGGTAATCTTTCGACTGGGATCGTTGGGATATATTTAAAGACTGTGTAAAGAAAACAAAGCAGAAGTTACTTAGTCATGCTCATGAGGCATTCTCTTAACACTTACTCTGTTTAAACTCAGTAGAACTAAAAGCTAGGACATTTTGTGTCCCCAGAAAACCCATAGACACAAATATACGTGTAGACCAGCGTTTCCCAACCGGTGGGTCGCGACCCACTAGTGGGTCGCGGGTGGATATCAGGTGGGTCGCGGCGTGGCTCTTACAGTAGCTGAATAACGTAAATATATATCATCATGGGTGAGCGATGGGTCGCGAATATGAAAAAACATCAGAAGGTGGGTCGCCAGACATAAAAGGTTGGGAACCACTGGTGTAGACTGTAAACTAATAATAGCACGAACTGCATCTAATCGTAGAGGCGCCGCATCGGCCACACCCTAAGCAATGTAGTGAAAGCATGGATATATCAGTACTATCAGCAGGCAGAACAATAGAGCAATAAAAAGAGACATTGAAGTAAAAACCATCAAGAGAAGCATTACGCTTCTCGCATATCATAATTTCAAAAACCAGGAAAATCTGTTCGTAGTGCAAGATTTCAATAGCCACAGCATATCTTGGTGATGCAGTGACATCGACAATAAGGAACTTGTGTCGGAGAAGAAAGCTGTGAACCAACTAAGAAACAAAAAACTCAAGGGATAACTGGCATACCAGCGGAAACTTTAAAAACAACGCAGGATATATGCTTCATAATATATGACATGTGCATGGCCTGATGAGTGATACGAATAAACCTTTATCCCTGTTCATATAAAAGGATCACTAACTGTACGGAGCAATCACAATCTCAGAACCTTTGCTCTTATTTCGAATGCCAACAAAATCCTGCTATACTTTGTATAATCAATGACTTTCTACTTCCAGAGACATCCGAAGAACCATGCGGATTCTTACCAGGAAAAGGGATGCGTAAGGAGATATTAAACACCAGACAAATAATACAAGCAGCGAGGGAACACAATATTGTTGAAGAAGTGGTTTGTTACTTAAAAGTGTTCAATTAAGACTTGATTTAACACGCAAGAATTTCCTTGAAGCACTGACATGAAAAAATTGTTTACCAAATATTATATACCTTTGGAAGCGCCCAAAGTCAGCTCTAAGCTGGTTCTTAAGTACAAGAGAGCACTGAATGATGTTGCGCTGATCAACAAGGTTAATTTAAAATAAAAATGTATACCATTTTTATTCAGTTGGCTGACTCCTTGGCAAGACGGGGCTTATCCACTCTGCCTGTGTGACCCGAATCTATGATTGGGGTCCCTTCAGTACTAATCGGGGTAACCTTAAGAAGCATATTCTTATTCTGCGGAGGTTCCAGGACTTCTTGGCCAGATGTGGAGGCATGAGACAGGCTAGGGTCCACAAAGTGGGGCCATCCAAAAGTCTCTCAGCTTAATTTCTTCTTTTAGACCAAAGAAGCTGCTCCCTGGTGGTCAGTATGCTCACCGGCCACTGTAGACTCCGGCGGCATCTTCATCTGCTTGGATTATCGAATGGCTCACGGTGCCGTGTATGTCATGAGGAGGAGGAAACCTCCTCACATGTCCTCTGGTGTCCGGCATTAGCCTATCCTGTATTCGGCATTTATGCAGTCGAGCCAGGTGAGAAAATTGCCCCTGAAAAGAATTGTAGCTTTCTGTTAGGCCATAGGGTTGCTGAACGATTAGACGTTCGTGGCGGCACGAATGGCTTAGATTTGCAGCCCCTCCTGACTCTGATAGAATGCAGCCTAGGTTCCAAAAACGCCAAAGATAAGGTTCGTATGATAGGGGTAATGCAATGGACCCGCCGTAGGAAATCGTAACTGTCTGAAGGGCTCACAAGTGGGTATTGCCTCAATGTATATATATATAATGGATTTCTACGGCTGTCGCCGCCTCTCCATACCCAGCTTCCAATTTTTTCTATCGTAACACTTATCTTCATCTAATTGCCTCGAATCCATTGCCCCCTGAATATTGTCCCTCCAGCTTCTCCGTGGTCGTCCTCTTCTTCTTCTCTCCGGTGGAACCCACTCTAATATTTTTCTCCGCCAGCGAGTCTCATTCATTCTTTTAACGTGACCGAACCATGTCAGCTGTCTCTTTTCAATATCGTCTATTATTATAGTTTTTTCCACCTTCATACGTTCTCTAATTGTTTCATTTCTTACATGTTCTAATCTCGAAACCTGACAACTTCTCATCAAAAAGTCCATTTGTGTAATAAGTAGCTTCTTTTTATTTCTTGCACTTATGTCCCAAACTTCTGCACCGTAGATTGTAGCGCTCTTCATTATACTTTCATATATTATTCTCTTTGTTTCCTTCCTGATATCTTTGTCCCATAAAATTGAATTGAGGGATCTAGCGATGCTTCTACATTTATTGATCCTGTGTTGTATTTCATCTTCACTATTTCCTCGTTTGTTAAATATAGCTCCCAAATATTTGCATTGTTTCACACCAACAATATGTCCAATGGTAGGTTTTCAATGTCTTCGTTTCCCACTATGAAGTATTCTTACTTATCTATCCATATTTATCACTAATCCTGCCTGTTGGTAATGCTCATTTAGCTTCCGTATCATATAGCTTAAGTCATCTTGATCTTGGGCTATAACAACTTGGTCGTCCGCAAAGTATAATGTAAATAGGGTGTCGTCTCCCACTTTCAGTCCCATCGGTTTTACTGCTTTTGTCCACCTCTGTAAGGATTGGTCAAGGTATATTTTAAAGAGAGTGGGAGATAGACAACATCCTTGTCGGATTGCCTTGATGTACCCTACCGTAACATACCACCATAGTATCAATTTAAACGATTCACATGACTTCCAAAAGCTGCAGTTGAAAATTGCGTTACCCTTTTAGAGCATCTGTAAAGTGAAGATCCTTCTCCCTTAGAGGGTATCACTTTAAACGATTCGGTTTTATGTGCCTAAATTAACGTGTCAACTTTTTAAGCCGTAATTGTATTTTGATAAATCCTTCGGGACTTCGGGAATATGCTGTATATTGATACGCGATACGCCTTTTTGGTGTACGCAACGGCATTTGCGAACCGAGGAAATCGATAAATCGAATGTCGCAGGTTAAATACTTTTTGCACGGTATTAATTGGATTATAAAGTTTTGAATGGAGTGATTTTTGATAAAAAACGCAGGTCAGAGTAAAACAAAAGGGATTTGGGATTATAATTATGCCTACACGAAGGGAAATGAAATGGTGGTTTTACATAAAAATGATGAGATGTAGGCCTCAACAATTTTATTCTGGGTATTATAACATTACAGCATTCTGAAACATTTCAGCTGAAACAGGGCTACTTAAATAAATATATTGAATCCATTTTTGCGGCAGAATTACGAGCTGTTTATGAGCATTCGAAGTAATATATTTTCGATTTTTGAGCTCACCCTCTTCACCTCCAAACAACCCTTAAATTGATTCAGAAATAATACCGATAATACCAGAAAAATGCCGAGAAAAATTAAAATATATCGTATTGCGAATATAATTCATATAGCGTATCTATGAAATCTAGGAATAAACTTTTAAAACACGCGCATTTCGATTATTGAGCTACAACCCCTCCGCAAGAAAACCTCCCCATATTCCCGGTTTAAGAGAGAATTGCACTTAAAATGGATACAATTAATTATTATTTTGGGACTACATATCTATTAGTAATTTATGAGCTCTCAAAATACACGCATTTCCAACATTGAATTGCAATTTCTTTTATACAGGGTGTAACAAAAATACAGGTCATAAATTAAACCACATATTCTGGGATCAAAAATAGTTCAAATGAACCTAACTTACCTTAGTACAAATATGCACACAAAAAAAGTTACAGCCCTTTGAAGTTACAAAATGAAAATCGATTTTTTCGAATATATCGAGAACTATTAGAGATTTTTTGTTGAAAATGGATATGTGGCATTTCTATGGAAAGAATATCTTAAAGAAAAATTATAGTAAAATTTGTGCGCCCCATTAAAAATTTTATGGGGGTTTTATTCCCTTAAACCCCCCCAAACTTTTGTGTCCGTTTCAAATAAATTATTATTCTGGTGCCATTAGTTAAACTAAATATTTTTAAAACTTTTTTGCCTCTTAGTATTTTTTCGATAAAGCAGTTTTTATCGAGTTGCGGCTTCTTTTTTAATATGTTTACATAAACATTTTATGAGAGTTTTGTTCCTTTAAACCCCCCAAATGTTTGTGTACGTTCCAATTAAACTATTACTGCGGTACCATTAGTTAAACACAGTGTTTTTAAAACTTTTTTGCCTCTTTGTATTTTTTTGATAAAGCATCTTTTATCGAGATGTGGCTTCTTTTTTAATATGGTTTAAAATATACCTAAAATGTAAATCATAAATAAATTTTCATATTATTACCAAGTCTCCATAATCGTACTTTACCATATACAAATATGTGGTGGATTTGACAAATATTCAAATATCTCGATAAAAACTGACTTTTGGAAAAAGTACTAAGAGACAAAAAAGTTTTTAAAAGCTTGTGTTTAACTAATGACGCTACAATAATAATTAAATTGAAACGTACACAAAAGTATGGGGGGGTTTAAAGGAACCAAACCCCCTAAAATTTTTATGGGGTGTCCAAATTTCATTATAATTTTTTCTTAAAATACTACCGCCATAACAATACCACATGTCCATTTTTAATAAAAAATCTCTAATAGTTTTCGATATATTGGAAAAAATCGATTTTCATTTTGTAACTTCAAAGGGCTGTAACTTTTTTTCCGTGCACATTTGTACTAAGGTAAGTTATGTTCAATCGAACTATTTTAGGTCCCAGAATATGCGATTAAATTTATGACCTGTATTTTTGTTACACCCTGTATAGTGCAGTCACCAGGCGCGGATCCAAGGGGGGATCAATGGAGTCAATTGTCACCTCCTTGAGACGTCGTCTGGTGTCTATTGACACTGTTTTTAAGAAAGAGATTACGATTGAACATAGATAGTGAATTTTGTGTCCTGTTGATAACTGAATAACTGAAACATAAATATGGCAGAATTCCTTGGAATCGAAAATTATTAAAAGTCTTTGGAACATAATAAATGAAAAAGTCCCATAATAAATCTAATCAATTGCCATCTATTCAATTCAATGCCAGAGACCAGATAAAAATAGTAATTGCCGGTGCTATGTTATGGTAATTTAATCATTTAATAAAACCCCCCGAATAAGAGCCGCTTTTAGAAGGATGTCCAAAGTATTATGAAACAGAGAGCTAAAATTGGCCTTGAGGATCCGACTAATTCGCTGCTACGTGTTCTCGGTCTTACTGTATGGTGTCGAGTCTTGGACTGTGAATAAAATCGAACTAAATCGCCTTGAGGCTCTCGAAATGTGGTGCAAGAGAAGAATTTTAAGAGTTTATTGGATGGAGAAGATTCAAAACTACACAATACTAGAATGTCTCAGCAAGACTACTGCGATTATAAAAAGCATCAAGAAGAGATAGCTGGATTATTTCTGACATTTAATGAGAGGTCCCAAATATAGGTTGCTACAAAATATTATTCAAGTGAAAATAGCAGGCAAACGCAGTCCAGGACGAAGAAGAACTTCATGGTTGATTTAGGGTGGCAATAAATAAAATTAAGATACCTATGATGGTAACCAACGTTCTGAAGGGACATGGTAAATGAAGAATGAGAAAATAACATCCCATCCCGAAAACGAATCCTGCGTACGTAAATCACGAGCAAATTTTTATTTCATTGCCCCCACCTTGCAAGGTTGCTGGATCCGCCGTTGGCAGTCACTGAAGGTAAAAATCACCTATTACCTTCGAGTTCGGTGAAACTTCATCGATTTTCACGAAAAGTGGTGAGTGGTTTGAGGATAACTCAAGAAACAAAAGTGAGATGGTGCCAACTTGCGCTTTTACCCTGGGGGTAGTGTACCTCTTAGTTGTAAGTGCTTTCCTTCACCTCCCACCACTACTTTGTTTTATCTTAAAATACAGAGCCTTTACTTTTTAGTTAGATATACCACAGTGAAGGAAGCGCTAAAATCGGCAACATTGCTTATTATTCCATATATTAGTTGCATAATCGTTCGTCGGCAGATTCAAACGAATACATACCACATTTAATCCAGACAAATTAATATATTTTTTTACCAACAAAAATGAGATACTTAGTTTAACCAAATAGAGTTTCAAAAATGATGTGCAGAATAATTTTGAATTCGGTTCCACTAATGAAATTGTTTTTGTCCTTAAAATATAAATATAAAAATATAAAAAAAGTTTAATTTCTCGTGCGTAATATTTATCGTATAATAATTTTAACTACTGTACTATATGCAAGTGTTTAACTTTAAGTTCTGAGATGACTAATTTGTAAGGAGTAGTAACCTGATCCAATTATTAAAATACCGGCTAAATAAGTGGTAATCTGTAAAGCGGCTTCCCAAATTTCTTAAACATTTATTTATTTGAAACATTTGAAATTGTATTTTAACTGTTAAAGATGTCCAAAATGTATCTACTCGTTCCTATAGTAAGAGTATGTTAAATATTAAAATCACTTTATAATTTTTTCTCTTTTCACAATCTAGTATTTATTGCATAGTAGGTATATAAATTATTGTAATCGCTGAATACATAGTTAGTTAAAAATAATCCTAGTAATTTAATTAATGGATTAATTTAAGCAATTAACAAGTAACGATCTTCCAAGAATATTCAAAAACTAAACGAAGTAGCCACCTCTAGTTTGCAGATGAAATTTATACTCTATGCCTCTGCCGCCTTTTCTGTATATTATAATAATAAAGCGTGGCAGTGTTACCATTTTAAGTCCGTATATCTAATTGAAAACTAAACGCAGTGTATATTCACACTATATATATTTTTAAAATTGCTCACTTCTCACTTTGTAAGGTGCACTCGACCCTTATAAATAAAGGATTTCTATTAGAGTTTACACAACAGTACTCGTACATATTGCAACTTTTATGGTATGGGATATGATGCATACATTATCCATGCGGGCATAATAAACCTACATTCGTGATACCAGCATGGATATAGGATGGATTCATTCGTAGGTAGATTGTTACGATAAATTGAGGTTTAGGACAATATCGTTTCTATCTGTAATAAATATTATATATTGGTTGTTATTTCCTATATTATAGTTTGTAATATAATACTCGATGGTATTGGCGTTACGATCTTTCCTGTCGTGGCATATAAATTGCAAAATTTACAATGTGTGTATATGTATGTAAGTGCATCTATGGGACATTGAGTATATATACATATTATGTATAAAATAATTAAACAATGAAGGAAATTTACTATAAGCTTTGCCATTTTGTGTAGTTGTTCTGTGGATTGTCAATTACGTGCTACTATAGGTATGGTGTTTAGTGTAAAAGTAAATAGAACAAGAAGCTCAAATAATCGAGATAGCAGTTTTCCTCTTGAAAGCCACATAACTTCTGTATGTAGGAGCAAACTGTCGTGAATACTTCCCATTTCTAATCACAAAAGCCTGCTGATTCTAGCTGTGTTTTTGTGTCTTTGCGATTTGTGTACCACCGCAAATAATGATATTATGTACTACCAGTAGTAGGTACCACAGGTTGAGAAGCGCTGGTTTAGGGCAGTGGTTCCCAACCTTTTTCCCATGATCGCCCCCTTAGAGGTTTCACCGGTTGTGAATACTATAATCGCCCCCCTCCCCAATTAAATTGAAACAAAAAATTATTCAGTACAATATTGATTTATTTTTACATTTCGTAAAATGATACATGGTAAGTCATCATTCAATCTTCGCTTGTCCACTGCTGGACATAGATCTCTCTCATAATTTTCCCTCTATTTCGATCTTGTGCCTCTTGCATCTTGTCCACGTGTTGGTGAACATGGTTAGTAATAATTGTTAATTTCTCCCTTGGGCCTGGTGATACTCACATAATTTCTTTATGTCTGGCTTAATGTTGGTTAATAGCTATGTACCTCAAATCCCCTCCAAGGTGGAGGCAATATGTTTGAAGATCCTCAGAATAACCACATGATGATTTCTGGGGAATTTGGTCAGACCTCCTCTCTGTATATTTTCTTCAAAAATAGATAGTTTGTCAATTAATGCTCCGACTACTCCCTTCGCTTTGGCCATATTTATGTTCTTCCTTTGTAATTCCAGATTCGTTCCATTTAATTTTTCAGAAATATCTGATAGATAAGCAATGTCATTTCGCTCCTCTTGTAGGGCTGTACTCAGTGTGGGGTCATTAGTTATCAGAAATTCGATAATAGTATCCATGAGACTGCAGAACCGCCGGTAAGCAATTCCCTTTCGACAGCCAGCGGACTTCCGTATGTAGTACTGTAGTAGCAATGTATTAAATATCTCATCATTTTCTTTACAGAGTGTCAGAGTGTACGAAATATTCCATCATTCTTTGGTTTTGCTTTAATTTTATTTACCTCATCTATGATAAGACCAATATTTATATATGAAGCACAGACATGGACCTTCAAGAAGGAAAATATGGAAAGAATGGCCAATACTCAAAGGGCAATGGAAAGAAAGATGCTGGGTATCAAGATAAGTGACAAAAATAAACATACATGGATCAGAAATAAAACCAAAGTGAAAGATCTAAACAAACACGCAGCTACTCTCTAGTTAAAAACATGATAAAACAACAGACAAAAAGACGGAAGATGGAATGAAGCGACACTCCACTGGAGACCTTGGGACCGTAAAAGAGGAAAGGGCAGACCACAGATGAGATGGTCGAATGACCCAAAAAGATACGCTGGGACCAGATGGACAGGATTAGCACTGAACGAAGAAGAGTGGAAAAATAAGGGGGAGGCCTACGTTCAACTTTGGACAAATGAAGGGCAAAAGATAGATAGATGACAAAACGACCACAATTTTGGCCGTACACTTTTTGTTAAAGTCAAATCGGCAGGGTCGGTACCTACTCTCATCATTCTTATCCCGCTTCTATCCCTTTCTCTTTTGTGCGGATGTTCGCCCAATACGAAAGCTCGATAAAAGGAAAGTTCAGAATTAATTATAATGTATTACTTACCTATAGAATTAAATTGTATCATGATTCATAGCCCTCTGTTACTAGACGAGATGTTTGTGTTATCCTCCATTGATGTACATTTAATTACTTTTTATTATCCTATGTATATCCGATCGAAAGTATTGTTTTTTCTTCTCTATTACCCATTTTTCTTTTCCCAGATGCTAATCGCCCACCTTATCGCCCCTTTTTGCTCTATTGCCCCCCATATCGCCCCCTTCGCTCTATCACCCCCCTGAAAATCTCAAATCGCCCCCAAGGGGCGATCGCCCCCCGGTTGGGAATCACTGGTTTAGGGTATTAAAGACAAATTTTCCAATATGTATTTGCAAAACTGAAGGTGATTTTTTTTTATTTAATCCGGGAGCAGTCGCGCCCACTTCTGTAACGAAGTAGTCGCGCGTAGAGAAAAAATCTCACAATATAGATTTAAATACGAATTTAAATCAAATTTCTATTTTATAATATTTTTATTTACTTGTTATGTTAAAAATATCTATTTCTAACAATTTTAAAGCTAATTAGTTCTCACCAAAGCCATAAATTCCACAAAATAAATTAAAAAATAAAAAAAATTAAAAAAAAAGTTAAAAAAAATTTTTATACACGATCTATTACGATCTTCCTCGAGGCACTTACGAGTGGAAAGTAATGTTGAAAAAATTTTCATCAAGTTATCGCGGAAAAGGATAAAATGTGAGATTTTTTCTCACGGCGCGAGTGCTCCCGGGTTAAATCGAAGAGAACATACACTTACTAAGAACGAAATAATAAATCTTTTACAAAAACAATCCTCAGCATCACTACCTCTATAATCCTTTGGGAGTCTTGACTTGATTAGTACCATGATTTTCATCCATTCTGGTCTGTTTTTCTTTACTTCGTTTTCCTATAACTTTTAAGGTTTTCAGATTTTGTTCTTCTTGTTCTAAATATATCAATTTGGGTCCAAATAACTCCCCAAAGTAGTGAGTTAAGTGCGTCTATTATTTTTCCCTTTTCTAATTCGTTATTCGATTTCTGTTTCAGCGCGTCCATTTCTTTCCATCTTTGCTCCCAAATAGATATATTCGAAACAACCTTTACATTTTCTGAGTTAAGTTCGTCGTTTGCAACTCCTGCTATGCACGTGTGTTTCGTTTTTGTTGAATTAACATTAGTTTCCATCGCTCATATTCTTGTATTAATCACGTTATCATCAGCTGTAGATTTGAAGAGTATTAAGTCTTAGTAAGAGTAAAATTCTCGGAGAACTGGTTGTTCATCTTAATTTTTGATTGACGATCATTGTAGAATCGTATTCCTTTCACAAGTGTAATATTAATAGATGGCTTTCCAATACTTGTCTTAGTTTACATGGGGGTATTGTATCATAAGCCTCCGTCAAGTTCACAAATAATTAAAGTATAGATGTGGTCGATGCAAGATCGTCCAACTCGAAATCGTACTTGGAAAGCGTTGGTGTTGTATTTTTCAGAACTTCAGCAGGGATTTCTTCTGGCCCACAGGCTCTTTTATTTATATAGGTAAGTATTATTATTTCTATACGAAGGCATACAAATTAAGAATAGAAAAAACAAAATACTGTTGGACAGTATTGTAAATGGTAGAATCTATGTGAGAAAATCTGATGATTCATCCAATTTATAGCCTTAATGAGGACATAATAAAGAAACTGATATAGGCCAGTGCCAATTATTAAGGTTAGAGTTTTAATAGGATGAATAATGAATATAAACTGCAAATTCAATTTAGGTTAGATAAATTTCAATGTAGTAATTAATAGTACAGAATGTAGTATATTTCGCCTAAATTCTCAATCAATTAATAAGTAATAAAATTCTAAAATGAATAATAAATAGCGGTTGACAGCAGATGAAAAAGGTTTTAATGTGAATGGATATAATTGAGTGTATATAAATAAGTAGTATTATGTGTGTCACAAGATTTTTCTTTCAAAGGTGACTAATAATCTTTCCTTACTTTAAAGGTCACTGCATATTATCATGCACGTAGCGTTTAGTTTCCGAAAAATATGATTTTACTGAACGGAAACGTAAGGTGTCTGATACGATACGTGCCCGACAGTGTGAATTGTTTCCTACTATTAGATTTGTAGCTGCCTTATTTCTGTGTTTTTCGTCGGTCAGGTAGTCTAGCGATCAAATCAAACGAAGAAAAGCTCAGACGTTTTGAACGAAAAATACTTAGAAAAATTTTCGGACCTCACCACGACATTACCACAAACCAGTATAGGATCAGAACCAACATCGAATTAAAAGCACTCTACGATATCATCGATATTGTCCAAAAAATTAAATCACAGCGACTAAGATGGGCAGGCCACGCGCACAGATTTCATAACGAGAGACTTGTAAGACTGGTATGGGAGGAGATTCCTACAGGCAAAAGACCACTCAGGCGTCCCAGAATGCGATGGAGAGATAACATCCAAGCAGATCTCCGAAAAATGAACATCCCATTTGACCCTAGGTTGATGGAAGACCGAACAAATTGGAAGAAAGTTGTACAGTCAGCCAGGACCCATCCAGGGTTGTAGCGCTACGTAATGATGATGATGATGAGGTAGTCTAGCTGTCTGAGGAGCTCGATCGACAAATCTAGAGAATATGCGGTAGAGGTTCGAGCCCCGGACGGTGAATAGAAAAATAAAAAGGCTAACGTCGTAATCCAAAATTCTAAAGAATCTACGGCTTGGTCTGGAGTAAGCTGGTGTATGATCGGCCCATGGGGGAGCAGTACGGCAAGGGATAAGGGCTTGCGGCTCGGTGATACTCCTCCATAGATCCCTACCGGAAGGCTTTGACGTTTAAAACGATGTATAAATATTTCTGTGTTTTTACTTGCATGTATATATTTTGTTTTAGTGAAGGAGAGGTAGGCCTCGAAATAATTCGAAACCGTAATGATGATTTCAACGAAGGAGTCGAAAGTTCGATACAGCCAAATTTGATGTAGTCTGGCCCGGAAACTAAATCAGTTTGATATCAACATTTGTAATAATATTAATCTTATTTATTGACGATGCTAAGTCAAAATGACGACCTCTCGTGGATTTCGGCGGAACTAAAATTGAGGCCCTTTTTCTTTTTATTGCCCTGCAATAATGGGGGTTTTAATGTCAAATCGTTGTTAAAACCGTTGTCAGTATTTTCGAAAATCAATATAATTAATTTTAATAATAACAAATTTTATTACAAAAGATTTAATTAAAAGCTTACAAACCCTTTATCAAAAGTGTTCTTATTTGTATGTTGTGTTGCAGAATATTTGGAGTACATTTAGGACGAACACGTTCTTTTTGATTCTACTGATGTTGGTAGAAATCGATGGGACTACTAAATTTTTCACTGTATTGATTTTCGAAAATACTGACAACGATTTTAAAAACGATTTGACAATAAAAACCCCCATTATAGCAGGGCAATAAAAAGAAAAAAGGCCTCAATTTTAGTTCCGCCGAAATCCACGAGAGGTCGTCATTGTGACTTAACATCTTCAATACAGTAACTTTGTTCACGTTGATAGTCTATTTTCTGTTGTTACATTTTAAATATGCAAAAACTAGTCAAGAAAAATACTAAGAGTAATAACAATTATCATATAAACCTACTAGTTTCTTTAATTAATATTAATTTATTTGAAAAAAGTATTCCACTGCATGATCGTAGTGTCGTGATCACAAGATTATGCGTTGGAAATGTTTTTTTGCAATTTGCAATTTAAAATTCTTAACCTATTTTTATAGTACCTACATACATCATAATCATGTTCTCGTTCTCCATCAGATAAACTATTCGATAGTTTGAATCAATAACAGCTTAACCTAAAATTTAATTACTGGTGCATACATGACAAGTGACCTTCAAGAATGCAATTTTTATAGTCGGATATGATTTCTCTACGAGGGTTGTTCTAGAAATATTTAATACTTGGCCGTTTTTTGTGACGAGAATGAAAAAATATTTACTTAAAGAACAAAACAGAATGACCAAAAAGTGTTTTTTCTTAAAAAAAGGTAAAATATGCTTCAAAATAACGTTTACTAACGGCTAAGTAGGTACCAAAAGAATACCCATTTTTTTCCGTAGTTTTTTTTCCACATTTTTATCTATACCAAAACGTTTGAGTTAACAGATTTTTTAAAGATTAACTAGAAAATTACGTAATTTATTACGTTTCATAAACGGGGTGCCATTCGACTTTAGTATAGTTCTTACGGCCTCTTCCCACGCCCGTCTACGTAAACAGACAGGTTGCTCCTGCTTCTCCTGCTTAGAAAGCACAGAAATCTTTAAACAATCGCAACAGGCAAACCGAGAGAATCATTACAACCCATGTCTCGCAAGCCTTACTTCTCTACTTCCTGCGATGACAATGAAACAGACGACTCTTCTTCTTAGCTACTGCTGCCATTTTGTAAAGTCAAAGGTAAGTGGTCAGTGGTTAAGCGTTTTAAAGAATTCTTTAACTCACTTTTATTTTTTTATAATACAGCTTGATAATTTTACAACACTATATTTTTCGGCCAACTTTTGTGAATTTAAAGTATATTTTTCACTTTCTCAGCTATTATATTTTTATTTTGTTCCTTAGCAACCAAGGTTTCCTGTTTTACGACATATTATTATAGAGCTTTAAGAACTTTGTGTTCGCCGACACCGACCCTAATAAATTATTATGCAGGTTATTTTTAGTCTCATTTTAGATAAATATGATAAGTAATAAAATAGTATTGGGTATTTCGCAATATCAGGTATTAACAACAAGTACCTTTGGTACTTTTTGATACAAGTACCCAAGTACCCAAGGTTACTGGTAATTTATGAGTTGTACCGATTGATTTTTCTTATAATTACAACCATTTACATTTCATTGTTTACTGCTTTAATTAATGAAAGAAGATATGGAATACATAATAACGAAGATGGCTGAAGAATGTCAGAAATGTAGACTAATACTGAATATCGAAAAAACCACCATATATCTCATCATTGGAACAGACACAGCAAATATTGTACTAAATAACTACAAGGAGATAGGGACTGTTGATGAATACAAGTATCTAGAAATAATATTCAATCGAGAAGAAACATGATCAAGAATTAACACCAGAATAATACAAGCGAGAAAAGCTATAAGAAGACCAAACGGAATTCTCTGGAACAAAAATATAACAAAGAAGAAAAAGTTAAATATCTATGAAACTCTGATCAAAAGTATGTTATTATTCGGATGTGAAGCATGCCGATTAATAGAGAGAAAACAAAGAAAGATAGAAGCCACCTTAATGGGCATAAGATGGGCAGGATATGTAGTGCGAGCCAGGATGAAAGGGTCTTCTTCTTCTTCATGTACCATCTCCTCTAAGAAGGTTGGCAACCATCACGGCAATTCGCACTTTCGATACCGCTGCTCTAAAGAGATCAGCAGAAGTGCAATTAAACCAAGCTCTCAAATTGTTTAACCAGGAGATGCGTCTTCTTCCGCGACTCCTTCTACCCTGTATTCTTCCTTGCATTATTAATTGTAACAAGTTATAACGCTCACCCCTCATAACATGTCCCAGATATTGTAGTTTTCTGACTTTAACTGTATTTAAAACCTCTTTATCTTTTCCCATTCTTCTCAACACCTCGATGTTCGTGACTCCATCCACCCAACTTATTCTTAATATTCTTCTGTAAGCCCATAACTCGCAAGGCTTCTAATCTGTCCGAAACATCCTTCTTTAATGTCCAAGCCTCCAACCCATAGAATAATACGGAGAACACGTAGCATCTCAGAAGTCTTCTCTTTAAAGAAATTGTAATGTCCCTGCTACAGAGTACTTTTTTCAGTTTGTTGAAAGCATTTCTTGCCTGTCCTATTCTTGCTTTAATCTCTTCTGTGTACTCATTAGTTTCATTAATTATTGTACCCAAATATTTATATTTTTCAACCTTTTTAATTTGTTCTCCATGTATTGTTATGCTTTCTTGGCGCTGCTGAGCTTTTGTGATTACCATAAATTGTGTCTTTTTTGTGTTTAGGGATAATCCGTTTTCTTGGCTGACTTCTACCACTCTGTCAACCATTTGTTGTAAATCTTCAAGACATTCGGCTAATAAAATAGTGTCGTCGGCAAACCGTATATTATTGATTGGTCGGCCATTTACTTTTATTCCCGTGGTTAGGTCTTCTAGTGCTTCCTGGATTATTTCCTCTGAATACAAATTGAACAAAGTAGGAGACAGGACACAGCCCTGTCTGACGCCCCTCTCAATCCGTATTTCATTTGAAAAGGCGTTGTTCTCTTTTACCACAGCGATCTGATTATAATAGATAGCACTAATGATCCTGATGTCCCTCATATCTAAGTTTTTCTTTTCAAGTAATTCGATAAGGCGGTTATGTCTGACCTTATCGAAGGCTTTGTTGTCTTTGTTGCCAAGAAACACATATATACTGGCTGATTAACATCCATGCATCTTTGCACAAGTACATTTACAGCGAACAGGGCTTCCCTCGTTCCCATTGCATTTCTAAATCCAAATTGCGTGTCGCTTATGTCCTGCTCAAGTTTGTTATGTATTCTCCGGTGTATAATTTTTAAAAATATTTTGAGTGTATGACTCATTAAACTTATTATCCGGTGGTCTTGGCATTCTTTTGCGTTTGGTTTTTTTGGCAGTGTTATGAACGTTGACAGCAGCCAATCTCTGGGAATGATTCCTGTACTGTATATTGTATTAAATAAGTCGACCAATATTCCAATTTGCTGTTCTACTATTAACCGTATTATGTCTACAGGTATTTGGTCAGGACCTGTTGCCTTGTTGTTCTTTGTTCGCTTTATCGCCTCTAATACCTCATCTTCTGTTATGTCTGGGCCGTTGTCGAACTTTTCCTGCTCTAGTACTATCTCAGTCCGTTCGTCTTTAAATAGCTCTTGAATATATTCCTGCCATCTTTTAAGCCTTTCACCGACGTCTATAATTATTTTGCCGTTTTTATCCAGCAGTATGTTTGATTTTTTCTTAATATTTGTGCCTGTTATTTCTCTAATTGAGAAAAGGAAAAATTGATGAAAGGGTATTAAACCAGAAACTAAAAGGGAAATTTCTGGGCTGGGAAAGGCAGCTCAAATACAAACAATGAAACAATAGTAAAATATAGAAAATAGTAAACGCGGCCAAGACTTAATTGCGAGTTGCAGATTCAAGAAAGAAGAACTAGAACAAAATAAATATGTACATCATAGTTATCTATGGAACGAAAACTAAAAAAAAAAAAAGTAAAATTTAATAAAAAATTTTGGTCTTGGTAAAAGGTATATTATTTTAAAAAGCCCTATAGGGCTACAAACATCGAACAGAACGTTTTCGCTCTAAAAAGAGCATCATCAGTGTTGCAAGAACATGGTGAGCCAACCAAAAAATACGAAGGTCAAAGCCTTTCAAAAATGGACTAAAAGTCACATCAAAATGCTAACATAGCAAATTCCAAAGGATGGATATAATCCCTAAGGATATGGCCCTAGGATAACATATGACTCCCACACGTTGTAAGTGGGTCAAAGGTAACAAATTAGGTCATTATGTTACAAGAGCTGACAGGAAATTCTTCCTAGTGGATTTTAAAAAAAAAAAACATCAACATATAAAATAATATTGTCGAAAGGGGGGAAGTATTAGGAGTGATTGACAGAAATGATGTAAAAATAAGAACCATACCTTCAACACGCTTAAATAATGGATGGACAAGAAAGAAGGAGACGCTATGGTCTAAGAGCTAGCAACGTTTTCGAGAAATCATTTTAAGACGGCTGATTCTTTCATATATTGTTCCCTATGCTTCCTCGAACACCGTACCGGCCATCGGGCTGCTGATACAGGTTGCGTTCATTACTGCGCAGCACACCTGTACAGGTAAACACAAAATCAGGTTGATTGATTAGTGTGAAAAAGCTTAGTAGATCCGCTATAGTAATAGATAGCAATAAAAGTTAATAACAAAAATTGTAGCTAACTTTGCGCTTCACATTACAAAATTAGTTAGAATGTTACAGGGTGTTCGATAACATAGTGGCAGACCAAACTTTTGTTTTTTTAAATGGAACACCCCATATTTTATTTTATATTCGAAATTTTCTTAACTTCCCCATCACAAAAATATAAAGGTTTGTTATGTTATACAGGGTATTTACAAAGTTATAACCAATGTTCTATGAAAATGGTAATACGTTCAGCTCCCTGTATAAATAAAAATAAGCACAACAGCAATGGTTTAATGGTGCCATATTTTTTGTTGATTGTCAAAATTTATAAAAATGGTTGATATTGCTAATTTTCTTTATATCGAATACAGTGTGAGTCAAAACGCAAATACATTATTTTCACAGTAATTTTAAATAGAACACCCTAATGATTAATAACTTGCTCTGAAAAATGAAAATATCTCGAAACCTGAAATATGAAATATTATACAAAAATTAAAGTACGGTATTGATATTTTTCGATAGTAATATAAAATACAGGGTGTTCCATTTAAAATTTCTGAGAAAAGAATGTACTTGCGTTTTGACTCACCCTGTATTCAATATAAGGAAAATTAGCAATATCAACAATTCTTAAAAATTTTCACAATCAACAAAAAAATATGGCACCAATAAACCATCGCTGTTGTGCTTTTTTTTATTTATACAGGGAGCTGAACTTGTTACGATTTTCACAAAAAATTGGTTATAACTTTGCAAAAGCCCTATATAACATAACAAACCTTTATATTTTTGTGATGGGGAAGTTAACAAGATTTCGAATATAAAATAAAATATAGGGTGTTCCATTTAAAAAACATAAGTTTGGTATGCCACTATGTTATCGAACACCCTGTAACAATCTAACTAATTTCGGAATGTGAAGCTGAAAGTTGACGACAATTTTTATTATTACCTTTTATTGCTATCTATTACTATAGCGGATCTACTGAGCTTTATCACACTCATCAATCACCCTGTATATTGAATTTAAATGATTTTTTCTACAACTGTGTTAAAAATGCAATTTTTAGCACTCCATACGAGCGTTAAAAATGCTACTTTAAGGCACTAGTGCTTAAAAATTTTTATGGTACTGCAATTCGTATTGACCGTATAGATAATTTTGATGTAATGCCAAAAAAATATAAAAATGGAATGCCAGTCAAGTTTAAGTAAAAGTTTTTGTAGATATTGTCCTGTAATTACGTTTGTAGAAAAAATATTGTATGATATGCGTGTTAAAAAGTACATTTTTAAGGCACTCATGTGAATTGCAGAACTCGCTGTCGCTCATTCTGCAAACTTTCACATGCGTGCCTTAAACGTGTACTTTTAACACATATCGTAAATAACTATTAGGACGAAAAATTTTTTGTCATTACTTTTTAAACCACAGAAATGTCTGGAAATTACAGTTTATATTTCTAATAATTAATGTTTAAAAAGTAATGACAAAAAGTTTTTCGTGTTACAATAATTTTAAATTCGATATGTTTACCTGTACAAGTGTGCTGCGCAGTAATGAACGCAACCTGTATCAGTAGCCAGATGGCCGGTACGGTGTTCGAGGAAGCATAGGGAACAATATATGAAAGAATCAGTTGTCTTAAAATGATTTTTTTTCGACGTTGCCCACTCTTGGCCCACTATCTTTTACACTCCAGTAATAAACACACGATTTTTATTTCTTGAAAAATACGATTGTTGAGCCAATTTGACAACACCGCGAACAGATTCATCGGAGCGGGTTCAGAGCGAAGCGTTCACCTTTGCACGACATCGCAGCCTATACTGTATCCTGTGCACACCATGCGGAAGAAGTGGAGCAGAAGAAAGAAACAAAGAAGAACTGCGCTCGGTGACTTACCGGATTATGAAAAGTGAGAAAACGCGGAGCAGGTATAGCTACGCGACGTTGCCACGTCGGCACAATTGCATGTCTTAGATAAGGGGCCCTAATTATCTTTTTTATGTTACCCTTTTTTATTAAGGAACGTTGGTTATAGCCGTGGAGATGTTCTAAGCTACTTTTATTTAATTAATGGGGCTCATTCGAGTTTATGGCTTGCAGTTTCTTAAAAAGCATTACGTTGTTAAGTAGCACAGAAAGTGGGCATTTTCAAGTCTAATATTATTCGCTGTATAAGCAGATGAGCTGTAAACTGTCATATTAACAAAAAATGTTGTAGGGTAATAAATTGGGGCCAGGGAATTAATTTGAATTAAAAATCTGTAGTATAATAAAGATTTAGTAATAAGAAATTATGGTACCTCTCGGTATTGACGAGTTGAACTTTTGCATGGAACGTTTTGAAAAATGATACTACCAGTACATAGATTTTATTCTTCCATGTGAAAATATGTGAGAAATTTATTGCTATAAGTTCTTCAGCTAAGAATAAGATCATAGATCGGACTTCATAGCGCTATTCCATTGTTTCGGCATTACTTTCTTTTACCAAACTGAACTGCTAATACCAAACGGTATATTTTCCTTTTAGCCTTTCGTCGTCTTCCAATCTCAGCTGGGATACTACTTTATCCTGCCCTTTCGTTATTTATTAGGTCTCTTATTCTTTCTTTCTATAACTTTATTTAAGTTGCTTCCTCGCACGTTCCTGCTTTATCTTATTGCCAATTCTTATTTCTCTCTGTATTTAACATATCCTCGAAGTCTTCCGCTCACATTTTAAATTTTTTTGTAGTTTCTCCTTCTTTGTTTCTGCAATACCTACTTTGTATTAATTTTTTAGTTTCTCTGGATTTATTAACTTCTTGATACAAATTATTTATTTCTTTATTTATGTAGACTTCTTCTATGTCTTCTAATAGCTTTTATAGCCATTTTCTTTTCTTCTTTCTGGAAAGTCTTTTAACTTGTCTTCTTCTAGCCATAAGTTTTACATCATATTTTGACTATTTTCTCTATCTCTTTACACTTTTATCCTGTTATCTTGACTTTATATCTGTAATAAAGGATTTAACGATCACCTGGTACTTTAACTTTACGATTAACCATCAACTGGCCAGTTGCTATTAAATATTAGTAATATTTCACAAAAATTATATCAATATTTACCAAAATATAGAGTAAGATTGGAGAACCAATAAACAAAAACTATCATTATATACACATAAAACTACACTGCGCGTCATAGAAAACGGGCACCCTAAAAAATGGGTAATTTTTGAGGTTGCGTTGTTGCATATCTCCTAAACCTGTTGTCCGATTTAAGTGATTTTTTGAATATGTTATAGCTTTGTTCTTTGTCAATATCCCTGTAATAATATTTTTGCTAAACAGGTAAATTTTCATTTTATACCGGGTGTACGAATCAAACTGTGTTTTTTTCTCAAAGTTCGCAACACCCTGTGGAATATCCTAGCATTTATAAAATACTGAAATTAAAACTCAACTATAGCCTCAGGTTTTCTCAATATTTTGTTTTTTGATTCATTCGCTTATGTTGGATAATAGGTCTGGATCCCGCGTATGAAAAAAAGTTGATTAATAGCAAACTGAAAATTTGTTAAAAGCTTAAGGGTGTCTAGTTGGATAAACTTTGATAGATGGGAACACTGGAACAGGGGCAGTTTTAATTGTGGAACAGGTTAAAAATTTGGAACGGTTAGACCACGAAAACGGCACATTTATTTTGTCTCTTTATATGCACTATTCCACTCTATTCATTCCTTCCTCTTCTACTCCTTCCCGTTTGTTTAATTCCTTAAGTACTTCTGCGTTTATGTTGACTCAGATTACCCGGTTTCTATTGTATGTTGTCAGACTTTTAGACAACTAGAAATCAGTAATAATGAAAACAGGACAAGAAACTGAAGATTAACAAATCGCCAAGAAAAGACAGGAGAACCGAGGGGATACTAAAAATTGGGAAAAACAACAAAGGAAGTTTTGTACATATTTATGAATTAAATACATAGCACTGCATTCCCTACATAGGAAGGAAAACTGGATAGATGGAGAGAGCATTTTGAGGAACTGCTAAATGGGAGTCAGGAAGGTAATGACGAGGTTCAGATGGAAGTGATACAAGAAAACTACAACCAAGAGGATGTAGTGGAGCCGCCGACAGACGAGGAAATAATAGAAGTTTTAAGAAGCTTAAAGAATAACAAGAGTGCGGGTATCAACGACATCCCTGGAGAGATGATTAAACATGGGGGTAAAATATTAGAAAAGAGAATATGTAGCCTACTAAAGATGATATGGGATCAGGAAGAAATCCCGAAACAATGGAGTCAGGCTGTAATATGCCCGATTACAGTTACAGTTACTTTGCTTGATGTAATTTATAAAGTCCTTGCCAAGGTTATAAGAGAAAAATTAGACAGATATGTTAGTGTGTAGGTAGAGGAATATCAAGGTGGTTTTAAGAAAGGAAGATCTACCATCGATCAGATTTTCGTACTAAACATGTTACACAGCGGTACCTCGGTACCGGTACCGAGTACCGGTACGAACAACAGCTAAATATGAAGCTCCTGTTTATAGACTTTAAGCAGGCATATGATACAGTCGTAAGGAAACGTCTTTATCATGCACTTCGGTTAATTGGGATACCGGAGAAGTTGGTCAAACTAGTGAAAATGACATTGGAGAAAACAGAAAATCGAGTAGCACTGGAGGGTAGCCTCTCAGAAAAGTTCAAAGTACGAAGGGGTTTGAAGAAGGGAGACCATATGTCAGCTGTCCTTTTCAATTGTGTATTAGAGGCAATATTCAGGGAAACCGGGATCAGAACGCAAGGTACGATCCATGATAGAAGAACTCAGGTGCTTGCATATGCAGACGACATAGTATTGATAACAAGAACAAAGAGAGAACTACTAAGAGTATTTAACAATTTTTAAAGAAAAGCTAAGCAGTATGGTCTGACAATTAATGAACACAAAACAAAATTTATGGAAATGGGAGATACACTAAATGAAGAACACGTTTTGAAAATTAGAATAGATAACGATGGAAAAAAATATTGTTTCGAAAAAGTTAAAGAATTTGAATACCTAGGGGTGACTGTAACAGAGAAATGAGATGAAATTCCAGAAGTTGAAAAAATAATTGCGAAGGAAAGACGAGCAGTTGGAGCATTGAGCAAACTTTTAAAAAGTAGTTTTATCTCAAGAGCAGCAAAATTGCGTATAATGTAAATAGTAAATATAGTGAGTGTTGGAAAGATGGGAACGCAGTGTGCTAAGGAAAATTTTCGGTGGTGTGAGAAAGTGGGAGAGAACGAATGGAGAAGACGGACGAATGCGGAAGTTCAAGAACTGTTTGGGAAAGCCAGAAATCAGCCGTATAGTTAAAACTAGAAGACTTCGCTGGCTGGGACATGTGGAAAGGATGTCAGGGGACCGATGGGCGAAGAGTATATTATTAAGAGGTGAAGGAAGAACAAGGAGGGATCGACCGCAGAAAAAGTGGCTGGAAGCAGCCAAAGAGGATCTACAAAGAGCAGACGTTGTAAACTGGAAGACAGCTGCCCTGGACAAAGTAAAGTGGAGAAAGACAGTTGAAAAATTTCACCCCTTAGGCCTGCAGTGCTGTTATATAAATAAATAAATACATAGCAAAACAAATAATCAACTCTTTTAAGAACATAAAAATATACAGGGTGTTTCACTAAAAATAAGGATTATGGATAGTGCTAGACGTGCATGAATCACTTTGTATAATTAGATTTGTGTTTTACAAGAGCACATTTATATTTAAAAATTGACGTATCCTAGCGTTTTTTATGATTTTTTAAAATAGGGCACAAACAATTTTATTCCATAAGTGCTTTCCACATACTCCCACATAATTTATTTCCACATAATTTTATTGGGTGTGTTTAGTACTAGTTCGCAGATGTTATACATGCATTAATTGAAGTAATTGATGAGTTGTACGCTAGAAGCGCTCTTTTGAAATGTACTACACTGTATCAACAGTCATCATTTCAACGTTAAATGAAAAACATTTTGAAATTAATTACGAAAAATTTGTTTCTTCGGTCTAAAAATATGGTTCATGAAAATTATAGTAGATTCAAGGATTATTGTATTAAAGGCGTGATAGTACATAGTAAAAAGGAGTGTAATGATAGTATCTATAGTAGGCCTGAATCCCGCGAACCAAAAAAAGTTTATTAATAGCAAGCTGAAAATTTGTTAATAGCTTAACGTTGTCTAGTCGGACAAACTTTGATGTACGGGAACACTGGAAAAGGGGAAGTTTTAATTGTGGAACAGGTTACAGGTTTTGAACGTCAGACTACGAAGACGGTCCCTGTATTTTGTCGGACAGAACTTCTAATTGATCTGTTACCCTTTCATTAAACTCTCATGCAAAAATCAGACTGCTATTATTTACCACCAACATAATTAACGTCATTTGACATATAGGTCTGGATCCCGCGTATGAAAAAAAGTTGATTAATAGCAAGCTGAAAATTTGTTAATAGCTTAAGGGTGTCTAGTCGGATAAATTTTGATATATGGGAACACTGGAACAGGGGCAGTTTTAATTGTGGAACAGGTTAAAAATTTGGAACGGTCAGACCACGAAAACGGCACGTTTATTTTGTTCCACAGAATAGACTTAAACTCTCCGAACAGAGATTAAACTCTTATGCAAAAATCAGACTGCTATTTATCACCTGTCATAATTCCTGTCATTTGACATATTCTACCAATAGCAGTCTGATTTTGGCATGAGAGTTTAATCTCTGTTCGGAGAGTTTAAGTCTGTTCTGTCGGACAAAATACATGTGCCGTTTTCGTGGTCCGACCGTTCCAAATTTTTAACCTGTTCCACAATTAAAACTTCCCCTGTTCCAGTGTTCCCATATATCAAAGTTTGTCCGACTAGACACCCTTAAGCTATTAACAAATTTTCAGCTTGCTATTAATCAACTTTTTTTTCATACGCAGGATCCAGACCTAATATTCAACGTCTCGGGCTTATTAAAATGCTCAACATATTTGTCGGACAAACATTTTTTCATATAAAAAATCCACAAGAAAAAAGTTTTCCTGTAGTTGGCTGTATACCATGTGATACAAAAAAACAGTAAAATCCTGTATAAAAGGTATATTTAAAAGCCCTCAAAAGGGCCACATCAAATTTACATAACTAGTTTTCGACTGGTTTATCAGTCATCATCAGTGCTTACGTGCAATGTACATGCTAACCACCAAGATAGTCTTATACGAAAATATGTGGGTCAAAGCCCAGTAAAAGTAGTCCGTCAAGGAAACATTGGTTTAAAATGCTACCTTAAGCCTGGGTGTTTAAAATATTTTCTAATTTGCCCTAGGTAACATCTGAGATCTAGATATGACTTGTTCACATGTTGGAAGTGAGACGGCAAGTGAAAATGAAATGGTTGGGAACCTCGGAACGATGAATTTTTTCATATATTATATAAAGTTTGCTATTGAATAAGCTTAAAAACACCCTGCTAGTTTTAACAATTATAAATTTGTCAGGATGACACGTTCCACAATTAAAACTTCCTCTGTTCCAATGTTCCCATGCACCAAAGTTTATCCGACTAGACACCGTTAAGCTATTAACAAATTTTCAGCTTACTATTATTAAATTTTTTTTGGTACGCGGGATCCAGGCCTAAAGTTTTTATACCTATAGTATGGTCGATAAAATTGCTCTAAGGGGGAATAGTACAGCTCGGAATACCACATTCACAGGCTTAGATCACCTGCTTAAATTGCAGCCATACTTATGTAGTAAACACGTATTTTAATTACACCATCTCCATGAATGCTCACGACACATGAAAAATAACCCACACAATTTATTCCATATAAAACAACTCTCGTGACGAAAAAGAAGAAATATCAAAAATCTATGAATGCATGAGTAAAAAGAAAAATGTGCGAGATGTCATCGAAAAATCCAGAAATATCTATAAAGATAAATTAAATTAAATAAAGAGTCAGTCATTCAAATGTACTGTTAAAAAAATGTTATACATTACATAATTGTGTTTTTCTGCAGCCGTCCCGAAAATAAAGCTTTCAATATGATTTATTAAATCGAAAGTACCATTTTACACAACTCGTACCGAAAGTAGCTACTTTCGGGACTAATTTTTTCACTTTCGGGACGCTTTTTTACTTTCGGGACGATTTTGGGTAGCTAGGTAACGGCTTTGACAATAACATCAACTTTGTATTTTATTGTGACAACGCTTATCATTTAAGATTCGTGTGTGTTTTCGCTCAGTTTTTCGTTTTTCAATTCCAAGAAATGGAAATCAGCAGTGAAAGTGAAGCCGAAATGATTCCAGATGAGATTAGGGAAACTGCTAAAGGCGCTATTTATGAATAATTGTTATAATTGTGTTATTAATATTTATAAGTAGTGTTGGATTTTTGCAACACCAAGGAAATAATTTTACACTGGTTTTACACTTCTGAAGCTAGGAATAACTAAAGACACTTTTCACAACTAATATTTTATTACAATAACACAAACTTTTGGTATTAAAGTAATTTTTGTGTGGGATCGGACACACGCCCTACTTTCCCGTTTTTTATTATTTTATTATTCTATATAACAACACCTTGGCAACGAACTTTTTTTGAATATTGCGCCTTTGTGTACACTTTGAATTATAGAACATAAAAACATAGAAACATCTTTGTGAAGTGTACACAAGGCGCAAACCACTAAATAAAATATTGAAACAAAATATAGTTTTACTAAATATTAATGTTGGGAATTTATTTCTCCAACATGCTGGGGGGCCTTGGTTTTGATACCAAAACAATACATTCCACCCCTTTTTTTTAAACATTTTTTAAAGAATTTATTGCTTATATAAGTATAAAACTTTTACAAAGTTTTAAATTTAAATAGAAATAGTTATAAAGTTAAATTTTATTTATTATTATAAATTGAAAAAAAAAAAAATAATTTAAATTTGTTCATCGTTAATTGGAAGAACAGCAATTTTTGTGACAGAACGTAAGTATGTTCCCTTTTTAGTTTTTACTTCCACCACTCTTACCTTTCCGTCTTTACCAGGAATAACTTTATTAATCCTTGCTATAGGCCACCCAAAAGAAGAAACATTGTCCTCCTTTACAAGCACAAGCATGCCTTCTTGTAAATTTGGCAACAATTTTCTCCATTTAGGTCTGTTTTGAAGTTGTGTTAGATAATCTTGGTACCACCTTTGCCAAAAATGCTGCTGCATTTGAACACACAACCTCCAAAATTTTAATCTATTTTCAGGAATCTCAGTTAAATTAGTTTCAGGGAAAGTTGTCAAAGGAGCACCTATTAGAAAATGACCTGGGGTCAAATATTCTAAGTCAGAGGAATCATTATTAATTGCCATAAGAGGCCTTGAATTTAATATTCCTTCAACTTGAGTAATCAAAGTATTAAACTCCTCATATGTTAAAATATTATTTCCCATCACCCTTTTTATATGATATTTAGCACTCTTCACCCCGGCCTCCCATAGACCCCCAAATACTGGAGAATAACTTGGGATGAAGCAAAATTCAATTTTATCATCAAGGCAAAAGTTGTTTAACTTAATGTTGTCGTTTAGAAGTTTTTGAAGTTGATTATTTGCTCCCTTGAATGTGGCACCATTGTCACAAAAGATCTTGGATGGTTTACCCCTTCTAGAAATGAATCTTTTTAATGAAGCTAAAAAAGTATCTGTTGTTAGATCAGAGAGTAACTCCATATGAATTGCCTTCACAGAAAAGCAAACAAACAATGCTATATATGCCTTTGTCGTTATAGACTTTCTAATCCGTGACTGTTTAATTTGGAAGGGACCACAGAAGTCTATACCAACATTCTGAAAGACCCTCGATGAACGTACCCTTTGTTCAGGAAGAGATCCCATTAACTGTTCACTGCACTTGGCCTTACATTTAAAACAGGTTACGCATTTGTGCAAAATCCTTTTAATTTCTTTAGTGGCACTAATAATCCAAAAATTTTGATTTAATGAACTTAAAACTTGTTTCGGACCTGCATGTAAAAGTCTTAAGTGCTCTCTGTGAATCAAAAGATCAGTGATATGATTGTTTTTGGGAACGATCAAAGGATGTTTTTTATTAAAATAAATATCTGAGTTCTCCAGTCTACCACCAACTCTTAACAGTCCCTGAGAGTCCAAGAAAGGATATAAAGAATTTAAATTAGACTTAATTGCTGTGTTGTTGGTTAGACATTTTATTTCCTCAGAAAAATGAAAACTTTGTTCATACTTAATAATGGTTTTAAGGCTATTTTCTAGTTCTACAACTGTTAAACTTCCAGTAATCTTTTTATTTTTATTTTTTATATTATTTACAAATCGTAGGCAATAAGCCACTATTTTTTGAAGTTTTGTTAAGCTAGAGAATTTTATGAAGAAAGATTCTGGTTTGACCTTAGCTAAAGTGACAACTTTATATTCAGGCAAATGGTCTGGAGTAGAAAATGGAATTTCAAAGTGCAAGAATTCAATATTTGAAAGAATTTCAGGACCATTAAACCAAAGATTGTTTGAATTAATTTCATGAGGTTCAAGTCCACGAGAAAGACAATCTGCTGGATTTTCCTTAGTGTTTATATACAACCATTTAAATTCGGATGTCATTTCTTGAATTTTAATAATTCTATTGGCAACATAGGGATTCAATTTCAAAGGTTCGGATTTTATCCAAGCTAAGACAATGTTTGAATCTGAATATAAAAATACCTTACTGACTTTATCTTTTAACAGTTCAAAAACCTTGTGAGATAGTTTTGAAAGCAACAAAGCACTGTTCAGTTCAAGTCTTGGCATAGTTAGTTTTTTGTTTATAGGAACAATCCTAGATTTGGAACAAATCAAATTTACATGTACTTTATTTTCAAAAATAGTCCTCGCATAAATAACAGCTCCATATGCAATCAAGGAGGAGTCACAAAAGCCAACTATTTCAATATGAAGAGCACCAGTAAAGTTTAAATTTCTTTGGACAGTCACTGTGGGCATGCTCATTAAGCTTTCAACAAAATTTTTCCAAGTGTCAAGTAACTCACTGGAAATTATAGCATCCCATTTGACCTTACTTAACCAAAGTTTTTGCATAATTACCTTAGCAGCTACTAAAACTGGGCCCACTAATCCCAAAGGATCATAAAATTTGGAAACAAAACTGAGAATCTGTCTTTTAGTTACACATTCATTTATATCAACTTTTGGACAACTAAATTTAAAATTATCTGTTTTTGTATCATAAGTCAATCCCAGAGTCTTTACCGTTAAATCGTTTTTGCTGATGTTAATTTCATCAAAATTTTGTTTATTTTTAGGAATATCATTTAAAATTTGTAAATTATTTGAGCACCATTTGTGCAACTCGAAGGACCTTAATTTGAGCAGCGAGATAAGTTCATTTTTTAGTTTTATCGTTTCTTCGATTGTGTCACACCCACACAAAATATCATCAACGTAGGTGTTATTAAGAAGAGCTTTAGAAGCCAAAGGATAGCGTTTACCTTCAGTTCGGGCTAATTCTACCAAACATCTGGTAGCTAAAAAGGAAGAACTTCTTAAACCATATGTTACAGTTTGAAGTTGAATACATTGTAAACTGCCATTTTTCTCTCGCCACAAAATATTTTGTAACTGGCAATGGTCTGGATGTACCAAAACCATTCTATACATTTGTTTAATATCTGTCAAAAGGACGTAATTATATTTTCTAAAAAGAACAAGAATATCGAAGAGCTCATTTTGAACTACAGCACCATTATAGAGATAATCATTGATGCATTTTTTCTTTTTTGATTTCATGCTGCCATCAAAGACTACTCTTAATTTTGTTGTTTTTTTGTCTTCACGTATCACTGGATGGTGAGCCATGAAGTATAAAGAACCACTATTTAAGTCATATGTACTAAGACTTACTATTTTTGCATGCTTTAGAGCTAAATATTCATCAATAAAACTTTTGTATTGAGAGTACAGCTCAGGATTGACTTTAAATCTTTTTTCTAGATTTTCAAAGCGTTTTAATGCTACAGAAAATGAATCTCCTAAATCCAAATCAGGTAGATTTTGTTTTAATGGTAATTTAACTTGGTATTTATTATTTATTACTTGCACAGAATTTTCAAAATTAATCTCACAAGCTTCCTGCTCTGTCGAATATTCCGGAAAAATTTCTGGAACCTTCTCGGTTTCCCAAAATTGAGAAACAATATTTTCTAAATTATTTTTCATGCTTAAATGAAAAGCAGAAAAATTACAAATTTGTAGTGATGGAGCAGAACCACTAACTATGAACCCAAATAGAGTATTTTGTAATATAATCTGGTCTACTTGTATTTTATCGGAGAGCAAAATATGAAATGAAATATTTGCCCCAAACAATATATCAATTGTGCCAGATTTATTGAAGTCATCATCAGACAATTTAATATTTTTAGGAATATTTAAATTTGAAACATTGAAATTTGTTTGTGGTATATCACTAGTAATTTTATCAACCACAGAACATTTTATATTTGTGCTATAATCAAACACACATGACTCAATTTTTAAATTTACAGCCTTTTGCACATTGGTAATATTCTCAGAAATACCTAAGATATTGACATTATTATTAAATGTTTTTAAGTTTAATTTACTTACCAATCTACTTGTTACTAATGATATTTGAGATCCTGTATCCAGGAGACCTCTGGCAGTGATATAATCACCCCTTTTTGTTCTAATTTTTACCTTCACTGTTGGTAACAGAACATTATTAATGTTTTCATTTATTGAACCAAATGTAGTCTCCCTATCGTCTGCATTACCACTGTTACCCTGTCCAGTGCTGTCTAATGGAGTTTGTCTGTCCACATGCAGAAGAGAATTATGTTCTTTTCGACAAACTGAACACCTGAAACTCATTTTACACCTACCAGGATGATTATTCAAACAAATTCGACAAGCCTTATGACTGTCTATAAAAGACACTCTATCATTTACTGAAACAGATTTGAAACTGGAACAATTATAAATTTTATGGCCTGAGGATGAACAAAAGCTACACCTGGTTTCTAATTTGACTTTACTTGTAGCCAAGTGAGTTTTTTGATACCTTTCTTTGTTAGTGCTACATTTTTTATCTGGAGTGGTTACAGTTTCTAAAGCTGTAGCCCTATTTTCAATATAAGATAAGAAATCTTTTAAATTTGGCAATTTTGAGTTGTCCCTATCAATTTGAAATGATCTATTAGTATAGTGATCTAGTTTTTTAGTTAAAATGCAAATAAGGATCATATCCCAACTTTCTACGGGTTGCTTTAAGTTTTTTAGTGCACCTAACTGCTGTCTCACTTTACTAATGAACTCACGTAAGGCGGTGGAAGTTCCTTTTTGAATGGAGGGAATGTCAAGTAGTGAATAAATGTGAGAATTTATTAATATTGTTTCATTGTTATAACGGTTATCTAACATTCTCAATGCATCATTATAAGAGTCATTTGTTAGAGGTAGATCATTTATTAGGCTTCTTGCCTCTCCTTCCAAATGATTCTTTAAATGAAAAAGTTTTTCAACATTTTGCAGTGACTTATTTCTATCAAAAACAGCTAGAAATAAATCTATAAAAGGTCTATAACTTGTTAAATCTTTGCCGTCATAACAAGGAATTTCTATTCGTGGAATATTTGAAGAATAAAAAGAATTATTTACATCTTGTGGATTAGTACTTACGCTCTGTATTACTGTTTTTGAGAGTTGACTATTAATTTTAGCTAATGTGTCAAAGTATTCCTCTCTAATATTATCAATGGAATCTGCATACCCCTGTTCACAACATAAAATTTCACAATGAAGATCTTGAAGTTTATTAAAATTTTCTATTAGTAAGTCTTTCCTAGTTTGTAATTGATTAATTATTAATTCAGAAATTTCTTTGTCCAAATGTTTTTCAACAAACCTTGTAATAGTTTTAATAGACTGAATTTCTTGAGATTTTTTAGTTTTTAGCATTTCAATATCCTTTTTAGCGGGCATTTTTTTTTTTATATGAATCTACCTAAAACTTAAAAGGTAAAAAAAACTATTTTAAATATCAAAATAACAAAAATGTTGACGATTATTTACAAACCAAAACACAAACAGTCAATTTATTTAATTTTGTATTCACTGTCAATGTCAGTTTTCTGTCACTTCATATATGATCGATTTCATAAAACATCGATTATTTCTCTCGATCGCTTGATAACCATTCGACGTCGGTCGTTCGCCCTCTTTTACATAGATGGCGCTATTGTATGAGCTTGACGTTTTACAAAATTAATTTTTTAATGATTTTTCTTTTTTGTAATTTCTTTTCTAATAATTTCTTTTTTGTTCAATAATTTCTTCTTTTTTTTTTATTAGGTGTGTTTCTTACCTTCTGGAAATTGAGTAATTCCTAGCTTCTTTTTATTTCCGGCTCGACTGGATCAAACCTTGATGTTGGATTTTTGCAACACCAAGGAAATAATTTTACACTGGTTTTACACTTCTGAAGCTAGGAATAACTAAAGACACTTTTCACAACTAATATTTTATTACAATAACACAAACTTTTGGTATTAAAGTAATTTTTGTGTGGGATCGGACACACGCCCTACTTTCCCGTTTTTTATTATTTTATTATTCTATATAACAACACCTTGGCAACGAACTTTTTTTGAATATTGCGCCTTTGTGTACACTTTGAATTATAGAACATAAAAACATAGAAACATCTTTGTGAAGTGTACACAAGGCGCAAACCACTAAATACAATATTGAAACAAAATATAGTTTTACTAAATATTAATGTTGGGAATTTATTTCTCCAACAAGTAGATTTTTTTAATGTTGAAGTCACGAGAGTAACTTTAAAGTGTTTAATGAAAGTTCATAAGTAAAGTTTATCCATATATTCTTTTTAACATACAAAACGGCTGCAGAAAAAATATTGTACGCATCCAAAAGCGATTTTACAAGACTCGCAGGATTTCAGGACTCGCCTACGGCTCGCCCTGGAAACTTCCTACTCGTCTTGGTAGGGGAGCAAAGTATGCTAAATGTGCAGTCACTCGAGCGCTTTGGAGACCTATTGGGTTGTGAAGAGTAGGTCCTAAAACCAAAAAAAGTTAAGTAACATTTTCCATTTTAGTGGGCGCTTGCCATTTTTTAATTTAATTTTCCATTTCCAACAATCGTTTTTTCCGATTATAACGCCATCTATGCATAATTCGAATAAATGTTTCGAATAAAAGTTACCTATTTTTTCGTAAGGAATCCAAATCTGCAATAAAAAATGGGAGCTCCTATTTAAGATTTTAAAGTAACCCCCCACCCCACCTCCGTGGGGGGTCGTGTTTGGTGCCATTCGATAGATTTTTTAAAAATATTAAATAAGTGTATTTTACAGTTTTTCGATCTGATGGTTATTTCGCGAAATATCGCGGGATTCGTATTTAAAATATTAAATTTACCCCCCACCCCTCTTCGTGGGAAGTCGTGTTTAGTATCATTCGATAGATTTTTAAAAAATATTGAGCAAATATTTTTTAGTTTTTCGATCTGTCATTCATTTCCCGAAATATTCGCTTTTTTCTTGTGAAACTTTGGGACTCGCCAATTTCCTTACGCCCGGCTCAAATCGTCAGATTTTTGAAATATACACTCTTTTGCATGTACTTAACTTACCTTATCTTAATCTGACAATTTCGAGTTTTTTAAGGATAGATTTTTTTTTCGGGTCCCCCTTAACGAACTTCCCTGTGTTAAGAGCCAATATACGGTAGAGGTACATCTGCAGGGTACCAGGTTTCTCCCCATATGATAATCTGACGCGCTCGAGTAACGCAAAAATCCCCGCTTGGGCTCCCCTACCATCTCGTAAAATATCACGTTCGGAACTTGGAACTTGTTACGTAAATTACTATTTAAGCAGCATTAGTGTTAGAAGAATGTATTATTGTAAATTAAAATAATTGAAACGGAAATAGAAAGAATTTTAAACAAATTAGAAAGAAATTCAGAAATTTAAGGAGAATTGACTCTCTCTGCTCGTATTTCACAAATCCAAGCCAAGACATATAAACTGATTAATCGTGAAAAACCCTAAAAATGTTTAAAAAAAAACAAGTAATAACATCAGTTCCCCGAATTAGAAAGAAAAGTAAACCTGGGTAAGAAATAATAAAAAAGCTCATACGTCGAAAGAACATTTAAAAAATAAAAAATACATTATATTCTTGTTTAGATATGTTTCTGAACAAAAGGCTAGTACATATCTGTAATAAAGGATGTAACGATCACCTGGTACTTTAACTTTACGATTAACCATCAACTGGCAAGTTGCTATTAAATATTAGTAATATTTCACAAAAATTATATCAATATTTACCAAAATATAGAGTAAGATTGAAGAACCAATAAACAAAAACTATCATTATACTCGTATACACATAAAACTATTTCCTCTGATGTAGTAACTACACTGAGCGGCACAAAATGGGTAATTTTTGATGTCGTGAATTTTCTAAATCAGTTGTCCGATTTAAGTGATTTTTTTAACATTTTATAGCCTTATTCTTTAACAATATCGCTGTAATAAAATTATTGCTAGACAGGTAAATGCTCATTGTATACCGGGTGTACGAATCAAACTGTTTTTTTCTCAAAGTTTGCAACACCCTGTGGAATATCCTAGCATTTATAACATACTGAAATTAAAACCCAACTATAGCCGCAGGTTTTCTTAACATTCTGTTTTTTGATTCATTCGCTTATGTTGAATAATAAAAAAATTAGGTACCTACTTTAACAACTAGCCATGTTCTTCATTAATACAGGGTGTTTCTAAATAAGTGCGACAAACTTTAAGGGGCAAATCTGCATAAAAAAATAATGGCAGTTTGCTTTATAAACAGATGTCGGCAACTGCTTCGTTTCCGAGATACTGGATGTAGAATTATTTTCTTACAAACTGACGATTTATTTATTGCTCTAAAACCGGTTGAGATATGAAAATGAAATTTGGTAGGTTTTAAGATACAATTATTGCACATTTTTTGACATACAACTAATAATTTTATATTCACCATTGGCGTGCATGCGGGTAATATTACCCGTCATATTACAGCGACATTGTTAAACAATAAGGCTATAAAATGTTAAAAAAATCGCTTAAATCGGACAACAGATTTAGAAAATTCACGACATCAAAAATTACCCCAGCTTTGTGGGGTGGCCATTTTTGTGCCGCTCAGTGTATATAACCGAATTATTACAAGATCGCAGGCAAAACATACAGGGTAATCAAAAATGAATAACCATTTTCAATTTCCTTGCAACACGAAACTACAGCCGCATCATATTCTAGTTCAATCAGAGAGTGCAGCAAGCACCTCTACAGGTTTCGAAACTTATTAGTCTCTCATCAGGAGGCACATATGCTGCTCTCTCTGACCTAACCAGGCAAACCCCGGCGTGCAGCCACGGATTGCAACGAATTAAATGGCAGGGATGCCCTAGCGGCAACTGCTAGCAAAAGCCTAAGTTTTCAATCTAATAGCACATAAAACAATACCAAAAATATTACTCTACATCCCACCAGATTGAAAACAATGTGAACCTTCTCTGGTTACACCTCTGAGGCTTCTAAAATTTGCAAGCCATAACGGATGCTGAGACTAAAGAAGATGAGGGAATTTTACAATTTATAATTCACGTCCCATATGTTCAGCGCGGTAAAGTTCCAGGAACCATTCTCGTTGGAACTTGAATAATTTAAAACAAAATTTTGGCTAATAAAAAAAAAGATATTCGAGACGGAAATACCTATATAAACCCAACAACGACTGAGTTATTCCTCTTTAAAAGATGGTTATTTTCGAAGAACCTCGAAATGGACAGCCTTCAATCTCAAATAACTCGAACGTGGTGTAATAAAATTTTATTTCATTAGTAGTTCCAAAATGACACAAAATCTAGGCATCCAATGGCGGTACAGGCTCGTTTTTTTAATATTGTATTTAATTACAGAGTAATTTTCACATATTAATATATCTTTCAAATTGGGCTCTGTACCGCCATTCTTTATTATATTACGAATACGTGTGCCAAATATCTCGAAAAAATATTCAAAATTACAGCCGCAATCTTGGAACGCGTTTTCGCTACCTGTTGATCGCTACTGTTTCACCTTAAGAGACATCTTTTAAAGTCCTTTAAAAAACATTTCAAATAAGCTCTGACCAAAGTTTTTGGCATAACAACTGACTGACTTATGACGAAAATAAAGTCGCTCTCTGCTTTTTTCTTTTTGAAATGTAACAATTAAACCCTCGTTCATACACTTTTAATAGAAATGAATAGCTTCTCACTTGAAATTAACTTTATTTAGATATAGTTCATACGATCCATGTGATTCGACCGATTTGGAACGCTTAGTTTAGAAAAAATAGTTGATTAAATCGAAAATGACATTATCATTTAAAATAAAAGTGTATTTTTCTTAAATAAATCTAAAAGTATTGGTGATACAAAAACAAAAAAAAAATCAAAATTTTCAATTCAACGAAATTCTACAATTAATATTGAAACGTTTTTTCATATTATGAATACTTTTAGATTTATTTAAGCAAAATGCACTTTTTTTAATTTAAAAAAGGTCATTTTCGATTTAATTCTATTTTTTCTAAACTAAGTATTACAAACCGGTCAAATCACATGGATCGTATCAAATATACCTAAATAAAGTTAATTTCAAGTGAGAAGCTATTCATTCCTATTAGAATTGTAACGACGAGGGTTTAATTTTTACATTTTAAAAAGAAAAAAGCAGAGAGCGATTTTATATCATATGTCATAATTTAGTCAGTTCTTATGCACAAAACTTTTATCAGAGCTTTTCAAAGGTTTTTTAACGATTTGTAAAAGATGTCTCTTAAGTTTTCCCAAAAAATTGTACCACATTCGAGATATTTGAGATTAAAGTTTCTCCATTTCGATGCTCTTCGAAAATAACCCATTAAATAGGGAAGTGCGGTGAGGTAATCTAAAATGCCATCACAAATTTATCACCTTTTTAGTTTTTTTTTCGAAAATTATAACTATTTGGTGTAATGATGCACTGATATATTTTGTCCTCCTGAACACGTTTGGCGCATGTTTCATCCAGAAAATAATTGTTTACTGCTCAATTATTATTTCTTGTTGTATATTTTAAATAAAAAAAACTTGATGTGTTAAAATCTAATTGTGGAAAAGTTAAATGCTCACCCACATCTCTCGTATTTTCCTAATTTAGATAAAATAAAATGCACCGTTTTCATTTAGCACCCCTTTTATTTTTATTTCTCTGCTCTAATCTCAATTCCGCGCAATTTGCATGCAGCTCGTAGAGAGAGCAGCAATTTTTTGATATATACTTCACGGCAAACTTGTTGCCGCATTGGCTAAGATTCGAATTAAAATTTTCCTCGTAAAAAAAGGTAATTGTATTCAGCTCGAGTTCCATTTTAATCCATAACCTGACTTTAATCTCATATTCTCGCGTATTCCCCCGAAGGCGAACTCTTCAAGAGTCACTAGGTCAAGTCATCGTCGGTGAGGCGGCTCGCTAGAGGTTCCTTTGTTTCTTCGGCTGTGTTGCCACATTACCAAACATTTTGAGGTACATATATCAGACATACGAGCCATACGTGGTTTTTATATAAAAAGTTACAGTTGAGTTCCCGAGTCTTTACCCGTGCGTCATGATTTAAAACATACGAAATAAGAACGGTTTTGCTTTAAAATTTTGGTGCATAATTACACATACATTTGAAGTAGCTTAATAAATTCTTTTATTATCATTGATTAATAAATAAATAAACAATTTATAAAAAAATCGATTACATATTTTCTTTTTGTTATTTTATTCACTTTGTCAGCAATGAGGTTATTTGAACGTTGTCAAAATTTATCGTAAAATAACATAAACTTATCATACAATTTCTAACTCCAATATAAAATTAGTTGTGAAAACAACTGTTTGTATACTATAAAAAATTTCAAATTGCAAAAATTCGACAAAATACCAGCAAAAAATTCAACAAACTGACAGCCACAAAAGTAAACAAGCCAAAACGTCAGAAATTGTACTTAAAATATGTGAAAACATCCCCAATCGTCTTTCTTTGTACATATCTCTTTTCAATGCACTGAGTCTAGATCGTTCATAAAAATAACATGTGTTTTTACTTAATAACAGGCGGCAGCTGGTTTGTCATGAGTTTCATGCGTGGAAGAGAATGATGCTAGATAAAAAGTATGTGTTTTATCTCGCCAGGTATTAATGACGCACGGGTAAAGACTCGCGGACTAAACTGTATTTTATTTTTCAACATAGGGGGCTATGCTGTATCATTTACGTAAACTGATTACGTACGGTAAACTCGAATTACAGGCTGTAATCTTGTGTGTAAAATCGGTATGCTGTATCAATGATATCCAAGGGGTTGCCTACCTTCGTATGTAATTTCTTTTAGGTAAACGCACGCGTAAACGTAATTTTAAACTTTTCTAAACAAAAATTACTTGCCGTTTAGTTTCAGTTTAGTTTGGTTATGTGAAAATGTTTATGTTATATTAATAAATATTGTTATTTTTATTTGTGAAACCAAGTTGTTTGTGTGATAGACTTTATTTGATTTTTAGTTTAATTGGTCTAGTGTTTAATTTTTAAGTGATTTTTTAGTTGTTTAGTACTTCAATATATTATATCATAAAATGAATTTTTGTTTTTTTTCTAAGTAGCTTTCACTATTTCCTACTAACACTACATCATCAGGATACAGTAAGTACCAGGAAATGTAAAGTTGTGCTCACAACGAGGCGCCGACCCTCGCTCCCTGGTATCCCTCGTACCATATCATGGATCGCCCGATGCATTATGTTAAATGCGATGAGATCGTTCACGAAAATGAAGAGTAGTAGGATACTCTGTTCTAGGAGAGGATACCATCCTTTGGTCTCCTTAGTGAGTGCACCCTTACCCTGCTAGGCCTGGATCCCACGTACCAAAAAAAAGTTGATTAATAGCAAGCTGAAAATTTGCTAATAGGGCTTTTCATCAATTGTCATTTGTTTCGAGTTCCTGTCATATGTTATATAATATTAATATAGGGCTTTTCATTCACAGTCATTTGTTTCGAGCTTCTGTCATGTGTCACATAATATTAATATATCTACGTCATACGTTATTGGCATATACCAATGATACAAACCAAAGACATATGACGTAGATATATTAATATAATATGACACATGACAGAAGCTCGAAACAAATGACAATCGATGAAAAGCCCTATACACGGATTATACGGCATATGACAGAAGCTCAAAACAAATGACTGTGAATGAAAAGCCCTATAGCTTAACGGTGTCTAGTCAGACAAACTTTGATGTACGCAAACACTGGAAGTTTTAATTGTGGAACAGTTTAAAAATTTGGAACGTAGATTACTAAAACTCCCGTGTATTTTGTCAGACAGAACATCCAATTGATTTGTTACCTTTTCATTAAACTCTCATGCAAAAAGCAGACTGATATTACTAACCAACATGATTCCTGTCATTTGACATGTTCTTCTTGTTCCACTCATTAAAATGCCCAGTTGGTTATAAACACCAGTCTGATTTTTGCATGAGAGTAATGAAATGGAAATAAACCAATTGGAAGTTCTGTCCGACAAAATACATGGAACGTTTTCAAAGTCTGACGTTCCAAATTTTTAACTTATTCCACAATTAATACTTCCCCTGTTCCCATACATCAAAGTTTGTCTGACTAGACACTGTTAATCTATTAACAAATAATTTTCA
The DNA here is from genome assembly GCF_917563875.1 of Diabrotica virgifera virgifera. Taxonomy (NCBI): domain Eukaryota; kingdom Metazoa; phylum Arthropoda; class Insecta; order Coleoptera; family Chrysomelidae; genus Diabrotica; species Diabrotica virgifera. Next base: position 238,796,112 of record NC_065446.1, on the reverse strand, counting down.
GCTAGCTATTAATCAACTTTTTTTTGGTACGCATTATCCAGGTCTATGCAGTTCCCTTGTTTACTAATCCAAAACTAAGGAGTATAAATAAGAACTGAGTACTTACTGTGCCTCTCCCATATTTTCATAAAGTGTCTAAGTAGTTTTATGACTCTGTAGTTTGTTCATTATTGATTTTTTTTTTTGTTTTTATAAACGGGTACAAATATACTGCTTCTCCATTCGTTTAGCATTTGTCCAACTTCCATAATTCTATTAAATAAACGTATTAGCCAACTTATTCCTGCTTCTCCTAATGGCTTCCACATTTCCCCAGTAATATCCTCTGATTCCTTTATTTTTTGAAGTGCTTGAACCACTTCCTCATGGTCAGTGCGAGTTGACAGTAAAATCAAGTAGGAAGTATATATCAGCACGTCTCACAACAAGGATGGAAAAAATACAGTATGTTTAAGATATAGTATGTGAAGACAGACACATGTCTCTGACTCATTAGCTATCATCAGTACAGTATAGCCAAGTTAGAATAGGTCTGCGTTAACCTTTCCTTATTTGAAAAACTCTAAACATTGATTGTTTGAAACATTCCGCATTCCTTTCCTCAGGTAGCTGTAGCTTCCTCCTTGGATGTGTTAGTTGTTGCTCTGGAATCGTTAGGTCTTCTAACATTATTGTCACAAATTGGTTGCATTGCTCCTGTAGTGATCTTTTCCCAAGCTAGCATACACCTCTAGTAGGTATAGCGGTATAGCATACAGAAATGTAGATAAACTGATAATGTTGATTTGTAAACAAAACATCTTCACTAAATGGGTGAAAAAGCTGAATTCTTAGTCTGTTATCTGTATTTTGAGGTTGCAGTCATTAAGTTAAGGGGCAGAATAAAAAAAAACTCTGTAGACACATTAACGGACACACTTCACATGTAGTCACATCTTAAGGAGTGACTTCATATGCAGTTGTGTCAGTGAATGTATAATATCAAGCTTTCGCAAAATTTATTTGTTTCATCAAGTCTAAAATAAATTTATAATTCTTTTCTCAGTAAATACAATGAAATTAAGACAAAAAAAGCATTGTATTAAAGAAGCATAAAAACTTACAACATGAGCTTAGTCCATTAAATTTTAAACATTATCACTAAACATAAAAAATATAAGAATGTTAATCTAGTAGTACCTAATTACAATGTTTTATTTAATTTTATATCACAGTAATAGTTTTTGGCACTGAAATATCTCATAAAAACGGATTACTGGTTGTCTCCTAATCCATCTCGTAACTGAAGTCACTCTAGATTTAAATTATGTATTTCTGCCACAGCATTTAAGTACATAAATAACCGATTTACAAAATTCATCTTTTCAAAATATAAACATTAAACTTAAAAACAAGCAAAAAGTTGGGTTAACATGAATTAACTGACAGTCAGGACATGACAGAGACAGAACCCTAAATAACATGATACGTAATTTTTTTGATACATCATACCACTTTATACACTTATGTTTTGACGACTGTAATCTGATGTACGTAATTCTGAACTTTACACATGTACGTAATCACTTTACGTAAAGGATACAGCATAGCCCCCATTGTCTCCTTTAAGTTCTATACACTTAGTCCGACGTTTCTCCAATTTTTTTAACCCTTCCGAAATATGATCTCGTCGTTAGAGTCAAATTTCTTTCCGCCGAGCCTTTTCTTCAAGATTGGGAATAAGAAATAGTCATTCGGGGCTAAATCTGGAGAACAGGGCGGATGAGGGAGCAATTCGGAGCCTAACTCATAGATTTTTGCCATGGAAACTTCACATATGCATGGTGAATAAATATTTCTTTGCCGTTCAACATCTAATGAGGTCAATGCTTCTCTCAAAACGTGAAAAAAAAACCAAATGTATAAAACCATAATACGACCAGCAGTGACATTCGGAAGTGAAACATGGACATTGAGAAAGAAAGAAATCAATAAACTAGTATTAGTATGCAGAGACAGTGTATAGCGACACGCTTCATTTATTATTTTTTTAATTGCTAATTTTAAATATTAACTTTCTTTTCTAAACGAAAATAATATGGGTCATTTAAAATTCACATGTGTTTCGTTCCTAAAATACAAAACCAGATTGTATAAAATTAATGTTTTTTTCTGGGAAACAAATTCCCCATTAAATAGTTACCTTATCAGACCTTATGTCAATAAATCACTTTTTAAATGCATTCGAAGACGCTTCTTAAAACTACAGAAGTGTTTTCAGCTTTTAAAACACCAGATAAAGGGCCAGCCTCTTTATGTCGATAAATTAGTCTTAAACGTAAAACCATAGACATGTGTTTTTAGTTCAGCCACATCAGTCGATACCCAACCCCAGCAGGCATCGGTCGGTCATACAACACTCGCTGGGCCCAAACAATAACAAACCCTCTTACGAGATATAAGCACGCCTTTTTTAACCAAAAATAAATAAATATATTACTGTTCGTTGTTTTACACTTATTTTAATTTAAGTTAATTGTTTCCGTTAACCACCAACGGAACAAGTGTGAGGAATGAATGGAGGAGCAGATACAACAATGAATTAGAGACTATCTTCGGACAGGGAAACATCGTGAGATACATAAAAGTCAATAGACTCGACAGGTCACGTGGTACGGAGTGATGACGGCAGACTGATTAGCAAAGTGTTTTGGGAAATGCCATACGGTAGAAGACCGGCATGACGGTCTAGAAAATGGTGGAAAGATGCAGCCAGAGAAGACCTGGAGAAGATGGAAGTGAAAACATGGGACATAGTAGCACAGGCAATAGTAAACGCGACAAAGACTTACGAAGAGTTGTCAAAACAGAAGATGATGATGAAACTGCATGAATCTCGAAGCGATTCGAGAAATTGTTTTTTTATTTGTTCTATAATAACAATTCCGGCCCACTTCGAAAAATTAAAAAAGAACAAAAATACATACATTTGAACTTTGGAGAATCGAATAAAAAAGGTTTGTTGCGGTAGAAATGCAAAAATAATTTAGTCGCTTTATTCTCTGCTTATGGGGGTAAACCACTCGCCAATAATGAACTAAAATATACAGGGTGTTTCATTAACAATTGTCCATATCGTAACTGGAGAAAGATTTAACCCAAAACACTTAAATACAATATTCTTCCTTACCGAGATACAGAGTTACAAATGTTCTACAAATGATTTTAGCCCATGGTTAAAGCACCTTTTAATATTGTTTGTTCAAACTTGACACACAGTTTACACATGCTAGGGTACTTTAACTAGTCTTAAAAGATAGTTTTCCGCTGTTACCAGAAGCGTGATGTAGGGATATATAATTAATTTTCCCCCTTTTTCCCCCTCACAATCTACGCCACTGTCGCAATAATCATTTCAGCATATTTTTTTCATTCTTCGTTACTTTTTACATAAATATCATCCGTTGTCTCAATGCGATAGAGTAAGTAGTTTTCAAGTTATTTGCGTTTTAATGTAATGGATTCAATAAGATTATGTATTTAATCTTATTGAATGTAGTTTAAAGTACATAGTACATAGTGTTATTATGGAATCTATTATCTTTTTTTATTTACATTAACGTGCTCGGCAACTATGGCCACTCGCACGGGACGATTACAAACAAGATTACAAGAGGTATAATTAAAGAGCATTGACAAGTTATGTTATAAAAAAAATTTAAAGTTTATGATACAATGATATATTTTTTTAAAAACTGAAGAACTCTGTCTAACTGGTTGGTATCACTTAGAATGTCACATAGCTGCGGTTTGAGTTGTCACAGCTGTTGTCTTACTACACTGAACTGATGACATTCGGTAATAATGTGGTTCACGGTAAGTTGGCACTGGCATGTTAAACAGATAGGCCGGATATCTGATGACCGGATATCAGGAAGCCCTGAGTAAGTTTGGTGTGGCCTATACGGATTTTTCTTATAATTCTAAGGTCTTGTCTAGAGAGTCCTGTGGGGCCAGTGTAAAGTGGCTTATATACTGAGGGCTGGATTGCACGTAAAGATGTATTTAAGGAGCTCCAGTGGGTTTGCCATAATCTCCATGTGAATCTGTACGCTTCTGTTTTCAAATCTTTACAAATTTGGATGTGGGTTGTTGACGTGGTATTTGTTGAAGCCGTTTTAGCATGCTGATCTACAAGTTCATTGCCAGGTATACCAATGTGAGACGGAATCCATATAAACGTAATCTTAGTGTTTAAGGTAGAAAGGTGGTGGTAACAATGATGGATATTTTGGACAAGAGGATGATCGGTAAATAATTCCTGAATGCATAAATTGGAAGCTAGAGAGTCTGTACAAATGGCAACATTTATATTCGGGAGATTAATATTCTTAACAGCCTGTAAGATACTATATAATTCTCCAGTATGTACGCTGCACAGAAGAGGAATAAAAGAAGCACAAATGAGATTGTTTTGAGAGGTGACTGAACATCCAACCCCCAAATCACTTTTGGAAGCATCGGTGTATATTACTTGATCAAAGTGGTTATTGTGTATAATTTCAAAAAAAGCTTTTATCATGAGTTCTTTAGGTGTTTCATATTTATTGAATTTTATTAAATTTGTGTTAGTTTGGGGGTCTGCATAATCCAAGGAGGAATTCGATGAAAGGGGAAGGGATTTGTCAGTCTAAAATTGATATCGCTTGTTATTGTGGACAATATAGAAAATATAGGTAATATTATTGGTGAGGGGGTGGTATAGGTTGTTGTGAATAAACGGTATAGAGGATTAAGGGGGTTAGAAGAGACAGATGCAGCATAGGAAAGAAGAAGATATTGCCGTCTAATCCAGAGAGGAGGCTCACCGGCTTCACAGTAGACACTTTCAGATGGACTGGAACGAAATGCACCTAGACATAGTCTATTATCTTTAAACGCAAATAACTTGAGAACTACTTACTTTATCGCAATGAGACAAAAGGATTATATTTATGTAAAATATAACAAAGAATAAAAAACATGATTGCTGAAATGATTATTACGACAGTGGCGTAGATTGTGATTGCGAAAAGAGGCGAAAATGAAGTATATATCCCTACAGCACGCCTCTGGTAACAGCGGAAAACTATCTTTTAAGAATAGTTAAAGTAACCTAACATGTGTAAACTGTGGTCAAGTTTGAACAAAAAATATTAAAAGGTGCTTTAACAATGGGCTAAAATCATTTTAGAATATTTGTAATAAAACACTCTGTATCTCGGCGAGGAAGAATATTTTATTTAAGTGTTTTGGGTTAGATCTTCGTATTTTGTGCTAAGGTTACTCCAGTTACGATATGGACAATTGTTAATGAAACACCCTGTATATAATAATAGCAGTCGGATCGGAGAAAAACATCAATAATAACGAAAAGCCCTTTTTACCTAAGATCAAAAACAGAAATATACGAGTAGATCTAAAATACGTAACTTGAACTTTTATGTGAATCGTTTACAGTTTTGGTTGAAACTTGTTGGATGTCTCGATAGGTGCAAACCGCCGCGTCGCCGCAAAATTTTTTACCGGAGGCGGCGGCGATAGTAGCAGTGTACAAATAATGACCGTCGTCGCCATCATCAACGATTGCCGCTATAACGATGATTAAATTGGTTAATAAGCGTCGAGTAGACGCGTCATGTACTCGAGCTGTCCGCTATCCAAAGCCAACGCCGACGGTCAAACGATGTGGATGTCGTCATATCCGTTTAATTAAATTTTTTCCTGTTTTTTTCTCCTTTCGCTTTAGTTAAAATAGGAATTATTTAGTCCATGTTGTGAGACCGCTCTCGTATGAAAAATTTTCCAGATTACTGTTCAAAAATGACGTCCACTTTAAGCCTTTGAACAAACAAGAAGGATGCCGGGCGAAATTGTTGGGCAAAAATTGATTAAACAATTTTTTTAAACAAATTCAAAATGTCAACAAATAGGCTATTGATTATGTTCAAAATAAGAGAGCTAAAAGGAACTACAACGTTGACGGGATTTTATTGTCTCATATGGTCAATGGACCTCTATATTTGAAAAAACCGCGAAGTGCTACCATTTAAATGAGTGCGTTTTTGAGAAAGGGGTGAATTAGTCCCTAGGCACAGGGTGAATTAGGGTGAGTTCTATGCACTTTTGGTACAAACACTGTAACATTTTTTTTATAATAAGGTTAGTAAATAATTAGTATGCCTTTTAGATTAATTATAAATCCCTTTACAAGCAACAATGTTACGCCCATGGCCTAACTGCCCTGGTTATTTCTCTGTCGGAATGACAATCGAAATTAGTTATTACGGGCCTGGGTGGTCACAGTTGTAAACGTTACCGTTTTCTTATTGCAGTCTTGTCAAAACAGGGTGTTTTGAAAATAGATCAGAGCACTTGGCTATTGTTAACATTTTTCGGACGTAGCGAAATAACTGTTAAAGTCCGCTCAGCAAGTTCACTTCTAAAATCCCGTTAGGTACCCTATTCAAAACGGGGATGTTTATTGCCATATTTTATAACTATTTTCCGTTTATTTTCTATTTCAAAGGATCTATATTTTTCGAACTAAAATACCGTTACTTTATCTAAAAACCAAAATAGGTCGGCTCTTTTTAAGAAGTTGCCATTTTTTTTGAGAGGAGATATATCCCCACTTTTTTTAGAGAAAAAGCATCGAAAAGATTGCGAATAGGAAAGGACTTGGTGGCTGTTTATCTTCGAGTGCGGACTTGTCTGTCTCGTATCTAATATCTTATCTGCAATATATCGTGGGAGTGAGAAGTCACTCTATTATCTTATATGAGTGTAAATTCACTCTATCATCTTCCTGATTTAGATCTAACATCAGATTAGATCCCAAATCACAATATAAGTAACTTCAGTGCTTGATTACTAGTTAAAGTAAAGTTAGATTCAGTGCAATTTAAGAGTGTGTACTGTAAGTGTCTTAATTATATTTCCAAAAGTAGAGCTAATCTACGGGCTATCTACCTCAAACCTTTCTTCATCTGTGGTTAAGGCTAACCACCGATGTAATCTAGTTCACCAAAGGACAGCGATTTTTATTAATAGAACTTTTTATAATCATTGAATAAAAACTTTTCATTATCAAACATTAATTACAAACATTCACTATTTAATTAAAAGCTGTGCGATGGCTTATTTTATAAAACCGAGTGCGGGTGGTTTTTGAATTTTGAACTATAAACTTTTGTTAACTTTGTATGCTTTGCATTTAATTTTATTATATATTTGTTCTTTATATTTTCTATCCACCGTTAAATTTATAATATTAGTTATCTCGAGATAAGCCCTAAACAGCAAAGAGAGATTTTTTATGGTAGATGCTTGATTGAATTTTTGAAGTTCTACTTCTTTACGGGCGTAATGACGGTGAAATTTTATATGGGAAAACCTAGCGACCGGGCGCATGCGCATTATAACTTTGTTCTGATTGGATGTTCAAATGACATGACAAAAATTATCCAATATGGCAGCTGTGGCACAGCTGTGGGACTGTGCATGGTTTGGTTATAATGTATGCTTGTTGCGTTTTAAAATTTGTAGGAAGAGAAACAACAAACAAAAAGTTAGTTAATGGTTATACTGCCTTTTTAAATAGTTTTCATATTATATTTTTGGACTTATTTACATAGAAGAGATGATTGTTGCATGCCAATGTGAAAGCTCATCAAACTGTGCCTAGTATGAGTGCCGCAGATCTCGCTTATTCAAAGCTAAAGAATCTTTCACTGGTAAGTGTTTTATAAATAGTTGATCAAATTTTGTTATGATATTTGAACATAGCCACTTTGCACGACGCAAGTGATTGCGAAATTTATTAGTCGTTATACGGGCTCCGATACCTACCTTGAACCTACCAAAATACATAAGTAGTATGTAATACTTTTATTTACATAATTTGATTACCATCAAAATTTCTATCAATATTCACCTAATATATTGTCTTCTTACTCTATGTTTTGTTGTATTTTTTCAATTCTAAATCATTTCAATTCAAAATCAAAATAATTTGATTTACATAAGTTAAAAATGTCAAAAGGTTAATCTGTTTAGTTAGACGATCTTCGCACATAATGACAAGCTGTCTCTGTGGCGAAGTTTTAATGCGGGTGAATCCCAATACAACGCAAATACCAGCCGCGTGGTAAGTTGGTTCGAATCCCAATAGAAACTTTTATTTTTTTATTTTTTTTTTATACATTTTATGATTGTAAGTATATTTATTATATAATTTTATTTTCAGAAAATACGTATTTAGTTAAAAATTTTTAGACAATTAATGTTCAGAAATCATTTGTGGCATTTTTAATATGTTTTTTGGCACTGTTTTAATAAAAATGTTTGAGAAGTAGTAAGTATAAATTAATTTAATATTTAAATAAAATATAAATAAAAAGTATATTAAATTTCGTTTATAATCATATAATCATATAATAGAAGTATAACTTCTTACGTGCGTACAAAGTACACACACATTCTTTTTTTAATTAATGACCAAGCTCTCTTTTCTGTGCTTTTAATTGTGCATGATTTTACCATATGATACTTGTATTTCTTTTGTTGGTGCAGTTTTGATTTGTGTATACAGTTTCCTGTTTATTTCTTGTTTTTTTGGATGTTTGGTGAACCATTTGCTCAATATATTGTTTTTTGTTTATTTCATGATTTTTATTTATCTACTCCTAATACGTTTCCTGATAAGAGATTACCTCTAAATATTTGCTAAGTAATATAACCTATCACTATATTATCTTCGACCAGGAGAAAGATCACGCAGAATAAGTTTTGTAGGTACAGTAAAATCTCCATTAACCGAAATAATTGGGGGGCAGGCCGTTTCGGATAACGAAAATTTCGGTTAAAAATAATTGTTTTTTGTATTTTTCTTGTATCAAATTACATAGTACTTACCTAGCTATTCTTGGTCAAAGTTGGTATTAAAAAATACTATGGGGTGATTTCGTAATGTGTTGTATATTTAATTGCGTTCTTAATTGTATGAAAACAATGTTGGTGATGGCAAATTAACATCGAATTGTTTCCGTTTTCTGATAAAAATTTACTTTTTATTGACGAAATTATCAAAACTGTCAGCAGTTTCGGTTAAACAACGTTTCGGTTAACAGAGGTTTTACTGTAAGTAGGTAGACGACTGTCACCGAATATATTTATTATTTCTTTATGTAGTGTGTTGACAACATTTATTTTTTTACTAATTAACTGTTAATATCTTTATATTAAATGTAGCATTGTATATACCTAAAGCAGCGTAGAAAAAAGTTACAACACAATGTTTGGGAAGTAACAAGGAAAATGCCGCAAAATTGCTGTGATTGGCGAATAAAAAAAACATATTTTTCTGTGAAGCAATGGCTATACCTATATCCCCGTAGAAAAAAGTTATGGAGCAAAAAACAAAGTTGCTATCTTCGGTGTTTCTTTCTTGCTATTCTTTTGAATATATTTTTGTAAAAAAAAATATTTTTGACTTTAAAATGTGACATTTAAATAGCAGGTTTAACCTGGAACAATTTTCCTGTAGACGTGTTTGCACCAAAAGTGCATAAAACTCACCCTAATTCGCCCTGTGCCTAGGGACTAATTCACCCCTTTCTCAAAAACGCACCCCTTTAAATGGTAGCACTCCGCAGTTTTTTCATATTTAGATGTCCATTGACTATATGAAACAATAAAACCCGTTAACGTTGTAGTTCCTTTCTAAAATACATTATAATCAATAGCCTAAAAGGTATCTTGTCGTGTTTCTCAAAAGTCGATAGTGTTCAAGTTACAAGCGGTTTAAAATCTTGAAAAATGTGAAAATACGCATTTTTTCTTAGGTAAATCCTACCTTGAGGTAAATACACTTATCAAAGTGCCTAAATTGAAGTTTGAACATTAAGTTTCAAGATTATGTAGAGTAAGCGGGGCTTATTTCAATATAGACCGTTGTTTTTAATTGTTAATTATGCGCGTTCATTCTACTTTAAGTCATTTGTTGCGCGTCGCACTATAAAGTGCGTCTCTGTCGCTCTATACAGTGAGCACGTAAAGGTTGGAATAAATTCATTTTCTAGAGAAGGGATGATTTTGGAAAAAATCCCAAAACAAGTCAATTTTTATTTTTAAATTGCGACTTTTTGGCATATGTGTCATACTAGTGACGTCACCCATCTGGGCATGATGACGTCAACTTAAAAAAATTTAAATAAGAATAGGGGTCGTGTGATAGCTCATTTGAAAGGTAATTTAATTCTCTATTCAATAATATAAACATTAACATATTTATTTATACAGAGTGTCCACAAAAAATATTTTCTAAATTAAATTTATTGACATAAAAAGAAGAATGTGTGCAATTTATTTAACTCACAATACATTTTACTGCTATCTGAAAACGGGAAATAACGTTTATTTGACAAATAAATATTGTTTTTTGTTTAAATTCAATATCAAAGCCGCCACCCACCTTCCTCTGGACAGTTTGAACATTTAGTTTAAGCGAAAAGCAATGAATATTTTTCAAATAAACATTTTTTTTCTGTTTTCTGAGAGCAGTAAAATGTATTTTGGATTAAATAAATTACATGGATTCTTCTTTTTATGTAAATAAATTAAAATAAAAAAATGTTTTCTTGGACACATTGTATAAATAATTTTGTAAATGTTTATATTACTGAATAGAGAATTAAATTATCTTTTAAATGAGCTATCACACGACCCCTATTCCCATTTAAAAAAATCATCGATGACGTCATCACGCCCAGATGGATGACGTCACTAGTATGATATGTATGCCAAAAAGTCGTAATTTAAAAATAAAAATTGACCTATTTCGGGATTTTTTTCTAAAATTGTCCATTCTCGAGGAAATGAATTTATTCCAACCTTTACGTGCTCACTGTATATGATTGGCGTATTTAATTAGCCCGTTGGATTAGCACAATTAAATACGTAAATAAATTAGTAAAAAACTGTGTCAATAATAAATTATAATATTTTAATATATGTCAAGTATTTGTGGGAAATTTTTCGCATAAGTGCGTATAAAGGCAGGTATCCACTATATTGGCGCTCCGCGCTCCCTGCAACTTCTCCAATCGATACGACATGCGCTCCTCTACATATAAACCGACACCGATTGGAATTGGTGCGAGGCGCACCGGATAGCGCACTGTTGCACGGTTCGGGTGCGCCAACGTATCCAATATATGGAGAAATTGCAGGATAGTGGTGGATACGTTCCTTACTATAAGTGCGACAGAGACGCACCATATAGAGCGACGCCCAGCAGCTTAAAAGTCGAATGGACGCACATAATTAACAGAAATAAGCCCCATTTACTCATCAAAATCTTGAAATTGAATTTTTAAACTTTAATTTAGGCACTTCGCAACCTTAAAAATTATTATAATTTACATATGAGTTTTCAAGCCTCGAAAATGCGATTTTCTTTCAGCTCAAAAACTATCAGCTTTTGAGAAAAATGACACGCGACCTTTTTTTTATAAAATGATCCAAAAAATTAAAAAATATATTTTCCGGGGTAAAAAAGGCGATTATAAGAATTTGGTTAAAAAATTGTTTAAACAATTTCTGCTCATACATTTCGCCCGGCTACTTTCCGATTTGTTTTAAAAGGGTATCTTGAACACGAATCCGCAAAGAAACCGAATCAAAATTTTTTCATACGGAAGTGGCCTCACAACATGAGCTATTAGTTAAAATAGGAATTATTAGCGCAACTGTACAACTCGCTCGATTTTTTTAAATGAAATACGGTTCTGATATTATCGCCACACTGTTCTATAGACGGAGAGCTAGAGCCGAAAAATCATCGTCATAAGTAATATGGAGTTTTTCCTGTGAAATATGTCCATTGTATATTGACAATTATGACCCCTTTCAGGCTGACACCTCAGTGGATACAGGAAGTAGCAATAAGGGATGAAAGGGGAAAGTTAGTGTAGTCATTAAAGGTTTTCACCTCCTATTTTGTTAAACCTCCATCGATTTGCATGAAAATTAGTGACTAGTTAGAGCATATCTCAAGAAACAAAACTGATTTGGTGCCACTTGCACTTTTACCCTGGTGGTGAATACCACCCCTTCCCACGGGTGAAAACTATTTTATTAAAAATAACCCCACAAATCGATAGAGGGACAAATTTTAAGTAAAATTTGTTATATCATGTTATTAAAATAAATCAATTCTTTTTGAGTTATTAAAGATCAAAGATTTGTCTATTTAAGAGCATATTATGCGTGAAGTTACGGATGATAAAAAGAACATGTTAATTAATTGTACGTTAGTAAAATATAATTTTTATATTATTTCGATATTTAATTGAATTTTTTTATTATTATTATAAACTGAATATGTCCAGAAACTGGAGTGTCCAATAATGGGTACATTTGACATATTCGAATACACTTTTGCTAAATTTATAATATCTAAATAATATAAAAATAATATTTTAGTAACATACAATTAATTAATATGTTCTTTTTATCATCCGTAACTTTACGCATGTGCTCTTAAACAGACAAATCTTTGATCTTTAATAACTCAAAAAGTATTGATTTATTTTAATAACATGATATAACAAGTTTTACTTATAATTTGTCCCTTTATCGATTTGTGGGGTTATTTATAATAAAATCGTTTTCACCCCCGAGAAGGGGTGGTATCCACCCCCAGGGTAAAAGTGCAAGTTGGCACCAAATCATTTTTATTTCTTGAGGTATGTTCTAACTAGTCACCAATTTTCATGCAAATCGATGGATGTTTAACAAAATAGGAGGTGAAAACCTTTAAAGACTACACTAACTTTCCCCTTTCATCCCTTATTGCTACTTCCTGTATCCACTGAGGTGTCAGCCTGAAAGGGGTCATAATTATCAATATACAATAGACACATTTCACATGCCAAACTCCATATTACTTATGACGATGATTTTTCGGCTCTAGCTCTTAGACTATACGGCTTTCTTTGGTTTGGGTTTTACAAAGCGTTTATAACAACAAGAATTTTATTTTACAAGGCTTGTTCAAGCAACACATCTTTGAACCAGAAAAAAATATTGTTAAATAGTTATGTCTACAAATAATTACAACTACAATTAAGGCACATGTCTAATTCTGCCCTGTTAAGGTAAAAGGCAGTAAGTGACATTTTTGTCAAAAATGAGATATTAATGTATCCTACCTAAGTAGTAACTGCTCTTACTTAAAGGATTTGGTGCATAGTTATAATCAACTGTCAACTTATACCAGAACTACCAATGGCAAAAAGCAGTAACTAACAAAGGAACTCTCAATGTGATGGTAACGGGCAGTATCCAACGTAATAAATAACTAATTACTGCTGTTTGCCTACACAGAGATCTGGAACATAATTTTTAATGTAAATTTAAATGGCAGTATCTACTTAGTAAAGTAGATACTGCTATTTTCCTTCACATTTGTATTCAAAGTTTGTATTATTATCATGACATAAGGCAGTATCTTCGCAGATACTGCCATTTAAACATCACCTGATTTAACATCCGTTAAAATAAACACATAACAGAAAATAAACTAAAAATTCCTAGTAAATTACGCGATAATTGTAGAGGTGTCCCTACGCAAAAGGTATAATACACGGTATAATTTCGCAATTGTGCCCTCTCATACCTGAAAACAGACAGCATTTTTGGCTTTCATTAAAAGAAGATGACGTAGAAGACTTAATAAATTTCGAATAGTTTTTTCAATATTATGTAATTAATAATAAAAGACTTTTTTCTTTTTCTAATGTGAATTACATTTGATTACACTACCGCTTTATTCTGTATTTCTGTTTTATTTTTAAAACCGATATTTACATAAAGCTGGCAATTCTACATTTTTGCTTAAGAAAACAACTTCATTATTAGGGCAAAAAGCAGTAACTGCTGAATTTTCAGCCAAAAAACAAGTAACACAATTGTTTTATTTGTCAAAAATGAATGCATATTTTTTAATGTTTTTTAACGTTTTTCTGCTTAAAATTAAAGAAATAATAAATTGTGTGAAAGAAAAAATCTTAAATTACAAATAACTCAAAACCATTATTTTGGCACTTACTGCTTTTTACCTTATCACGGCAGAATTGTTTCACCATCCTATGTAGACCGTGCTTAAGAGTTCTTGTGGCTGTTGCTGGAAGAATTCTTTTACGGCATTTTGTACTTCTTGGTCGAACCAAATGATTTAAGCGCCTTTTTCAGTGACCCAAAGATGTGAAAATCGCCAGGAGATAAATCGGAATTATAGGATGGATACTTTAATATGATCCATCTTTTACGTTGTAGGTTTTCTTTCACTACTTTGGCGACATAAGGTCGAGTATTGTCGTGCAGAAGAATGACACCACGTGACAGCTTCTCTGGACTTTGCATATTATTGTTTGACGACACGAAAATATAAGATAATAATGACATCTAGATTCGTCGCTAACAATTACGAGTATTCAGACGAGTATACACACCAAAATTTTCTGAAATTGATCTGATTAAAATTCGACGATTTTCTCTAATCAACTCTTCCATACATGCTACATTTCTGTATGTTGATGCATTCCTCAATGAACCTGGTCGGAGCTTATCATTTATCTACCGTCTTAAATTGTTAAATTTTCGACACTATTCCTTGACTGTTGGACAAGAATAAAAAACCGCTAAAGGCCGTAAAAATGAGTGGCGCATACAATATTCCAGTTACAAAAGATCTGATATGAATATTACTTGGCGTGAAAATGTATTTTCATTTTGATGCAAAACAAGATTCTAGTTTTGTTTTAAACGATTTTTCCATAATATTTGCTAAATTTGAAGTAAAACGCGCCACAAAAGAGTAACTTTGATACAGTTTGAATTTTGAAACTCTTTTGTGGCGCGTTTACTTCAAATTTTGCAAATATTATGGAAAAATGGTTTAAAATAAAACTAAAGTTTTATTTTCCATCAAAATGAAAATACATTTTTGCGCCACGTAATATTTTTTTTTTATAATTTTGAAAATAAAAAATACAGTGATATATACATTTAAAGATAATATTATTTTGGCCGGCTGTTGCCAAGGAATTAAAATATTTTTTTCATCCAATATCTTCTTATTCCTCTTTATAATCAATTCTGCTTGTTCATTGGCGGATTGATAACCTCTATGGAAGATTGTCACTCCATCTTTTGCGCGGTCGGCCGATACCTCTTCTACCGATTGGTGATTTATCTCTTGCTATTTTGACCACACGTCTCTATTCTGCTATGTGGTTGTTCCATTCTCTTTTTCTATTTACTGTCCATTCGTGTATACATTGTACGTTACATTTTCTTCTAATGTCTTTACTCCTCTTTCGATCTCTCAGCATATTTCCTGTAATTCTTCTCAGTACTCTCATCTCTAGAGTCTCGATTTAAGTAGTCTTTGTGTTGTAGCTGTATCGGGTCTTGTTTCTGATGCATGTCATTGTTGGTCGCACACTGGCTTTATACATTCTTGACTTCATTTCAGTGTTAATATGTCGGTTTCGCCATATAGTGCTTTTAAGACATCCTACTCCTACTAGCCTAGTTGCATTTTGTACTTGATTTCTCACTTCTTTGTCCAGGTCTCCGTAGCTTGACATTGTAGTATCAAAGTATTTTATTTCCATTACTTGTTCAACACTGATTGGCTCTTTACTGATTACTATTGTTTTAGTTTTCATCATTTCAGTTTTGTCAGAAAACTAAAACAATAGTAATCAGTAAAGAACCAATCGGATGTAAAATAGAAATTGATGGTATCAGTATTGAACAAGTAATGGCAGTAAAATACCTTGGAATTACATTGTCAAGACACGGAGACCCAGACAAAGAA
The DNA here is from genome assembly GCF_917563875.1 of Diabrotica virgifera virgifera. Classification (NCBI taxonomy): domain Eukaryota; kingdom Metazoa; phylum Arthropoda; class Insecta; order Coleoptera; family Chrysomelidae; genus Diabrotica; species Diabrotica virgifera. Next base: position 238,780,205 of record NC_065446.1, on the reverse strand, counting down.
GTGAGAAATATAAAGAAGTATAAAGCCAGTGTAAGACCAATAATGACATATGCATCAGAAACAAAACCCGATACAGCCACAATGCAAAGACTACTGGAAACGGCAGAGATGAGAGTACTGAGAAGAATTACAGGAAATACGCTGAGAGATCGAAAGAGGAGTGAAGACATTAGAAGACAATATAACGTACAATGTATAAACGCATGGACACTAAATAGAAAAAAATAATGGAATAACCACATAACCAGAGTGGAGGAGACACATGTGGTCAAAATAGCAAGAGATAAATCACCAATCGGTAGAAGAAGTATCGGCCGACCGCGCAAAAAATGGAGTGACAACCTTCCATGGAGGTATCAATCCGCCAATGAACAAGCAGAATTGCTTATAAAGGGGAAGAAGAAGATCATTGTTTCCATCCAATATAATATTAAATTTTCTTTAGTCCACATTGGATCAGCCCGGAAAAAAATACGCGTATTCTTGTCAAAAACTTAGAATAAAATGTTACCAAACTGGAACAAAATACAATATTTAAACGCGACGTCTACTGAGAATGGTAGTTAAAATAATGGGAGGTGTATGGAACGGGTATGGGAAGTAAACGGAACGTGAGAATCGAATTTTAATGGAAGGTGTATGAAATGGGTATGGAAAGTAAACGGAATGTATAATGAGAATCGACCTTAATACTTCCTAATAAAACAACCTTCCATGAACCTTTAGCTACCGTCTATGAACCTTTTTAAAAAGTTATTAAGAAATAATCTCTCAGGCTGGGTTAAGCAGTATTACTTGATTGCTTGTTTCTAACTGGAAAAATGTGACAATTGGTTCACTCATTTGCAAAAGTGTATAAAATTTAACGGTGAATATTTTATAAAATACGTAGATATATGTTTAAATTTGAATATGGTTTTTTTCTATTTCGAAATTAAATCAAAAACGCTCTTCCGTAAACATTTTACCATTATTTACCATTACAACTGATCACAGTTACAAACAGTTTTATTGTGTTCACTTTTCCCGAAAATTACAGTCCAAACGTTTTTGTGCAATATTCATTTCCACATTTCCAGTTCTCGTTAAAAACCAATACCGTCCTGTATACATAATCGGTCTATACCACTTTGTTGCTGGCTATGCTATGCTATGAGAGGAGCATATTTTTAAATTTTTGATTAGCGCTTTGCACAAATATTTATCTATTTATCGGTCGAGTTCCTCCTCGCAACAGAGCGGAGCCAATGCAAATATTTGTTTCCTCATATTTATTATACAGGGCGAGAGAGATCACAGAAAAATCGAGGATTTGCCTGTTTGTTTAACTACGAAGTGATGGAAGTTTGGCTTGCGAAATAGAAAAATTATTACGGAAACGTGTTGTCGCCATCTGACAAACCACCTTTGTTCTACTCCAATAGATATGAAACAATGTCAGTTTAAATTTTGAAATATACTTCTTCAAATATTATGAAATTTGAAAATGATCGCTGTACTAAATGTACAGCTAGGTATAATAATACTTTTCAATAGGATTAGGTGTATTTTTTCGTGTGACTATGACCTTTAACGCTCTGTAGTTTATCTACTGGTTTCTGATTCTTAGCCCCTCTTGCCTATCTTGTGTTCAATGTTCATCTCTTATGGCATCCTCTCGAAATGCTGTCTCCAAAGCCGCTTTCGTGCTAGATCATTATATTCTATACTGATAGGTCTATAGCAGGGGTTCCCAAACTGGGGGGCGCGCCCCCCTTGGGGGGCGTGAGGTCATATCAGGGGGGGGCGCGAGACAAGTTGAACATTAAATTAAATTTAGTTATTTTTCTAAAACTCAAAATTAACCGGTTGTTAAACTGTGTCTGGTAACGCAGAGTAAGCAAAAGTTATCTCAAATACCTCTTTTTGACAACACTGTGAAACGCCGCATTGATGATAGGACCGAAGACATACAAAACCAGGTAGTTGATGCAGTAAAATAATCGCCATTTTTTGCTATTCAGCTAGACTAGAGTACTGACATAGTACAATGTTATCAGTTAATTGTTTATGTTCGGTATATTCAAAACGAAAGAATGAAAGACGAGCTACTTTTTTCTACAGAGTTGGAGACTAAAGACCACGACAAAAGCTATTAATGTTATGAAAGCAGTGTGAGAGTTTTTTGACAAACATGACACAAACTCTCTTGACAAAAACTGATCAGTTTATGTACAGATGGCGCACCTTCAATGCTTGGTTTTCGCTCAGGCTATTTGCAATTAGTAATAGCGAAAAATGTTGATGTGATTGGGATACATTGTTTTATACATCGACAAGCCTTGGCAGCAAAAACCCTTCCAAATGAACTTATGGCTGTCTTAAAGTTGTGTATTAAAGTAGTGAAGTACATAAAAAAACAGTGCTTTGAATACTCGACTGTTTAAAACTCTTTGTGAAGATTTAGAAAGTGATTACAAAACACTACTACTTCATATAGAAGTACGATGGCTCTCAAAAGGAAACATTTTGGTAAGATTATTTGACCTTTGAGATGAAGTAATCACCTGGGAACATCAAAAGCAAAATGAGCTAAACATGGCCTTTAAAAAACATTGTACCCAAATAATATTGGCTTATTTGTCAGACATGTTTGACTCGTTGAACAGCCTTAACCTAAAACTGCAGGGTGGAGACTCAAATATAGTAGTTACTCATTGTGATGAAGGCTTAATTACTCAACTTTGGAGGCGTAAAATATCAGCAAACCCCTGAAATTATTCAAATTTCTCTAAAGTAGAGCCAATCTCAGAAGAAACACGCTTCAAGGATATTTATGAAGGATCAAGTTTGAAAATCGAAATATCAAATCATTTGGAGAGCCTAATTGAAGAGTTCCAGAAATACTTCCCAAACACTTGTGACAATTTTATTTACAGAATGTCAACTGATCCATTCCATGTCAACATAGACTCCCTGCCTGAGTCACTTCAAGAAGATGCTTTGCAAATAAATCCAAATGATTTTTTGCATGATTCCTCTGCCAAATACTTTGTTATAATGGACAAACCTTCATTTTGGTTAAAATGTTTCAAAGTGTATCTTAGTGTATCACGGGAAGCTCTTCATTTATATTTGCCATTTTCAAGTAACTATTTGTGCGATTTTCAACACTTGTGGCAATTAAAACAAAGTATCGGAATAAACTTGATGTTGCTAGTGACTTGTGTTGTGCACTTACTAAAACTCGGCCACGAATAGGCATACAAGTAAATAAAATGCAAGCACATCCCTCTCACTAACCAACCTAATCTATTTTTCTTTTATTAATAATTTTTGGATTTTATGGAAACTTATATTGTTGTATCTCATGGCAGAATAATTAAATGTTTTGTTTTCAAGCTAATTCTTATTTGTTTTTGTTTGGTTCCTATTTAGGAGCATACAATTTATTGTAAAGGAGGGGGGGGGGGGGCGCGAGAAACTTTCATTTCAACAAAAGGGGGCGTGGTACAAAAAAGTTTGGGAACCCCTGGTCTATAGCGACACGTTTCAATTATTATTTTACTATTTTTGTAATTGCTAATTTTAAATATTAACTTTCTTTTCTAAACGAAAATAATATGGGTCATTTAAAATTCACATGTGTTTCGCTACTAAATACAAAACCAGATGTTGGTGGCCTGTTCAGTTTATGTATGCGAAACGCAAATTCATAGATTACGGTACCAGATAAAGGGTCAGCCTCTTTATGTCAACTTCTTAAAAACTACAGAAAGGTTCTCAGCTTTTAAAACGCCATATTTAGTAATTTATCGCCTTTTCTGGCCACATGGTAGAACCGCATATATGATGACATAATAGCGTTTGTGGTCTCGGTCAGTATCGTCACAGCGGGCACGCAGTTCAGTCACACCCTCGCTAAAATAACAAACCCTTACGAGATATAAACGAAGCACGCTTGTTTACCCAAAATAAATAAATATATTACTGTTCGTTGTTTTACACTTATTTTAATTTAATTTAATTGATTCCGTAAACCATCAACGGAACAGGTCTTTCTTCATATCTGGTATTTTTGTTTTATCCCTAACGCTTCATCATCATCATTGGCTCTACAACCTATGGTAGGTCTTGGCCTGTTCTATAATCAACTTCCATTCCTTCCTATCCTTTGCCTTCGATATTTCAATTTCTTACCCTTAACACTTGTAAGTCGTCTTCCATTTGGTTCTTAAATCGTGATCTACGCCTGCCTCTTCCCCTCACTTCACGGCTCCATCTCGTTCATTCTCTCTTAGTGGACTTGCCCTCACAGCCTGTTTATTTCGATTGACCTACCAATACTATTAGTTTCACTAAAGGTGGTAAAGCTCAAAATGGTATGTGCCTAATATGTTTTCACAATATTCTGATAGTCAATCGTAAAGAATGTAGGTCAATATGTTGTAGGTAATGTTTAGGAGGGTAGTTCCTCTATCTTTTTTAGCCCATTTTTATCCAACTTTGGACATAGGCCTTCCCCAAATCTTTCCATATCGGTTTGCCCTTGGCTGCGCTTTTCCAGTTAGTTCCTGCAGCTTTTACAATATCGTCTTTCCATCGCATCTGAGGTTTTCCTCTGCCTCTTCTTCCTGTCCACGGTCTCCAGTTTTTTATTTCAGCATTCCATCTTTTGTCTTCCTCTCTCGCATTGTGTTAAATGTTCGGTTACATTTTTTATTTTTGTTTTCTCGCTTATTAGTCCAGGGCGGATCTGTTTTGAGATGGACGTTGAGAGGTGACTCTAGTTTTTTTGCAGAAATTGCTTGGATTTAACCCATATAATAATAACTGAGTTATCCTCCCACTAAAAAAGGTCCGGAACATTGTTTAAATAATCAAAATGTCAAACAATGAAGAAAAAATTCGAGGTTTTTCTTCGTTTTTTGATTATAACTTTAAAAGTATTCACTTCCGAAAAAAGTTGCACCAAAAAAAAAGTTGCGTAATTAAATTTCCTACAATATAAGATTGGTTAAAAATTTTTAAAATTGTTACCCTTGTTGCAAAATAGCAATAATTGCGAAAAAACTTAAAAAAACAAGTACATATTCGCATTTTACGTTTTTCGACCATTTCTGCTACACTTAGGACCTTCATATTTCACCCGGAAAAACTTTATGATATAATAAAACAATACTGTAAATTTAGTTAAGAACGGTTCAATAGATTTTGAAATCCAGATTGGAGAGAAAAGCAGATAGCAAGTTGGATTTTTTTGCATATAAAAGAATACTGTACCTTTCATTTGCAATTTGCAAAATTAAAATCAGTTAACTACCACAGCGTCAGGAATTTTTTTAAATAAACATTAATTTTTGGTGCTACGTGCAGGACAGCGGTGTTCGATTCACACAAGTTGATTTCCACCAAAATTTCTTCCAATCTTTATCTAATATATTATTTTCTTACTCTATATTTTGTTGTATGTTAATATTTTAATTCCACAAAAATCAAACTAATTTGATTATTGTTTGTAAAAAATTGTTTAAACAATTGCATATGTTTAAAAATAATACACTTTTATTTTCAAAGTTAAAATATATGAACAAAGAAAGATTTTGCTAAAAAAAGTGTTATTTCAAAGTACAGAGTATGTGTTTTTATTTTGCAATAAAAAAATTTATTTATTTATTTCGAAATGTTCTAAAAATTAAAATTTATCAATCATTATCAAAGGTCATTGGAATGCCCAATCAGAGCAAACGTATTCGCTGGCCTGCGCATATAGCACCAAAAATTAATGTTTATTTAAAAAAATTCCAGACGCCGTGGTAGTTAACCGATTTTAATTTTGCAAATTGCAAATGAAAAGTACAGTATTATTTTATATGTAAAAAAAAATTAACTTGATGTTTGCTTTATTTTCAGTGCTGCAACATTTTGAAAAAATGAATTTTTTTGCGAAAGCTGAATTTCAAAATTTATTTTGGAAAATCTATTAAATCGATCTTAATGAAATTTACAGTATTCTTTTATCATATCATTAAGTTTTTCTGGGTGAAATATGAAGGTCCTAAAAGTTTAGCAGAATTGGTTGAAAAACGTAAAATGCGAATACATACTTGTTTTTTTATGGTTTTTTCGAAATTATTGCTATTTTGCAACAAAGGTGACAACTTTTAAAATTTTCAGTTAATCCTATATTGTAGGAAATTTAATTACGCAACTTTTATGTCGGTACAACTTTTCTCGAAACTGAATACTTTTAAAGTTATAATCAAAAAACCAAGAAAAAAATCGAATTTTTCCTTAATTTTTTGACATTTTGATTATTTAAACAATGTTCCGGACCTTTTTGAGTGGGAGGATAACTCAAATATTATTATATGAGTTATTTTCAAGCGATTTCTGCAAAAAAATATGAGTCACCTCTGAAAATCCAAATGTATTAATATTTTTACAGATGCGCCCTGGTATATATCCATTTGTTTGATTTTCTGTCTTGCAGTTTTATTCCCAGCATGGATCTTTCCATTTTTCTCCGAGTTATTTCTATTTTGTTAATGTTGGCCTTTGTTAATGTCCATGTTTCTGAGCCATACGCCAGAACAGGAAGGATGTACTGGTCAAATACACGGGTTTTCAGGTATTGTATGTTTTAGTATCATGCTTTTTATGCTTTTTAGTTCCTCCATAGTTATCACCAATTAAAAGAAACAATAAATCACTTAAGATCACGTAAAAAATACTTCATAATATGTCACAGCCGGTGGAAAGTCGACGGAGACAAAGGCCAAAATGTAGATGGAATTATGGTGTAAATGATGATGCTAGCAAAATAGGTGTAGCAAACTGGCAACGGTTGGCAATGGATAGATTTAAGGAATAGTCTCGAAAGGCTCGACTTACGGAATAGACGTGAAAGTCGAGGCTCGAAAGTACTATAGGACTGTACCACCAATGATGATGATGAAAAATTCATACAGTTGCCATATGACACCTTTTTTGGGATTTTTCTATTAAATTAGGTACTTACGTGCGTTTTCTAAATGTGTAAGATTGAACAGTTACCTGAAACAAAAAGACAGACAATTAAAAAAATGAAACACGTATCAGTATTGCATATTAATAAATATAGCATATAATTATAGATTTCCTCTATAATTCCTCTTTCCTTACCAGTTTACCAGTAGGAGTGAACGGCCGTAGGTCAACGGCATGATCACTGGCCTCATACGCCAGAGCACGCGGGTTCGAGCCCTGCCAACGACAACCAATTTTTCATTTCTAAAAATGGTACGAGCCGTTTCACCGTGCCTCGCAGAGCACGTTAATCCGTCGGTCCCCTGGGCTAGTGTACATCGACACTAGTTACTTGAAACAGGGTTAAAGATGTAAATGGCGCCGGAATAATCCGAAAGGATCTCCCCGGCAAAAATGCCATACGATATTATTATTATTACCAGTAGGAACTTTTCAATAAATTTCCCACCAGTTGCTTTTCCAGTTTTTACATTTAGATCCCACATAAAGAGGTGTAACCAGGATGATCCTAAGGGGGGGGGTTACACCTACTTGAAGGTCTCTGGGGGTATGGAATAATAATGGTGTTGTAACGTTACAAACGTCACATCTTTGCTATTTTATTTTTAAATAATTATTTTTATTCTATCTTCTTTATTAATTCATTATTAATAATCTTCTTATATTTGTTTTACCTTTTTTCCCGTTAAAAATTCTTGTTCTATTTCAGCATTCACATTCTTATTCAATCGTTCTGTGGTTCATAACAGTGACTTCGCACTGTCGTTTCTCATTTCAAATTTTAAGCCCCCTCTCACGAAGTCTGTCAATGTCAAGTCAAACCCTTTCTCTTTGTCAAAATGAAGAATATTTTTTTCATTAAATTTTAAAATCTACTTTAGGTAATATCTGGCCTTATAGCCACATTTTCAAAGAGACGCTCTTAATTGGGTAACTGTTAAACATAACTGTACACATTTTTCTAAGCCTATATCCGTAATCTTTTTATGTTCCTATCTAACCTTACTTTCCAGTTTCACACCTCATGGTGATTTTTTCATATTATATTTCACATTATATCTATTATTTTCATATATGTATGTAGTAATCCACAACTATTTAACTATGTACTAATATTATTTATTGCTATTAATTTTGTTTAACCTTTCCTTTCTGCAGCATTTCTGGATTATTTCTTGGAATGGCAAGGATATCTTTCATTTTTTTTGGCGTCTAATATATTTGTATGTATTATAGTTTTCTGGACAAATAACAAAAACCTGAACAACCCTTCACTCCGTGGGAGGACTTCTTCAAGCTGGAGCCCCCAATGTCGCCGGCGATGCAGCGATAGTACATAGCATAGACACCTAACAACCATCCAACACCTGAAGGCCTGGTGGCACAGAACATCCACGTCGCCAGAGCCCGTTGCAGAACCAACAGCAAGACACCAAGAACCCGCAGACAGATACCAAGTGCCCTCGATAAGTATAATCTCTGATCTGTAAAGTTTCGGCAAGTTCTTGTATATTATTATTTAATACATTAATTATTATGTCTTTATGAAAAATAAACAATTAGTTAAATATTATTGTTTTGTTTGCTTTCATTCCAAACTTTCATAGTTCATTTCTAAGATTAGGACAAGACGAACACACACCTGATTGACTGAGCTAAGCTAGGGGTGTAGCAATGGCTATCTTAGATGATTGAGGTAATATTTTCGAATGTTATTTCAAATAGGCTGGGGTAGTCCATAGCTTACTTGTTTCAGTGTTAAGCGTATAGAGCTCAAAGTACATCCAAAAGGGGGGGGGTTATAACCCCCAAAACCACCCCCTGGTTACTCCTATGCCCACATACCTATATGTTTAGTTATGTTTATTGCTTGTTCCAGTTGATTACAAAACTGTTCTATTTTTTTATGTTTGTATGGACCATATAACCATTCACCAAAAGATCCAAGAAGCCATTGGTAAATAGAAGAGGAGATCCACAACACTCCATAAGGACAAAGACCTTTTTATATTAGGGTATACAGCCAACCACACGGAATTTTCCCTTAGTGATTTTTTGTTTATATTCCCTAAACGTTTTTGCTTTCCTGGAAATAATGGTCCACTGTCTTGAATGAAAAATAATGTTATCAAATTAGAGATCAACACGGAAATAGTGTTGTATTTATTTCTTTTATTCTGGTTTTTCTCTTCCATGATTTAGCTGTGCATGCAATCTTTTGTAATCAGATATTATTTGGTTACCCAGGATCTTAATTAAGGCATTTCTTTGAGAAATCTTAAACAATGCATACCACCGGAGTGCATTCAAATTAAACTAAGATTAAAAACTGCAAGCCAATCCTTTAAAAATTCATCTTTTCATCAAAACCAGCAAAAAACCGAACCGTTTGTTTTTTTTAATCGCCATTATTAAACCGCCAAGTATATTTTTAATCCCGAAGAAAGACTCCTGGAAAATTCCCTCTAGAGACAGCAACGAAAACTTACATGTCCGCACAGCGCCAAGGATTATAACCAAACCGACTACAAGCACAAGCCGATTGCAGTTCCTAGCTTTCTACGCGTACGCGGTACGAATGGATTATTATAAGGGACATCTTGGATATTAAAGCACCCTAATATGTCTGTGTAGATATTGGCAATGAATCCGACCCGGTCCGACCGTCACATGTAACACCGTTGCCGTATCCTCTATTTTTTTCATACTATCACGTTACAATTTTTTGTGATATTATATTTGTGTGTGAAATGTATCATTTTTGTGTATTTTAGGTATGTTCTAATATGTTATGTATATATAGGTTTTTACTTGATTATTTTAAATCATTATGACGTTTAACTTGCTAGAAACCTTGTAATATTGTGTACCTAATGTGTTTAAAGTAAGTAGTTTTGAAACACCAATTAAGTAAAGTTTATTATGTTGTTGTTTTCACCAATTTTGAAAAAATCTGAAAACATTGAATTGTCCACGTCCGTCTGTCCGTCCGTCCGTCTTGTCTGTCTGTTTGCAAACTCAACTCCTCCGTCATTATACCAGGTAGAATGACAAATGAGGTGTCAAATGAAAGCTTATCCAAGGATGGTACTAAAGGTGAGAAATTTAACCTAGGCTGTCTGTCCGTCTGTTGGTCCGACCGCGTATATGATTCCTTCGTCACTGTACCAGATAGAATGACAAATGAGGTGTCAAATAAAAGCTTATAATCCAAAGATGGTACTAAAGATGAGAAGTTTGACATAGGCTGTCTGTCCGCCTGTCCGTCCGACCTGGTATAGTGACGGAGGAGTTATATTCGCAGACAGACAGACAGACGGACAGACAACCTAGGTCTAATTTCTTACCTTTACTACTATCCTTGGATTATAAACTTTCAGTTGACACCACATTTGTCATTCTACCTGGTATAGTGACGGATGAGTTATACTCGCGGTCGGACGGACAGACGGACAGACAGCCTATGTCAAATTTCTTACCTTTAGTACGATCCTTGTATTATAAGCTTTCACTTGACACCTCATTTGTCATTCTACCTGCTATAGTGACGGAGGAGTTATATTCGCGGTCAGACAGACAACATAGGTCTAATTTCTTACCTTTAGTACTATCCTTGGATTATAAGCTTTAATTTGACACCTCATTTGTCATTATACCTAGTATAATGACGAAGAAGTAAATGCTATTATTCTATTATTCTTGTAGGTACATTTAACATTGATTGAAATTATGAAAGAAATATATATAAAACAGCATGGCAACACTGTGATGCACAAACATAAAAATTCAGCCACATTCAGCTGTGCCGGCTGTGCGTTGCATAGGGTGCTTTAAAATCCAAGATGTCCGAAATATTTACCATCTTTACCAGAATATGAAAATATAACTCTTTAGACTTTAGACAGATACTGTATCTAGGATTCACTCTCTACGATATTTTTGCAAAAAGTTATAGCCTTCGACATTTGACCTCTCGGGATAAACAATTTATAATATCTAAGCAACAAGTTCACTGAGATCGGGCTTTACAATTTTTTTATGATTAGACTTGAAAGATCTTCATTTTAAGGCCTTCAAGATTCACCAAGATCCAGTAGAAGCTTCCAACATCCTACAAAATGACTTAGCAAACCTAGAAAATTGGGTCAAAAAATGTAAAACTAAGATAAATGAAGCTAAATCCATCCACGTCAACTTTACTACAAGAAAAGATCAGTGTCCATCACTATTCATAAATAACAAAATTATTGCTAAAAACAACTCTTCCAAATACCTCGGCATACATTTAGACTCTAAACTTACTTTGAAAGTGCACATAACAAAGAAGAGAAAACAAATAGACATGAAAGTCAAAGAACTCTACTGGTTGATAGGTAGAAAATCAAAACTAAGTTTGGAAAATAAACTGCTGATATACAACACTACAATCAAACCAATATGGATGTATGGTATCGAAGTCTGGGGATGTGCAAGCAAATCTAATATTGCTATCATCCAAAGGAGCCAGTCAAAAATACTACGCATGATCACAAATGCACCTTGGTACCTGTCGAATTTAACATTACACGAAGATCTGAAGGTTCCATTCATCACAGATGTCATTAAAGATAGGTACAACAAACACCACGAGAAAATGGAAATACACCCCAACGCAGTATTACAGCCGCTAGTACAAGCTCCAATTGCCAGAAGGTTGAAGAGATTATGGCCAGCTGACATGAAGACTATCTAGGATTCCTTCACTGGAGGGAATCCCTTCACGCCAATGAGGAGCCCAGCTCCCAAGCCAACACTTTAACTTATAGTATGCTAATGTATTCTGATTGTTAAATAAAGCATAACTAAAAAAAATTAAGGCCTTAAAGAATAAAAAAAGTTATTTTTACAATAAATATTGCAATTGCAAAAAACGGCTATTATGGACCTTTCGCGGGGGCGCTTTTGCAACAACAAATTAACGAAATTAAACTTGCCATAGCTCAAATTGTAGGTTTTTTAATTTACTACAACTTTCTATTTAAACGTTGTTCTCTAAAATGGATTAATGAATATTTTTATAAATGTTACTGTCAGTATTAATCAATATTTCATGTAAATAATAAGTTGTTTTTATAAATGGTAAAGATTTCAATCTATTAACATGACTGTTTACTTCTTCTTCTTCCTTCTTGTATGTAGGCTTTAAAGCATGTTTCTTCTTCAATATTAGCCTCCTAAATTGTTTAAATTATCGCACCATCTTTTTCTTGGTCTGCCGTCTGCCAATACTTCTTCGTCCATTTGGTGACTTATCCATTCCACTAATGTGTTCGTTCCACTCCTGTTTCTGTTTTGTCAAACATCCATTTATATCTTCTACATTGCATGATCTTCTTATGTTTTCGCTTATCTCCCTATCCAACAGACTTTTCCCTGATATTCGTCAAGTATTTTCATCTCTATTATTTCTAGTAGTCGTCTCGTTTTACATGTGTCAGGTCTTGTCTCCCCCGTGTATGTCAATATAGGTCTAATTGCTGCTTTATAAATTACTGCTTTTGTATTTTGTCTTAGGTGTTTGTTCTTACAGATTGTGTCATTAAGAGATCCCGCCGCTTTACTTGCTTTTAAGCTTTGTTGTCGTACTTCCTCTTCAACTTCTGCCTAACTGGTTATATCTATTCCCAGATATCCAAACCTTGCTTCCTGTTTTATTATTTTCCCATCAATTTCGATTTTACATCGTAGTGAGTATTTACATGTTGTCATACATTTTGGATTTTTCTGCTGATATATTATCATAATATTATCATATCGTATTTCTTGGCTGTTGTATTGAAGATGTGTGTTAATCTTTGGAGATCGTCTTCTGTCTCGGCGATTAATGCGGCGGCGTCGTCTGCATAACATAATATTTGGATTTCTTTGTTCCCCATTCTACAACCATGACCTTTACGTACTGCTTCTGTTATTTCGTCCATTATTATATTAAAGAGCAGTGGGCTTAACGAGTCACCTTGTCTAACTCCGCTTTGTACTGGTATAAACTGTGTTAGTTTTCCATTTATCTTTGCCTGTATTCGATTATGGAAGTAGATATTTTCGATGGTTTGTATAATATTGATTGGTATGTTTCTTCTTTAAAGTGTAAGACGTCTTCCACTTGGATGCGATCGAAAGCCTTTGTCAGGTCTATAAAACATGGATATGCTGGTTTATTGTACTCGACGGCCTTTTCTGTGATTTGTCTCAGTACAAATACGACGTCCACGTAGGATCTTCCGGATCTGAATCCTTATTTCATCTGATGAAGTTGTGAGTTTATTGATTTTGTTAGTTAGGATTTTTGTGGTTAGCTTAAGTGCGGTGTTCGGTAGATTTGTACCTTTATATTTGTTGGGGTCTTCTCCTGAAGATCCCAAACGATCTTTAGGGTCTTCTCCTGATGACTGTTTACGAAGATTCATATAATTATGTAAAGATCTGCGACAATTATGACTGAAGGAGTTAATGTATCTACCTATATTATATAAAACTATTAAAATTTTGATATATTTTAGGTGAAATTATATGTTTTAAGTACATACCCCTAAACTTATAATAATCAGTTCGTACCGCGTATGCGTAGAAAGCAAGGATCTGCAATCGGTTTGTGCTTGTAGTCGGTTCGGTTATAATCCTTGGCGCTGTGCGGACATGTAAGTGCCACGAAATATTCACAAGAACTCGGCCACTCGACGAAACAAAAGAGAGTCGGTCCGGCGAAAAACGCCGATAAACACGGCCCTCTTTGTTGGAAATTTTCCTCCATCCATGCTTTCTTTTCTTCGTTCTTCCTTCTCCGCCGTTTTCGAGCGTTCCCGCATTACGAGAACAAAGCTCTTATTAGAATAACAATAAAAATGAAATGACGATCGTACGATGATGGCGGATATGCAGTTTTTCTCGTAAAAAGTGTGTTTTACCACTCGGTCTAAGTGGATTGTCTGTTTATTTTCTAACTTAGTTACTATAAAAATCAACTACATGGTGGAAATATACTCAGTGATTCACAATTTAATTCTTGTGAAAAGTTACAAAACAATAAAACTTAAATCAGTGTCCACAAGGAAAAGAAAATGTTTTTCCTGTAGTTGGCTGTATACCATCAATCACAAAATTGGAAAAAATCCTTTGTAAAAGGTATACAATTTTATTAAAATCCCTTTAAAGGCTACATCACAACAAAACGTTTTCGATTTTTATAAAAACTCATCATCAGTGTTAGATAAACTAGATGCTAGCTGAGCCACAAAAGAAAAATATCCGGGTAAAAACTCTTTAAATACAATATCGATGCGTTAAAAGTGCATACTTCAACAAAAAGCCTAATGATGGTCACATGGCAACTAGGATAATGCCCTAAGGTAATGTATTGAAATTTCCCAACACGTGGGATCCAAATTGAGTTATTTACATGTCAATGACTTAATGGCAACTGATTAACTTAAATCAGTGTGATTATGGGGTTCGGACAAAAAATCCCCACAAATTATCCCTGGACAAAAAATTCCCAGACAAATAATCCCCGGACAAAAAATCCCCGGACAAATAATCCCCACAAATTTTTTTGGAAATTGGCAATGTTTTGAACAAAGTTATTAAAAGCAGAGTGAGCAAAAGATTTAAACGAATAATATTACAACATGATTCCCATAGCCTTAGCTCATTCCCCATATTTTCCACGATTTTTGAAAAATCTCACACTTTTGTTATGTAAAATTTGTAAAAAATGTATAAAAGTTTTCGACATGGAATTAGAATTCAAAATTTGATAATCGAAATAACAATTCATGCTTAATATTAACTGCTAATCAATGGTGAAAAAGTTACACCGATCTGAATTTTTCTCTGTGTTTCAAGAGGGGGTCAGGGCCGATTCAGAACTGGTGTAGTTTGTGACTTTTGACCACCCATAAGCCAGCTATAGAGCTAGGTAGATATAAAATGGCATTTTTTTGGGCGTATCTATGTTAGGTTTAAGGAGAGAGAGAGAGACGAAAACCGCAAATACACCAAATAATAGCGTTGAGAAGCTTTCAAATGGTGCCTAAGCGGTCAAGATCATGCCTACACACGGCTCAGTATAGCCGAAAAACTGAAAAATTAACTTTAAAAATTTTGGTTTTTCGACAATTACTCAAAATTTCAACCTACGAATTGCGCCAATAACTGAGCATTTGTAGGAGGAGACGCGTGTAACGTTGTATACCTCATATCTGGGAAAATTTGAGTTTTTAAGTTATAGGCTTCATAAGTATGATCAAATCTATTTCTTTTTGGGAAAAAACGGTTTTTCAAGCTCAATAATTCCTGTAATACCTTCAGTTACCATACTTAACCTTAGATGCATCAGATACTACTTGTCAATACGTTTCAAACTCACGTTTAATGATCAAAATCGGTTAAGCCGTTCAGAAGTTATCGAGCTCCAAAAGTATAATCCATTTAACCATTATCGCCGAAATGGTTTATCTAGTTGTAGTGGTTACGACGCTAAGTTTGATTGGGCAATCCGAGTTCATTTGCCGGCCATAATTATTAGGATGGCTGGGATATGAACTACTCGGATTGTCTTATTACAAATCTGGTGTCGTAACTACTAGATCATTTAGGAGAGAATGCGACAAAAGCGACCATATAACGCTTAACGTGTAATCGAGAAAGATTACATTCAACTTCATACATTTAATTTATAAAAAACTTTGAAAAACTCCTGATACAAGAATAAAAAACGGCTAAACGCCGTAAAAACGAGTGGCGCATACAATATTCCAGCTACAAAAGAGCTGATATGAATATTACGTGGCGCGAAAATGTATTTTCATTTTGATGGAAAATAAAATTCTAGTTTTATTTTGAGAGACTTTTTCCACAATATTTGCTAAATTTGAAGTAAAACGCGCCACAGAAGATCGTCAAAATGCAAACTGTATCAAAGTTACTCTTTTGTGGAGCGCCACGTAATATTCATATCAGATCTTTTGTAGCTGGAATATTGTATCCGCCACTCATTTTTACGGAGGCGTTTAGCGATTTTCTATTCTTGTATGAACTTAGAAATGTTATTTTTGTAAGATAAACTTTAACTATATTTGCAGTAAATTGCAATTAATTTTTTCTATTCAGCTGGTATATCTGCATAACGAATTGCAATCAATCCATTAACGGAGACGTATAACGACGCAGCTTCGAAATACATGAAATCATCGCGTCATACGAGTAGAACGAGAACGAGCATGATAAATTTTATCACACCGTTCACCTAACACGTTAAATGGAATTCGTTCTTTCCAATTATGATTGATACGGGCGATATGTCAGAAGTCAATTGGGAATTGACCTTTTGCTTGATCCTAAGGCCAAATTGGACAAGTGCCGCGAATGGCGACTAGCACAACTAATGCGATAGTAAATAAGGAGATATATCAGGAGGGTGACCCGTCATTAAGACTTGATTGCCTAAGTACATACCTGCCATATACGGGATGCGATGCAACTTAACGTATTTCCTAAACGAGGATGTTAATTCGAAAGAAACACACGGAAATGTACAATGATGATGAATAAAAATTTATGAAATTGTAGGCAGTATAGACAACCCAAAGTTATTCTTTTGGATATTATGAATAATATATTATACAGGGTGTTTGATAAAGAATGGGCCATAGCTTAACCTTAGATTCCTGAGGTTAAAATATATTTAAGCTAACTTACCTTAGTACGAAAGTTGATATTAACCGAAATACAGGGTGTCAAAGTTAAACTTTTGTTTTATTTATTCTTAAATATTTCCTGGCAGGCATGGGATAATAACACGAAATTTGGTAAGCGGGAATTTTTTGGGACGAGAAATCTAAATACGTCACCAAAAATGATATATTACTTAGAGGACGCCACATACGAATTTCAGCACTCATTTATTCGGTTCATTTTTTTTATTACCCACTCTACATACTTTTTAAATCAAAACTTTTATTCTCTTAATATTTTTACTTAAAAAACTTATACTACATTCATCTCGCTAAACTCGACCGTTTTCGAGATAAACGCATTTTAAATCTGCGAAACAACATAATTTTTTGCATAATATCATTGTAGTTCCACCCGAAAAATAACTTAAAACCATGTAAAATTTTACAAAAATGTATCGGAAATTTACAGAAATATGAGAACGGGCACAATTATTATGGTTTCAAGTTTATTTTTCGGGTCCAACTACAATGATATTACGCAAAAAATTATATTGTATCGCAGATTTAAAATGCGTATATCTCTAAAACAGTTGAGTTTAGCGAGATGAATGTAGTATACCTTTTTTAAGTAGAAATATTAAGAGAAAAAAAATTTTTATTCAAAAAGTATCTAGAGTGGGGATAAAAAAATTGAACTTATTAGCGCTGAAAGACGTATGTGGCGCCCTCTGGGTAATCATTTTTGGTGACGAATTTAGATTTCTCATCCCAGAAAACCCCCGCTTACCAAATTTAGTGTTGTTATCCCATGCCTATCAGGAAATATTCAAGAATAAATAAAATAAAAGTTTAACTTTGACACCCTGTATTTCGGTTATTATCAACTCTAGTACTAAGGTAAGTTGGCTTAAATCGACCTATTTTAAGCTCAGGAATCTAAGGTTGAGCTATGGCTCATTCTTTACCAAACACCCTGTATATACCTTTACTTTTTTTAAACATATACACGATATTTTCTTATTACATATATTTGAAATTAGCAATTTCATTCTTCATTCAAACTTCATTTACCAGATTTTCTAAAATTATAGCATACTAGCTGACTCTTTTGGTTATTATATGACTAACACAGGGTGTAACAAAAATACAGGTCATAAATTAAATCACATTTTCTGGAACCACGAATGGTTCGGTTGAACCTAACTTACATTAGTACAAATGTGCACATTAATAAAGTTATAGCCATTCGAGTTACAAAATGAAAATCGATTTTTTCCAATATTTCGAAAACTATTACAGATTTTTTATTGAAAATGGACATGTGGCATTCTTATAGCAGGAACATCTTAAAAAAATTATAATAAAATTTGTACACTCCATAAAAATTTTATGGGGATTTTGTTCTAGTAAATTCCCCAAACTTTTGTGTACGTTCCAATTAAATTATTATTGTGGTACCATTAGTTAAGGGGAAAGGCGCAAAATGTTGCCTGTCAAAATTTTCAATGCGTTTTAAATGTATTCATTTTTTTTCGAATCCTAAGAAAACTAATAAGTATTTTTGAAAAATTTAAGCGCAGAATGGAAGATTCCTTTATTACCGAGGGCCAAAAGTCCCTTAGAATAGATAAAAAGTTTCTTTTGAATGAAATATTTGTAATTAAAAATGACACTCTCTTCTATTTTCACCCCTGTAACTTATTAAAATAAACAAATTTATTACAATTACAAAATTATTTGGCAAAATTGGCCAAAAACAAAAAATTACCTACTAAAATCACTAGCCAGTTGTGTCTGAGTTTACCGAACCGACTATATCAAGAAATCCATGCCTACTAAGAACTGTCAAAGATTAACATCAAAAATAAAATTTGTAATATTAGCCATGAAACATCATCCACCAAAATATTTTTATCTTTATTACCAGAGAACGGCAGTTCTCACCAGTGGCGCACATCAACACCCCCCTACACGCGATTATCAGAGAACGGCAGTTCTCGCCAGTGCCCCTCCTACACGCGACCCTATATATACACGAAATTTTCGATTTTCTAAATCTGACTGATTTGAAAGATGGGCCAAGTCCCATCTTAAAGTTCAGGAAAAGACTCACCCATTCATATGTCAACCATCCATTTTGGTCCAAGGGTGTGGATTTTACGGCCCTTTCTATTTAGGGTCTGTTTTTCGTTCTCGTCCCCAAAACTCCCAAAAACTTCAAAAATTTAAGTCCAACCTTTGCGGCTTCTAATAGTACTGATCATTACCTTTCCAACGCATGTCTAATTTTGAAAATCGGTTATACCATTCAAAAGTTACCGAGCTCAGAAGTATGACTCAATTTTTAATTAAAAAAGGGAAAATGTTTGTGGATATGTATGTATGTATGTATGTATGTGTGTTTGAAAGTTAAACCGATTTGAATTTTTTTTCTGTGTTTGAAGAGGGGGTCAGGGTCGATTCAGAACCGGTGTAGTTTGTGACTTTTGACCACCCATAAGCCAGCTATAGGACTTGGTAGGTACAAAACGGCATATTTTTTGGGGGTATATATCTTCGGTTCAAGAAGAGAGAGGTAAACCGCAAATACACCAAATCATGAGTATTGAGTTAGGCTTTCAAATGGTGTCTAAGCCGTCAGGATCAGACATACACACGGCTCAGTATAGCCGAAAAACTGAAAAACTATACTTCGAAAATTTTGGTTTTTCGACAATTACTCAAAATTTCAACCTACGAATTGCGCCAATAACTGAGCGTTTGTAGAAGGACTCTAGACGAATCTAACGGTGTATACGTCATATCCGGGAAAATTCGAATTTTTTAATTCCTGTAATAGCTTCAGTTATCATACTTGACCTTAGATCCATCAGATACTACTGGTAAATACGTTTCAAACTCATGTTTACTAATCAAAATCGGTTAAGCTTTTTAGAAGTTATTAAGCTACAAAAGTATAATCCAATTAACGATTATTCCCGAAATGGTTTATGTAGTTGTAGTGATTACGACGCCAAATTTGATCTGGCAACGGGCAATCCGACTTCATTTACCGATCATCTCAATATTTTTTTTAATCTATTTCGAATAGAACATTCGATGGACACTAGATCATTTGGGAGATAACGCAACAAAGGTGACCATTTATAAAGCTTAACGAGTAATAGAGGAACATTGCATTCAACTTCATACATTTAATTTATAAATAACTTTGAAAAACTCCTGATACAAGAATAAAAAACCGTTAAACGTCTTAAAAATGAGTGGCGCATACAATATTCCAGCTACAAAAGATCTGATATGAATATCACGTGGCGCGAAAATGTATTTTCATTTTGATGTAAAACAAAATTCTAGTTTTATTTTAAAAGATTTTTCCATAATATTTGCTAAATTTGAAGTAAACGCGCTACAAAAGAGTTTCAAAATTCAAACTTTATCAAAGTTACTCTTTTGTGGCGCGTTTACTTCAAATTTAGCAAATATTATGGAAAAATCTTTTAATATAAAACTAGAATTTTGTTTTACATCAAAATGAAAATACATTTTCGCGCCACGTAATATTCATATCAGATCTTCTGTAGCTGGAATATTGTATGCGCCACTCATTTTTAAGGCGTTTAGCGGTTTTTTATTCTTGTAAAATTTATATATAAAATTTGGGTTTATGAAAAGTTAGATTTTTACTCCAAATCATTTTGTGATCTTTTCGATTATACTTGGAGTTGGTACAGCTCCAGAGCTGCAGTCTATACTGGTTTCGGAATTTATTTATTTATATCTGTTTTACAAAATTCACCTTCTCATGCCAGTTGCATAACGTAGATTCATTGTACAAAATGCATAGTAGTCACCTGGTACTAAACCTTCGGAGACGTAAGAGTACGATTTGTTGTAAGTGATGGATTCTATTGGTAAATCCTCAGAATTACTTGTAGCGATCAGTGGACAATGCTCAGGAGTTTGTCGCAGAGTCAGTATGGACAGCCCACAATGCCTCTAAGATCCATCACCAACCATCAACCACAATCTTATATGACTTATTTGATACCACATTTTTATGCACACTCATATTTGCTTGCCCAGTAATTTATGTTTTAGTGCGTCAAACTCTTTTTTCTAACCCAGAAAACAAATACATAAGTCTTAACTCACATCTAATCAACAAAATTGTTGTGTTGTAATAATAGGTTATTCAATAACTTCTTCTGTTCAACAATAAAACACAATTTTATGGTTTGACATACACTTTATAGTTCAGTATATAGTCCCAGAACATCAATGCACCCTTTTGCTACGAGATTCCAATTTATGCATTCTATCCCTGAAGTAAGAACGGGAAGACAAAATGCACTTCCACAGCTGTGGAACCTCATCATTTGATAGAAAACGGTTTTCACGTATCAATTGTTTTAAGTTTGGAAAAAAGAGTCGCTAGGGTTCAAATCTGGTGAATACGGTGGATTCTTCAACAATTCGAACTTAAATTCATGGATTTTAGCCATTGTGCATTGTGCAAAATGCTCTAATACTCTAATGCATTAGAGATTAATTTTATTTGATCAGCCAACAAAGATTGGACAGGACTAGGATTCCAAACCCTAATAAGAAATGCATAGGATAGAGATGAATTGGCAAGAATCATCGCCAACGCCTCCGTTAGTGGTGGCACCTAAAGAAGAAGATTTAATACCTACATACATAAGATGTAATTAATTTGGTTGCGCTCTGGACTTTCTAGTGAATCTCTAGGCGGATATATGCTTCAGTATTTGATAACATACGTAGAAAATTGCCCGTTACACAAGAGTTGCTTAGCATGTTTTCGGTTAATAGTCTAATTGCCTTTTAATCCTTGACATGTTCACTACACCAAATCATGTCATAAATTTTTGTATTGGCCAAATCTCCTCGCACTACCGGGTACGCCATCGAAAAAGGTAAAAACAAATTAGCGATGAATAATTAAGATATAACGAGACATTGCAAAATTATGCACAACCTGGCGATTCTTTAACAATTTTCCTCTAATGAAAATCCCACACTCGGTCTCCTTTTATGTAATTGCAATAAATTACATGCATCTTCAATTTACTGACATATGGACAGCGCCACCTACACGCGCGGCTGGTGCAGAGCAGGACGGTAATGAGTTTTGCAAAAAAAATCTCGTATATAATTACTGTATGGCCTCTTTTCTAATCCTAGAAGTGTATATTATCAAATGCAACAAACCCAGCAACATTAATTACAGTGTGAAAAAGCTAGCCGAAAGTCACGTATATTCTTATTTCCGTATATTCGTATATTGATAAAAATTTCTTTCTTCTTCTTTTAGTAGTAGTTCAGAGAAATAAGGGAAAACATATCCTGTTTGTGACACAACCCCCTACAGGCCGAAAACAAATTTTTTGAGTAGTATGGACATCTATAATAATAACGTACCTACTATATGTTTCCTGCAGCCGATTTTGATAATATACATAGTTATAAACAAATAAAGATAAAAAACGGTAAATTTTCGCTTCTTTCGTCAATTACGTAAAAGTTAAGCACTTTAAACAAATTTGAGAGTAAGAAACTCATAAATCGTATTAATAAAAAACTTCAATATGGCGTTCGCTGAATATGTCTACCCTTATTGGTTGCTTAGAAACGTGCAAAATAAATCATAATTTTTGAGTTTTTATAAATATTCATAACTTATGTAAAAATTAACTTAGAAACTTCTTATTACACAAAATGCTGAGACTTCTGGTGCTAAATTTCAAATAACAGTTTAAAAGTTATTTAATTTGTTTATCCCAAATTAATTTTTTTTGCAACACTTTAAGTCAGAAAATGATGAAGTTACAGTAATACTTTGGACAGTTTATGAAAGAAGATTTACACTATTAATTTAAGTAAAAAAAAATGACAAAAAATAATTCTAAATATGGCAAAATTATTTTGCAAGAACATGTGAATTAAAAAAACAGGGGGGGGCCTAGCTCCGTCCCTAATTGTCCTAGGACAATTGTTTTTCTTTCTCAATGTGTATAAAAATTCAGTCTTTCTAAATATGAAAAAGTAATTTTTCTACGGGCAACGGTTAAAAAGTTATTCTAATTGTTTATAAGTAAGCCAAAAATCGACTCGTTTTTGCAAAATAATTTTACACTGTCTAAAATTACTTTTTGTCAGTACAGTAGAACGTCAATAATCCGGATTAATTGGGACCGGACCCCATCCGGATTATCAAATTATCCGGATTATCGAAATTACCTCAAAAAAAGGCCAGTATACACATTAAAGTACAACAAACGTTTTAAAATTTTATGTTTTCTCTTGTACAGTAAAGTGTCTAGAGGTGAAATTAATCAAAACTTTTTGTTATGTTCAAACACTGTATTGTAATTAATTTATAATAGCACCATGTGTACAGTAAAAACATTCAAACACTATTTGGGCTTTTAAAAAAATGTGTAAAATATTTTTGAACTGCGGTAGAGGTTCGTTTTTCGCAGCGAAGTTCTTAATTTATTTTAAAAGAATCAGATATTTTTGCTAGATACAAATCCGGATTATTGACGCTCCGGATTTTTGACGTCCGGATTATCGACGTTCTACTGTATTAATTTAATAGTATAAATGTTCTTCTTTCATAAACTGTCCGAAGTATTACTGTAACCTCATAATTTTCTGACTTATAGCGTTGCAAAAAAAATGAATTTGGGATAAACAAATTAAATAGCTTTTAAACTATTTGACCAATTGCTTTGTTTAAAATATAATTTAAGCACAAGAAGTCTCAGCATTCCCTGTAATAAAAACTAAGTTAATTTTGAATAAAAATTTTGTAATATAATTTAAAGAATTTGTAAGAATTAGTAATAAAGTACAAGTAGTAAAGTAAATTAGTAAAATATTAGAATTTGTAATAAAAATTAAGTTATGAATATTTATAAAAACTCAAAATTTATTATTTATTTTGCAATTTTCTAAGCAACCAATAAGGATAGGCATATTCAGTGAAAGCCATATTGAAGTTTTTTATATGATTTATGAGCTTCTTATTCTCAAAGGGCCTAGCCGGGTAAGATGGTGAAAAGTGCCCCCAACCCAATTTAAATTCCATATAGGCCACTTTTTAGCACATATAGAGGAACTCACTTTCTGAAATTTTTAGCCCCCTTGGTGGTCACGTGACCCCCCTAGAGCCTAATTAGGCTTTTTATGTTTTTATTTTTTCTCTCAGCCGCATCAAGAGCTAGCCAAAAACTTTATTTAAAAAAGTTGTAAGTTTCAAAAAGATCTAGATGAAAATTTTTTTTTTTATTTTTTTGGCGGGAAATTCGAATTTTTAGAACAATTTTAAACTTTTAAATACCTCTGAAAAAAAAAACTAAGACACTCGTTTTTACGAAAATTAATGATAATGTGTATTTTTGAACAATCTTTCACCCTTAATTTTTTCAGATTTTTAAAATTGGTGAAACGTACCTTTAAAAATAAAAAACCGCATTTTTTCGGTTTTTTTTTTCGTTTTTTGATATAATTTTATACATATTTTTCAAAAAATTTAACACCGTCACTAGAATAGGTAAAAAACTGAAAAATAATTGGGGTTTGCTTAATAAAAATTTTTTGTAACGATATCCATTTTCAAGATACAGGGCGTTGAAGAAAACCAAATTTTACATATTTTTTACGATTTTGCCGAAACTACTGGCAACATTGTAATAAAACTTGGCGGGTTTTAAGAGATAGTTATTGTTCATGTTTTGACATACAACTAAGGATTTGATATTCATCATTGGCGCGCATAGGGGTAATGGTCTGAACTTTTCAAAGAAAAAAAGATAGTACGCCACTGACATATTTCAAATTAACAATCATTTTTGAATTCCTCGTTCAATTTTCAATAAAAAATCTATCTTCTCATTTTTTCATACGACGCGCCGTTTTGCTGCAAAAAATAAAATATCTTAACGCTTCCAAAGTATTCGAATTAATTTTGATAATAATGGATGTACGAGTTTATTATGTAGATGTAGAAAGTACTAGAAGTTCGAATACTTTGTAAGGGTTAAGATCTTTTATTTTTTGAATAAAAATGGCGCGTCGGATGAAAAAATAAGAAGATACATTTTTTGTCACAAATTGAACGAGAAATTCAAAAACCATTGTTAATTTGAAATATGTCAGTGGCGTACTATCTTTATTCTTTAAAAAGTTCAGACCATTACCCCTACGCGCGCCAATGATGAATATCAAATCCTTAATTGTATGTCAAAACATGCACAATAACTACCTCTTAAATCCCGCCAAGTTTTATTACAATGTTGCCAGTAGTTTCAGCAAAATCGTAAAAAATGTGTAAAATTTTGTTTTCTTCAACGCCCTGTATCTTGAAAATCGATGGCGTTACAAAAAATTTTTATTAAGCAAACCCCAATTATTTTTCAGTTTTTACCTATTCTAGTGACAGTGTTACCTTTTTTGAAAAATATGTATAAAATTTTATCAAAAAACGAAAAAAAAACCGAAAAAACGCGGTTTTTTATTTTTAAAGGTACGTTTCACCAATTTTAAAAATCTGAAAAAATTCAGCGTGAAAGATTGTGCAAAAATACACATTATAATTGATTTTCGTAAAAACGAGTGTCTTAGTTTTTTTTTCAGAGTTATTTAAAAGTTTAAAATTGTTCTAAAAATTCGAATTTCCCGACAAAAAATAAAAAAAAAATTTTTTATATAGATCTTTTTGAAACTTACAACTTTTTTAAATACAGTTTTTGGCTAGCTCTTGATGCGGCTGAGATAAAAAATAAAAACCTAAAATGCCTAATTAGGCTCTAGGGGGGTCACGTGACCACTAGGGGGCTAAAAATTTCAGAAAGTGAGTTCCTCTATATGTGCTAAAAAGTGGCCTATATGGAATTTAAATCGAGCTGGGGGCACTTTTCACCATCTTACCCGGCTAGGCCCTTTGTTTAGAATGCTTCACTTTTTAGTAATAGACGAAAAAAGCGAAAATTTACCGTTTTTTGATCTTCATTTGTTTATAACTATGTATATATCATCAAAATCGGCTGCAGGAAACATATAGGTTATTGGTTTCGGCCATATTATGGAACGGGCCTTTTCAAAAATAAAAATTATTAAAAACTGACAGTGGCACAAAATAGACTCGCAATTCCTTCAATTATGGCTATTGAGAATGATGTGCTCTAAAATTTGGAAGTTGGAAGATATTTTAAGTAGTTTTGTTTCTATGAAACTCAGAAAAGTTGCTTTATAATAAATATAAGGCTTTGAAAACTCAAAATAAATTTAATCCATAATTATTTATTACGTATTAGGTACATACATAATTATGTAATAAGTAATAGCTTATTCAGTTTATAGTTTATTCAACGAGCATGTAATGATGGGTATTACTCACGGTGATGAAGTTTGCGACACGAGCCGAAGGCGAGTGCCGGTATTCATCAGAGTCAGTAATAGCCATTACATGTGAGTAGAATACTATACTTTTTCTACGACCTCTTTTTCATTATAGGAAAAATTATTATAGTTTAAAATTAATCGTTCGTTTATTGATAGCTATAACAAAAAAAAACTAAAATAATTTTTTATTGCCAAATTTAAGCAAAATTATATATAAATAAACACTTTCTTTGCTTTATTTCTTCCAGCAACACGTTTTACAAAATTAAACAAACATTTAAGTTTAAATCTACAAAATGTCCACGAATATATCAAAGGGGCCTCGTAGCTTTGGTTACCTAGGGGCCTGAAGATTATTAATCCGGGACTGCACATTAAGCGCGTGATACACACGCAATCTTTAAGTACGCGGTTTTAAAGATCGCGGTCGCCGTCGGTAGCAAAAAATTTAGAAACTGTCCTCGTGGTTAAATTTTTTATTTTCTGTGTATCTAATTTTGCTGAAATCTTATGTTTTTTGAAGTAATACTTCTTTAGGCGCGATTGAGAGTAAAATTTTCATAAATCTGTGCGCATGCGCACACAGACAGTATGACGTTTAGTTGCTAATCTTTCAAATTATGTATCAGCGCAAATAAGCCATTAAAATAATATATTAGTGTTTTTTCTGGAGAATAGCAGCAGGCAAATCAAGAAGAGATCGGATACCGAACGAGAGAATACGAGAAATGATGGGAGTAACACATACAATAATTGATGACATAAAAACAAAACAACTGGTGTGGTACGGCCATGTACAGAGAATGCCAGACGACAGGATCCCTAAACAGATTTTGGCATGGACACCACAAGGGAGAAGAAAAAGAGGAAGGCCGAGAAGAAGCTGGAGGGAGGGAATTGAAAAAGAACTAGAGGAAAGAGAAATCCTTCCAGGTCTATGGTTAAACAGAGAAGAATGGCGGTTAGGAGTCGGAAGGCGTCGGAGAACGCTGTAAACCGATAGCAGTAGTAGTGTTTTTTAGTAAATGTATTATTTATTATAATTTTTGTGTGTTTTAATTTGTCTTCCTTGGGCGTAAAATAATAAAATATCTATTTTTATATTTCACTTGTCACTGTTATGTGTAAGTATATCCTAAACGTCAATAACACGTGCCTTGATAGCCTGGTTGGTAGAGCATTGGACCAGAGATCGAGAGATCGCGAGATAGCGGGTTCAAATCCCGGACGATTCATATTTTCCTTTTTTGTTTAATTTTTGGCATTGTTAAGTTTTCGTTAATTTTTGGTAATTATTGTTAATTTTTTGTATTGTAACTGTTAAGTATATTTATTTCCTTGAAATTATATAATAGAAGTATAACTTCTTACGTGCGTACAAAGTATTTACACACACATTCTTTTTTTAGTAGAGTTTGATTATTTTTTTGATCAGGTTTTGTTAAATAGAAGAGCAATTTGATTTTTTATAAGTGTGGTAAGCTGTCAAAACCATGATCTGAAGTATAGCACTTGTTTTTGATCTATTTTAATTTAATACAAGGTAGGCATAAACAAACAAAATATCATAGATAAGATGGTAATATTTTCATTAGGAGGATAAAACAGCCTATACATAATTGGGTTTACTCAAAAACAAATAATCAAGAATAATTTAGTATAGCTTAAAATAGAGTTTTACGGTTTTCTCAAAACTTATAAAATGTAACTTGTCTCCTTTCAACAATAAACCATTGAATTATTTTCTTAATTTGTGAAAATATAAGTGTAACTTTAAACGCAATAACATGATGGCTCGAGGCTCGTGGCTCGTGGCAGTGATACACGTACGGGTTACGAGTAAGATTTCAAACTTGTTGGATCGACGGCGTACTTACTCGGCGGACTTAAAGTACGCGTACTTGCGGTGATACACGCGCGAAAAAGGTCGCGAGCCATAAGTTCGCGTACTTACTCGCGTGTGTA
This sequence comes from Diabrotica virgifera virgifera, assembly GCF_917563875.1. Taxonomy (NCBI): domain Eukaryota; kingdom Metazoa; phylum Arthropoda; class Insecta; order Coleoptera; family Chrysomelidae; genus Diabrotica; species Diabrotica virgifera. The sequence continues at coordinate 238,752,087 of NC_065446.1, read as the reverse complement.
TCACCCCCTTTAAGCGCGTGATACACACGCAAACTTTAAGTACGCGGGTTTAAAGATCGCGGACTTACTCGGCTCGCCGTCGGTGATACACGGCAGACTTAAAGCACGCGGTTTTAAAGATCGCGGTCTCCGTCGGTGGTTTGTGCTATTTAGGAATTTTAGCGTATTATATACTTCGTATCGTATCCTATCGTGTTATATATTTTTAATACTAATAAAAAAGACGAAATCGAAAAGAGTGGGTAACAAACAAAATATCATATATAAGAGGGTAATATTTTCATTAGGAGGATAAAACAGCCTATAAATAATTAGGTTTACTCAAAAACAAATAATCAAAAATAATTTAGTATAGCTTAAAATAGTGTTTTACGGTTTTCTCAAAACTTATAAAATGTAACTTGTCTCCTTTCAACAATAAACGATTGAATTATTTCTAGGCAATTTGCTTAAATTAGTGAAAATATAAGTGTAAGTTTAAACGCAATAACATGATGGCTCGAGGCTCGCGGCTCGTGGCGGTGATACACGTACACTTCGCGTCAAAAAAACTGGTACAACTCTTATGACCGAAACTCGTGTTTTTCAAGTTGTGTAAATTGATCTTGTCACAAGCGTCATTCTAATTTCTAGGGCAACGTTGCCAGTTCAACGAAAATATTATACCAAACTAGGTAAAAGCGACAGATCGCATTTTTTAATATACTAAAAACTTGCTAAAAACTAAAACAATTGTAATTTTCCGTCATCTCAATTAAGTATCCATACATTAATTCGTGCTTTATTATAATTTATGAAAATATTTCAATTAAAAAATAATGATAGATAATAAATCTTGACATGACTTTAATTTATTATGTTTAATGTCAAATCGGGAGGTGTGATTGGTTTCTCGTAAATTTTAGGACAAAACTGCATTTATGTGTAGAATAAATAATACACACTGAAAAAATTAAAAATTTAATTTGAAATTAATACAAAATGAATAACTTTTACAGTGAACAAGTGTGGAATTTAAATATATTTATTACAATTCGAAATATACATTTTAAACATTATTTTTTTGTATTTAGATTTAGTGCAATTCCGTTATCTGTGATGGCAACAACGAAGTGATTCACGAACAATAATTGTCACTCTGAACACAGGTTTACATTGGGAAAAAAAAGTGTACCAGTTTTATATGACGCGAAGTGTACGGGTTACGAGTAAGATTTCAAACTTGTTGGATCGACGGCGTACTTACTCGGCGGACTTAAAGTACGCGTAGTTGCTGTGATACACGCGCGAAAAAGGTCGTCGGGCCATAAGTTCGCGTACTTACTCGCGTGTGTATCACCCCTTTTAGAGTGTCAACACACCATAACAAGGGCTTATGAAATGTAATGTTATATGCATCGTTTTTTGAACAATGCACGAAAAGGGACCACGTGTAAACGAGCTCGTTGAAAAATATACTTTTATGGAAAATATAATCATCAATTCACATATTAATATAATAATTATTTTACCTGACATGAAATACCACAATGAGTCAACAGTAAAAGATTATTACCGATAGCTGCAAAAACCACTACACAATAACAATATTCCGTCCACACTTGGCAAATAATTCATTTATTCCCACACTTTCCGCATCATTTACGCCGAAAACGACAGAAAACAAATCGTTACGATCTATTAGCGGACAATAATACCCAACACTCCACGGAATTATCTGCAAACAATAGAAGAACCATCAAATCAAGATAACTATAAATAAAACAAACGACAAACGACGACAAATTGTCGACGTATGTACATGTCAAAGATGTGTTCCCCGTTCCTAACGACGAGTTTGTTTTGATGTTCTCTCAGGACAGATGTCAATTACTCGTAACACGTTTGTTTTTTCGGCTTCGTTAATGACTTAAAAATACCATAACGGCTGTTCTCACACCTTACGATAAAATAGACTAATATTATATTTGTAACTTTATTACACATTGTTTAATATTATTCGGTATTATTTTTTTGAAAAAACACCAATGCGCTTTTGAATATTTTCAGTATTTGATTAAACTGATTAATAAGGGGTAAACTCCTTTTAGTTGAGAAATTGAAAAATTTTATGATGACCTACAAACATCATTACATACTACACCAGCATATTACACAATAATTATGGGCGACTTTAATGCGAAAATGGGCTTTAAATAAGATGATGCAGAAGTAGCAATGGGCAAGTATGGGTACGGCGAAAGAAATGAACGAGAGCAAAGACTGATCAACTTCTTACACCAGGAAAATTTATCCATGATGAATTATTTTTTCGATAAAAAGCCTCAGCGTAAATGGACATGGATAAGCCCAGATGGCAGTGTCAAAAATGAGATAGATTTTATCATAACGAATAGAAAAGAAATAATTAAAGATGTTGAAGTACTTAACAAATTTTCGATAGGAAGCGACCACAGATTAATCCGAGCAAGGATACAATTAAATGTTAACTTGGAAAGAACAAAGCTGATCATCAAAACACGAAAGAAGAAATGGATTCCCCCAGAAAACAACGACCTCTATGAAGATAGACTAACCAGACGTATACAAGACTTAGAAAACGAAATAGAAGACATCGAACTAGCAAATAATCTCATAACGAAGGCACTAAAAGAAACCGAAAGGGAGTGCTGCCCGACGGTCGTGACCCATAAAGAAAAATTAAGCCAAAATACCAAAGAGTTACTAAGTAAAAGAAGACAACTGACGGATAAATACGACTCCAACTATACAACACCGAGGAAATTAAATAAAGATATCCACCGATCAATCCGAAAAGATATAGGAGAAAACAATACAAGAGAAATAACTCAAATAATTCAATAAAACAAAAGTTTAAAAGTTTTGCGGCGAAATGCGAATAACATTGGCAACAAAAATATGTACAGAATAAGAAACAAAGACAACAACATTGCTACGGATAGAACCGAAATCCTTAAGGTTGTCGAATCGTTTTATCGCGAGATATATGAGAGCACCAACGCAAGGCAAGATCAGCCCCTGCCCAAAATCACAAACCAGGGATCAGAATTAATGCCAGAAGTAACACCATACGAAGTTAAAAGGACACTTTCAGAAATGAAAAATAATAAATCCCTGGCGATGACGGAGTAGTGATCGAGGCAATCAAACAAGGTGGAAATAAAATTATCCAGGTTTTGGCCAAACTTTTCACCGAACGCATTTACCAAGGAAAAACCCCTTCCCAATGGAACAATGCAGTCATTGTTTTATTGCACACGAAAGGTGACATAACAGATCTAAAAAAACTACCGTTCTTTCAGTCTGATATCACACATATATAAACTTTTCACAAAAATTATCAATAAAAGACTGGAGGCTAAGTTAGACTTCTATCAGCCTAGAGAACAAGCTGAGTTTAGATCCGGATATAGCACTAACGACCACTTACTGGTAATAAAAAACTTGATAGAGAAGTCGGCGGAATACAACAAACCATTGGCACTGATATTCGTGGACTACGAGAAAGCGTTCGATACCATAAACCAGCAGAAAATGTTAAAAGCATTGACAGAATGCCGAATAGACCATCGCTACACTAACATGACAAAACATATCTACCACAATGCAACGGCTAGCGTAAGACTCTCTGATGAACAAACTAATAAATTCTGTATACAGCGTGAGTACGGCAAGGAGACACCATCTCACCAAAGCTGTTCACAACCCTTTTAGAACACACTTTTAAGAAGGCAGATCTGAACGAATATGGTATCAATATAAATGGAAAGAAGCTCAGTCATTTGAGATTCGCAGATGACATCGTCCTTATAGCCGATCGTATGGATGATGCAATAATATTGTTGAACAAGTTATATCAGGCTTCGTTAGAGGTCGGACTAAAGATTAATATCAACAAGACGCAAATAATGACTAATCTGGTGCTAAATCGTAATATTGTTGTTAATGGAATGGATATTGAGCAGACTGTATTTTATAAGTACTTGGGATATGAAATTCGGTTGTGAAGAAATAATCAGACGTGTGGGATTAGCCTGGGCACCGTTTGGTAAACTGAGCTATGTATTTAAATCGGACTTACCCATATGCCTGAAAAGGAAAATCCTTGACCAGTGTGTATTGCCTGTACTCACTTATGGAGCGGAAACATTAACACTCACAAAAAAGGTAGTCAACAACAAGATTCGCATAACTTAGAGGGCTATGGAGCGCCAGATGTTGGGTGTCTCCCTGAGAGATCGAATCCCAAACGAAGAAATACGTCGTAGAACAAAAACAACGGACGCCGTCGAAAGAATCGCGTCGCTCAAGTGGAATTGGGCAGGACACGTCGCCAGATTGTCAGACAACCGATGGACAAAAGGTATTGTCGAGTGGAGACCACGAGAAGAAGCACTACGGAGCAGAGGACGACCACCAACCAGATGGGCTGACGATCTGAAGCGAATGCTCGGCAACTGGATGCAAGCCGCACAAAACAGAGAAAGATGGAAAGGGCTGAGGGAGACCTATGTCCAGCAGTGGACGAGTACGGGTTGATGATGATGAAACTCCTTTATTACTTAGCTTATAAAGCTCCTTTAAACATTATTCAGCACTATTGATTTTGGCCATCGCGTCGCCATGCGACAGCGGATCTAGTATATTGCCTTCTACAATCATTCCACTCAATTTTTTCTGACTACCTCCAGTTTTTTCTGAGTCCTTCCAATTTTATCTATCTCCCTCTAATTTTTCCTGACTCTTTCCTATTTTATCGTGCCTCCCTCTAATTTTTCCTGACTCCCTTCTATTTTATCGTGTCTCCCATTCACATTCACGGAAGTAAACTTAGAAGTATTTTAAAAAGAAGAAATGTAGATACTTCTATACTAAATTTACAATCAAGATGCAAATTTACAATAAACAAACCAAGACACGTTAAATGCTACTAGGAGCACTCCCGAATCATAATTTACAATGTATTAACTTTGGAAATCATTATTTGGGATTTAAAATAGATATACATTGTAAATTATGATTCGGGAGTGCTCCTAGTAGCATTTAACGTGTCTTGGTTTGTTTATTTCTACTGCATCTTGATTGTAAATTTAGTATAGCTAGAGTAATAAAATTCCTTTCAAATGATTCATTACTTGCCACATTATCCCATTTAAAATTACTGAAGTATCATAAAAACAATTAACAGATGTCTTAAATCAGTTAAGACCTAAATGTCACAGTACAATCGATATCTGGGATTTATTTTATGCAGTACGGTACCTTTATAGTACCTACATAAAATTAAAAGATACATATTTAACAGTTTTTATCTTATTTACTACATAATAATATTGACATACTAATGGCAAACCGAAAGTTTTTTTATAATGTTTATTAGTTGATTGTTCAATGTATACCTAAGAGTATAACAGTAAATATTTTATTTTGAGGTACCAATACGTACATATAGTCAATTACGTTATTACTACAAAATGTAAAGATAATATGGTATTATTACAGTATTGAGACAATCTAAAGTCTAAAGAATGTGTGTAATTATTATGGGAGTATGGTAGTAACCATACAAATAACGATCACAAAACTAAGAAATTTTGTAAGAAAAAAAGGAATATTAGGATGTTTTTATGACGAAATTTTATATTTAATTGAAAATCATGAAAATCCAATTAGATGCAAGTTAGTTGTAGAGGGGAAACCCATAGAGCAGCTAAACCCGTTCAAATATCTAGGTGTAGAGTGTAGAGTTATCAAGTTATCATGACCCAGCCAGAGACCTAGAGCAGTGATTCCCAACCAGGGGGCAATAGCCCCCCGGGGGGCGATTTGAGACTTTCAGGGGGGCGATAGAGTAAAGGGGGCGTTTAGATCCTGTAAACGAGAAATGGGTAATTGAGAAAACAGCTTGCCTCTAAATTCAAACATTGAAAGATCTGCAGTTCCGATTCCATTTGACTAGTCTGAAAGTGCCAACTTCGTTTATCAATCCTTTCAGCGTGGAAGTTTCAACGGCATTTCTATATCTTTAAAAATGCTTGATTGATTTGAAAAATGAGATGTTAAAATTGAAAGTCTGTTTCAGGAGTGTGGGTACGAAAGATTTTGGCCACGGATAAAAGAAGTGTATCCAATCTTGTTGAATGCAATCAAATTACTATTATTAGCATTCCCCACAACATATCTAATGGAGAAAGGTTTTAGTTCTGTATGTATATTGAGGATATTAAGTATTTAAGGATTATCAGCAATCTGTACTGGAATCAAACATCATCTATCCGGACAGAGGCAGGAGAATCCGACGATATCAAAATCAAACGTGGGGTCCGTCAGGGATGTATACTATCACCACTGCTGTTTGGCATCTACTATGAAGAAACCTTTCAAGAAGCAGTGGATGATGTTGAAGCCGGAATTCGAATTCACGGAGAATGTATTAATAACATAAGATACTCAGACGACACGGTGGTATTCGCTGACAGTTCTGAAGCCCTCCAGGAGTTAATGAACAGAATCGCAGAAGTCAGTCAGAGATATGGACTTTTACTAAACACTAAGAAAACAAAATGTATGATGATCTCTAAGAACTGCAATTTGGACGAATCAGTGTGAACTGTCAACAAACAGAAAGAATAAAAACATACACCTACCTTGGTACGAACGTAAATGAAAATTGGGACCATTTCATAGAAATCAAATGTAGGATAGAGAAAGCAAGATCTGCATTTCAAAAAATGGCCAAGTTATTCAAATGTCATGATTGGTCGATACCCATAAAAATCAGGTTACTACGATGTTAAGTATATCTTTCCTATACTGTTGTATGGAGTTGAGTCATGGACTCTCACAGACGTCACCTGCAAGAAAATTGAGGCTTTTGAAACGTGGCTTTATCGTCGAATCCTGAAGATATCTTATACCGACTACATCGCTAATCAGGGTGATTTGCTGAGAATGCAAAAAGAAAAAGAGCTGTTAATCACAATAAAAACAGCCAAAACCGAATACCTCGGTCACATCATGAGGAACAGTGAAAGATATGGACTGCTGTAACTAATCTTGCAAGGAAAAGTAGAAGGAAAGCCAGGACCAGGAAGGCGAAGGATTTCCTGGCTGAAAAATCTACGTACGTGGTTCAAAACAACAACCACAAATCTTTTTAGAACAGCAGTGTGCAAAATTACAGATTGCCATGATGGTCGCCAACATCCGAAACGGATAGGCACTACAAGAAAAATGTATATTGAAAAACAAACAAAGAAATAGGCTCGACATAATAGAAAGAGCGGATTTGAGGTTGCTGTTAACCAACATTGAGCCAGACATAAAGAAATTATGGGATACCAGGCCCAAGGAAGCCATTAACAATTCTTTTACATATATAAACATTTATCATTTGACGAAATATAAAAATAAATAAATATGGATACTTACCTTTTGTACTGATAATATAATTAATCAATGTTTTAATTTATAATTGGGGGGGCGGGGGCGCGATTGTAGTATTCACAACTGGTAAAACCTGTCTAAGGGGGCGACCATGGGAAAAAAGTTGGGAACCACTGACCTAGAGGACAAATTAAAAAGGCCGTTGTCTTGTCCGAATGTTTGAGAGATGTGGTCTGGAATAACCCATATATGAGAATGGACAGCAAAGTTAGAATTTATAAAACTTGCATCAGACCTGTTATGACCTATGGCATTGAATCAAGAGAAGACACCAACAAAACCAAAAGCATGCTACGAACAGACGAAATGAAGACACTAAGAGCAATAGCAGGGAAGACAAGAAGAGATAGAATACGAAACAACATCATCAGGGAACAATGTGGCGTGCAAGATATAGTCAGATGGGGTAAGCAAAGACGAAGAGAATGGTTCAGTCATGTAAAAAGAATGGAGGAGCACAGCCTACCAAGAATTGCAGCAAAACCAGCAAGCAAGCGTCCATCGGGGAGACCACCAAAAAGATGGAGAGATAGATGGCAGTCTACCTCTCAAGAAATACTTCAACGTCGGAATTAACAGATCGACATATCTACAACAAGTATAAGAAGAAGATTGAAAATCCAATTGACATCTTCCTTGTTACAAGTCTTCATTAGCTTCTTCCTTGTTACAAGTTTGGATATTTCCTTAATGATATTTATTACTACTTTTCCGCTCACCCTTCGATAGTTGCCACCCAATGAAAATCTATTTAACACAGTTACATCTTAATTTCTTTCGAGTTAGATAATTTTCTTCTTCTTTTCTTTGGCAGCCTCTTCTAGGCTACTTTTGGACTTCCATATTCGGACCAGGCCTCCGCTGGTATTTTCCATATTCGCCAGTCTTGAGATATCTGGTGCCAGTTTCACCCTGCCTTTTCTATAAGAGAGGAAAAATTAGAGGAAGAAGCGATAAAATTGGAGTGATTTAGAAAAATTGGAGAAAGGCAGAAAAATGGAGGGTGTCAGAAAAAATTGGAGGCGTGAGAAGAAATTGGAGGATATCAGAAAAAATTGGAGGCGTCAGAAAAAATTGGAAGTGTCAGAAAAAATACGAGTAGTCAGAAAATATTGGAGGGAGTTATAAAAAATTGGAGAGTCAGCAAAAATTGGAGGCGGCCAAAAAATTGAAGAGAATCCGAAAAAATTAGAACGAGATAAGATAAAATAGGAGAAGTAAAAAAATGAAGTGTAATGAATGTAGATGGCAATTGATTGGATCCTTCGTCGCATTACAACGGATAAAATCACTGGTATATAAATAAAAATATATATTATCAAAAATGAATAACCATCTTCAATTTCGTTACAACACGAAACTACAGCCGCATAATATTCTAGTTCAATCAGAGAGTGCAGCAAGCACCTCTACCGGTTTCGAAACTTATTAGTCTCTCATCAGGAGGCACATAATGCTGCTCTCTCTGACCCAACCAGGACAAACCCCGGCGTGCAGTTACGCATTGCAACGAACGAAATGGCAGAGATGCCCTAGCGGCAACTGCTAGCAAAAGACTAAGTTTTCAACCTAATAGCACATAAAATAATACTAAAAATATTACTCTACATCCCACCAGAGTGAAAACAATGGGAACCTTCTCTGATTACACTTCCGATACTTCTACAATTTGCAAGCCATAAGGGATGCTGAGACTAAAGAAGATGAGGGAATTTTACAATTTATAATTATAATTCACGTCCCATCTGCTCAGCGCGGTAAAGTTCCAACGAAAATGGTTCTCCAATCTTAGTTTCTCTTAGTACTCCAATCAGAGTAAACGTGTGCCTCCTGATGAGAGACTAATAAGTTTCGAAACCGGTAGAGGTGCTTGCTGCACTCTCTGATTGAACTAGAATATAGTGCGGCTGCAGTTTCGTGTTACAACGAAATTGAAAATGGTTATTCATTTTTGATTTACATGTTTACTCTGATTGGAGTACTAAGGGAACCATTCTCGTTGGAACTTTACCGCGCTGAGCAGATGGGACATGAATTATAAATTGTAAAATTCCCTCATCCTCTTTAGTCTCAGCATCCGTTATGGCTTGCAAATTGTAGAAGCCTCGGAGGTGTAACCAGAGAAGGTTCCCATTGTTTTCAATCTGATGGAATGTAGAGTAATATTTTTAGTATTATTTTATGTGATATTAGATTGATTATTTCATTCATAGGATATTCTGACCAATAGAAAGCTACAGAGATGCAAATTAAGGTGATAATTTTTGATAATCTCCCGTGGTTAAGCATATTACGTCAGATGCCCTTAGTTGCTACGAAAAAATACATTCAGTGACATTAATGACAATTAATGTTTTAAAAATTATAAAAGTGATGACTTTCAATCGTCAAATATTTATAAAAACTGTGTGTTTAATGGTACTTACATAAATAAAGTACAATACAATTTTGGTTTTGAACAGTTTTATTCATGAAATATTCGCAACAAATTGCACTCGATCTCTGAAATTAATATAGAATTTTTGCTCTCGTGACACTTTGACATAATTTCACTCGCCTTCGGCTCGTGAAATTAAAACTGTCAAAGTGTCACTCGGGAAAAATTCAATAATTTCAGAGCTCTTGTGCAATTACTACTGAAAACTTATAGTCCATTCTTTCACGGTTTTTGCTCTAAATTTTAAAGAACCGTTTGGATTGACATGAAATTTGGCATGCGTATAGCTTACATGTCATAGAAAAAAAGTGATATTGTGCCGATGTGTGCTTTTGTCCTGGGGGTGACTTTCACCCCCTCTTGGGGGTGAAAAAATATATGTCCAAAATAAGTCCGGAAATGGGTAAATTGACTAAATTTAAGTAACTTTTGTTCTATAAAGCTTTTTCGCCAAGTCAACACTTTTCGGGTTATTTGCGAGTGAAAATGTTCATTTTTCAACAAAATAACCACATTTTTAGACGATGTTTCTCAAATAACTCAAAAAGTAAGTATTTTGTCGAAAAACACGTTCTTACCAAAATATAGCTTATAAAAAAGTAAAAAAAAAATGGTGTACGCGTTTGGTTTCTGGATGTCGTAGAACCAGAGTTATAGCCAATAAAAAATAGATTCATATTCACCAAATTTCAAATAAAATATTTCGACGTGAAATATCCAAAAAATTAAGCACTTTTTGGGGCAAACCCATTTTAACTTCCTTAAAGTGTTTAAAAAAAGCTTTATTTCTGTTTTTACAGAAAGTCTCCAGCATTTAATTTAAGCAAGTTACACTCACAATAAAGTTGGTCCCTTTTGTTTTTGCAAAAAAAATCGGGAAGACCAACCCCTAATTAGCAACTTAAATGAAATTAATCGTTACCGCTCCACAAATTATTTTACTTATGTTATGTTTATATGATCTGTAAGTTTCATCGATTCAAAGTGCTTATTTTTGAAAAAATTTGGTTTCAAAGTAAAATTTTAAAAAATTTAAATTTTGAAAAATATGCTTTTTTTCAAAATAACTTAAAAACTGTTAGAGATACCAAAAATCTCGAAAAACAAAAAAAGTCAGATTTGCTTTTCTGAATATCATGTATTTTTTTGTCTTTCTGTTAGACAAAAATTGATTAAGATTTGGTGTTTCTAAATTTGCATACATTCGTGATCAGTGACTCGTTCAACCTGTTTTAACTACAGCCCTTTCAATAATAAGGACTTTAAACCGATGAAACTTACAGATCATATAAACAATATATACACGAGTCAAAAAACTTGTGAAGTCGTAACGATTAAGTTCATTTAAGATACTAATTAGGGGGTGATTTTCTCGATTTTTTTACCAAAACTAAAATGGACTAGCTTTATTTTGAGCGTAACTTGTTTAATTTTGATGCTAGAAATTTTTTTTACAAACCAAAAATGAAGCTTTTTTTAAACACTTTAAATAAGTTGTAATGAGTTTTCCCCGAAATGTGCTTCATTTTTGGTTATTTCACGTTATATTCCATTTGGAATTTGACGAATATGAACCTATTTTTCATTAGCTATATCTCTGCTTCTACTAGGTGTAGAGACGTGATGTTTACACCATTTTTTTAAATTTTTTACAGGCTATATTTTTGCTAAGAATGTTTTTTCGACAAAATACTTACTATTTAAGTTATTTGCGAAAAACCGTCTAAACGCGTGGTTATTTTGTTGAAAAAATGAACATATTCACTGCCAAATAACTGGAAAAGTATTGACTTAGTGAAAAAACTCTATAGAACAAAAGTTACTTAAAATAAGCCAGTTTATCCATTTCCTGACTTTTTTTGGACGAATATTTTTTCACCCCCAAGAGGGGGTGAAAACCACCCCCAGGGCAAAAGCACATATCGGCACAATATCACTTTTTTTCTTTGACTTGCTAGCTATGTGTTTGCCAAATTTCATGTCAATCCAAGCGGTTCTTTAAAATTTAGAGGTTTTGCAATATTTTACCGTTAAAGAACGGACTATTAGTCTTTTAAAAATATATAAATAAATAACTATGAACATAGATATATTAATAGAAGTAAGTGGAAACTTCGTTGATAAAATCACAATAAAAATTAAGCGATACCAGCGAAACAAACCACAAATTTAAAATATGTCCTCGATTATTTTGGTTATGTATACGATCCTGAAGTTTACAGTTGCGAATAAAACCAACAACACAGAAACAACTGGTTACATTTTCATTTCGGTCAACGGCAATCCCAGATGTAATACGAGTTGTAATGTTTATTCAAATATAGTTCTATATTCCCCAGATGCGTTTCTCTTGTCCTCCAGTAGAAATAACCGACCACCAGATCTATTTAATTTCTCGTACTGTATAAATATGCAACAAGTTTTGAAACCGCGAATAGTAATTGAGCAATCCTACTCAATTTGTAAACTTTCCCAACACAGCTCTATTATATAAAGACCCATTAGTTCGGGAGGTGTGTGAGAAAAATGCTACCTCACAAGTAGACCTTTCCTTGAAAAATCCGACTTGATAAATTGATCTGACCAATTGATCGCGGATGCAATTAATCTTTAATGAATTGTTTCATGTGGTCAAAAGTATCTTAAACTAGACTGATTAATGTATGTACATTTTTTAGAGTCATATTTCTCTAAGGACTTATGCCGTTTGAGTCCAATTCTTTGTATACAGAATACTTTATGATACTATGAAAATCGAACGGCCAAAGTTCATCATCATCGTCATTATCATCATCATCAAAGTCTTGAAATCCTTGAGGCCATGGCTAACGCCATGGCGTTTACAAAGTCGTATTCTGAAATGAGGTTTGAACAAAACGGAGATCCACTATACGATGGAATTATACTGGATCAAACGGATACCAGAGAAACAACCACCCCTTCAGTAGCTGAAATGCAAGAAGCAGTTACCAGACTGAAAAACAACAAGTCACCTAGATTAGACAATATTAGCGCAGAATTAATAAAAGAAGGCGGAGACTCCCTATTGAATGCGATACACGAAATAATAGTGAACATATGGAATAATAAACAACTACCACAAGACTGGAACACCGGAGTAATTATTCCACTACATAAAAAGGGAGATCAGCTTCAATGTAACAACTACCGGGCAATAACGCTACTGACTGTGGCATATAAAATACTGTCAAATATTGTCTATGAGCGATTGAGACGATATGCGGAACAAATAGTTGGGGGATAACAATGTGGTTTCTGCAGGCAAAAGTCTGGAAAAAGATTGGAAAAGACTAGTGAATTTAATATAGACACACATCATCTCTTCATTGATTTTGAGAGTGCTTATGATAGTATCCATCGAGAATTTTTGATTCACGCCCTGAAAGAGTTTAATATTCCAACTCAACTCATTGATATAGTAAAAGAAACACTTAAAGTACAAAGCCAAATTCGAATACAAAACGAACCTACGACAGGGAGATGCCCTATCCTGTATTCTATTCAACATCACATCAGAGAAAATAATTAGGGAGTCAAAAGTCAACACCAGAGGAACAATAATAACAAAAAGTGTACAAATATTGGCATTTGCAGATGATGTTGATATCATAGCTAGAAGTAAAAGAGAAATGATAGAAGCATTTAATGCGATAGAAAGAGCGGCACAAAACGGTGGCCTAAATATTATTGAAATAAAAACCAAATACATGAAGGCCAGCAAATCGACAGGCCAAAGAAACCTACATAATCTGACAATAGGAGACTATAACATCGAAAGCGTAAAAATTTTTACATATCTAGGTTCACTAGTTACCGCAGATAACAATGTCAGCGAAGAAGTCAAGAGAAGAACACATATTGCTAATAAAACATATAATGGACTAAGTAAACATCTAAGATCTAACAACATCACGAGAAAAACCAAATGCAACATATACAAAACCCTGATAAAACCGGTCCTTATAAATGGATCAGAGACATGGACACTGCATGTCGAAAAGTGATGAGAACTTATTAGCTACGTTTCGTTTGAACGAAAAATCCTCAGACACATATATAAGGGGGTGAAATAAAATGACGTATGGCGCAGAAGATACAATTTTGAACTATACGCAGCAAACAACGAACCCGATGTCATAACATCCATAAAAATCGGACGTCTGCGCTGGATGAGCCACGTTGAACGGATGTTGGAGACCGAAGTACCAAAACATATAATGAGGCAACCACCAGTCGGGAGAAGGTCAAAGGGAAGAGCCCAAACTTAGATACATGGAACAAGTGGAACAAGATCTGAAAACACTTGAGATTACCCACTGGAAGAACAAAGCAAGGAACAGAACAGAATGGCGGAAAATCCTAGAACAAGCCAGGACCCAAAAAGGGTTGTCGAGCTACCGATGATGATGATGATTCTGAAATGAGGTGAAACTTATTTCTCTTTTTTCTTTGTACTCAGTTTCCCTTAGTTTTTGCTGCTGCCTGTGCCATAGTGATGTCCAGTTGTTTATCATTATCCGTATATCTGTACGTGGTTTGTCTCAGTATGTTTCCAATCGATTCTAAGCGGAGACGCTTTATATTCCTACCTAGGCTGTTCTCCTTTAAGTCTTCATTAATTTTGACATATGTTTTTCATTATTTTTTCGCCATCCCTTGTTACATTGGACGTAGTCCTCCCTCACTGGCTTTCTTCCGTGAGTGAGTGTGTGAGCGGCCGTGGGTAACGGCATAAACGCTGGCCTCATACGCCAGTAGACGTGGGTTCGATCCCTGCCAAAGACAAACCATTTTCATTTCCAATAATGACACGAGCCGTCTCACCGTGCCTGGGAGAGTACGTTAAGCCGTCGGTCCCCCTGGGCTAGTGTACATCGACACTAGTTACTTGAAACAGGGTTAAAGATGTAATTGGCGCTGGAACTATCCGAAAGGATCTCCCCGGCAAAAATGCCATACGATATTATTATTATTATTGGCTTTCTTCCAAATTTCAGAATGTCATTTTTCTCTGTTTTAAGGATTAGGTACCGTTTTCAGTCCATACATAATGATTCATCATTCTATGTATTTGCCTTTATTTCCATGCGGGCACAGCTCCACTAATTCCATTTCTGCATGTGTGACAGTTATATCCGATTAGATACTGAATATAAAGGAATTATTCGATGATGAAAGAAGCGAACTAGAAACGCTAAATGACATAAGCGGTCCTCCAATATCTAAGGAAGAAGTGCAATACGCTATAAAGAACGCAAAAAACGGGAAGGCGATCGGACCAGATGGGATTTACGTAGAAACACTAAAGCTTTTAGGTGTCGAGGGCATTAAGATACTTACGAAATTGTTCAACTTAATCTATGAAAGCGGAAAAATTCCTAAAGATTGGCTTAAATCCTCATTTGTTGTACTACCAAAAAACACAGAGCCACAAAATGCAGCGACTATCGCACCATCAGCCTAATGAGTCATGTATTGAAAACGTTTCTTAGAATCAATCATCAAAGAACATATAGAAAAATTGAGGAAAGAATCTCAAGTACTCAATTCGGTTTTCGCTGTGGCCTTGGAACGCGTGATGCACTATTCGCAACCCAAGTTTTAATTCAGAGATGCAGAGATGTAAATCATGACGTTTTCATGTGCGCGATTGATTTTGAAAAGGCCTTTGATAAAGTTCGCCATGAAAAAATGCTACATATTCTCAAAACTACCGGTCTGGACGGTAGGGACATTAGAATAATCGCAAATTTGTATTGGGGCCAGGCTGCATGTATTAGGGTTGCGAATCAGTGCTCTGAAGAAGTAAAAATCAAGCGCGGAGTTCGACAAGGCTGTATATTGTCACCAATGTTGTTTAATCTTTACGCTGAAACAATCTTAAATGAAGTCTTGGAAAACGCAAAAGAGGGAATACTCATTAATGGTATGCTTATGAACAATATCAGATACGCAGATGACACCTTGTTGCTGACTGGATCAATTGAACATCTTCAAGCGTTATTGAATCGAATGGTGGCATTCTGCGCGATATATGGACTCAAACTCAACGCAAGAAAAACAAAGTTTATGGTTATTAGTAAACAGGCAGCCGTAAATAATAATAACTATAACGTAACAATCGGTAATGACTCAATTGAACGAGTAAGTAATCTTGTATATCTGGGTACTCATATTAATGAAAGCTGGAACCCTAGTACAGAAATAAAAAGTAGAATTGCCAAAGCAAGAACAAGTTTTATGAAATTTAAGAAAATCCTGTGCAGTCATGATCTAAATTTGGAACTTCGCATAAGAATGGTCCGATGTTATATATTCCCAGTACTACTTTACGGGGTTGAAGCATGGACACTGACAGAATCGCTTTTAAAAAACCTAGAAGCATTTGAAATGTGGGTCTACCGCCGTATTCTGAAGATCAGTTGGGTAGAAAGAGTCACAAACGAAAGGGTTTTGCAACGTTTGAATAAAAGTTGCGAAGTAGTGAACACGGTTAAAAGGCGCAAATTGGAATACTTTGGTCATATAATGCGTCACCCAGAAAAATATGACATACTTCACCTTGTCATGCAAGGTAAAATAATGGGAAAAAGAAGTGTGGGCCGCCGTACAACTTCTTGGCTTAAAAACCTACGCCAATGGTTTGGGAAAACTAGCACTGAACTATTTCGTGCGGCTGTAAATAAGACAATGATTGTTAATATGCTGCACAACATGAGAGCCAACGATCGACAAGCGGTCTCGGCACCTTAAGAAGAAGAAGAAGAAGATACTGAATAACAGAGGGGACAGAATGCATCCGTGTCTCGTTGAATGTAACATTCGTCAGCTATATACTCGAACGAATGCTTTCTGCTTCCAATCTATATTATAATTTTTTTCTTTTTTTAGCTTCTCTTTAACCACTCGATTTTCTTCTTCTTTATTTCTTCCCGATTTTCTTCTTCTTTTTTATTTATTGCATTTACTTTGTTTCTTGTTCATTCACATTTTTCTGTTCTTTTCTATAGAACTGTTACTGTTGATCCATATCATTGTTGCGGATTTGTTTAACTCCCGTTGTTTCGGAGTCTTTTTTGTTGTTAATTTAATTAAAATTAAAACTCGGTGCGAATGGTAAAAAGCATCTGCTAAGAAGGACACGTCATTATAGCTACACTAATGACATTTTACAAGCCATATCACCAATATACGAAGGCCTTAGCAGTGATGCCTTTTGCAGGGATATGTTGAGGTTTTCTCAAAATAATAACGAGAGTTCAAACCAACTTATTTGCAAAATTAGTTTAAAAATTTTGAGTGGAACCTCAACACTCATTGAAATTGCACTTACATAATATTGCTGCATGCATCTTTAATGAAGGCAATTTTGCGATGATGACCTTTATGGAAGATATGAGCATAAGAGTTGAGCCTAACTCTCATGAATGGGTGCGAATAGAAGATGACCAACGCATAAGTAGAGCAGGCAAAAAAGCTGTAGAGGTGAGCAAAGAGGGACGTGCTTTACGTCGACAGGAGCAAAAAGATGCTCTCGATATACTTGCTGAAGGAACTTCAGTTTATGGGCCCGGTATTAATGATTCTGTGTAATTAGAGAAAAAAATCACGTTAACAAACAAAGAAACTTTAAACACGTGTTATGAACATTTGCATTTTTGAAGTCGGTGAGGGACGTAGCGGGGCATTCACGTTCCGATTTGTGGTCCCACTAGTGGTCCAACTTTCGTAGTTGGATCTCAAATCGGACCGTGAATGGACTGGTTGGATTAGTGCTACACCACTAGTGGGATCACTCAACTTCCGACTGAGAAGACGAAGTGGGAGCGTGAATGGTGATGTCGGATGTTGAATTAAAAATTTCACCAGTCAGTTAGGTACCTATTACTTATGGGATGTCTACAAGTTTCTTTACGCAAACATTCCTAGTTTGCAAATATTTAATAAAAAATAAACTTTCACGAAAGTATCCTTATTAAAATACACGATTCTTCATCATCTACTTTTTGTTGGGACCAATCAGTTTGCTTTCTGTAGCTCAAGACCAGTTTCTTATTAATCTGAAGCTATTTCCTTGTGGCACCTTATGCAAATTTACTACTTGAATTGGGAATAAGCCACGTTATTAGTTATATATTAAATTTATTTGATGTTTCGACTTGAATTATTGGATAATAGAAAGTTGGTTTCTTTTAGGAAGGCAGTAAAATTTGTTTGGATGGAGAAAGGTCCTGATTGGTGGAAAATACGAAGTGGGAGATTTAATGATTCGGATGGAGTTTTGCCATGAGAGGAGAGGGCATTGTGAATTAAATACCGCGCGAGAACACTACAGTTTCTGCGCAGAAGACGTTGCTAATTAGCCAAGTTTTGAAAAAAGTATATGTTGTGAAAAGTTGTATTTGTGTTTGGTGGAAAGAGTTCCAACTGTGGTAGCAGATAGAAGAAATAACTGACATGTTGTAAGTAATAAACAAATGTATAGTTTTATACTGGACCAAGTCGATTAGTTGAGATATCCTTGTGTCTGGAGAGAAGGGGTTTATTCATGTAGTTAAGATTTGGAGCAGAGGAGTTAGTAGGAGTATTTGGAGAAACTGAAAAGTACGAGCAAAGTGGGCAAGGCACAATCAAAGGAGAGAGAGGTGAAGTCATCAATTTTGGGGACAAAAGGTTAGTTTCGTCATTTTAGTAAACAGAGACTATCATCAACTATTTTCAATGGGAAATAAGCCACAATTTTACCAAAAAAAAAGATTTTATTAACGTTTCGAAGCCCAAATCGGGTTTCGTTGTCAAAATACAGAATAGTATCGTTGTCAAAATACAGAATAGTATTTACGTCATATGAAAATAGTATTTTGTATTTTGACAACGAAACCCGATTTGGGCTTCGAAACGTTAATAAAATCATTTTTTTTTATAAAATTGTGGCTTATTTCCCAGATACTATCAATCACGACCACCTATTTAAATTAGTGTTATTCGTTTGGTTGGTGTTATTGAGAATTAAAATAAATGAGAATTTATCGTGAATCACTAAAATTAAGAAATCTTTGATTTGGATATAAGTTTAATTAATTTGTATTGATAATTTTGAATGTATGATTTGACGGATGTTTAAAATTTTTATTATGCTGATCATTGTATATGGTATATGTTTATTCAGTTTTTTTACTTTTGATATTTGGTTGGTTTTAAAAATATAACATTTGCTTTGTAAGTTCATAATTGTGCGTTAAATTTATTTTCCTATTGTCTATCCCTTTCTTCAAAGGCAACTAGCGAAAAATACTTTGAAGCCACGTTTTGTTTTAATTAGTAAAAGAGCCCTGAGATATCATATTAATTTGTTAAAAAATATATAAATCCAAGTAAAGAGAATTTAAAATAAATATTATAAACATAGATTTGAGCAAACCACAACAGTACGTACGGTACCCCGCCAAAATAGCCCCGTCAAAAAAGCTCCGACAAAATAGCCCCGACATAATATCCCGCACACAAAATAGCTCCGACAAAATAGCCTGCAGACAAAATAGCCACGGAATAATAGCCCGCCGACAAAATAGCCCTGACAAAATAGCCCCGACAAAAAAGCTCGCTTCGGAATTCATCATGAAATAATTCCTTAAAAGTACATTTTTTCGGAAACGGTAATTATCCTCTATTCAGATGTTTATCTTAACCACATTAAATAAAAATGGTCTTTTCAGAGAACTCGAGTCCTGTCTTCGCTGCCTCTTGGAAGTTTGAACATTTAAGTTAAGCGAAAATCAATGTTTATTTATGATATAAACATTTTTTTCTGTTTTCGGGCAACAGTAAAATGCATTTTAAATTAAATAAATTAAATACATTCTTCCTTTTTGTCAAATAATTTAAATTAAAAAAAAGTTTTTGGACACCTTGTATAAATAATTATGTAATTGTTTATAAGAGGCTGTTTTAGCCGGGGCTATTTTAGCCGGGGCTGTTTTGACCGGGGCTATTTTGTGTGCGATCTATTTTGTCGGGGCTCTTTTGTTTCCGGGCTATTTTGTCGAGGCTATTTTGTGTTCGGGCTATTTTGACGGGGCTTTTTTGACGGGGCTGTTTTGACCGGGCTATTTTGATGGGCCACGGTACGTACACTATTAGAAAGAGCTGATTTGCAACAAAACATTAAGATACTATTTAGAGTCTGCAATGTGAAGTTCTGACCCTCCGGACTAGTAACCCACGTGCTGGTGGAAAGTCCTACGCTGCCTGATGTAAAATCAGGAAATATTTTAAACTTCACGCATTATTTTATCCAAACATGTAAATTTTCTACAACTTTATAACATTAAAAGAGTTTTCACCCATACATATTTTGGTGGCTCAAGCATGTAGACCCGGTAGCCGCATTGATGATGAACTTTTTATTTCGAAAACGTTCTGGATGTAGCCCATAAAGGCATTTTTAAATTAAATATTCAGTTTATAAAGGATTTTAATTAAAACATTTATCTAATTTAGTCTTAATAGAACATCCGAATGTTTAGGAAGTTATGAGAGTTACCCTGAGTCTAATACGAACGTAATATCTTTTCGACTAAACCACCCGTACTATCGAGATGGGAATAATTTGTTTGGCAAATACAATTATGTAATTAAATAAGGCTGGTGCACATCGGCGTCGTCTGTCGACGTCGAGATGACGTCTTGACGCCCGCTATTTTATTCGAAGCATTTGTTAGGGAAGAATAAACTCATTCTGATGTAGATCGAGGGAAATGAATCGAGATTTGACGATGCGAGACCAAGAGGAACTAGATTGATGGCGTTTTAAATTTCAAAACCGTTTGCGGTTAAATCAAGTTTGAGGTTCTTTTTATTGTAATATAAATAATGCATTGGTTTGTTTTATTTCTTTTAGAACTTTTATAGCTTTTGGTCTATAATCAAATAAATTGCACGGTCAACGTTAAAAGATTTATGTTATAACGGTTTTACTTGAACCTGCTTTTCGAAAAGTCTTTTGTGTGAAAATTGACAGTTCTTTAAGGAACTTCGTAACTTATGGTTCAGTACTTTGGTGGAGTTCAGTACTTTGCAATCTGGTGTGACCTCTCTCACCACCCTACAA
Source organism: Diabrotica virgifera virgifera (assembly GCF_917563875.1). Classification (NCBI taxonomy): domain Eukaryota; kingdom Metazoa; phylum Arthropoda; class Insecta; order Coleoptera; family Chrysomelidae; genus Diabrotica; species Diabrotica virgifera. Next base: position 238,731,052 of record NC_065446.1, on the reverse strand, counting down.
AAACAACTGCTTCTAAATACAACAGGAGCCTTGAATAGTACAGGAACGGCTTCATTAGAGACTATCACAGGTCTTCCTCAGCTGGAATTATATATTTCGGCGGTTGTCTTTGTGAACATCCTGAGACTCAAAGCAAACAATACTTTAAGGCCGAATTATGTATTGAATAGTCACCAAACACTATTGAGACTATACTAGAGGAATCCGTCTTTATGATGAACTCAGATATGATGGCACCAGAACTAATCTTCACTGACAAGATTAACACAATATTATACCACCTACACAACAAAAGTCCCAAATATTAATGGGGATTTTTCTGCGGCATCACTAAAGATTCTTCGAAAAAAGAGGGTTATTTGAATGAAATTAATATTGAACTTTGTCGGCTAGCTTCTATCCCAGATGTAAATCCAATAGAGAACAAGTGTAGCTCAATAGGGAAACCTGACAGTGAAAACATTCCAGAGACTTGGGAATTTCTATTCCCATTTTTCAGAAAGAATGGGAACAAAACCTGAAACTAAAATATAAACTTACAACATAATGTGATAAGTAGATATCTCTGTACGTCAACCAGTAGGTATAGATACAGTTCTTCCATTATATCTTTGCATATGCATGAAATTTTTCACGAATTACTTTGTATACTAGGTCTCTTTTTTACTCACAGAAACTAGTACGCAAAATTAAGAAACCTTGTCCATAGAAACCACAAGAAATTAAACAAGGATAAACAAGTCTTTGGTACATTGTTTACTATGAATTTTGACGTTTATCATTTTCAGTGACAGTGACATTAGCGCATTTGTTGTGTTTATTGGAATTTATAACTTATATTATGTTTATTTTATAAAGTTATATTGTGTTAAATATATTACCTATAACATAGTTAAATATAAATGTACAATATAAATTTATAAAATACGTCCACCGATAATAGCCATTTTCCAATTACATATTACATTGACAGTAATATCAATGATATTACATGTTTTGATTTAACTTGTTTTCAAATGAATCATGACGTTTGTGCAAAGATATAATGGAACAACTATATTGATCTAGTTTCCAGAAGTAAAGTGAAAAACTGTTGCGTTGAACATGGACTTTTATTTAATAAAGAAGCAGTAGAGAAACTTGAAAGGTTCATACATGCAGTGTACTTAGACATATCGATAAATTTCGAGAAGTAAAATGACATAGCTCTATCCCTAAACAAGAACTTTTATTGGTTAGGGTTAGAGCAACGAAAGTATCTAACCGCAATGTACTTAGATATTAACGTTCTCTCTATCTCCAGAGCCTAAAGTGTTGCTAAAACCGAATAAAAGTAAAAATTACCTCAGGGAACCATCCACATTTGATTCATGCCCTATAAAACTTGTTTTATTAGCCTTATTCCCGCAATATTTCCAAGCGTCAAAAAGTCCAGGTCGTTCTTTACATTATCCTCAACATTTCACTTTCCCAAAACCTTTTATGAGCCATTTTTCGCAAGATAAATCGCGTGACCCTCATCCGACATACTTTATCTGAAAATATATCTATGCCATTATAATCCCCATATTATTCTGTTGTTGCCTTGTGTACAAGGAGATATCAGAGATATCATTAAAATTCCACTTCAAAACGTCAAAAAGCCAACGAGTAGATAATTACGGGGACTGGGTGGACAAAAAGTACAAGGAAAAAGGCTAAAATGTCCGCGTAAAGATGCAAAAAGTGCGCAACATTGGCACGATGCGAATCCCATAATCATGGAGTTTTGCTACAATGGCGTGCGTAGTGCTCCAAAATATACTCCTAACAATTTGCAGAAAATGTGGAAGGAAGAAAAGTTGAATACAATTTGAATAAATCCACCATAATGTTATAAATTATTTCGTAATATTGTCTTAATTTCACGTTTTTTTAAATAAGTTATTTCGAATTTAACTGTACACCATTGATTCCCATGTTTTGTCAAAAAAAAATCTCTTAAAAATATCTTAAAGTATTTTTTCCAAAATGTTTTAAACCATATTTACAAGGTTAATTTAACATCAAATCTATTAACCAACGGCATATTCATAATGTAGGCAAAGAGTAAATATAAATTATAATCGTCAAAATCCAACAAAAACTGGTGATAGTTTATAGCTTGAGTTTGAAGTTCATATTTCATTTTTCGATATCGTCGATTTGTAAAAGGGACTACCGGAGGGACCGCAGACGTTCTGATACAATTAGCGTCTCTTTGCAAAGGCAATGACGTCGACTTTACAAAGTAACAAGACACTTACTCAACACACACACTACACATTACTCCCCTGAATTAGTGATAAGTTATAGTCTAAAAAATCGTTATGAAATTGACTGGCCAGTTGGTTGTGAAAACCAGTGCCAATAAAATACAAAACACACACACGTAAAAGGGACTAACTTCGTCCAGAATAGGTATACCCAGGTATTTGATGAGTTTTTCTGTTAATACAAACCTGTAGTAAGCAAATCCATACATTTTCGGCATGGTTTTTTAATTAACAATTTTCGCTGACCATTAAAATGTTATGTTAAACTAAGATATAAAGTAATAGGATGAAGTATCGTATTAATAATAATATGTCATTAAAACTTACCTTTATATCTATTTTTAAATTTGGAGTCATGGTTTACGCCTGGAATAGAAAAAAAAGGATGTTAGTAAATTATTTCAGTAACATGAATTGTTTAAAAACGGACGTGTTCGAGTCTAGCATAAAACTAATAGAAAAATCTGATTGCTCTTATTTTTCTATACTATGGAATTAACATTATGTATTAAAAATGGGGCAACTTTATATTTCGATTTTTTTATGGTTTAGGTACATAAAGTGATTTTACAATAGTTAAAGGTATCTATACAGGGTGTTTGATAAAGAATGGCCCATAGCTTAACCTTAGATTCCTGAGGTTAAAATAGGTCGATTTAAGCTAACTTACCTTAGTACAAAAGTTGATAATAACCGAAATACAGGGTGTCAAAGTTAAACTTTTATTTTACTTATTTTTAAATATTTCCTGACAGGCATGGGACAACAACACGAAATTTGGTAAGTGGTGCTGGTACTATACACCCTACTAAATTATGTTAAACAAACGTTTCTGGCTACTACCAGAGGCGTACGACGGGGGAACGTGAATGGTTGACCCTTCCCAAATTCTACGCCACTAGCGGAATTTCTATTTTAGTGCAATTTTTTGATTCTCCAATACTTTCTATGTAAATACTCTTCATTAGTAACGATAAAGCCATTAGTTTTCGAGATATTTGAAGCTACAAACAGAGGAGTCATCATCACCCAGCCTCAAAAGTCCACTGCTGAACATAGGCCTCCTCCCCTCGTTTCCAACCCCATCTATCCTGCGCCGCCCTCATCCAGTTATTATTTACCTTTCTTAAGTCGTCAGTCCATCTTGTAGGCGGTCGACCGACGCTTCTCTTGTCTTCTCTTGGCCTCCATTCCAATAACCTCTTCGTCCATCGCCCATCTGTCATTCTGGCTACGTGTCCTGCCCATCTCCACTTCAACCTGGCTATCCTCTCGATGACGTCAGTCACCTTTGTTCTTCTCCTGATTTCTTCGTTTCTGATTTTGTCTCGCAGAGTTATTCCTAACATTGACCGCTACATTCTTCTCTGCGTGACTCTTAGTTTGGTATAATATACAGATTTGGTTTATAAACAGAGGATTATACTTAATTTGGTATATAAACAGAGGAGTATAATACATTAATCAAAATAAGTGTGCCTTTTCATTTTTAACTTCAAATATCTGGAAAACTAATGACTTTATCCTTACGAATGAAGAGTATATTATTTGCATAGAAAGTATTGGAGAATCTAAAAATTATGCCAAAAAAGAAGTTTTATCAGTGCCGTAGAATTTGGGAAGGTCCATTCACTTTCCCCTGTCGTACGCCTCTTGTATTAACCAGAAACGATTATATAACATAATTTAGTAGGGTGTATAGTACCTACACTTTCTGCCAAGTATCATAAGGATATGTTAAATAGTTTTATAGTACCGGGCACACATAATTCTAAAAGTTTTAAATAAAGAATAAATTATTAAAAAAAAAAGAATACTGTAATTTGACATATCCGTGTCATACTTGGCAGAAAGTTTAGGCACTTACACCCTACTAAATTATGTTAAATACTCGTTTCTGGCTACTACCAGAGGCGTACGACTGGGGAAAGTAAATGGTTGATCCTTTCCAAAATTCTACGCCACTGATGAAACTGCTATTTTAGCATAATTTTTGGATTCTCCAATACTTTCTATTTAAATAATATACTCTTCATTCGTAAGGATAAAGTCATTAGTTTTCGAGATATTTGAAGTTAAAAATGAAAAGGCACACTTAGTTTGATTAATGTAATATGCTCCTTCTTTTTTAGCTTCCAATATCTCGAAAACTAATGAGTTTATCGTTACGAATGAAGAGTATGTCATTTACATAGAAAGTATTGGAGAATCAAAAAATTCCACTAAAATAGCAATTCCGCCAGTGGCGTATAATTTTGGAAGGGTAAACCATTCACGTTCTCCCGTCGTACGGTCTCTGGTAGCAAGAGACGTTTGTTTAACATAATTTAGTAGGGTGTACAGTACCAGTACCACTAACCAAAATTTGTGTTGTTGTCCCATGCCTGTCAGGAAATATTCAAAAATAAATAAAATAAAAGTTTATTTTTGACACCCTGTATTTCGGTTATTATCAACTTTTGTACAAAGGTAAGTTAGCTTAAATCGACCTATTTTAATCTCAGGAATCTAAGGTTACGCTATGGCCCAATCTTTACCAAACACCCTGTATAGTTCCATTACAACTATATGGACTGAATCATTAATCCCACTAAACTAGAAATATAAATTTATTCATAAAAATGAATAGACATTTTCATTTCGTTGCAAAATGAAACCAACCAAAGCCGTCTTGTATTTCAGTTCGCTTAGGGCATAGAGAACGCTACAAGCACTATAAAGATCAGAAGGTCAGAGTGCTTGTAGCGCTCTCTAAGCTAACTAAAATATAAGACTGCTTTGATTTCGTTTTGCAACGAAATGAAAATGTTTATTTATTTTTATTTGTATTAGTTTATACCTCTATCTGACTATATGTGAGTCCATTTTTCGTTGGAATTTTTTCGCGCTGGACAGATGAGATGTGAATAGCAAATATTGGATTCCCTCATCTTCTTTCGCTCAAGCATCCGATTGGCTTGCGTTTTTAGTAGCCACGGATGTGTAACCAGAAAATGTTCATAATGAGGTTTTTAATTTAATATTATTTTTTATATTTTATTAGATTAAAAACTTGGACTTATATGAATCAACAATAATACCGATAATGACGTACACAGCGGAAACAAGAGCAGATACGGCGAAAGCACAAATACTGCTGGAAACAGCAGAAATGAAAGTCTTACGAAAAATACCAAACCATACTCTAAAAGACAGAGTAAGAAGTGAGGAAATACGAGCGAGATGTGGTATAGCAGAAATAAACATGTGGACCAAAAGAAGAAAAATAGAATGGAATCAACACTATAACGATCAGATGGACAGGAGTTCATGAAGGCTGAACCAGAAGGATCAGGACGATATTATCCTTGGATGGAATAAGGAATGACCGAAGATGGAAAGGTCCAATCGTTTACATTGACGAAACAAAGACCACGTTGCTCAGTCGGAAGAGATGTGGGCGCGGTTCTTTGGGTTGGGCTTCTGTTACAATGAAAGATGTTAAATGAATAAAGAATGGTATGCGAATAGGGCTAATGGAACGACGATAGACAAAAGATAAATAGATAACATTAACTGATGGTTTGACTCATGGACTCTAAGGAAACGAAATACTTAATACTCAAACGAAAATATAGGGCGCCAGGTATTTTGACCAAAAAATACTCAAAGGAACAATAATTAACGAAACATAACACAACAATAACAAATTAGCAAGAATGCTACGACAAAACAACATTGTTCTTAGTCTTGAGCTGTAAATAATAAATAAAAAACGACATCGTACACTTTAACAAAACATTTATTAAAATACTCAATGAAATCTCTTAATGCTCACATAATATATGCAAATAAAACGTAAAAACGTCAACCACAAAAACAAAAATTACTCAATAATTATTTAAAAATGGTTAACAAATTGCATATACGTTGGTGTATTCACCAACACCGCAAAACTAACAAAATACGAGATGTACCTATAATGTAAGTGAACGAATATAACTCTTATTAACTCAAAAAAAAATAAACTGAAGTTACTCAAAAAAATAAAAAAACGATACTCTAAATAAAACTTATTCTTACCGTTCACTTACAACAAAAAAGAAAGAGCTCTTTATTTATATATTATATATAAATCTAATAATACTCAATAATAATACTCTAAAGATACTCAAAAAAATTTACATGGTGAAAATGTCTTTTATTTAAATATTAAAAATAAAAAACAAGTGACCGGCATATATGTAAATGTCACTATTAACACTAAAAATGGGCTAAAACTGTAAGTCAATGAACTTATCCCACGGAAGAAACACAAACATAAGTTCCTTGTTCTGGACACGCGAGAAGACATCTCAATACTTCTAATAAAGGATGCGTAACTTACTTGAAACAGATGTAGAGGATGCCCTTAGAGGCATTCTTTATCTAGGCCAGGTCATTTACCCAGCGGCGAAGTCGAAATAAAAGGAACGACAAAGAATAGATTTGGCCACAGTGTAATGTGGATTCAGGTGCTAGCGATAGGTGATAACTGGTACTTGGGCCAGGGACCAGCCCTGCGAACAAAATTAAGTATTCACAGCGAGTGTTCTATAAAGAAAAGGGTTTTGTAAAGACTTACCAGAAGAAAATTCTAGGCTGGTCCATCACAAAACAACTAACGTCCACTACATGACTGACACGGCTTAACTTACTGCCACAAAGTTTAACTCACGAATGCCAAGATATCTCAGATTTCTGCTTAAATAAGACTGACGGCTTGGGGTACGCGACTTGCCAACGGTCGCCACAGAAATGCAAAAAAGGGCCTTATTAACACTATAAAGAGCTTAGCAAGCCTAATACTTAAAATGAGTTATGGGATGCAAGGCCCATATCATTCACCAGAAAGCTATTAAAGTCTAACATTCGACTCTATCGATAGCACACATGTGTTTCTAAGAAAAACACGGCACTAGAGATTCTGAAGTCTACAGGGAAATAAGTTAAAATCCATGTAGCAATGAAAACTGAATTAAATTCTACACTGGGAAAACTTAAACGTTATACAGCTTCCCCCCACGATTTAAACCGTGGTGCAATACCACTGTTTACAATCGGAGTCTGCAGTAAGCACCATAAACAAAAGACTGACCATCAAGCAGTAGCCTGACACAGTTGGTAATGGTCTAGACACACTAAAATAGGTTTTGGTACTTGAGGTGCCTGAACACAAGTGACCAAATCGGAAACAGCTAATAAGCAATAAAACTCAAACACCAAACTAAAAAGGGTTATCTCTATGATAAACTAAACGCAAATAAAACACAAAAACTATCAACTATATATACAAGGACTACTCTAATTCTAAACGACTAAGTCAGCAAACACCTACAGTGTTGCTTAAATCCTTAACATAAAACTAAACATTCAACTCGAAAGTCGACTCAAAGTATGGTTCGTTGACTCGCAAGTACAACAACCAATGACAGATATCTACACCGATGGCTCTAGCCAAACTAAAAAGGTGGAACATACCAATGTTGAAGTTTTGGACGCGAAAATCAAAGTTGCTCCAGCTCAACAAAGGCGATTGGCCAACAAGGTGACGTAGGCAAACTTCGTTATGGTTGTCCCCTCAACCGGTAACTAGGTAAGCGTCAAGCTATGCTAAGATTTTGACTGCAAGATCAAAGCAAAAAAGTCTCGAAATTTTATGACAGGGAAAGAAAACAAGTTGGCCAAAAGTTCCGTAAAAATCTTGTGGGGTTAGCCACGGCGGAAAATTTCCAATCGAGAAACTAACAGAAAAAACGAGGAATGTAATCAGGACAAGATATGTCTGAATACATTATAAGATATTATTATAAATAACTTTAATAATATCTACTCAACTAAAATAAAATCAACTCCATTGGAACTGACTCAAAACCAAACGCAAAATTAGCACAAGCAAACTCAACACAAAAATATTTGTCATAGTGCGTCCACTAACAACAAACAAACTCGAGTTCTAACAAACTCGACTATACGCATAGGTGCCTTGGAGTCTCTCATCCGGGACTTTATGAGCTACACTCAAAAATTGCCACGAAATCTTTCATTCGGGACTTTAATAATAACAGACGCACTAGTTATTGCTAGTGGTTTGCTTATTTGATTTCACTTTGCCGGTCTAGGACAAAGCATTTCGCAATCAAACGTTCTTAAAATAAGTATAATGTTCACAGAACACTAACTCAAAAAAATATTTACTGCTATCCCGATAACATGAACCGGAAGAGCCTAAACAAATTCAAACAGCAAACATAATACAAAAGCAAATAAACACGAGTAACATATAAAATTACCAAAGCACAATTACTATCTCACGTAACGAATAAATTCGAACTCAAACAAAAGGAATAGAGAAGTTAGTAAAACATGCCAAGGAGTTCTCAACAAAGAAATATAGAAAGAAATGAACAAAGGAAAGTTCAGATAATTGTCGAAATCTACCTTTAATTAGGACCGGAAGTAATTACGCATACTAGACGCCTTATTATTATAATATATATGATAATATTATTATAAAGGTACTTAAATCGTTAGGTTAAATCACAGGTAGCTCACAGGTAGGGAGTGTCACAATTTAATAGGGACTTAGGTCCTAAATAGATACGACATTTTATCGAAATACTATTTTATGAAAGCCGCAAGAATAAAATTGATTCTGTAAATACATCTGGGCCTAGTACGTGCCTGTATTTAACAAAAAAATTTCACCCTTTATTAGCCGACACAAAATTGCCAAGACATTATCCTAATTCACCCAAACTATCGACAGAACTAACAATAATTACTCGAATTCTTTTACTCGAAACAAAAAATATTTGCATTATCTGCTAACTAAACATCGAAAATTTATATTCACGAGTCAAACTACTTGTGAAATATAAACAAGCAATAAGATGCTACTTTTTACATCTCATTAATACCTAAAATAGGGTCATAGCCCTTTAAAAATATCTACTATCAAAATAAGTGTATCTACAAGCTTTTGCGGTTGCAACATATGCTAAATAAAAGCTAATAAAAACATTAGGCCTCTTTATCTGAAATTAGGGTCAAAAGACACACTTAAATACCTCTAGCCCTGACAGATGTTATTGGGGGTGGGACAAGAATTTTGAAATGTCAACCACCTTATCGTAGGCTAGTCGAAAAATATTAAGATTACGTAACGGTAAACGAAGACTCTACACTGAAAAAAGGAATATTTTCTGGACTGGAAGTAGTTTTGTACCGAATAGATTTTGGAATGGTAATAAGTGGTTTTTAAACTCAACGCAAAACATAGTTTCTCAAACATGTTTCACAACAGCATGCGCCGAGGTCTTTCACTCGCGACTAATAGCTAATTGTAAAAAACAATTTCTGGAATGGAAAGCTTAACTTCTTTCATTTAAGACTTAAATCACAAACCTAAAACAATATCATGACGGAAAGCTGCAGGACTCTTTCATTCTCCAGACTAACACCACGCCATGACTAAAAACTCTCTAAAACCACTCAAAACATTTTGGTACTGAAAAACATACGATATCAACCAAATAGGATATCATCAAAAATACATAACCACATAAAAATCCAAAAATATACTGCACAGAAATCATTACAGCAATACTATTCTACGAGGTCAGAAAAGATTGGTCATAAAACCGGACAGAACAATATCGTTGAACGACGAAGAAGCATGTACCCGAAAATTTAGAAGACAACGCAATAATAATAGTGATAGTTGCTACCTCTAAAAACAGTTACAAAGCATTTCATAACTCAAAAACGGTACCTAAATGCAATAAAATAAACGCAATACAGTACAAAAAATATACCGCAACACAATACATATACAAAAAATATAAAAAGTAAAATGCACTATACATACACTGATATAATGCAAACTGAAATAAATCACAAAAGTTGCAAAGTACTACACAAAACAAAAGTAAAAATCAAAAAGTTAAACAATTACAACTTCTTTGTGATTTGCTACAAAAAATACACAGCTCAAGATCTAGATACCTTTACCTTAATTAGATACATAACAAAAGACGTATCCCTTTGACATAAGGAAAAGTAATAAAAATGCTCAAATCTACTCAACTAAAAACATATCTAAAGAAAAAAGATCGATACTATACTATATACTTCACAGAATGGTACTCTAGAATGCGAAAAGGCAGGAATGAAAGTGTAAGGTACTACACTGACATTTAAATACTAAAAACGGAAATAAACAAACTAAAATGTGTCAAACTATTATTATCTATTAGCGAAAAATAACTCAAAAAATATTTTATCAATAAAAATAGCTACAAATTAGCCAAACTTAAACAAAACAAAAAAAGGAAGAAAATCAGGTCTAATAGGAACATGATAAAAAAGAAAATCATGCTTCACGCATAGACATGAAAATTTGTATAGCCCGCGAAAAGGCAATTGACAAAGCTCTACGAAATTATGTATAAAGCAACCATAGGTAACAGAAGAAGTCCCACGTAATTTGTATAAGGCTCCACGAGAGGGGCGCCATTTTGTATAACGATCAGATGGACAGGAGTTCATGAAGGCTGAACCAGAAGGATCAGGACGATATTATCCTTGGATGGAATAAGGAATGACCGAAGATGGAAAGGTCCAATCGTTTACATTGACGAAACAAAGACCACGTTGCTCAGTCGGAAGAGATGTGGGCGCGGTTCTTTGGGTTGGGCTTCTGTTACAATGAAAGATGTTAAATGAATAAAGAATGGTATGCGAATAGGGCTAATGGAACGACGATAGACAAAAGATAAATAGATAACATTAACTGATGGTTTGACTCATGGACTCTAAGGAAACGAAATACTTAATACTCAAACGAAAATATAGGGCGCCAGGTATTTTGACCAAAAAATACTCAAAGGAACAATAATTAACGAAACATAACACAACAATAACAAATTAGCAAGAATGCTACGACAAAACAACATTGTTCTTAGTCTTGAGCTGTAAATAATAAATAAAAAACGACATCGTACACTTTAACAAAACATTTATTAAAATACTCAATGAAATCTCTTAATGCTCACATAATATATGCAAATAAAACGTAAAAACGTCAACCACAAAAACAAAAATTACTCAATAATTATTTAAAAATGGTTAACAAATTGCATATACGTTGGTGTATTCACCAACACCGCAAAACTAACAAAATACGAGATGTACCTATAATGTAAGTGAACGAATATAACTCTTATTAACTCAAAAAAAAATAAACTGAAGTTACTCAAAAAAATAAAAAAACGATACTCTAAATAAAACTTATTCTTACCGTTCACTTACAACAAAAAAGAAAGAGCTCTTTATTTATATATTATATATAAATCTAATAATACTCAATAATAATACTCTAAAGATACTCAAAAAAATTTACATGGTGAAAATGTCTTTTATTTAAATATTAAAAATAAAAAACAAGTGACCGGCATATATGTAAATGTCACTATTAACACTAAAAATGGGCTAAAACTGTAAGTCAATGAACTTATCCCACGGAAGAAACACAAACATAAGTTCCTTGTTCTGGACACGCGAGAAGACATCTCAATACTTCTAATAAAGGATGCGTAACTTACTTGAAACAGATGTAGAGGATGCCCTTAGAGGCATTCTTTATCTAGGCCAGGTCATTTACCCAGCGGCGAAGTCGAAATAAAAGGAACGACAAAGAATAGATTTGGCCACAGTGTAATGTGGATTCAGGTGCTAGCGATAGGTGATAACTGGTACTTGGGCCAGGGACCAGCCCTGCGAACAAAATTAAGTATTCACAGCGAGTGTTCTATAAAGAAAAGGGTTTTGTAAAGACTTACCAGAAGAAAATTCTAGGCTGGTCCATCACAAAACAACTAACGTCCACTACATGACTGACACGGCTTAACTTACTGCCACAAAGTTTAACTCACGAATGCCAAGATATCTCAGATTTCTGCTTAAATAAGACTGACGGCTTGGGGTACGCGACTTGCCAACGGTCGCCACAGAAATGCAAAAAAGGGCCTTATTAACACTATAAAGAGCTTAGCAAGCCTAATACTTAAAATGAGTTATGGGATGCAAGGCCCATATCATTCACCAGAAAGCTATTAAAGTCTAACATTCGACTCTATCGATAGCACACATGTGTTTCTAAGAAAAACACGGCACTAGAGATTCTGAAGTCTACAGGGAAATAAGTTAAAATCCATGTAGCAATGAAAACTGAATTAAATTCTACACTGGGAAAACTTAAACGTTATAACACATAGAAAGAATGACAGAAAATATAATAGTACGAATCGAATAGCAAGAGACAAATCGACAAATGAAAGATCATTGGGAAGACCGAGGAAATGATGGTCAGACATCGTCAATTGAGGCTAAAAACCGAAGTAAAACAGGAATTGAGCCTATTTAGAAACTAGGAAGAAGAAGACGAAAACTTGGACTTGTTATAAATTTAATCCCTTTCATAGATATAATCATTTATAGCCGCCAACAAAATAACCAACGAGGAAGTGGCTCAAGCGCTTCAAAAAATAAAGAAAGGAAAAGCGGTAGGACCAGATGATATTCCTGGGGAAGTATGGAGAGCATTGGGAGAGACAGGAACAAGATGGCTAGCAGGTCTATTTAATAGAATTATGGAAGTCGGACAAATGCCAGACGAATGGAGAAGCAGTATACTGGTACCTGTTTACAAAAACAAGGGAGATATACAACAATGTACAAACTACAGGGCTATAAAACTGCTTAGCCACACCATGAAAATATGGGAAAGAGTAATTGACAGACGGATACGTGAAGAGACCGAAATATCCGAGAATCAATTTGGCTTTATGCAGGGTAGATCAACAACAGATGCAATTTTCATTATAAGGCAGTTGATGGAAAAATACAGGAGTAAAGAAACAAGCGCTCATATGGTATTCATTGATCTTGAGAAAGCATATGATAGAGTTCCTCGAGAGATTCTGTGGTGGGCACTCAATACGAAAGGAGTCCCTGGTGAATATGTAAAGATTGTGAGGGATATGTATGAGGGAGTTACGACTAGTGTTAGGACAGGTGTGGGAGAGACTGATAAATTTCATGTGAAAGTAGGATTGCACCAAGGCTCGGTGCTTAGTCTGTATTTATTCTCATTAGTTTTGGACCAGATAACAGCGAAACTACAGGGTAACATTCCATGGTGCTTAATGTATGCTGATGATGTCGTGTTAGTAGGAAATAGTGAAAGAGACTTAGAACAAAAACTGGAACAGTGGAGACATGCTCTGGAGGAAAAAGGTTTAAAACTTAGTAAGACAAAAACAGAGTATTTGGAATGTTCATTTAAAGATGGATCTACTACAAATAAAATGGTATCTTTGGATGGTGAAATGATTGTGAAAAGCAATAGTTTTAAGTACCTAGGATCGGTATTACAGAGTAATGGAGAAATAGATGGAGATGCATGCAGTAGAATTAGGGCTGGATGGATGAAGTGGAAAGAAGCGAGTGGTGTGTTGTGCGACAGAAAAATTCCAATGAAGCTGAAGGGAAAATTCTATAAAACAGCCATAAGACCGGCTATGATGTACGGAACTGAATGTTGGGCAGTGAAAAGGAAAGAGGAACAACGAATGCATGTGGCGGAAATGAGAATGCTTAGATGGATGAGTGGAGTGACAAAGAAGGATAAAATTAGAAATGAGTATATTAGAGGAAGTCTAGGTGTGGCACCAATTGATGCCAAAATGAGAGAGCATAGGTTAAGATGGTTTGGTCATGTTCAACGTCGAGACGTTAATCACCCAATACGAAGAATAGCTGAAGTGCATATTCCTGGAAGGAGTAGGAGAGGAAGACCAAAGAAGACCTGGGGGGAGGCGATAAGGCAGGACATGTTGGTAAAGGGGATTAACATTGATATGACCCAAGACAGAATTGGGTGGAGAAATGCAATTAGGGAAGCCGACCCCGCATAGGGATAAGGCAAAGAGAATGATGATGAATCATTTATAGCCGCCTTCCACCATCGTTGGTTTCTCTCTTCACGTAGATGATAAACATGGAGGTCACCAGCTGACAATAACAACAAAATAGTCGGGTATAAAATAGATTACCTTGTAGCAGTTGGAAAAAGAGCCCTCGCACTACTTAGATATTTCTTTTTTTGTAATTACAGCTTCAATTTACCGTACACTTCTCGTAGACTCTGCTGCCGATAAGGTAGAGTCGTGTTGAGGAAACCTAGCGTGCCCATAGAAAACCTTGAATACTAGTAGAAAGTCAAGTAAAACATCCTGCTCAAATCACAGAATAATAGTTTTAATGAATCACACACTTAAAAAACATTTTTCAAAATAATCCACAGCAGAATTGTTCAAACTCTTATGCCGGATTTATACTCAGCCTTTGCCACTGCTGCTGCCGCTGCCGGGAATATTTCCCGAAATACAATATCGACGCGAGTGACGTGTTCACATCAGTCCTCACCAATGTCCTCATTAACTCATTTACCGAACGACTCCCAAGGATGGAATGTGATGTGATCACAGCATCGCATCGTCTTGCTCACTTACTCACTTGCCGCTTTGCCGGTGGCAAGTGAGAGAGAGAGAGAGAGAGTGGTTGAATGTGAACACGCACTCGCGCTGACGCTGCCAGTCCTTTGACTTCCGTTCCGAAAACCGACTTTTTGGGGAGCGCCGTGCAATGGCAGTAGCATGAGCAGCGGTAGCGCGAGTGAGCTATTTACACCGTCACGCTGCCACTTCCCTGTCCAATTCCCTGTCCAACATGGCTGAGTGTAAATTCGGTATAATACCGGATTTACACATTTAAACATGAAATTAGTGACACATAATTTGGCTTTAGAAATGATATGGCCACAAGAAATGCTTTGTTCGGCTTAAATGTGCTGACTCACGAGATGCATGGTCATCCACCAGGACTTCCATTTATGCTTTGTAGACTTTGAAAAGACATTTGATAAGGTTCAACATAAAAAGCTTGTAGATATATTAAAAAGCAAAAATATTAACAGTTGTGAAATGAAAATTATATCTAATCTAAGTAATATGTTTAAATCGGATTAAGCCACAATTTATTGTAATGACAATTCATTTGACGCTTTGATTTCCACTCCGGAAATCGTTTTCAAAAAAAGATTATTTAAGAATTGTGTTAAAAATAGTGTATAACCGCCAACATTGCTGAAGAGGGACTTTTTTAAGCTTGGACCATATTTGGGAGTTTATCTTCTTTTTAGTAGATAAGATTGATATCTATCTTAATTTCTTTCCATTAGTGTTTCAAGTTCAGCTAAAACATTTTTTGACTGATAATATGATGCGCATTGATCCAAATAGAATAATTTTGTTACAAATTACTGTTAATATGTTTTTTAAACGCTTTTCTTTTCTTCAATAGTTTGCATCAAATTTTTAGAAGTTAATTTGACTGCCTTTTCTTCAATGCAAATGAATGAACATTTGCAGACATATATGCATTCGCGGGAACAATACACGAATAGTCAATAAAAAAAATTTTTTCATGTTTATTAATTGTTTAAATAAAAAAAAACGATTTTAATGGAAAACGCTTAAATTCTCTTGTTTTTGGCAATGTAAAAACTTGAAATTTTTACGGATTGTATAGCTAATGATATGAATAATACATAATTTCACTTTTTACATTTAGTCCTGTCGCCAGTGGGGATACAACGGCCTCCTTAATTCAGATGGACTTACCCAAGTTTTTTTTTTATGTATTTTGACCCGTAGAACACGAATTTTTTGGGTAACAGTCGATCCGGATGTCGATTAGATTGTTATAAACAAAGAACTTGAGGAATCACATAACAGCGATTTTTCGCAAAACAAAACATTGTTTTGTATTTTTTGGGTCATTCTAAGCAAAAAATTTTTTTACCAGTTTTTTCGTACGATGCATAGTTTTCGACATAAACGCGGTTGAACTTTCAAAAAATCGAAAAATTGCAATTTTTGAACCCGAATAACTTTTGATAGAAAAACAAAATAGCAATTCTGCTTACCGCATTTGAAAGTTCAAGTCAAATTCTATCGGTTTTGATTACTTTCATTGCTAAAAATTAATTTTTTTATTGTTGAACAAAGCTATAAACACATATTGATTGAATGATGTTTTCAATACATTTCCCATTTGAAATCCAACGAGTAGGCGCGCACACACACAATTTCTACGTAGATTACGTACATTAAAACGCATGCATTGGGCACGGGAAACACTATGTGTTTATGGCTTTGTTTAACAAATAAAAACTTAATTTTGGCAATGCAAATAATCAAAACCGATAGAATTTGACTTGAACTTTCAAATGCAGTAAGCAGAATTGCTATTTTATTTTTTAATCAAAAGTTATTCGGGTTCAAAAATTACACTTTTTCGATTTTTTGAAAGTTCAACCGCGTTTATCTCTAAAACTATGCATCCTACGAAAAAACATTCGTTAAAGAAAAGCGTGGGGGCGAAAACCGTTTATTCGATGAACACGCGCCACGCTTTTCTTTGACGGATATGTTAGATTTTTTCAATCTTTTTTTTATTTTTTGCATTTTAGTTGATTTTTTTATATTTTTAATTTTAGTCACTCGTAACTAAAGAAAAGCGTTTCTAAAAATTTTTTTTTTCAAATTTTTTTATTGCATGTCAGTTTGTATACATCTTATAAACAACGTGCTCTTTATGTCTTTTTGTACTTTTTGTATTATGCTTGGTTGATTGTAGAGCTCCATTACTATCTTATTTGTTCTTCTTTTTCATACGCCGTCATTATTCTTTGTTCCTCTACACATCTTGCGTAATATCTTTCTTTCCCATCATTTCACATTTCTGTGTATTTTTCTGACTTAACTCCCATAAGTTTCGCTGCCATACATAACCGAAGGTTGTACAATCGTTGTGCAAGTTCTGATTTTAAAAGCTGTTATACCGCATGAAAATACTTTCAAAAAAATATTTTTCTTCTAGTTTTCTGTCCAATTCCATTATTCCAATATACAGAAGAACAATAACAACGAACCACATATGCGCGCCCATGAATACGTAGTCTATTAAACCAACATCAACTCCTTCAACCAGTTGAATCACATCAGTAGGAACAAAAAAAACAATGTCACCACGGCGCTGTTGCTATCCAACGAATACAAAGATTCGCGCGCGAGTATTGCACAGTAGCAACAAGTTGCAACTAGGGACGGATCACCTACACGGAAGAGCAGCCATTAAATCAGGATCGAACTTCCTTCAGAACAGACCAAATTTTAAATTTAAGCAAATTGAAAACCACAATGGATTGTAATAGAATGAAATTCTTTGTCTTATTTGATTGATTGATTTTTGACCTACTAAAAATCCTACTAGGAATATCATTACTAGTAATACAGTCCTTAGAGGAAAGCCTTAAGACCTTATTTATACAGTTTGTCTCATTTATATTGTATACTTTTTATCAACTCCAATCTTCCATTTAAGTTTTGGCCTACCTCTACGTCTACTTTATTAAGTTTGTGACATAAAGAGTGGTCTGGGAGGCTTTTGTATTATCGTACTAAATGTTCTATCTTTCTACTTGAAATGTCCATGTAGTTGTTATATATTTCACAGCTGTACCTTCTCCTCCAGATAAAACAATTATGCCACCAAATTTTCATTACTGGATCTCTCGTTCACTGACGAGCAAGATTTAGACAGTACTGATCCCAAGTAAAAGCTTCCCTACTATGTTGCCATACAGGGGAAGTTTTAATTGTTCCATGTATTTTGTCGGACAGAACTTCCAATTGATTTGCTACCATTTCATTAAACTTTCATTCAAAAATCAGACTGGTGTTTATCACCAACTGGGCATTTTAATAAGTGGAACACGAAGAACATGTCAAATGACAGGAATCGTGTTGGTTAGTAATAGCAGTCTGATTTTTGCATGAGAGTTTAATGAAAGGGTAACAAATCAATTGGATGTTCTGTCCGACAAAATACATGGGACGTTTTCGTAATCTGTCGTTCCAAATTTTTAAACAGTTCCACAATTAAAGCTTCCCCTGTTACAGTGTTCCCGTACATCAAAGTTTGTCCGACTAGACACCGTTAAGCTATTAACAAATTTTCAGTTTGCTATTAATCAACTTTTTTTGGTACGCGGGATTCAGGCCTATTAGCTTTTGTGTCTTCTGAATATTTATTTCTACTCCGGTCTCTTTTGTATTACGGCAATCTGTATTAATTTATTTGTTAGGAGATTTGGTCTTCCTATATTCAACTGACATCGGTGACATACAAAAATGGTGACCTGGTCAAGGACGAAAAGATGTACAACGCCAAGAGATGACCAATATTTGGCACTTCAATCTTTGCGAAATCGCACACTTTTTTTATTTTTCTTCTTTTATGGCCTTTGGGAACTGCGCCCATCTAGCCAGCACCACTTCCTAAAATCAACGCCTAACCAAACCTACCATATATCAAGACCAATCGCGCACTTACAGTTCCCAATCTCAAAAATGAATTACTGATCAAAAGACGAGTTAACGTAAGTTTTAGAACAGTGACGAGAAGACTTAACCCGGCACCTGCCACGTGGGGTGCGATTAGCACCCCATTAGACATTTTCATCAAATATTATTTGGTATTTCAAGTTTGTGCGTCATAGTAGCTTTCTATAATATTACAATATGTATAATAGCATAGAGCTGTATGCGTTTGAAGTGATTATATAGTGTCATTCTGAATTTATAGCTCTGAAGTCAAATCGGTGTTTCATCATCTGGCAGTTTAAGTTTTAAATTTTTTTGTGTTTTTGATAAACAGGTCAGATTTACATTTTTTATTGTAATAACTGATTTAATTATTAATATAGTCTCCATACTCAATAAATCTTAATTTTTTTAGATATTTTACTTCACTTCATGTATTATGTGTTGGTACTTGCTAATTTGCTTATGACACCATTTTAATTAAATTTTTTAACTTTTATAATATATTAGTAGCTAATAAGTTAATAAAACATGCTTTTTATATACTTGTGTAACTCAACACATTATTCTGTTTATAAACAACTAGATCACAGAAAATGTTTAAGAGGTGCTGTGAGCACCCCATGTGACAGTTGACGCCTTGCAAAGCCACGTGGCAGGTGCCGGCTTAAAGAAGTAGGTTTAAATGCAAAACTGCCTTCCAGAGTTCCACGTTTTTCCAACGGCACAAAACCCAACGGTTGCAATTTACAAGATCTCATGTTCACTAGAACTAACATCAATGGGGAAGAGTTCTTTTCACAGATAACAAGAATAACAAATAACAAGGATATGGAAGCCAGATGGACTTGGTCAAGTATACAGAAGGTTTGAAGAACCAGCTGAACAGTGAACAGACGGGGCCGTGAATTGCAAGTTTTAGATTCCCTCTTGTCTTTTTCGTTTCAGCATCCATCTGGCTTGCAAATTTTAGAAGCCATGGAGGTGTTACCAGGAAAATGGTCCAACAGGTTTTCAATTAAATATCTTTTAAAAATATTTTGAATATTTTTAAATGTTTTAAATATTTTTATTAGGTTGAAAAATTTGACTTCGAAAAAAATATACTTCAAAAACAGATTTAAAATAAAATATGCAATATGTTTGTCTATGAAAGTGTTTTTTTCTGTATAGACACAAACATCGCATGCATACTGTACGATTTTGAATAGAATGTTGTTGAGAATTTTATTATCATCGTAATGACATGGTTTTTATTTGATGTCTATTTTTTGTACAGTAGCCCGTTTGGAATATTACACACAGTGTCTGACTTTGTAAGCATCCATCTCTAATCTACTTAACGAGTTCAAGACGAATCGGCGTAGGTGTACTCCGCGGGCGGCAGAGAGAAGAGAAATCCCATAAATCATAGAAAGCGTTGCATCTTCCGTCCGGCGAGAAACCCGCGATGCTCCCTTGTCTTCGACAACCGAGTTCTTTGTCTTTTCGTCTCCTTTTACGACTTGTTGGTTCTTCTCGTCACTTACACGTCCGCACAGCGCCAAGGATTATAACCGAACCGACTACAAGCACAAGCCGATTGCCGATCCTAGCTTTCTACGCATACGCGGTACGAATGGATTATTATGGATATATCCTTAAAACATATAATTTCACCCAAAATACATCAAAATTTAATTTTATATACTGATGGATAAAAATATTGCATATTTTATCTTCAATCGTTATTATTTGTTTATTTTTTATCTTTGAAATGTTAAGTATTTTTGAAGTTATACTTCTTTAGGCGCGATTGAGAGTAAAATTTCATAATTCTGCGCGCATGCGCACACAGACAGTATGCCGTTTAGTTGCTAAATCTTTCAAAGTTATATATAAATATATCAGTGCAAGAAAAGGTGTGAAAAGAATATATTAGTGTTTTTAATAAATGTATTATTTATTATAATTTTTGTGTCGTTGGATTTGTCTTCCTCGGGAATAAGATATTTTATAATAATACAGTAGAACCCCGCAAATCCGAACTAATTGGGGGGGACAGCCTGTTCGGATTCCGAAAAGTTCGGATTATCCGAAAGTTAGCCTAACTAATAATTAAAATTCAAAGCTTTCGTTGTCGTTGATTTTGGGTTGATGCAGTTGTCTCACTCTCTTCCTCTTCCACCCATCTCAGATTGATGTCACTGATGCAGAGCCAGTGTCATTGTTTGTGTTTAGTCGCTAACTCGCTGGCTAGATTTACAATTTGAAGAAGATCCATTTTTCCACTCTCCATTAAAAGATGACCTCCTAGAAGTCGTACAACAATGAGAAAACGAAAAATAAAGTGCAATTACAGAATGGATTGAAGCTGACGAAAATGGGCACCAATAATTCATGGATGAAGACATTGTAGACTTGGTTCAGCCTCAAGGCAACCCTAATGAAGATGAAGAAAGCGTGGAAGAAGTTTCCCTGCCATATCGAGTGTCACATGCAGATGCCACTAAAGCTCTGGGTGTGGCTCAACGTTACGTGGAGCAGAACTCTGCTGCGTTACCGGTCGACGTAATGTTTATGCGTAAATGGTTTAACATTGCTGCGTCAATTCGCTACACCTCCATGCATCAGAAGAAAGTGACCGACTTCTTTAAAAATGCTTCTTAGGGCTGCAAACGTTCTCGCAAGAGTGTGGACAATATTTTTGGACTCAGCTTGACTACAAGAGAACCGACGTAAAAGCACTACGTATCAAGTAGGTATTCATTTTTACGAAATTTTGAATTTCAAAGACCTATTAATCCTAGATTGTTCAATTTTCTGCTTTTACTCTGTATAATCATGTTTTTAAGTGTTTGTCTTGAATTTTTAAATTTTTTTCACTTTCCATTGGTTCGGATTTGCCGAACATTCGGATTAGCGGGGTTCGGATTTGCAGGGTTCTACTGTAGTAAGTATTTTTAAAGTACTTTTGTATTAAATTTGTCAGTATGTATAAGAAATCTTGTAAATTGTTAAAGCAAAAGGGATATAGCGTGTGATCGGAGATCAAGAGGTCCCGGTTCAAATCCCGGACGATTCATATTTTTTTTATATTTTTGGTATCGTTTTAACAAAATTTTTTTAAAAGTAGTAGGTAAAGAAAGTTAGTTTAATATTTAAATAAAGTACAAATAACCTGTTAAGTATATTAATTTGGTTGAAATCATAATAATAGAAGTATAACTTCTTACGTGCGTACAAAGTACACACATGTTCTTTTTTTTATTTATTTATTTATCTATTTATTTTATTTATTTATTTATTTGATGTATTTTAATTTATTAGAGATATATAAATGGTTAAACATAGTCTTTAAACTGAATATGCAATAATGTAGCAAATTAACAAACATTGCATAGTATGGTGTGCGTTGGCGACTTCACAATTCTTGTTTTGTTGAATTGTCAGTTAGAGTATGTCAGTTGGAGAGTTTTATTTTTCGATTCTGCAGTTTTCTTGCTGATATGCCACATTTAAGTGAGGTGGTGTGTGCTAGAATTGTTACTTTAAGAAATGAGGGGTACAGACAAGAAGATATTGCGTGTATAGCGAATATCCAGCAGTCGACTGTTTCTCGTATAGTAAATCGATACAATGAGACTGGGGAATACAAAAGGCGACCTGGTCAAGGACGAAAAAGATGTACAACGCCAAGAGATGACCAATATTTAAGACTTAAATCTTTGCGAAATCGTACACTTAGAGCTTCTTATCTCAAAAATGAGTTACTGATCACAAGACAAGTTAATGTAAGTGCCAAAACTGTGACTCGAAGACTTAAAGAGGTTGGTTTGAATCCAAAACGGCCTGCCAGAGTTCCACTTCTTCTACCACGGCATAAAACTCAAAGGTTGCACTTTGCAAGAGTCCACGTTAACTGGAACGAACATCAATGGAGAAGAGTTCTTTTCGCAGATGAAACGAGGATACAATTATGGAAGCCAAATGGACGTCATTGAGTATACAGAAGGTCTGGGGAAAGTTTCGCAGAATGTAATCTCGTACAATATGTTAGTTTTGGTGGCGGTTCCATAATGCTATGGGCTGGCATTAGTTGGGAGAGTCGTACGGAGCTTATTAAGGTGAATATTCGAATGAATGCTGACTGGTACATACGGAACATCCTTGAAGAGCATGTTTTTTCCGTATGCCGGCTTCATTGGGTATGATAACTTTGTGCTAATACATGATAATGCCCGTGCACATACCGCAGGAACAGTCATACAATATCTTGAGGATGTTGGAGTTGAGGCTCTAGACTGGCCACCAATGAGCCCTGATGCAAATCCCATAGAACATATATGGGACATCCTAAAAAGACGTATACGAGCAAGAAATTCAGCTCCAAACTCAATTGCAGATTTAAGAATTGCTGCACAGGAAGAATGGAATCGACTTCCGCAAGAAACCATACAAGATATTCTGCGGAGCATGCCTAGAAAGATGCAGGCAATCCTTAGAGCTAGAGGAGGAAATACTAGGTACTAAATTGTTACAATGTTGCCGTAAAAAATTGTTCTATTGTCGTTATTGTTTCTTTTTCTAATTAAGTGTTATAAGCAAAATCAGACTATTTCATTAATTTCTCTACAAATTAGTTGTGACTGCAATATGCAAGTTGCTTGACAATAAATATACGTAGGATAGTTCAGCTCAACTTATTTATCAATAAAAAGTACAAAATTTTTAAAAGGAAAAAGATATATATGTACTTCAAAAATAAAATATGCAATATTTTTGTCTGTGAGTGTATAATATAGGTAGGTACATTAACTCCTTCACTCATAATCGTCGCAGATCTTTACATAATTATATGAAACTTCGTAAAAAGTCATGTTAATAGATTGAAATCTTTACAATGTATAAAAACAACTATTTATTTACATGAAATATTGATTACTATACTGACAACTAGTAAAAACAAAGTACTCGACTCTAAGAATGGAATGGAATAAAAACTATGGATATTTCCTTTTATAGTTGTAGTAAATTAAAAAAGCCACATTATTTTTACAATAAATAATGCAATTGCAAAAAACGGCCATTTTGGACCTTTCGTGGGCTGTTTTTCAACAACAAATTAACGAAATTGAACTTACCATAGCTTAAATTATGGCTTTTTTGAAGTTATGCTTCTTTCAAAAATTATCAAATTATCAAAAAATTATTAGTGCTACGCGCAGATACGTTATACTCTCGCTCTGATTGGGCATTCCAATGACATGTCAAAAAGTATTCAATATGGCGGCTGTGGTTAAAGAATGTGTTGTTGTCATTTTTATTTATAGTTATGGTTGTTAAGTTGTGTTTTAAATATTGTGAGAACAGAGACAAAAGTGAGTTTATAGTTGTATTGACTTTTTAAATAGTTTTTATATACATTTTTGGACTTATTAATATATAAAAAAAAGAGTGTGTGTACTTTTTACACACGTAAGAAGTTACACTTCTATTATTATGATTTCAATGAAACAAATATATTTTTCTACGGCCGTGCTTAGACAGCCACTTTCTAGCACGCATTTCGTTTCCGAAAGTTGCACTTTCCCGCACGGCGTGCGTAAAAGTAGAATACTTTCTAATATGGCATTATAATATACTATAATACATGCAATAAACCAATATTTAGATATAATTTACTAATTTATTTCAAATGTATCTTATTGTGTTCATGTTTTATTGAAATTAACGCAATAATTCGATGAAATAAAATTATTTTGACATAATATTTAAAAGTCAAATCAGACAATTACAATGGTTTTAAATCGTCGTCGTGGTAACCCATTATATTTGAAGTTTGGTTTTGACAACCTTGTCAAAGAATTAATTTGTGTATTTTCACTCCTAAATAAAAATTTATATGACGCCCGACGCGTAGCGGAGGGCAGTAATCATTCAAGGGAGGAAAAGACACTTTACTCCCATGTTATACATATGGTTTTTCCACCTTCCTCAAATAACAAGTAATTTTTTCATTTTTACTTAATTTATTTATGTAACTAACCAACAAAATTTATTAGAACTAAAACTAGCAAGTAAGTACAATATAACTGTCAACTGTCAAATATAAGTCAAATTATTAATGTAAACATTGTTAAATCAAAATAACAATTTACTGTTTTTACCATTCTGCAAAATACAGGGTGTTTTATAAATAAACGTTAAAATGTATAGATACTTACGTAATAGAAAATAGATATTGTACAGGGCGTCAATAAGTTATATTTCATGAATGAAATACCATGACGTCACTTTTACTTTTCCTCCCTAGGGAGGAAAAGTACAACTTTTCTCCCTACAATCAGGTCCGGAAAACTATACTTTCGGTAGAGGTAGGTGGAAATAACTATTTAAACATTTTAATTGTATTTTTATTTAAGTATTAAGCTACTTTTAATATATAAAATAATATCAAAAATAAAAAATAACGTTAATACGTCATTTTTTATGAACTGTGGCCACCCCGCAATTGCTTTTCTCTTGCGAAATTCTCTTCTAAGTTCTAATAGAACTATAACTTCTTACGTGCGTACAAAGTACACACATTCTTTTTTAATTTACTACAACTTTCTATTTAAAAGTTCTTCTCTAAAATGGATGCATGAATATTTTTATAAATATGTTAGTTGTCAGTATTAATCATATTATCAATATTTCATGTAAATAATTCATAAGCTGTTTTTATTAATAAGCTGTTTTACCAGAATAACAAACGGGGAAGTGGCTCAAGCGCTAGAAAAAAAATAAAGAAAGGAAAAGCAGTCGGGCCAGATGATATTCCTGGGGAAGTATGGAGAGCATTGGGAGAGACAGGAATAAGTTGGCTAGCAGGTTTATTTAATAGAATTATGGACGTTGGACAAATGCCAGACGAATGGAGAAGCAGTACGAATAGTGAAGAAACCGAAATATCCGATAATCAATTTGGCTTTATGCAAGGCAGATCAACAACAGATGCAATTTTCATTGTAAGGCAACTAATGGAAAATACAGGAATAAAGAGACCAACGCTCATATGGTATTCATTGATCTTGAGAAAGCATATGATAGAGTTCCTCGAGATATTCTGTGGTGGGCACTCCGTAAGAAAGAAGTCCCTGGCGAATATGTAAAGATTGTGAGAGATATGTATGAGGGAGTAACGACTAGTGTTAGGACAGGTGTGGGAGAGACTGATAAATTTCAGGTGAAAGTAGGGTTGCACCAAGGCTCGGTGCTTAGTCCTTATTTTATTCTCATTAGTTTTGAACCAGATAACAGCGAAACTACAGGGTAGCGTTCCATGGCGCCTAATGTATGCTGATGATGTCGTGTTAATAGGAAATAGCGAAAGAGACTCAGAACAAAAACTGGAACAGTGGAGACAAGCTCTGGAGGAAAAAGGTAAAAAAAAACTTAGTAGGACAAAAACAGAGTATTTCAAATGTTCATTTAAAGATGGAGTTACTACAAATAAAATGGTATCTTTGGATGGTGAAATGATTGTGAAAAGCAATCGTTTTAAGTACCTAGGATCGGTATTACAGAGTAATGTAGAAATAGATGGAGATGCTTGCAGTAGAATTAGGGCTGGATGGATGAAGTGGAAAGAAGCGAGTGGTGTATTGTGTGACAGAAAAATTCCAATGAAGCTGAAGGGAAAATTCTATAAAACAGCCATAAGAATGGCTATGATGTACGGAACTGAATGTGGGTAGAGAAAAAGAAAGAGAAACAACGAATGCATGTGACGGAAATGAGAATGCTTAGATGGATGAGTGGAGTGACGAAGACGGATAACATTAGAAATGAGTATATTAGGGGAAGTCTAGGTGTGGCACCAATTGATGCCAAAATGAGAGAGCATAGGTTAAGATGGTTTTGTCATGTTCAACGTCGAGACGATAATCACCCAATACGAAGAATAGCTGAAGTGCAGATTCCTGGAAGGAGTAGGAGAATAAGACCAAAGAAGACCTCGGGGGAGACGATAAGGCAGGACATGTTGGTAAAGGGGATTAACTTTGATATGACCCAAGATAGAATTGTGTGGAAAAATGCAATTAGGGAAGCCGACCCCGCATAGGGATAAGGCAAAGAGAATGATGATGAATAAGCTGTTTTTATAAACTGTAAAGATTTAAATCTATTAACATGACTTTTTACGAAGTTTCATATAATTATGTAAAGATCTGCGACGATTATGACCGAAGGAGTTAATGTATCTAACCTGCCTATAATATATAAAATTATTAAAATTATGATGTATTTTAAGTGAAATTGTATGTTTTAAGTACATATCCATAAACTTATAAAATAATCCATTCGTACCGCGTATGCGTAGAAAGCTAGGATCTGCAATCGGCTTGTGCTTGTAGTCGGTTCGGTTATAATTCTTGGCGCTGTGCGGACTTATAAGTCTTCTCGTCGGTTTCGCATCTCGAGCTCGTGCATTGCCATCAAGATTCGGTTGGGAGAGTAACGGAACACAATCAACTTGATTTCCTTGTAGTCTAGTTGAATTAATTTCAACAAAATGTATATTTAATGGCGAAGACATATTAAAATGAACAAGGGATTATATATCGTGACAGTTGCTTTGAGTCTGATCATTAAATTCGAAAGATTACACACTCGGCAGTCTTTTAACATGACTACAAAGCGTTACTAAGTTGCATTTAAATATGCAGCAATTGTGCATAGTCAGCAGGAACAATAACGAGGTGTCGACTTCTCTATTTTTCCTTACAATATGTAAGTCTAGTAGAAAAGATGAAACAACCTAACAACCTGTAAGCTCATCAGAGGAGAAGACGTACTACCTATGTACACTTCAAAAATATACATATCTGGGACAATAATGAAGTCATAGGAGAAAAATATAAAATTAAAGAAAAAGAAACAACGTTTCACGTTATGGAATAAATAGGGAGAGAATTAGATTCTGAATGTATTTTAGTACGAAGTTTGTTTTTAGTACGTATACAGGGTGCCCCGAAAAGATTGGTCATAAATTATACCACAGATTCTGGGGTCAAAAATAGGTTGATTTAATCTAACTTACCTTAGTACAAATATGCAATTAAAAAAAGTTACAGCTCTTTGAAGTTACAAAACGAAAATCAATTTTTTCCAATATATACATAATATATTGAAAACTATTAGAGATTTTTATTATATGTTATATTAAAAACATATTAAAGAAAAATTATAGTGAAATTTGTGCATCCCGTTAAAATTTTATGGGGGTTTTGTTTTGTTTAAAACAGTTTAAAACATGTTTAAAACACTTAAATTAAACAAGTGTTTTTTTTTAATTGTCAAAATAAATTAGAAGCAACTTAATGTTCGGAGAAGGTAGACCTTTGAAAGATCTGGAACTTTGAATATGAACCTGATATGAATATGAATACGAACCAAGCCGTTGTCTAATTCGGCGCTAAATTTGACCAGCTTCTTAAATATGCCTCTATTTTCTGAATTTTCTTTTTCGTCGTGACCTTTTGAAGCTAACTCGAAAGCTCCACAAAACCTTATAAAGTTTGTAGTCAAAAAAGGTTTTAAGATGCTAATCTGATTCATTGTCAATTATTAATAAATTAAATCTAAGAAATAATCAAAATATTATTTATAATACACCCACGATCATGATGCACTAAAAGTTTAATTATAAATACAATAACTTTTTAACAGAAAATAGACATAATAAAAGTGACAAGCCAGCACGTAAAGAAACTCGAAATAAATAGATACCATCGTGCCCGGCACAAAGATTCTCATTTTTTGAAAGTATACTAATAGTCCAATATAGCTCTTTCTCTGTCACTTACATAGAATGCTCGTGAAATCTTTCTCTTTTCAGACGTGCCAGTACTGATTTCGGCACAACATTCTCCTGTCGAATAATCTCCCCTGTAAGTGGCAGGGATTGTACTACGCACAAGGTTGCCAGATTTTATATAATTTATGAACATAATAAGAAACACAAACAAAAAAATTAACAAGATAAAAAATATGTTTCTGCATAGTTAGCAAGTAGTGCCATGGCTCTATGGCACTACCTCACGGGCCGCCACTGAGTTCATGTATGTTTAAGTTTTAACTTTTCCATGAGCGTTTTCGGGAAAACACTCAGGGGAAATTTGTAATATTAGTGTTATTTAATTTACTGAGAACTTGCATATTTAAGCTTTTATACATTTCTACATACTGCAGATAACTTTTTCAGTCAACTCAAAATACAACGCGCTAAACAACCGCTGAAATACTTTTGTCCATTTCCAAAACACTAACAGCTCATTAGGATCTCGGTCGATTAGTTCCTGTGTATGTCTGTCTAGTTTGGAGGGAAACACAAAGACTCATTAAGTTAAGGATATCAAGCTAGTTCTCGATTTGCATAAATGTGACCATTAGTACTTTCGCAAAACGGTTTGCTCCTTAATTTGGACGTTTTCCAAGCAACGTAGACGAAGGAATTAACGAACGAAATGGCCGATTTCGACTTTTCACTTCTGCAAAGCGTGTACTTTAGTTTCTTTCGTTAGCATTTCAGTACGTTTAGAAAAAGTTAGTAAGTTGCCAGTTTTAAATATCGCGGCATTTACTAATAGTCAAAATGTAGGAATAAAATTCTATGAAAAGAGCTTGGGTGCATTTGTAGAGAATGGGTGACTATTTGTGATGAAATTGTGGAAACATTTTAATCGCCGACAATAAAAACTTACATCTCATTGCTAGAAAAGAAAAAACACTATAACAATATAACTTACGGAGATCATGGAACACACTAAACGGGATAACTTTCCGGTACGACTATATACAGAGTTGGGATAAAGTATGGAACCAAGCAAATATCTTTGAAACGAAAAGAACAATATTTATGAAACTTTGCATTCGAGTACAGTGACGCAAAAGGCATCTGATGCCATATTTTTTGTTACTACTTCACTTCCGGTGTCACCGGAAATACCCTTAACTTATTTACTTTAAATGGGACACCCTGCGTATATTTTTGCAGATTTTAAAAGAACTTGTTATTTTTAATTCATACATACCAAGTTTGGAAAACAAAACTATTAAAACAAGAAATAAATCTCTTTAGTTTAAGAGTTAAAAAATAGGTTAATTTATTTACGTTAGACCAATGATATTAAAAATAAAAAAAATAATTTCAAATGTTAAAAATGTTTGCTGTTCACCTCCTGGTGCAAGCCTATAAATAAATTCGTGAGTCACTTTTTGCAAGATTTCTCCACGTATTAGTTCACATTCATCAATTATTCTTTGTCTCCAATCCTTCAAGCATGTTGGTCGCCTAACGTAAATACGTGCTTTTGATAATCCCAGAGAAAAAAATCTAACGGGTTGAGGTCCGGAGAACGAGCGGGCCACTCTATGAATCCTCTACGTCCAATCCATCGATTTGGAAAATTCTCTTCCAAAAAATGAAAATTCAACATAACCGATTATCATTAATATTTCAATACGATCTTTTTCACTTAAATGAACCATTTTTAATACAACTTATTTCTGCCAAATTAGTTCAGTAACAGTTTTACCTACTATACTAAATTCAAATAAGTCATGCAGTGCATGTAAACAACAATTTTAGTCTACAGTATAGAAGATGGTACTCGTTTATTTCCTACTAGGTACGTTGTATTAATACAAAAAATTATCTACAGACACTTTTTAACAATTTTTTTCTACCAAATTTGGTATGTATGAATTAAAAATAACAAGTTCGTTACAAATCCTCAAAAATATACAGGGTGTCCCATTTAAATTAAATAAGTTAAGGGCATTTCCGGTGAAACCGGGAGTGGAGTAGTAACAAAAAATATGGCAACAGATGCCTTTGGCTTCACTCTACTTGCATGCAAAGTTTCATAAATATTGATCATTTCGTTTCAAAAATATTTGCTTGGTTCCATACTTTATTCCAACCCAGTATATAACGAGATAGATAAATAATAATGTGATGACTTTTCCACTATTAAACAACCTACCTTCTGAAGTATTTCAGAAAATCTGTCACTCCATTAAAAATGGAGCGATTACACTAACCGCCTATCTAGATTGGAAAAGCGCATTTAATACTTCATTATCAAATTATTTTTACGATGCAACAGCACCAAATTCTCGAAAAGAATATCTGCTACAATATGAAACTAGATCAAAGCAATTCTGAAAAATACGCAGATTATAACAGACCTGTAAGGAGAGGAGAGGAGATTTTTGCCAAAACAGCTACATAGTGGAGTCACTGAAGATGGATATGAGCTATTACCTCCGATTTCGTTGAACCTCCATCGATTTGGATGAAAACGACTACCCATATCTAAGTAGTAAAGCTTAAATAACGGGAAAATTATGCATTTTATAACACAAACTTATTAAACATTTGTCAAAGTATTTAAAAATATCTATCAGATGAGCCCACGGACAAGTTGACAGCATTAAAATTTATGCTACAGAAATTTTTCAAAATTTATCTTTTAAAAATTTTTCCAAAAAATGTTATTGTTATTTTGTAATAACTCCGTTAATTTTGAGACATGAGATTCGCCTAAAAACTATTTGAAAGCTGAAACTAAAGGCCTTTAAATCACGTTAAATTTAATTTTCTAAACCGCTTACTTTTTAAAAATAAAAGGTTAAATTGCCCGCTTACATGGTTCTCGCAGGCAAAATTTAAGCTTAAAACGTTTCTATCTCGGTTATTTTGTACCCTACAGAAATAGTAAGACAAATAAAATATTTGATACGGAAACAACTAAAGTTTTGTTATATATCATGTTTTTCGTATATTGAGTATTTTTGGAGTTATTATTAAAAGACAATGAAAATTACGATAATCTGAAAAATTCTAATTTTTTTAAATTACATCTTTTTTTTAAAAATATGCATTCTAAACCGGTTAAAATTGTTGAAATCATTACTTATGCTATTATAAAGAAACTGTTTTAAGAATTTCTATAAATTTTAATGTATGTGGAAATGACGATGTTTTATTTTTAACTTTTTCCAAAAAAAATCCAAATGTTTCTCTTATTTTCATCATAACTTGCTTAATTTTGATGCTATTAACGTCTTATGGAGCTCATTTGATAGGTATTCCAAAGTACTTTGACAAGTGTTTAGTAGGTATATTTTATAAAATGCATCGTTTTCCCGTTATTTAAGGTTAAATACTTAGATTTGCGTACTCGTCGAAAAAAATATACCTTCAATTATCCATAACTTACTTTGAATTAACATTAGTGTAGTTCTTTAAATGAGAAGTGTATTCAAATTTTTATTATATTTAATTTTGGTAATAATAACTTTTTTGTAAAAGCTTATAGCTTTTAAGTTACACGTGAAAAACATCTTTAAAACATGCATTTTTTTACGAAAAAATAAAATCTTTGATCTTTAATAACTCAAAAAGTATTGATTTATATTAATAACTTTATATAACAAATTTTGTTTAGAATTTGCCCCTTTATCGATTTATGGTATTATTTTTAATGCAATAATTTTCACCCCCGAGAAGGGGTGGCATCCACCCCCAGGGTAAAAGCGCAAGTTGGCATCATGTCACCTTTGTTCCTTCAGGTATCCTCTAACTACTCACCAATTTTCATAAAAATCGATGAAGGTTCAACGATATCGGAGGTTAAAACCTTCATTGACTCCACTAACAGGGTAGTGCTCCTTGATGCACAGGTAGTAGAAGTGCAGGTATATGCAGATAATCTGGTGATTATGGAAAGAAGAAAATATGGCCATGGTATATCCACCACATTCCAAAGAACATTAAATATCCTTACTATTAAGTGATGCGACAAGGAAAATCTTGCTGTCAATCCTAGTAAAATTGTAGTCAGTTTCACAAGGAAAAGGAACCTAGACAACATCCGGATGCCCGCTCTAAATGGGCATCTCTCCTCTCATGATTTCAATTTCTAAACTGGGTTCGTTATCTATTACAATTTGTGTTCTTGGCTCCAGTAAAAGTTTGTCATGATCAGATTGAACAATTATTATTCCTAGAGGTACCTCTCTCGAGTATAACAAATGGATAAAGTCCTTTAATTTGACCCTGTCAAATGCTTTCTTAAGGTTCTAACGGAAAAGAAATAAAAGGCAAAATTTAGAAAGCAGTCACCACATCGATAATGACATACGCGGCAGACACACGACCTGACACAGAAAGGACAAAAAGAATGCTAGAAACGGCAGAGATGAAAACACTTCGAAAAATCGATGGTAAGACACTATGAAATAGTGCTAGAAGTACAGATATACCACTCATGAGTTAATAAAAATCGAAACTAAACTAAATAATACTTATTATCAGAAATAAGAAACATTAAAGACGTATCAGTTATTGATAAAAGTGATACAAAAGTTTCATCTTGTTTTATAATCCACAACCTAATTCGTACAAAAAACTTATTAATTCCTTCTATCATAACTTCTATCGTTTTATTAATCCCATAATTCCAACACAGATACCTAAATCCTCTACGGCTCCTCCCGCTGTCTCCCCCTTATACCTGGATAAGATTAATACATCGCACTTTGGCTCGACACTCCCCAGGTCTAGAGCTTAGCCGACCGATTATTAACCATCCCATGCCTCTATCTACTTACACATCTGAATTCAATTCCTATTATTCCCATTGAAACGGCACAAACAAAACGCGCCTCCCTAATCGAGTAATTGATAAATAGATTGACGCCAAAGGGCCCGAGGATCGAGCAACTATCTCATAATACGGAGCTCATGCTCATAGTCTCTATCCATTAGAAACGGGAGAATGGCCAACTTTGCAGAGCGGCTCGTAGATTCTTATTAGTAAATCACGGTTGGCAATGCCGCGCCGGAGGTGGATAATCGAACAGGGAACGAACGCTCTACTAATTTGCTCCTGCTGATATCTTTAGCACTTTTGCATGTGTCATTTTACATAAGAAGAGGTTTGTAAGGTATGAAACGTAAGTTTGTGAAAGTTGTTTTCATTGCAATTTCTACTACAATTTGATTTTTTATATAATATTATAATGGGTGTTTTTTAAAGGTATAGAATAGAAGTTGGCAACACTTTTCTAATGGGCGACCATTTTGACAGCTGTCAAGTGATTTATGTTTAGTTTGGAAAAACCATAGATATAATAATACGTAACGTAGATTAGGCAAGGTAAGAAAAATAGCGTAACGCGGAGCAGTTCAGGTCGGTGGTCTATCTATCTCTCTCTACCGGCGCTTAGCTTTCTCTCTCTAGCATATGATGGCCGCTGCCGCTGTGTCTGTGTCGTTCCATTACTCCCACCTTTTGGTAGATACGCTTACACTCGTACGACAGACAAAGATAGCTAGACCACTGTACTTGATATTGGAGTTACACCTCGATGCATTGAGCGGCCTATAACTAGCCTGATCTATTGTGAATATATCTCTGGGAAAAAGACACATTAGTAGACCAGGGCGGATCTATGCAAAAACAACTACATTTTGCAAATTACATTAAAATCAATAGGGAACTTGCTAAATTTTTAAATTCGAAAAAAATGTTATAAATCACAACAGAACATAATAATTTAAAACATGTATCAAAAATAAAAAAGTTTTGTTTGTCTTTCGTTTGGCCCCTAAAGACGATTAAAAATTCAAATTAAAACAGTTGGTCCAAAACGCATCGTGACGTCACTGGGTTGTACATTTACATTTTTCCAATAAAGTAAACAGAATTTTAAATTAGACGTTATAAACGTCAGTAGAAAATACATTTATGTGACGTTACAAGTGTTTTTGATCGTTTGAATTATTCATAGAAAATTTTTACTTTTACAAAATGGTTTTATTTTCAATAGTAAACCTTCGTTCCTTTCCTTCAAAAACAGTATAAAACTCCAATTTTAACAAACTGGTGTATATTATTACAATGACATACGATAAATGTCATTAGAATATAAATATTTTTGACTTATTCCACGACGAAGAGCTGGCCAAATACCCAAG
Organism: Diabrotica virgifera virgifera; assembly: GCF_917563875.1. NCBI lineage: Eukaryota > Metazoa > Arthropoda > Insecta > Coleoptera > Chrysomelidae > Diabrotica > Diabrotica virgifera. Next base: position 238,696,214 of record NC_065446.1, on the reverse strand, counting down.
TAGGTGGAGGCCAATAAACTAAAGGAGAAGAAGAATATACCTAAATATAAGGTTGTGTCTAGGTATACGTTAACCTGTACGCAAATAAAAAAGTTAGAGTGTCAGTGATTTCTTATTTTTTATTTGTTTAGTGTTTGTTTTTAAATTAACTATGGAGTGTGGACAATTATTTAGTTCTTTTAACGAGTTTAAAAACATTTTAAAACAGTACGAAAAAGATAAGAGACTATAAATTAATATAATATATTTTTTTAGTTATAAATGAAATAGTATTACCGTCCAAGATTAAAATAAAAGGAAGACCTAAAGCTTTCACAATAATAATTAATTTGTTCTGAAGCTATTATCCTTGTGGAATTTTTGTAATCAACTATTCTAAATGAGAACTAAGCCACAATTTAACTAAAAAATTGATTTTATTAACGTTTCGATGTCTAAACCGGAAGTCGTTGTCAAAATACAAAATATTATTAAATTAAACAAAAATGTTGTTGCTTAGTAAAAAATTTTTTCTAATAATTTATTTAATCTGACTAATTTTTGTATTTTGACAATGACATCCGATTTGGACGTCGAAACGTTAATAAAATAATTTTTTTAGTTAAATTGTGGCTTATTTTGCATTTAGAATAGTTGATTATAATAATTCACTTATATATAAAAATTATTTTAACAATATTTTGTACCTACATGTCATGTCAACTAAATACATATAATTATTTTGCTAACCTAAATATATACTTTTATATATATACATTGATTTATTACAATTAAGTTTGAAACATCTGAATAGTTCTGCTTCCCTTCCCTTAACAAATATTTTTCTATCAAACAAACACTAAACATATCAAAATAGCATGTACTAAAATGTATAGTTACTGCGCAAGCTAAATAATGACGTCACTGGCTTGATGAAGTTTAATTCGCGTCTACCTAACTTTTTTATTTGCGTACACGTTAGCGTGTACCTAGACACAGCGAAATATAACCATAATCAAAACTATGTGACGTCACGGGCCGCTTGAACTATTTTATACCGCAGAAGACTTTAAATATGTACATATTTCTAAGTTATTACGAGTTTTTGAAGCGTGAAATTTTGGAAATCTCATTTTTAAACAAAACTGAACATTATTATCTAATAAAAAAAATGTGCAAGTTCCCTATTCAATAGATTTCGTATAATAATTTTTCAATCTTATTTTTTTTTAACCTTGCACAAACACAACAAATCCTAACAGTGGCGGCTCGTGATTTTTACAATAGGGGAGGCTATACCTAACTGTGAAATATTTAGACAAATTTGCACTAGCACAAATAATCCGACAAAAAAATCTAATTTAAGGCCGCATTTTTTGACCATTTTTTATTTACATTTTATAATATTATCATAATTCACAATTTCATAATATCATATCATTTTAAAAATAGTTAGTCTAATTGTAGAAGTGTATTACCAAAGTTTGTGTCGTTTATTTGTTAACAATTCTCTCTCTGTAAGTAGATATGCATATCAAAATAAATACAGATCTGAAGTTTTGCAGTCCACTCAGGCTGAAGGTTCACATTTTTTAAGATACTCAACTGTTTTTTTTTAATTCTAAAAGCGGCTTGCTGCGAATCCAAAAACACGGTAAATTACCGATATTTTACTTTGCATTACAGATATCGGAAAAAGTTATTTGAACAAGTTGTTCCAAATATTATTCTAATCCCACATACCAAATTTCATCACAAAATTCGCACTTTTAGTTTTTTCATTATTTGTAGTCAGGATCCTAAAATCGCAGAGGAGGCTGCTGGCTGATTAGCCGCCCTTGCCCAATCTCCGGGCAGCGTGTGCGTTAAGCGATAATGCAGCTTTCCGGGTCTCCTGCAGACCGGGTCTCCTTAAACTACCATGCTTAAACGCTGCTGGGCTGCGCGGAGCATTAGCAAGTGAGATTTTCCGGCCAGCAGCCTCCTCTGCGATTTTAGGATCCTGACTACAAATAATGAAAAAACTAAAAGTGCGAATTTTGTGATGAAATTTGGTATGTGGGGTTAGAATATTATTTGGAACAACTTGTTTAAATAACTTTTTCCGATATCTCTAACGCGAAGCAAAATAGCAAAGTAAACAAAACAGTGTAGCAGGTGTAAAAAATTAGCCTCCTCTGACCAGCCGCCACTGAAACCTAACCCAATAGAACTTTACCAATTTTTTTTTACATAATATAAAGAACACTCCACCTATGCAACGTACTTTATAGAATTGAAATCAGATTATTATATTTGGGATAAAGAATTTATTTGAAATTTATTTGGGATCAAGAAACTGTAAACAATATATGTATATGGTTTAGTTTTTGTTATGCAAAATTTGAAAGAATTTCAATTTTGTCTAAAAAAATTATATTACAAAATTATTATGCGAAATCTATTGAATCGATTTTAGTGAATTATGTTTATGTATGATATTGTTCTGAAGCTATTTCTTTGTGACATATTATGCAATTTACCATTTTACTTGGGAAATAAGGCACTTGCGGTAAGTAAAATAGTAAATTTTGGTGCAGGTAAATTTCCTTGCATTTTCATACCATAATGTGAATTTTTGGTCAATTTCTTATGATATACTTGTACGTTATTGTTAGTATTCTTTCTTGTAAGTTCTTTGTTTAACCATGTTGTAAGCAAGGTCCATGTAAATCTGCTTCGTTTTCTTTGTGTCGGCTTTATAATTTTGAAGGCAGACGTATTTTCTCAACAATACTTCATTTATCTACTATCTCCGCTACGCACTACATTTCTCTGAACAGATATCCTTAATTTTAGTCTTTTTAAAAGAGATATCATCCATTGCATTCACCACATGCTTCCCTGAGGTCCATGACTTCGAAATTTCGTAACAGTCCGTCGTCCACCGCCTACAAGAATTCCTCGAACTCAGAACAATAACATTGTTTGTAACATCAGGCACGTCAATACCGACAAACTCTTTTAAGTTTGCCATAATTTTTCCTGTCGACGTCAATTTTTCGGAACTAATATGACTTTGTTCGTGTTAATATCTTCCCAGCAGAACGTTTAATGACAAAATAATAATTTTGTTACACATGTGACGACGAAATTGCGTGGACCTCGACTTTTCATTTTGTCTTCAGATCATAAAGTACAAACTCGAGATGAAGGTGGGATTCACGAGCTATTATTTTGTAACGATGGCTTTACGGATTATATTTATGTTACTGTTTACGATTATTGACCCATGTTTTAGAATCGAAGAATTTTGTAAATTAGTCAACTCATCTTTCTCGCCGATTTTGTGTGTAGGGCAGTCAATGAGAGCAAGAACAGGTTATTACCTCCGAATTCTATCCTACTGCATGAATTTTAATGAAATTTTAGGAATAGCCTGAAAATATCTCCTTATTCAAAGTCTACCCTATGCCGATGTGTGCTTTTGTCTTGGGGGCGGTTCCCAAAATTTTTTGGTTAAACAACTACGGAAGTTGCTAGAGAACCTAATTCTAAGCAAAAATTGTTCTATAATTTTTTTTCGAAAACTCGATACTTTTTGAGTTATTCGTGGTTGAAAATTGGCCATTTTCATTGAAATATAACACCTTTTTAAACGGTTTTTGCGAATACTTTAAAAACAATGCATCTAACTAAAAAAAATTATACATTAAAACATTTTTGTAGCTCATAAAAAAACAAAGAGATTCGTTCCTTCTTCAAATAACACAAAAAGAGATATGGTAGGTAAAAAGAGTTTGTTTTTTTGGTGCATGCTCAAAACAGTGTATTCAACTTGAAATAACAGAGAAACGGTCGATTTTAGGTGTATAATGCTACCAATACCTTTTATTGTGCTTAAAAAGTCCTTTCAAATAAGCAATATTAAATGTCGATTACATTTAAACTAAGCGAGATATGCTGCAAAAAATTGATGACTAACGAATTTTAAGAAAAAAATTGAGAAGTATATATACCCTCATCCACAAGAATTTAAATGCATCGTTTTCCTTCTACAATACATTTTACTACAGTGTTATTTTTATGTTCAAAAAGTTGAGCAAGTTTAAGATGAATGGATTTTGAAAAAAATAAGATCAAATTATAGAGCGCATATTTAAATTTTCTTAAAAAATCTTCCCTTTTCTCCATGTAACTTGAAAATAATAAGAGATACTGTTATAAAAAATAAAATCAAAATGTTTATCTGGAAGAAACCTACATTTTTGTATGGCATCTTTTTTTGGCATCTCTTATCATTTTCGAGTTACATGGAGAAATAGGAAGATTTTTAAGAAAATTTAAAAATGCGCTCAATAATTTGATCTTATTTTTTTCAAAAACCATTCATTTTAAACCCGCCCAACTTTTTAACATAAAAAGAACACTATAGTAAAATGTATTCTAGAAGGAAAACGATGTATTTAAATTCTTGTGGATGAGGAGTTAAATAATATACTTCCCATTTTTTTCTTAAAATACGTTAGTCATCAAATTTTTTACAGTTTATCTCGCATAGTTTGAATGTAATCGACATTTAATACTGCTTATTTTAAAGGTCTTTTCAAGCACAACAAAAGTTATTGGTAGCATTATACACCTAAAATCGACCGTTTCTCTGTTATTTCAAGTTAAATACACTGATTTGAGCATGCACCAAGGAAACAAGTTTTTTTCACTTACCATATCTCTTTTGTATTATAACTAGAAGATTCATAAAGGAAAGAATCTCTTTGTTATTTTATAAGCTACAAAAATGTTTTATATGGTTTTTTTAGTTAGATGCATAGTTTTTAAGGTATTCGCAAAAAACCGTTTGAAAAGGTGTTATGTTTCAATGAAAATGGCCAATTTTCAACCAGGAATAACTCAAAAAGTATTGAGTTTTCGAAAAAAAAATATAGAACAGTTTTTGCTTAGTATTAGGTTCTCTAGCAACTTCCGTAGTTATTAAGGCAAAAAAATTTCCACCCCCGAGAAGGGGGATTTCCAACCGCCCCCAAGACAAAAGCACACATCGGCATAGGGTAGACTTTGTTTCTTGAGCTATTCCCTACTTACTGTGAAAATATCAAGTAAATCGATATAGTAGGATGGAATTCGGAGCCACATACCCTCATTGACTGCCCTAGTGAAGCATTTCTATTTCTTTATTTGTTTCACAAAATTGAGTATAGTTATTAATTAATTAATTTATTATCATTAATTGTGACAATTGGTTAGCCACATCTTGGAACCTTTGTCCTAATAGGCAGATATTGTCGGCGTATTCTAGATCCACGAGGAAAAAATTTCCTGTAGTTGGCTGTATACCATTTATTACAAAAAACCATGAAATCCTTTTTAACAAATAATATACCTTTTATAAAGGATTTCATGGTTTTTTTTATTCTAGATCGTTTAGGCGTATGGTTAACTTCGATTGTATCCCTCATGTATCGGAGTCTAGTTTGGAGAGAACATAGCCTATATGTAGCTATGCTAAAACGTTGATTGAATATATATCCGTATATTCAATCAACGGTTAAAAAGAAACGGAAAAAGCATGCATCCCTGTCTGACTCCAGTAAGTACGTCAAATTCGTCACTGTTGATCCCATTGCGTGTCACGCTGCATTTCGCCTCAGTGTACAGTGACTTTATAATGTAAATTATTTTATGCGGAATGTTTCTTAGTGTTAAATATTAACAAAAAATTAAAGACATGGACAGAATACATCAATTAGGGGTCGACAAGACAAGAATTCTTGTCTTAATAACAACTTCTTGTCTTGTCTTGAGAAAAAATCAAGAAATTGTATACAATCTTGTCTTGACGTTTTCTTGGCATCTTATACATTGCCTTGACTCAAGAAATTTCAAGATCTTGAAATTTCTTGATTACCCGGTCCGGTGATTCTTCGGCGACATTTTTATTGTGTTGCGTGCTAACAGGGCCTTCACTGCCACTGGCTCCCGACCCCGGTGAGTCCCCGATCTGCTTTATTTCTTCTTCTTCTTTAAGTTCCATCTTCTATCGAAGGTTGGAAATCATCATAGCAATGCGGACCCTGTTGACTGCCGCTCTAAATAGCTCTGCACTACTGCATTCGAACCATTCCCGTAAGTTCTTAAGCCAGGATGTTCTTCGTCTTCCGACATTTCGCTTTCCTCGGATTTTGCCCTGCATAACAAGTTGTAATAATGAGTATTTTTGCCCTCTCATCACATGTCCCAAGTACTCAAGTTTTCGTCTTTTGATAGATAGTATTATTTCCGGTTGATTTCCTATCCTTCTAGTTACTTCCACGTTCGACATTCTTTGAATCACTGTAACACCAAAATTCAAAGGCGGCCAACTTATTCAAATGGACTTGTTTCAACGTCCACGCTTCCAAGCCGTAAAGAAGAGTAGAGAACACGTAACATCGAAGCATCCTTAGACGTAGTTCTAACCTTATATCCCGACAACAAAGAAACTTTTTAAGTTTAATGAATGATGCACGTGCTATTTCAATACGTGTCTTAATTTCTTTGGTTTGGTCTACATTTGATGTTACCCATGTTCCTAAGTATTTGTAGTTATCCACACTCTCAATCATAGTATCTTCAATAGTTAATTGGATGTTTACTTGTGCTGATTTAGTTATGATCATGCATTTAGTTTTCTTTAAATTCATCTTCAGTCCGTACTCATGACAGCGTTCATTAAGGCGTTGCATAACGTTCTGTAAATCATTGTTGTTATCTGTTATTATTACTGTATCGTCTGCAAAACGTAAGTTGTTCAAAACTTCTCCATTGATAGATATACCTTCTATTGAATTTGAGAGCGCTTCTTGAAATACCGCTTCACTGTAGACATTGAAAAGTAGGGGAGACAGCACGCAACCCTGACGGACTCCTCTCTGTATTTTGATATCTTGGGTGTCCTGGTTGTCAACTCTTACCTTGGCAGTTTGATTCCAATATATATTAGATATAATTTTCATGTCACGACTGTCAATATTTTTGCTTTTTAATATATCTACAAGCTTTTTATGTTGAACTTTATCAAATGCCTTTTCAAAGTCTACAAAACATAAGTACATATCCTGATTCATGTCCATGCATCTCTGGGCCAGTACATTCAAGCCGAACAAAGCATCTCGCGTGCTCATACCATTTCTAAAGCCAAATTGTGTGTCACTGATTTCATATTCGAGAGTTTTAACAATTATACTGTGTATTATTTTCAAAAATGTTTTAAGTGTGTGACTCATTAAAGATATTGTTCTGTGATCCGAGCAGGTTGTTGCACTTGACTTTTTGGGAATTGCTACAAAGGTCGATTGCAGCCATTGTTTGGGGATTGTGGCAGTCTGATATATTAGATTAAAGAGTTCAACCATTACATCAATACCCTCTTCATCAATCAGTTTTAATAATTCGATGGGCACATCATCTGGTCCAGTAGCTTTACCCTCTTTCGTGTTTTTGATGGCATAGATGACTTCGTCTCTTAATATTGGTGGTCCAGTATCCTCTGTGATTTCTAATGACAGTTCTCCTCTTTCATCATTAAAGAGTTGTTGGATGTAATTGGTCCATTGACACAATCTCTCCTTCACATCAGTAATAACATCCCCTTTATCATTTTTAAGAACTTTTAAGAATTTCTTGACGAACTCAAAATTCATGTGCAGTTGCATGCCTTATCCCGTTTAGTTAAGTGGTTAATATTACAGTGGTTAATATTATTAAGTAGTAGCCTGTACCGGTTTCGTTATATTTTTGATGCGAGTTTGTGAATATTGGTGATAAATAGTACATTATAAAATATTAAAATTATCTCTTATTTTACCATGAGTGACATTGACTCTGCAGTAAATAGTATGTCTGCTGAGTCATTTGGCATTTGGCTCCGATTCTGGCTTAGAACATTTACCAAAAAACAATAGAAAGAAACGTAAGCGCTACGGTTTCAGTCAATATGAAATAATCAGTGAGACTAACGGACTACTAATGCGAGTGTGAATACTGAGAACGACAAAACTGAAACCAGCGAGACTGTAGCTGTCTGAGATAGCGAAAGAAAAAAGCAGCAGCATTTAACAATGGAGTACTTAGTACTAAAGGCGATACTGGCACTACAGACAGAATAAAATTCTTTTTTCTGCCTGTTTTTCCAAGTTTTCATTATTAGTCAAGAAATTTCAAGATTTCTTGTTTTCTTGACAAGAAATCTTGGTATTGACATCAAATTTCTTGTCTTGTCTTGAAATCTAAAATTACTTCTTGTCTTGATCTTGTCTTGAAATCAAGACATCTTGACAAGAAATCTTGGTATTGACATCAAATTTCTTGTCTTGTCTTGAAATCTAAAATTACTTATTTCTTGATCTTGTCTTGAAATCAAGACAGGATCAAGACAAGATCTTGAAATTTTCAAGAACTTGGCGAACAGACTCAAATTTTCAAGACAAAGAGTTTAAAGGCAATGAAACAGAACAGATGGAAGTAGAAGATGGTGTGGTTTTTAAGATATTAAAAGAGTAAATTCTGCCATATGTTGTAATTGGTTCTACTATACTATGATAGAGGTTTATTTTTGTTGTCATCCTGATGTTTTTTGACCATAATATAGAATTTAATTTTTGGATAGCTGTTCGTCCTTGAATTATTCTTTTATGGATATACTTTTCTGTGCTACCATCTTCGACAATAATAGTTCCTAAATATTTATATTCTTTGCAGCTGTTTATAACACAGTCTTCAACTGTAATATTTTCTCGTTTTCCTCCAACTACAAAGTTGCAGATAACACAAAGGAACAGAAACAAACTGAAAGCAGTCGAAATGGACTTTCTACGAAGATCGTGCAGAATCTCTTCATTAGACCACATAAGAAACGAAGTAGTTAGAGAACGAGCGAAGATTTAGAGTAGCATTGACAACAGAATTGAATTCCGGCAACTGATTTGGTATAGACACGTAAAACGCATGAACGATGAACGGTGGCCAAGAAAGATTTTAGATTATCGTCCAACAACTAGACGAAGACCAGGCAGACTCCGTAAATCTTGGAAATAAGGAATAATGGATGCCATGAGAAGCAGAGAAATAGAAGAAGAGGATTAGCAGGATAGATAATACATACATAGACAAACATACATATATACACAAAAACATAAACCGAATGACAACAAATAGAGTAGTCAGGACAGCGAGAGACGGTTCCCCAATAGGAAGACGATCAGTGGGAAGACCACGAAAACGATGGAACGACAAATTACTAGAGGCACATTGAAAAAACAGAGTCATGGCTATACAAAAAGAAGAAGAAGATTTCTTTTCCGATATTTTTATTTCTCCGTATTATTTCTTTTAGGCAACCTGCGGCTCTGTTTGATCTATTCACTTGATCTTCCACTTCTGCTCTAGCTCTAATTTACACCTTAATAGATTTGCTGTTATACGTGCTGTTATACCATGCATTTTGTCCTTTTTGAGGAAATCAACGTGTTAAATTTTCTGGCGGCTATATCAAATTGGTGCAGCAGACGTTAAATCATCTTCACTTTGAGACATTAGTATTGCATCGTTTGCGTAGCAGATTATTTTAAGTTTCTTTGAGTTTCTATTGTTTTTAATAAATGTCGCTGTAGAAGAATCTTTTGCACATTCAAAGAGCTTACTTACTGCAAGTTGGCTCTGAAGATTCCATAATGATGCAATACATATAAGCGAATGGTGGTGCTCTGTATTGAAATTAAATATTGATGAACTGATAGATTCCTCACGTCATGTGTCAGTTCATTTATCGTCTGTTTGCTTTGCAAATTAATTATTAAGGCCATCAGTACATAATTCGCAAATATTTTACGGCTATCCCTACTTTTTCTGTCTTTATTACACGGCAAATTACGTGTAGTAAAATTCACACTGGTATTGATATGTAAACATTACTAGAATGTCATTCTACTTGAAAATGTCATCAATAACTTAAAGAGATGGCTTTTGAATGTTCCTGGATAACTGTTAATTGCAAATTATTAATTCAGTTAATAAATGTGATTATTTCATTCATAGGAGATTCTGACCGATAGAAAGCTACAGAAATAAAAATTAAACTGATTATTTTTTGATGATTTTAACTTCCAATCGTATAGTAAGATATTTGATCACGTGTTTAATTCTGTCTAATCAGATTAAAATTATACTGAGAATTATTTACTGTAGAAAATTACCGATACAATTTTTTTAAGTAGATTGTTTCTGTTTAATGGCAACCAGTTTCCTAGTTTTGACAACTGTCACATTTAAGAAAATATCCATAATATACGTATTAAAAAATAATCTTACGAATATCACACGACAGTAAGAATAATGTTTCATTTTTACTCAAATTTGTTGTCATTGGGCAAAATAGCCCAATTTCTATTGCAATCTATTGCCAGACAACAAATTTTCGAAAAACTGTCGCATTATTTTCAATTTATTCTCACTCTCTTGTGATATTATACCCGATTATTTCATTCATAGGAGATTCTGACCAATAGAAAACTACAGAAATCTGAATTAAATCGATAATTTTTGATAATCTCCCGTCGTTAAGTATATTACGTCAGATGCCCTTCGTTGCTACGAAAAAATACATTCAGTGACATTAATGACAATTAATGTTTTAAAAATTATAAAAGTGATGACTTTCAATCGTCAAATATTTATAAAAACTGTGTGTTTAATGGTACTTACATAAATAAATTACAATAAAATTTTGGTTTTGAACAGTTTTATTCATGAAATAATCGCAACAAATTGCACTCGACCTCTGAAATTAATATAGAATTTTTGCTCTCGTGACACTTTGACATAATTTCACGAGCCGAAGGCGAGTGAAATTAAAACTTTCAAAGTGTCACTCGGGAAAAATTCAATAATTTCAGAGCTCTTGTGCAATTACTACTGATAATTTTTTCACTAACTATGTATTCAGTGATTGTAATAATTTATATGTACAACAAAAACTAATACTCAATCGAGAAAAAAAGAAAAATTGTTAAAGTGATTTTTTAATAATATATTGTTACAATGGAACGCTTACAATTTTGAACATCCTTAACAACAAAATACTTGGATCACAGAATATATTATACTGATGTATTATCTGCTTGGATCTTCCACAAATAATACACAATAAATATAACTTTTTATTAAGTTCACGTGTTAAATCAATTATTTTTATCAAATACACTATATAATTAGGTACAGTCGGAAAAATGAAAGAATACCCATGAACGAACATATAAAACACGCTGTATTTTCCTGTCACCGTATTACAAAGGAAATTGTCCAGTGCAAGTACATGTAACAATAATTATTACATGTACTTTCGCTGGCCAATTTTTTGTGTGACACGGTGACAGGAAAATACAGCGTGTTTTATATGTTCGTTCATGGGTATTCTTTTATTTTTCCGACTGTATCAATATTATTTAATCAACAACTTATAATAATCCCGATGCCATGTCAAATATTTAAAATTGTCACTGATTGTCACTGTCTGACTGACAATATGCTGACAATATTCTATTCTACTGAGTGAGTTGTAAGACAAAGATAGATTTGGAAAATATTACCACGGACATTGTGTTCATTTTTTTCGAATCCTGAAAAAACCAATAAATATTTTTGAAAAATTTAAACGCAGAATGAAAGACCAAATTATTACCAAGGGCCGAAAGTCCCTTAGAATAAATAAAAAGTTTATTTTGAATGAGGTATTTGAAATTAAAAATCACCCTAAATTTTCTCTTAGTTTTTCATCCCTGTAACTTATTAAAATAAACATTATAGAAGTTCTCAGGGACTTTCGGCCCTTGCTAATAACGTAATCTTTCATTCTGCGTTTAAATTTTTCAAAAATACTTATTAGTTTTCTCAGGATTCGAAAAAAAATGAATCCCCTTTTGAATAGCATTGCAGCCGAAAATACGTACCCATCCCCTTAAAACACGCAAATTTCGCATTTTCCTGAACTGACTTCAAACGTAAGAAATCTTCGGATTTCTATTGTTTTTAATTCTATTATATTCCAATATAGTAAGCGTTTATTGTCTTTCTAGTACATAGTCCCCTTCAGTTCCGCTCTCCCTATCCACTATCCACCCATGCCAACGGGTACACATAATCCATCTTCAATTAACAAAGAACTGTCGGTCATGTGCTGAGAAATGGATATCATTTGTTATGATCGTGGACCACTTGCTTTTCTCATGGCTAATGGCCGATTTCGAGCGCGGGCGTTACTTTTTATCGCTGATACGCTGATCGTGGTCTATTAGTTTCTAGTTTGGGATTAGGTTAATGCTTTTCCGTTCTTGTTCTTATTATTCGTCTTTTTCTTTGTTTCGTAAGCCACGACGGCTGATACGATTGATGCGGTCAGGTCCCGTTACAACTTTTCAAGTTTTATACACGTTGGTACTTTCGTGAAGAAATTGTTTGTGATCGTTTCCTGTATTCACTTCGTAACAGCTACCGAATTAATCAACGAAATAATTAGTTTTTCTACCGTTGCTTAATGATTGTTTTTACGTGAAATTGGCAAAGAAAAGTTAATAACATTTAGGTACTGAGGACTGTCAATTTTATCGCTTTTGAGCAATGAATCTTGTGTTCTTAATAGTAAAAACATCTTTGAATCGGCAAATTGAAGTTTAAATAATGGTTAATTACGTTTTCAATTAAATTATAAAAATGTTTTTGGAATTCTTGACCTCTGTCATGTCAGTTAAGCTGTAAAATAGAAGGGCAATGTTTTTTCTGCACCATTTTCATTTATTTTGATAAGTCAACTTTAGGTAGGGTCACAATCAGTAGGGTATAATAATAATTCTGGGTTACATAAATAAACCAGGTTTGTGGTAACTTAGGGGAGTTTTCTGACACGTGGGTTATCTTAAATCATTCTTCTCATCAGACTTCTCATTCCGACGAGTCAACTAGAGGAAATCCGCTAACTGCATCCCTCGTCTAGTAAACCTAGGCAAAACGAACAGGTTCTATGATGAACCATTATTGGTAACTGGACAAAAGAATTTCTGATAATTGTTCGCCTATTGCACCAAAAAATGGAACAACTATTGGTACTATGACTCTGTCTCGATATCGTGTAGCAGTCATTGTCTCATTAATTAAGACGACTAAGTCCGTGCGACTGTCAAAACATATGCCTCCCCACACGCAAACGGATCCACCTCCAAAAAGAGTGGTTGGGACTCTCAGATTCTCATTGTAACGCTGTCCTCTTTCCCTCCACACCAATATTCGGCTATCATTCGTATACAAACGAAATCTGGACTCGTCGCGCTACCCATCCACGACTAACTAGGGAGCAGCGTGCATGCAGATATTGCTGGGCGATGGAACACTATCAGTGGAATTTCGAAAATTGGAGGAATTGTCTCTTTAATTCCTCCAATTTTCGAAATTCCACTGATAGTGTTCCATCGCCCAGCGATATCTGCATGCACGCTGCTCCCTAGTTAGTCGTGGATGGGTAGCGCGCCATCTAGCCCTTAAATTGGATGCAGGTAACCGTCTTCTGACAGTTTGACTAGAAATCGCTCGTCCAGTGGCATGCCTGAAGATACTGTGAATTCTGGAAGCCGTGAATGTTGTGTTTCTTCTTGCCGTCAGAACTACAAAACGGTCTTGCCGACAAGTTGTAGATCGTTCTCTTCCTCCTCCATGCCTGTATGTTGCAGATCCAGTTGCTACATACCGATTCCATGCACGACTTATCACACTTTGCGACACATTTAGCCTCATAGCAACCTCTTGTTGAGTTATGCCTTGTTGGATCCAACGAACTAATTGCTCGAGCTGCACTAGTTCTAAACGTCTTTGCGGCATAATGTTTTTGTGATAAATAGATTTCTTGACTTATTGACAACTGGTAAAGCCAATACAAGCACTTTTATACGAATGATATATTCATGTTTGGAACAACACTTCTCTCTTTGTACGAGATAAGGGCCGATAAGAATAGGGAGAAAAAAACCACATGCAAAAAATATTGGCAATAAAGATAGCATATAGAGTATAGTACAGACAATTATTTTAAAAATAGTTTTATATGTTAATTTTAGGAATTTTAAAATTATCCACTTCAATTGTTGAGTAGTGTATACGATGATGAGCGGTTGCGTTTGTTTCTATGTTAACTTGAACCGCGGCGGTTGGGTTTTTCAGGTAAACCGCGACGTCGACGTTGGCAAGCGGCTCTCATATGGACTAAGGGTATGAGTCACTTCTCATTCCGACGAGTCAACTAGCGGGAATCCGCTAACTTCATCCCTCGTCCTTCCTCAGTGTCTGGCCATTAACACTGCAAGAGGTCAGACAATATTTTTTAATAGAGGGAGTTGAAATTCGTAGGTCTTCGAAATAGGAGTAAACCGAGGCAAAACTAACAGGTTCTATGACGAACTATCATTGGTAACTCGACAAAGGACTTTCTGATATCGTCGATTTAGATACCAAAAAACATTTTTTGGATTTGCAAATCCGTAAGATAAGATAAAAAAAAAATATTTACATGAACTGAATTGGATACACACGAAAGTAGTATATTCTACCAAGGTATCCAATAAAATAAAATGAGATTAAATTTACAACACCCTTAAAGCCATATGGGTTTTGGGTTGGGATAACAAGATCTAAGATCGACATGAACCAAACAAAACAAAAAGAACATAATATCCTATTCGATTTTGGTATTACATTATTATATAGTAAAAAATTTAATTTTATGTCGAAATGAAATACGACATGAAACATTTGGTAAAGGGCACGTTAAGATGCTTTTAAATTAAACTAAAAAAAAAAATAATTTATATAATTTTTATTATTAACCTAGTAAAACACTTCAAAGAACTGGGGTGTGAGCCAAACTGAGTTGCTCTGGAGATCAATCGTGCAGAGTCTCCTACACTATTTCCAGAGGCTCGTCTCTTCGTGACAACATTCGAAGTATGTAACCAAAAAGATATACAATTGGAATATGGAAAACATCCACTATCCCTCTTGACCACAGCGGGACAATTCCAGCCTGTTAGTCAACACCACAAACATCAAAAAAAGTTGTCGAGGCAGCTCTAAAAATTTAATACGCGTCACTCTTCCTGAAGGGAACGAGGCACTCGGGGGCGGTTTTGCCGAAGCAATGTGATATTCTACGTACTACGTTACTAGGGCACCAGTGCTTTACTGACCTCACCCCCAAAAAAATTGGAAGAGAAACGAATAATTTCCAGGATAAAGTTCGCGTTAGCGCAACTTTTCCTTTATCACGGGCCACGCAGTGATTGGAAGGTCGACTAACAAAATTAGTAACGCATGCAGATTGCAGTAGGTTTCTCAGGACGAGGATTAATATGTGCAAAATCAGCCCTTTGAGATAACAGTCTCCAAAAATGAAGAACCTGACCAAGGAAAGAGCAGTTAAGAAGAAACTGATCCATGAAGGATATGGAGCAAAAATTATGATGTTCGCCGAAAAAGTTCGCCGGGGAATCACCGGACCGGGGAATCAACAGACCGGGTTTCAAGATCTTGAAATTTCTTGAGTCAAGACAAGACACAAGATGTCAAGAAAACGCCAAGACAAGATTTTTTAAAATTTCTTGGATATTTCTCAAGACAAGACAAGAAGTTGTTATCAAGACAAGAATTCTTGTTTTGTCGACCCCTAGGTGGAGTGTTCTTTTATATTATGTAAAAAAATTGGTAAAGTTCTATTGGGTTAGGTTTTGTTGTGCTTGTGCAAGGTTAAAAAAAATAAGATTGCAAAATTATTATACGAAATCTATTGAATTGATTTTAATATAATTTGCAAAATGTAGTCGTTTTTGCATAGATCCGTCCTGGTCTACTAATGTGTCTTTTTCCCAGAGATATATTAACAATAGATCAAGCTAGTCAGTCAGGCATGTAGATTGCAGTAGGTTTCGCAGGACGAGGATTAATATGTGCAAAATCAGCCCTTTGAGATCACATTCTCCAAAAATGAAGAACCTGACCAAGGAAATAGCAGTTAAGAAGAAACTGATCCATGAAGGAAATGGAGTAAAAATTACGTGTTTAAGAAATAATACCTAATATTTAAAAGGGACTAGTGTAATACTGCCATCTTAATAAAAATGGCAGTATTACGTTTGTATTTATAAATGATAAACGCCACATTTTGAAAAATTTATTAAACAATAATATTTTCCATAGTTTTTTAATCTTATTGAAGAGAACCAAAAATTTGTTATAGAAATAAATTTTTTCGGTTAGAGATTATTCTTATTAAAGAATTTAAATATCTAGGAGCAACACTCACAAATGACAACAAATTAGAACGAGAAGTTGAAACGAGAATAATGGCAGGAAACAGATCTTTCTTTACAATGCAACATCTAATGAAGTCAAAACTTCTTTCACGAGGTGCAAGAATCCAGATATATAAGACCATAATACGACCAGCAGTCGCGTATGGAAGCGAAACATGGACGCTAACAAAAAGAGAAGGAAATAAATTGCTGGTGTGGGAACGTAAAATCCTTCGAAAGATATATGGCCCTTGCAGAGACAGCGTGACAAACGAATGGAGGCGCAGATACAATAACGAGCTAGAGTCTCTATTCATAAAAGAAAATGTAGTCAGATATATAAAGGCCAACAGACTCAGATGGGAAGGGCATGTGATACGCAGTAACGACAATCGCCTTATAAACAATGTGTTCTGGGAAAGGCCAGATGGAAGAAGGTCTGTAGGGCGGCCTAGAAAAAGGTGGAAAAATGCAGTCAAAGAAGATCTAGAGTCTAGAGAAAATGGGAGTGCGACGATGGGAATTAGTGGCACAGGACCGACAAACATGGAAGGCAATAGTAAACGCGGCAAAGACTCACGAAGAGTTGTAGCGCCATTGATGATAATGAGAGATTATTCTAAGGGTAAAAGTGGGGGCAACTTATAACTTGAAAATCGCTCTCCTGAAAAGTTTGCTTTTCTCAAAAGTAGCAGTGTTTATCTAGGGTGCGATATGTTATCCTGTAAACTATTTTCTGTTATTTATAATCTTACTGCTTTCTGTTATTAATTATTTGAACCTAATGTTTATTAGACCAGGGCTGATCTGTGAAAAAACGTCTATTTTTGGATGTGCGAGGTGGCATTCGGATTTTTGCAGATAAAGTTAGGTGACAACTTCAACAATAATAATTGACTTATGCTCCTTCTTAAATATGCCCCGAACATTAATAAAAAAAATTAAAATATTTAAAAATTTCGAAAAACATCGATTTTTTTCTAATTTCTTTGCTTATTTTAAAACGATTCACTTTGGAACAAAGTTGTAGGAAAATAAGATAAAGATATTTAAATTTTGTATGATTAACGACTGGTTAAAAATGTCTTAAATTATTACCCTTTCTGCAAAATACCAATAAATACAAAATAAGGGGGCAAAATAAGCCTGTTTTTATTCAATGTTTTTCAACCACTTTGGATAAACTTAGAACTTTCATAATTTGCTTAGAAAATTCTTACAACATACTTAAATCATTCACCAAATTTCATTAAAATCGACCAGATAGATTTTGCAGAACAATTTTGCAATCTAAATTTTTTAAAAAAAGTTTAAAAACTTTCTGAAGAAAAAGTAGACCATTTAGAAGTTTGCTAGTTTTTTTACATATAAAGAGGTTCTCTACCTATTTACTACAGTTTACAGAATTAAAATCGGATTATTTAAGCGGCCTCAGCACTGTTTTAAAGTTATAAACAATTTTTTGGCCTATAAACAAATACAGTGAGAACGTTTGAGTTGGCATAAATTAATTTTCTCGAGAATAGGCGTCTCTAGAGATAAACCCCGAAACAGGTCGATTTTTATTTTTAAATTCTAATTTTTTGGTAGGTATATATATCATACTAGTGACGTCATCCATCTGCACATGATAACGTAATCGATGATTTTTTTAAATGAGAATAGGTGCCGTGTGATAGCTCAATCGAAAGGCTATTCAATTTTGTATTCACTAATATAAACATTAACATTATTGTTTATACAGGGTTTGAATTAAAAAAAATTTAATTAAATTAATTCCAATATTTAGATTACGTCATCACACTCAGATGGATGACGTCACTAGTATGATATTTATGCCAAAATATTATAATTTAAAAATAAAAAGTTGATCTGTTTCGGGATTTATCTCCAGAGTCGCCCATTGTCAAGAAAATGCATTTATTCCGACTCAAACGTCCTCACTGTATTTGTTTATAAGCCAAAACATTGTTTATAACTTTAGAACAGTGCTGAGACCGCTTAAATAATCCGATTTTAATTCTGTAAAGTGTATTAGATAGGCAGAGAACCTCTTTAT
Organism: Diabrotica virgifera virgifera; assembly: GCF_917563875.1. Taxonomy (NCBI): domain Eukaryota; kingdom Metazoa; phylum Arthropoda; class Insecta; order Coleoptera; family Chrysomelidae; genus Diabrotica; species Diabrotica virgifera. The sequence continues at coordinate 238,677,815 of NC_065446.1, read as the reverse complement.
ATGAAAAAAAAATTAGCAAACTTCTAAATAGTTTACATTTTGTTCAGAAAGTGTTTAAAAAATTTGAACTTTTTTAAAAAAATTTAGATTGCAAAATTATTATGCAAAATCTATTAGGTCGATTTTAATGAAATTTGGTGGACGATGTAAGTATGTTGTAAGAATTTTCTAAGCGAATTATGAAGGTCTAAGTGCAATCAAAGTGGTTGAAAAACATTGAATAAAAACAGTCTTTTTGCCCCCTTATTTTCTATTTATTGCTATTTTGCAGAAAGGGTAATAATTTAAGACATTTTAAACTAGTCTTATATTATATAAAATTCAATTGTCTTTATTTTCTTTCCTTACGACTTTGTTCCAAAATGAATCGTTTTAAAGTTATAAGCAACGAAAGGAGAAAAAAATCGATGTTTTTCGAAATTTTTAAATATTTTAATTTTTTTATTAATGTTAAGGGCATATTTGAGAAGGAACATAAGTCAATTATAATTATTGAAGTTGTCACCTAACTTTATCTGCAAAAATCCGAATGCCACCTCTCACATCCACCTCAAAACAGATCCGCCCTGGTCTATATATCCGTATTTCCTTCGAACATAAACCTGCAACGACTACTTCGATTACAAAATAATTGCCAAGGTAACGTTCCGAGTCGCGAAAAGAAAACAGAAAAGAAATATCTCCTCAGCTCTGCTTTCTATTTTTCTAGCATTCCCATTAATAATATATAAGTAGAGATGTTCTAGAAAAGCGGTATAATTGTATTTTCACTAAAAACGGACTTGGAAAAACCTCCACTTGGGATATTCGTTCTCGGGCAACGAGTTTAAAGCAAGAGACGGCTTATTCGACACACAAATTTCCCTTAAGATTTCCCGGTGTACTTTTCCAATTAGCGGAAAAACCGGAAAGGAATCGAATGCGATTCCGGCGACAAACAAAAGAAGAATATCTTTCCACGGCCATTCGATTTGTCTTTACGCTCCGATGGCGAAGAAGCAGTAATCTGGAGGCAGAATTAGGCATTTGAAAAGGCGAAAAGAAATAAAAGAGCTTCCAAATGGACTGATTTAACAATGTTTCTCGAGAGCCGGGAGACAATTTAAATTTAAATTTATAAAAGCCAAAATTGTCAGAGGAATTTGGAACGGCAGTAGCTAAGGTCAAGGTGAAGAGTAATCAAGATGTAAGGATAAGGCTTTTCAATAATAACGATTGCGAAATTTTTTTACACAAAAGTTTAGGAAAGTTTTAATATTTAATACCAGACAAAAATGGACCTATTTTCAACCCAACTTCTTCTTTTGGTGCCTATTCGGTTCGAATATTGGCGATCATTCTTTCTATAATTATTTGATTAACTAAAGCTTTAAATAGATTAGTTGTTGTTGTGGAGAACCATTTCCTCATATTCTTTAAACATGATATTCTTCTTCTCCCAATTCCTCGCTTCCCGATTACTTTTCCTTGAAGGATTACCTTCAGTAATCAAACACAGAGAATATCAGAATTAGACCAGTGCAGATAGCTCTAAAATGGACCAAAAAAATAAAAAATTAATAGCAGGATGAGACCAATTCCAAATGAAAGTACACATATTAGATAACATGTGGAACATTTTTCACCAAATCTGGATGAGGGGAACATGGGTTGGGGGAGCGTGTTTAGGGGTGAAAACGGTTAATTACGATTTGCGGCAAAACGGCACAACCTATCGAAAAAAGTTAAATCGCAAAGTTGTAGGCAATAAAAAGATCTACAACTTTTGTAAATAAACATTTTTCACATAACCTCAAAATATCCGAGAAAATCGGAAAATTCGATGTTTTTGATTTTATTTTTTTTTGCTCCCTGAAAAAATTACCAAGTATGGTGGAAACTTACTTCTTTCTGTCCCAAACACGCTGTAATTTTTCTGTATAAAAATATTTTTTAAAACTCTTGTTTTTTATGTTTAAGGGAAAATGTAAGCATTTTTTCAATTGAAAAATCTCCCGAAATTTTTTTAGCTTTTTTAAAGAAGTTGGCATTTTTTTTTGTTTATTGAAACCTCTATTTTCTGATGGTGTAAAAAAATATATACGTTACCGTGGAAAATTTTGTCACAAAAGGCAAAAATCGGAAATTTATTTTCAACCTCTCACCATTTTCCGATTCTCAGACGTAATATAAGTTGCATAGCGAGCAGGCGCGGCGCGGCGTCTGGCTGGGCTGCACCTACGCGCTATGCAACTTACATTACGTCTGAGAATCTGAAAATGGTGAGGGGTTGAAAATAAATTTCCGATTTTTGGCTTTTGTGACAAAATTTTCCACAGTAACGTATTTATTTTTTTACACCATCAGAAAATAGAGGTTTCAATAAACAAAAAAAATGCCAACTTCTTTAAAAAAGCTAAAAAAATTTCGGGAGATTTTTCACTTGAAAAAATGAAAAAAACAAGAGTTTTGAAAAATATTTTTATACAAAAAAATTACAGCGTGTTTGGGACATACAGAGGTAAGTTTCCACCATATTTGGTAAAAAAATTTTTTTTTTTCAGTGAGAAAAAAAATAAAATCAAAAACATCGAATTTTCCAATTTTCTCGGATATTTTGAGGTTATGTGAAAAATGCTTACTTACAAAAGTTGTAGATCTTCTTATAGTCTATAACTTTGCGATTTAACTTTTTTCGATAGGATGTGCCGTTCTGCCGCAAATCGTAATTAACCGTTTTTACCCCTAAAAGCGCTCCCCCAACCCATGTTCCCCTCATCCATATTTGGTGAAAAATATTCCACATGTTATCTAATATATGTACTTTCATTTGGAATTGGTCTTATCCTGCTATTAATTTTTTATTGTTTTTTTGCTATTTGCACTGGTCTAAATGTGATGTACCTAGGGCATAAAACATCCACCCTCAGATCTGTTTAGCCAAAGCATGGCTGTTGACCAAGTGGGTACTATTAGAAATATAAGATAATAAGAGGTACAAATAAAAGTAAACTATTTTTATTTTAACCGAACCGTATTATTACAATAATATACAAAGAAATTCAGATGTTTCCTTTACAAAATATTCTAACAGACTAAATACCAAAAACAGAAATGCCACTGTTCTCACATCCATAAATATGTAATTTGACACTTTTTCGCAATTCTACGCAAGAGGTATATCGAATTGACCTTTATGCATTCGGAGAAGTGGCCGCCCATGCAGAAAGACTTCATGTGTTTATTCAAGGCTTAACAAAAAAAAATAATTTATAGTTGAGTATTAAGTAAATTACATACATACAGGCGATCAAACAAAAGAAATAAGAGCAAGAATAGAAATAGCTAGATCAGCATTTAACAAGATGAAAATATTTCCCTGTAGTCGTGACATAAATCTTGATCTGAGAGTGCGTATGCTGCGGTGTTATATCTTCTCCACTTTATTATACGGAGTTGAGTCATGGACCATCAAGATGGGCAGCATTAAAAACATTGAAGCTTTTGAGATGTGGTGTTACCGTAGAATGCTACGTGTATCTTGGGTGGACCACGTGACGAATGCCGAAATTTTACGTCGGATCGGAAAAGGATGTGAAGTTGTACTTACTGTTAAAAGAAGAAAGCTTGAATACTTTGGCCATGTTATGAGAGGTGACAAATACTCGCTGCTGAGACTGATCATTCAGGGTAAAATCAGGGGTAAGAGAAGTATCGGTAGGCGCAGAATATCTTGGTTAAGAAATCTGAGGGAATGGTTCGGCTGCAGTTCCATCGACCTATTTAGGGCAGCCGCCAGTAAAATAAGAATAGCTGTGATGATTTCCAACCTCCGATAGGAGACGGACTTGAAGAAGAAGAATTAAGTAAATTCCAACAGGTAAGTCAGCCTCAATTTTGATAATAAAAAATAACCTCCATTGCCAATTATAAAGAAAATAATAATAGATAATTGCCCATTAAAGACTCTGTAATCGAAGCTTCGGTTTGTACAGTGGAACCTTTTATAAAATACACCTATTAATGTTATGGCAGTTCCGTAGATTGATCCTACAAAGAAAAAGTCCCTTGACGTGAAAGAAGAAGTAGTCACGTACGAGAATGTTCTAGATGTCATGGAATAACCCAGAAATGTCTAGTGACCTCTAGAACGTCAGAAAATCTATATGAACATAATATTATTACGTGTTTGACATTTTAGAAATAGTTGTAATTCAGCATTTAAAGTTTAAAGTTTTCATTGTGTGTACAAGTATTGTAATATTGTGTTAAAAATTCGTTTTAAAGCTAAGTAACTGTATTTAGATATGTAATAAATATGTGCTTTCTCCATGGTAAAGTAAGTTTTCATCTTCTCCGCCACTGAGATGTGCAACGCTGATTTAATTCTGTAAGGCTTCGTACATATATTTTGTGTTTTGTTGTACTTGGAAGTTTCTCTGGATGGTCATATTATTTTTATAAATTCTTATACAAAATTTACGACAAGAAGAAACCGATATTCACAAGTTTTCTGTTTTCAACAAACCTGTATAAAGACCGTTATATAAAATTAAACTAACTATATTGGTTTTTTCTTTGAAAAAGATTCAAGTAAACTTGAGATACAACATTAGCTAAATCTCTCAAACTCCAAAACACGCAACAAAGAAACAACGCAATTAATCAATTAGTTTCCATATGACTGGCGCCGTGCCGTTTTTGGCTCCCTATCTACAGGAATGTGCCACTGCCACTGAATTGAGTTGAATTCAACAAGTGCAAGCCGACTCCTCTTTTTCTCTCTTCTTTTTCTCCTGCTGTTGCCTGCCGTCTGTTCCCGCTTCGACTGTGTAGCAATGAAGTACAGGAGACAGCGAAACGTGCCAAAATAGGCAAGTCCGGAAGTTTTACTTTGCAGCACATCAAATAAGAAATACCTGTTCAAGTTTGGAATTTTCGTAATTTCTTTTTGGGAATTTGGTTTAAATATTATTTTAATGTGTATTATTTGTTTGTATTATGTGTAATCCATAATAGGATCTATAGGAAATTAGACGTAGACATCAGTAACACTCAGATGGGATTCAGAAAAGGGCTGGGTACAAGGGAAGCTCTGTCTGCAATAAACGTTCCCTCACAAAGATGCTTAGACATGAACCAAGAAATTTACACCTCTTTCATTGATTTCGAAAAGGCCTTTCACAAAGTACAGCATGAACCACTAAGGCAAGTTCTAATAAACAAAAATATAGACAGCAGAGATATTTGAGTTAAATGCAACTTATATTGGAATCAAACAGCAAATGTGAAGGTTGAGGGTAGGCTAACAGAAAAAAATCAAATCCGTCGAGGAGTCTGACAGGAATGTATCTTATCGCCACTTTTATTTAATGTGTATAGTGAAGCCATCTGTCAACATACACTCGCGGAAGAAGATGTTGGTCTGATAACAAATGGTGAGACGCTCAACAATATAAGGTATGCTGACGATACGGTTCTTTTATCGGAAACGCTAGTAGAACTACAACATCTCGTTCAAAGTCTCAATATATACTGTAACAGTTGGGACTTGAAAATTAATTTGAAAAAAACTAAATTTATGGTAATCGCCAAATCAAAAAACATCAGAGCTAATCTTGTAATAGACAATGCAGCGATTGAGCGTGTGCCATGTTATAAATATCTAGGTGCTTGGATCACAGACGATACTGATCAAACAAAAGAGATTAAATGCAGAATAGAAATTGCTAGATCAGCCTTTAGTAGAATGCGCAAACTCTTTTGCAATCGTGATATCAACATAAAGGTATGAATACGAATGCTGCGGTGTTATGTATTTTCCATCCTGTTATATGGAGTTGAGGCTTGGACACTAAAACAGTCGACCATAAAAAACATCGAAGCATTCGAGATGTGGTGCTATAGGCGCATTCTCAACATATCATGGATGGACCGCGTCACTAACACGCAAGTACTCCAAACTTTAGACAAAAGATGCAAAATTATAAATGAGATAAAAACTGGAAAGATGGAATACTTGGGGCACATTATGAGAGGTGAAAAGTACGAACTTTTAGATAGATAGATATGTTTATTGTTTCTAATGAAAAATCATACAACAAGAGGTTGAGTACAAATTATTACACATAAATAGTCGACGCTTAATGGAGATTTAGTTACAATTATTCATTTAATATAAATGAACGCAATCTGAGTGCATTAATAAAAAATGTACACAGTTCCTTAATCTCAGTGGGAGAATGGGTTGTATTTAAAAACAGAAAAAAGCTCTCGGTATTCTCTACAAATGATCGAATAAGGGGTGATCTAAAACACGAGTATAATGGACATTCCAACAAAATGTGGGAAAGAGTCTCTAATTTGTGTAAATTACATATTGAACAATTTTCAGTTTGGTCGATGTGATACGAAATCCCTTTATAATAAAATTTTATGTAAAGTTTAGAGCAAAGTCTGATTTGTGAATAAAGTCTTGTAATATATATGGGAGTTTTTATTTGTAAATAGCTTTGCGGTTGCCTATTGTGTGAGAAATGTTTATAGTACAAAGAATAGCGAGAACTTGTTAATGCTGATAAGTCATCTTGGAAGAGTTTTTCTTTCATTTTTAATAACAAACCGTTTCTTTGATGCCTCAGTAACCCCCATGATAAATTTTCCCAAGTTTCTTTTGCATCAATTTCAGAAAAATAATTTTTTAGCTGAACTACCCAGTTATAATTCTCATTATTGTCATTATTGTTACATAGCTGACGAAGACGGTTATAACAAATTCTTGGATACCTAGAGGAGTCCATAAGTAAAATTCTCTCAAGCCAATTAAGTGATATTTTAAAAATTAAGTATTTTAAGTGAACTTGGCCAACTTCTAGCATAACATAAGTATTGGGGGTATTTTTTGGTAGATGCAGCAGTCTCTTAAAGAAATTAGTTTGAATTTGTTCTAGAGTATTTGAGTAGCGCAGACCCCAGACAGATATACACTGAGAAAGACAGTTTAAAATAATGGAATTATATAATGTAATTCTCGTCTCCCATGAATTTACTATTGCATTAGACAAGAGGTTCATTACTGCTCCTATAGACTGCTTGGCTCTAGCAATCGTAGTAACGGCCATCTCTCGAAATAACGAGGAACTACTAAACGTTACACCCAGATAATTAAATTTATTAACGCCTTCAAGTTTTTGACCATTTAGTAGGAATCCTCGCTCTTTGGAGAAATGGCCACCCCTCGAGAAGACTAAGATTTTGCTTTTGGAAGTGTTTATAGTCAGTTTATTCTGTGAGGTGTAGGTTTCCAATATTCGTAATTTGCGGGTCATGTCAACTTCTGATTCTGCTAATATTATCAAATCGTCGGCATAGAGTAATAGAAGGATATCAGTATTACCATTAATATTAATTCCCTTTGCCCCTGCCTCCCTAAAAAAGGCCTCCACATCTGAAAGAAAAATTTAGAACAAAGTCGGGCTTAAGCATTCTCCTTGAAGAACACCTTCCGTTATTTTATATTGTCGTGACAATTGTGAATTTGAGCGAACCTGGAAGGTAGCCGATGCGTACAGGAATCTAATTAATCTAATAAATTTAGCGCTAATGCCACACTGAAAAAGTTTGTTCCATAACAAGATATGTTCGACTGAGTCAAATGCTCTTTGGAGGTCTATAAAAGCAGCGAAGACTTTTCTTTTCTTAAGTCGCAGTTGTAGCTGAACAGCTGAAGTGAGGGTAAATATATTATCTAGGCATCCCCTGCCTTGACGAAACCCATTTTGACATTCTGGAATAACGGAAGTATTGTCCAGCCATATCGTTAATCGATTAGATAATATCTGCGTGAATAGTTTAGTTAAACAGTTTACTAGAGCAATTCTTCTGTAATTCTCTGGATCCTCACGGGAACCTTTCTTGTGCAACATTGTTAATATAATATTAGACCAGGCTGAAGGCATAGTTTCGGTATCTAGAATACGATTGTACAAGCAATTTAAATATAATAGCCAATAATTTGGGAGGTGTTTCAAGAACTCAAATGTAATATTATCTAGTCCGGGGGCTTTGCCATTTTTGCACTGTTTTAGAGTATTGCTAATTTCTTTAAGAGATATAGGGGCGTCCAAAATAGGACAACGAACGTCAAAAAAAAGAGTATTATCGACAATTTTCTCTTGCGAAATATTATTTAAAAATAATTCCCACGTGTGAATATCTAGATTAGTTTTAACTGTATTTCCCTTAAAATACTGGATCGTTTTTCAAAAGTTTTTTTGATCGCGAACGTTACTTAAAGCCTGCGTAAAATTGTTTGTATAAGATTTTTTCTTGTTATCAATCATTGTCTTATACTGCTTTTTACTAACCAAATAAGCATTTTTATAATTTGGTAGAAAGTTGTTGATTTTTGTTATTTTCAAATTTTGCTGAACAAATTTTTTTGAGTTGTAACATTCCTGATCAAACCAAGGTTTATTATTTTTTCTGGAGTTTTTTGGAGTATTAAATAATTTTTTCGATAAGCCAAGAAGCAAAGAGGTGTTAGTAATTGTTTCAACAAGCTTTGGTATGAGTTTTCCAAGTCTGGCTCAAGCATACAGTTTAGTGAGTTTTTTAAAGTATGATAAAATGCTAATGCGTAGTTTTCATTCCAAGATGGACGAACTTTTAAGAAATATCATGGCTTCGAAATATACGTGAATGGTTCGGGTGTAGTTTGATTGAACTTTTTAGACGCGCTGCTAACAAAATCGCAGTGACCATGATGATTTCAAATCTCCGCTAGGAGTGGCACGTGAAAAAGAAGTATTATTTGTCTTTGGGTTAACGATCAGTTGTCAGAGGTAATTGAAATCAGACGTGGGGCGAGACAGGGATGCGTGTTGTCGCCAATTATTTTTAACGCTTTCCCGGAGATCTTGAAAAAGCTCTTGAGGGTGAAATAACTCCCTCAAAAAAATTTAGTTCGTAATATTGATTAACAGTGATTACTGAATAGTATTTCGTTGTCACAACAATTTAATTTGTTGTTTCAACGAACTTTTAGACATTGACGAATGTATTTGGTTATTGTCACAATGACTGAATAATAATTGTGAGAATAACTACATTACATTAATCAATAACACTCAATTTATTCAGCCAATAACTTAGTTTCGTATATTTAATAAACAGTGTTAATTCTGGCAGCAACTCACGTTCTTGATTTCGTAGATGACAAGCAATTACCTTGGTTTATCGTGACAACGTACAGATTTCATTAAAACAATGTACAAATGTTGTTAATATAGAGTAATATATGATTATTGAATAGATGTAAATTGATTGTTGTGACAACGAATGCATTAATCAATCTACTACTGCATTTAATACCCACAATCAATGCGTTCATTGTGACAATAATCGTAGTTGTTGAGACAATAAATGTTTTGCTTGACCATTTGAAAGTTAACGGCTTTTCCTCATCGTGATACCCCTAGCTTCTCTATGTTACCGTAGTGCCGAATAATAATTGCATTTCGTTTTAAAGTGTAGTCCGCAGTAGAAGGAAGTTTTTGTGTGTCTATTATCGTGAAATTTCGGTCGAATTCTTTTTAAATGTATTCATTTTTTTTTTCGAATCCTGAGAAAACTAATTATTATTTTTGAAAATTTAAATGCAAAATAAAATATTACAGTATTATCGAGGGTCTAGGTATTCCTGAGAACCTCTATAATGATTATTTTAATTAGTCACAGGGGTGAAAAGGAGAAAATTTAGTATGATTTTTAATTTCAAATAGGCATACCATTTAACAGAAACTTTTTGTTTATTCTAAGGGACTTTCTGCCCTCGGTAATAATGTAATATTTTATTCTGCGTTTAAATTTTTCAAAAATACTTATTAGTTTTCTCAGAATTCCAAAAAAAATGAATGCGTTTAAAAGAATTCGATCGAAATTTTGCACCTGCGCTCTCAAAAAGGATTAAAGTGTTATACATTTTTTTAATCACTATTTCAAACGCTTTTAAATAAGCTGTCACGTGACGTACTTTCCCATTAAAAAATCAAAGTTACGCCGCGCCTGTCACCTGAAAAGGGATCGTGTAAAGTTCGAAAAATTGATGTTATAATATACTTTGATTATTTTAAAAATCGACCTGTCCGAGCGTTTTGCTAATGTGCTAAAAATAAATAAGTTAATAAGGGGGCAGGGGGAGTGTAACACTTATTCCAGTACACTGTATAAGTGAAATCATATGAAAAATCACACAGTGTAAAGTCCTTTAGGTTAAGGACAAAAAAGGGGGATTTAAAAAATTATTATTAATCAATTAATATCATACATTGGGCTATTACATTCAGTAATTATTAATATAATAGTACATTGTTTACCGGGTAGGAAAAGCTTAACATTCCTGGACGACTGTGAAGATTGCTAAGTCGAGGCGCAAGCCGAGACTTAGCAACACAGAGTCCAGGAATGTGGCTTTTCCTACGAGGTAAACATACTATTTTTCCGCAAATCGTTTAAAATTCGACAGATATTGAGAAATTCCTAATAAAATTACTTGGGTTACTATGGAAACGTATTGAGGTTGAATTGTCAAACTTGACGCTTATAAATTTAATTGCTGGTGTTCTCGAAAGTAAAATGATAAGTGATGATGAAATTTCCATTCCTGGGACTCCTCCAGAGCTGGTTGAGGCAGTGAATACTGCTTCATTAGAATTATTGCCAAAGAAATCAAGAGAAAAGTACGAAAATGCATACAGCATACAGACGTTTTATGGATTATCGCATGAGTAAAAATACGAGTTCTTTCTCAGAAAATGTTGTAATGGCATACTTCCTAGACCTTTGTTTAAAGATGAAATCTTCAACATTATGGGCCAATTATTCAATGTTGAAGTCAACCCTTGCACTTAAACACAATGTAGATATATCTACATACTCAAAACTTCGTTCTTTATTGAAACGGCAAGCTCAAGGTTATAGGGCAAAGAAATCTAAGATTTTAACGAAGGAAGAAATTGAAAAATTTATCCAGGAAGCTCCAGATAAAGAAAATTTAATGATTAAGGTAATTTACAAGGTTTTAATTTCTATTCAGATTATAGCTTTATTTATTTTTTAGGTGGCTGTAATATTTGGTATTTCTGGGGCCTGTAGAATGGATGAGTTAGTCCGAATGACTGTACACGATATAGAAGACTTAGAATCTAAGCTTTTAATCAGCATACCTGATTCGAAAACCAACAAGCCAAGATCATTTGTAATTAATCAGATCTACTTGAATGTTTATCGAAAGTATGTTTCGTTAAGACCAGAAAATATGAACAGTGATCGATTTTTCTTTAAATATCAAAGCGGAAAGGGTTGTAGACAAGTGGTAGGAATTCATCAATTTAGAAAAATGCCCAAAATAGTTGCTACTTATTTGAACTTGGTAAATCCGACAGAATATACTGGTCACTGCTTTCGTCGGTCTTCTGCAACAATATTGGTTGACTCTGGTGCCGACATAACTAGTTTAAAGAGGCATGGCGGATGGAAGTCATCAAACGTTGCTGAAGGATATATCGAAGAATCGCTTAACAATAAGGTTGAGGTGGCAAATAAAATTTTCACAGTACAAAATATTCAACAAAATGACCCTTCCACCCTGCATGTTGTCCAAAATGTTTCTCATAGTTCTAAGAGTGTTCCTCCAATGTTCAATAATTGTACTAACTGTCAAATTACTGTAAATATAACAAATTGATCTTAAAAATGTATTCAGCAATGACTTGATGTTTTCAAAATATAAATTAATTCCTTATAAGCAATGTGTTTTCTATCATTTATGTAGAACACTAACAACTGTACGGAAATATCATTTCCTTACAGTAAGGAAATGACATTTCCTTACAGTAAGGAAGTCCTGACTTTTTCTTCAAGAAATTTTGACAGGAATGTCAAAATTTCCTGGCGATTTGCGGAAAAATACGTTCATAGTAGGAATGAACGAAACTGATTGTAAGAATGAATAGAATTGATTGTAAGAAAAACCATATTTATTGTGGGAATGAACGGAATTAATTGTAACAATAAACGGAAATAGTTGTAGAAATAAACGAAATACGTTAGGAGAAATAACACTGTTATTGACACAACGAATAGTCTTCGTCGGTAAATTAACGACGTTGTTGTTTCAATAAATAGTGTTCGTTGACTCAGTGAACAGAGTTCGTAATACCAATAAAGTGATATTATGGTATACATAATGAATGTTCATCCATTCAATAAACGTAAAACATTGGTTCAACGAACGAAAATAATGAATTGATGAACATCGTTTTGTTGTCCCAATAAAACCAAGAATTGGACAAATTTTAAGTATTGCGTTTGTTGTCTGAATTAACATTTTTATTGATATTACGTACCTTTTTCGTTGAGTGCTGGAATAAAGGTAAATGGAGTTCCCATTAACAACATTAAATATGCGGATGACACTGTTATCTCAGCCGAAAATATTGGGGATCTTCAGGGGCTGACGACCAGAATAGCGGAGTTTGGACAAGAATGCGGTCTAACAATGAATGTCAAGACAAAGTTTATGAGATAATCGAAAAATCAAAGAAATAATGAGAATCTCTTCATAAACGGATCCAATGTCGAACGAGTCGACCAATATGCATATCATCTAACAATGATCAACTCCACAGGTGATTACTTCCAAGAGACCAAAATCAGAATAGAAAAGGCTAGAGCAAATTTTAAAAAATGAGGAAAGAGCTCTGCACAAGCGATGTGAAGTTGGAGCTAAGAGTTAGGTTGGCTAGGTGCTATGTTTTCTCGACTTTGTTTTGCGGAGTGGAAGCTTAGACCTTGACTACGGTCTTCTTCTTCTTCTTCATGTGCCTTGTCCGTAGCGGACGTTGGCTATCATCACAGCAATTTTAATTTTGTTTGCGGCGTTCCTGAATAACTCGATTGATGTTAGTCCAAACACAGTTGAATACGGTATCAATAAAAATACTGGAATCATTCGAGTTATGGGTGTACAGAAGAATTCTGAAAATATCGTGGACAAAACACGTCACAAACAAAGAGGTTCTGAGAAAGATGAATAAAGAAATGGAAATCTGAAATACCATCAAAACAAGAAAATTAGAATACCTTGGACACATTACACGTAGAGAGAGATACAACTTGGTCCAATTGATCATACAGGGAGAGATTCAAGAAAAAAGAAGAAAAGGGAGACACAGAATATCATGGCTGCGGAACCTGAGAGAATGGTACGGATGTACATAAAATAAACTTTTCAGAGCAGCTGTCTCTAAAATACGAATAACTATGATGATTGCCGACCTCCGTCGCGGAGATGGTACTTAAAGAAGATTTGTTTTTATAATGCATACTATTACAGAGGCAGAAATGATGATCGCAACCAATCTACTAAAAGATGAGAAAGCTCAAAACGTGATTATTTTCACTCAGTCCACAAAACACTTTTTTTTAGAACCATCTGTCCAATGAAGAACTATTAAGAAGATTACATTAAACACTCCAAAAATGCAAGCTCTAATATCTAGGCCACATAATTCGAAATGACCACATAAATTATGATGTATTTAAACTAACAATGCAAGGGAAAATACCTGGCAGATGAAGTCCTGAAAGAAGAACAATCTGCTAGTTAAAAACATTTAAGATATTTCAAAAAACATTATAAAACTTTTCTGCGCCTTTGTCAATTAAGTAAGCCATCCAAGAACATCGTCAAGCTTTGCGTCTGGTAAAAGTTACCGTCAAAGAAATGAGTGGCAGTATTATTTATTAATATTTAACAATATTTTCTAAAACATACGTAAAGCCGGATCCACATCAATAAAAATTTATGCTGTGCGTTGTATTTGACACAAATTTGCTCGTGTGCGTTGAAATTTTTGTTGGCGTGGGCTGTGCGTCGCAAGGATTTATGCAAAAATATTATCGTGACGAATAACACACGCTATCCGTCGTGCTGTCGGTTTTTCAGTCGCCTTCAAAGAAATTTTCGCTGCACAGCGATGTTAGTGTGGACTTGATTATCCACTTGTCGCTAAATGGATTCGGCGGTACAACACACAAAATAAATATTTACGTCGTAAAAATACTTGACCAGATTTAAATTTGTGCCGCAAATATTTTTCTGTATTTTACAATACAACACACACACACACACACACACAATTTTTTATTGATGTAGATCCGCCTTAAGAATAAGCACTGAACTTTAAGAAAAGCAAGAACTATGTTTAACTACTTTTAGCACCTGGTACATATGAATTGGTCCTCGGCCCAAGCTAGCAAGTATGCATATAATCAAAGTATATATTAATACATACTACGTTATTCTACAGAGTGAGTCTGTAATTTGGAATAAATTCAAGATCTCAAATACTAATCGTTTTTTTGAAAAATGCTCAGACCCGTCAATTAGTATTTCAAATTGTCATTTTTGACATACAATAATAATGTATACAGGGTGTCCCAATTTAGAGATATGACGTCATCGTTGATTTTCTTAAATGGCAACACTGTCATTTTGATAGCTATTTTGATAGGGTGTGTAAAGTTATACATAACTGCAAAATTTCAAAATTTTATTCCCTACCATTTACAAGATAATAAAAAATAACAAAGTTATGAAAAACACGTACGTAATCAAATAATAATTGAATTTAATTATTTCAATTAAGCAAATGCTCATAACTCATAATGTTGCCCATTGACTATCTGACAGTACAGACATTTGCTTAATAGAAATAATTAAATTCAATTATTATTATTTGATTACTTGTTTTTCATAACTTTGTTATTTTTTATTATCTTGTAAATGGTAGGCAATAAAAATTTGAAATTTTGCAGTTATGTATAACTTTACACACCCTATCAAAATAGCTATCAAAATGACAGTGTTGCCATTTAAGAAAATCAACGATGATGTCATATCTCTAAATTGGGACACCCTGTATACATTATTATTATATACTAATCGACGGGTCTGAGCATTTTTCAAAAAAACAATTAGTATTTGAATTATTGAATTTATTCCAAATTACAAACATAACTTTGTTATTGTTTATTATCTTGTAAATAAAAGGTAGAAAATAAAAATTTGATATTTTGCAGTTATGTATAACTTTACACACTCTATCAAAATAGCTGTCAAAATGACAGTGTTGCCATTTAAGAACATCAACGATGATGTCATATCTCTTTACCCTGTATACATTATTATTGTATGTCCAAAAGGACAATTTGAAATACTAATCGACGGGTCTGAGCATTTAAAAAAAAACGAGTAGTATTTGAGATATTGAATTTATTCCAATTTACAGACTCATTCTGTATACATTTTACTTGGTAAGAAAATAAGTAATGTCTAGGGGCCATGTGATTTTGCTCTATTATATTTACTGTTGTCTGTAAAATAGGTTTCAGGGACCCTCTTTCTTTTCTCGAAGAGATGTCGCTAGAGCGTCTTAAAAGTTGATTTTTAATTATTTTTGAAATTCCACTTAAATACGCAGTTTATTTTCGTCTTGGTTCAGGTGTTCACATAGCCCTACTGACGACATCTAAGAGACAGAAACAGCTGACTAGGGATGGTGAATATCCTCTGAATAGAAAGGAAACATAAACTGCGTTCACTTTTAAAAATATGTGACTTCCTTCTCGAAAATCGCTTTCAAAAAATAAGTTTCTCAAAAACTGAATGGATAAGTCTCAAAAAAAGAACGAATAAAACGAAGTAGAGCATATTATGACGCAACCAGAAACTTTTCTACTTTAGTAACAAATAACTGTTTGAATCACCACTGTAAGTGTCAGACCTCCTGAGGGTATCCATAAAATGTTATTTTAGTAGGAAAGTCGCAATAAAATAGAAGCTAGAAACAAAGAAGGAAAAAAACAATTATTTTCAATTTAGTTTCTTCACTATTTTATAGAGAAACTTTTTTTACCGAATTATGGAACATTTTCTACATTTTAGCTGACTCGAGCACTCCTGATTGGCCTAGGAGAGGAATAGCAGGACACAGGAGACAGACAGGAACTTGTTACGTGGATTTGGCAACTCGAGCGTGATCGCTAGTCACTCGGGAACGTCTTGTACATCTGTCTCTTTCTTCGGATGGTGTCTGTAGCACTCCAGGGGGATGAAAAATGCGACAAGTCACTGGGTAACTAAATCTTGTTAGGTTATTAGAATAAAATAACGCAATGAGATCCAAATGTTGGCTGACGGATACGGTTAAACGAAAATTGTTGGGTTTCCTTGAATTAAATAAAAATATGAATTTTTGAACCTATGTAATAGGAGTTTAAGGTTAAATATAGGTGTAAATATTTGGATTTAGATATAAAACACGAGGTATTGGCATGCGATCGAATAAATCTTTTTAAAAACGAAAAAATAGTTTTCCTGGATAAGCAAATAATATCCTTCATCTTCTTCTTAGCCTTCTATCGTCCACGTTTGGACATAGGCCTCTCACAACTCCTTCCCTCGGTCTCTATCATGGGCAACATATTTCCAATTTGTTCCGCCTATTTTTTTAATATCATCAACCCATCTCATTTGTGGTCTTTCTCTCGGTCGTTTACTTTAGTAAGCTCTCCAGTGTTGTATTGTTGCATTCCAACGTTGGTCTTTTGTCTAGCAGTGTGACAAAGTCTAGTGTGTGACAAGTGTGTGTCTAGCCTGCGAAGCTCCATTTAAGTTTGGCAATTTTTGTTGTTATGTCCTCGACTTTTGTTTTTGATCTTACCCAGTCGTTTTTTTCTCTGATAGTCGTATACCTAACATTGCTCTTTCTGTGGTGGTTAGTTTATTCATATTTGCCTTGGTTATGGTCCAGGTTTAACATCCATATTTCACCATAGGAAGGATGCACTGGTTGAACACTTTGCTTCTCAAGTATTGGGGTATTTTGCGGTTTTTAAGTATCTAACTAAGCTTTCCAAATTCTGCCCATGCCAGTCTTGCTGTCCTAGTAATTTCCGCACTTTGGTTCTCTTTGTCAGGTTTTTTCCTGAACTTCTCCAGGATTCCTGGAAATTTTCTATCTCACTGTCACTTATAGTTATAGGTCTGAGGTCATCTGTGCTTGTAATTATTTTTGTTTTTCTCATATTCAATTTTAGGCCGACGCGCGACGTATTGGGAGCTGCCTGCGAGTTCCTCCATCATAATTTGCAGTTACTCGAATGAGCTCGCTACAAGCACAATGTCGTCAGCGAATCAGAGGTGGTTTAGCTTATTGCCATTAACGTTAATGCCATAGGTTGACCAATTTGTCGTTTTGAAGACGTCTTCTAGGGCTACGTTGAACAGCAAGCAAATACATAATATTCAGGGATGCCAAATTACTTTTTCTTGTAGAAACAATTGGTTTGGAAGACCTTTCTAATTTACAAATTTTTTTTTCATAATAGTTTAAAATAATACGAAATTGAACCAAATTCTCAAACATTTAGAAATTGTGCCAAAAATATAAAAATCAATTTCAATTAAAATTCTGTCAGTTAAGGGAAAACGTTAAGTTAAAATGCGTTTTTAACACCAAATTAGAACAAGGTACAGTTGAGAATTAGTTGTCACATGTCACATTTATGATCTTGGCACAAGAAACGAAAGAGGAGAAGGGCAATCCAATTTATATTTTCAATTGCATTCAAGAAGGCTTTATACATGGAAAGCACCCGATGATACCCCAGGGGAAATCATAAGAAAGAGTATTGTAGTGTTGCCCAAAATCGGTCTTGGCCTTGCAGTCTTGGTCTTGTTCTTGCATTTCCGCAAGACCAAGACCGCTTAATTTTAGCAAGACCAAGACTGACCCCTGACCCTGCAAGATTTGAGCAAGAACAAGACTAACCCTGCGAGACTCTTGCGTCTTGCAGTTAGGACCGAGTGTCGTTTTAGGGAGTATAGTAGTTCGGGTATATGCTTAGATGCAGAGACTCTATCAGACGCAAAAAAATATGTAACAAAAATTTGTAAAATTGGACTTATGCGCATTACGAACAATACCATAAGCATACACAGCGAATCAAAATATACAATAAAAGAACACTTGACACATTTGATACGTACTCAGAGGTCATAAGTAGAATGTAAAAATAAAACATTTTGAACATTATTTCCCAGCAGACGATTCCTTCGCTCTGAAATTGTATCGAAACATTTTAAAAATTTATGTCATCTTAGCTTAGCTGATAAAAAATATAATACCACAAATTTTATCGGTCTAAATTATTAGACTAAACATCGTTTGTGCTGAGGGTGCCATATTTGTGAAACAAACCAAAAGTAACTATCAAACAACAGTCTATTTCTATTATATTTTAACATAATGAACAATAAGTCTCTTTCTTTGATATACAATTCTTTCGGTGTTTATGACACCGACACATGTCGCGTTGTTAATCGCGAAACAGATTATGTTACCTTTTTTCGGTGTATTATCTTTGAAAGAAATTTAAACTCATAATTCTTTTTAATCGCGCAGCAGACTACAAACACAAAATTAACAGTTTATATTTCATTGACACTTTCGCATTTTAAACTTAAAGATGAAGTCTGGTATTGGAACGGTAGGGTATTGGATTAGGGAAAGTAACAATATCCTACTTATGGTATAGGATAGTAACGAGTATAAAGAATTGTATTACTTCGTATTAATTCTTGGCCAAAAAAATTAATATAAAGATAAAGTAACAGTAACGTCAAAGCAATTGCGTACTGTTCGGTAATTTGATTTGTATTGTATTTTATTTTTTATTTAAATAAATGGCAAATTGTATAGGTAACTCTTTACTCTTTTATTCCATTTCATATAAGGTGAGGGTCGATCAATCCCTTTCTAGACTGATAATGTTCTTTGAAATACAGTCTTTATGTCATTAATTTGGTTTTTTGTATTTTAACATGTTTTATCACATGTAAGCTTATTAAATGCAAACGTTTATTAAGAAACAGACTGACCCCCCGTGGGTCATGGATAGCTCAGTTAGAGCATAGGCACGGATCGCTTTGCTAAAATCGTGGGTTCACACCTTACCGAATGTCAGTTTAGACGTTTATTAATTTTGTTGGTCATTACTACGGCTATGTTAATTCAAGATTAAAATGTAGCTACTCTGTAACAGTGTACAGATTCTAAAGTTTCCGGTGGGGGATGGCGTCTATGCGCAGTATTATAGTCGGTGTAAAGGGAGAACGGTTTCGAAATAATAAAATAACAAATAATATAAAATTTGTTATTTCATGATTTCGAATACTTTTTCTCTCATACGCCGACTATAATACTGCGAATAGATGCCATAATTTTAAAATCTGTGTCCTGTACGTTATTGTTCTAAGAAATAAAGTACCGCTTATTATTTATTAAGCTCAACAAGCCTTGAAGGCCTAGGGTAACGCTAACGCGCTAGGGCCTACTAACGCTTACTATGTAGCAATAGGCTAAAGGGTAACTGCGAGACTTGCAAGACCAAGACCAAGACTGAGAGCGCAATACCAAGACCAAGACCAGGTGTATTGGCGCAAGACCAAGACTGTCTAAGTCTCGTCTTGGTCTTGCATTTGGGCAACACTAGAGTATTGATTTTATCAATATAAACAAAAGGTTTCGAAATTCTATCACATCAGCAATAACATAGACAATAATTCATAAGAAAGTGGGGCACAAGGTAGATATAAATTTATTGAACGAAAATAACAACAAAAAAAAAAGTAAAAACAGAACTTAATAAAATAGTTGAAACCACTACTAGTAGAATAAAAAAACAGTGAAACGGAATGAAAATATCTATTATTATACTTTCGAATGAATTTCGCAATTTTACTTTAAAGAAGTTTATTTCGATGTTTTGATTTCCATTTCTGAAATAGTCCTCAAAATGCAGGAATTTTTGTAGTTTCATTAGATTGACAGTTTCATCTCAATTTCACATAATCCTCACCAGCTATACATCTTCTCAAAGTCGAAATCCAAACCAGTGGTTTTCAATATCAAATCGTCCAAAAAAGGTGAAACCGACTAGGTCACTAAGTCACCTAAGTCTAAACCTAAACGAAACACGAATTTTGTGAAGCACTCCAGAACTTTTATAGAGATCTTTAGTAGAATATGGTTATTGAATATTGAATCAGAAGAAATTACTAAAAATATCTAAATAACTATATAAATAAGGGTATTTATTAATCAATACACTACTTCTATATCTAGTGAATATATTAATTAACGAGGTGTCCAAAATTTCTTATTAAAAACTTACCTTTGGGTCTAATTTTAAATTTGGCGTCATAGTTGGTAGGCCTGGAATAGAAAAAACATGATGTTAGTAATTATTATAAGTGTCAAGAAGCGCTTGCTGTAACTTCTACACGAAATTTGTAGTGTATAATATCTAAATATAAAACGATGGGATCTGATTATTCTCAAGCATATTTTTCGCAAATATTTTCTGACTGCTATATTAGACCACTCATCGGTGGTAAAAAGCTGTAAAACCGTCGAATTTTGAGAATCAAAACCGATTTTAATGAAAAGACTATAGCGGGATAAGGTGGTCAAAATTGCACCAGGCTCGATTCAGTTTTGGGATTAGCCATTCGAAAAAATATAATTGAAAACTCACTCAGCCAAATTTTCAAGTCCCTAGGTGCTTCTGGGGGTCCGCTATGGAAAAAAACGTGTTTTTTGAAAATAATTTTTTTCAGGCGCTGTATTAATACAAAAAATCTGAAGAAATTCATGAAGGCGTATCATAACAATACAAAGCTGCTTGACTTTTTTCAGATTTCTAGCGTTAAAATTGAGCCCAGGAAAAATTTTTGAAATTTTCAGAAATTTTTTAGGTTATGTTGGAAATTTTTCGCCAACTTTAAAATAATGTTTTTTTGTTAAATGTTTTTCGTTCTTTCAAATGGCATAGGCATCAATATCATTTTCGACGTGGAAAATACTTAAAATCGAAAAAACTGTTTTTTTAGCATTTTTCTGAAGTTTTTGGCTCATAACCTCAACAACATTCAGCTAAATTAATGATCATTTACATTTTTATATGTATTCTTACCTTTACAATCAAAATCAGCTATTAAAACTTATTTTTCCCTACAGCCTGCACAAAAATCCAAAAACCCCGTTTTCGGCGTTTTTACTAAATAGCCTCAAAAATCAGTCAAAAATTAATTTTTTTTAACGTTTAAAAAATTAACATTTTGTTGTTATCGATAGAATGTAATACAATTAATACTTAAATAAACGATTTATTTTGCACGATTATTTGAATTTCATATATAATAATATCGTCCCACTAAGGGTACCCTGCCATAGGCTTATAAAAAATCAATAAATTAACTTTTTTAACGTTTAATTTTTCGACTTATAACCTCAACAACATACAGCTAAATTAATGATCATTTACATTTTTATATGTATTCTTACCTTTACAATTAAAATCAGCTACTAAAACTTAATTTTTTCCTACAGCCTGCACAAAAATCCAAAAACCCCGTTTTCGGCGTTTTTACTAAATAGCCTCAAAAATCAGTAAAAGAATAATTATTTTTTAACGTTTAAAAAATTAAAATAAAAATTTTGTACTGTTTGATAGAAAATGTACCTACCCCTTTTATAAAAATGCTTATTGCGGCTGTGATTTTCAAAGCGTGCTTATTTTAAAAAAAATACGCCATTTTGGTGTCGTACGCAAAGAAGCGCTTCTAGCCACGTTTTTTGGGAAAAACTTAGGAAAAAGTCAGTCCTCAAGTACCTGCCGTCAAAGCCACTAACTACTTTTTTTTTAAATCTTTTTATTAAACGTTAATGAGGAATTATTATTTAACAAAATTATTAAATTATTTGAATTACTTAATGATTAAATAGTGCAACCTAAAGGGCGCAGAGTGTTTAAAGGGATTAATAAATTAATTATTAAAAAGTTACTACGCAATCAAGAAATTACAAAATTCAAATTCAAATTAATATACAGCATGGTGAAATGAAAGGAATAAATTCGTTATTTCGTAAACTGGCGACTTTAACGAAAAATCCCGAAACGGGTCGACACCAAAGTGGCGTCCTTTTTTTAACCTAAGCACGCTTTGAAGATCACAACCGCAACGAGCATTTTTATAAAGGGGAAACATTTTCTATCGAACACTAAAATAATTTTATTTTTTAAACGTTAAAAATATTAATTTATTGATTGTTTTATTTTTTTATAAGCAGGGTACCCTTAGTGGGACGGAAATTCAAATAGTCGTACAAACAAATCATTTATTTAAGTATTAATTGTATTACATTCTATCGATAACAACAAAATTTTAATTTTTTAAACGTTAAAAAAATTATTTTTTTTTACTGATTTTTGAGGCTTTTTAGTTATATTTTTATTTATATATTTTTATTGTGGCTATTTAGTAAAAACGCTGAAAGAAGAGATTTTTGGATTTTTGTGCAGGCTGTAGGAAAAAAATAAGTTTTAATAGTTGAGGTTGAGGTTTTAATATGTTGTTGAGGTTATGAGTCGAAAACTTCATAGAAATGCCAAAAAAAAAGTTTTTTTCGATTTCTAAGTATTTTCCACGTCGAAAATGATATTGGTGCCTATGCCATTCGAAAGAACGGAAAAATTTTAACAAAAAAACATTATTTTAAAGTTGGCGAAAAATTTCCAACATAACCTAAAAAATTTCTGAAAATTTCAAATATTTTTCCTGGGCTCAATTTTAACGCTAAAAATCTGAAAAAAATCAAGCAGCTTTGTATTGTTAAGATACGCCTTCTTGAATTTTTTCAGATTTTTTGCACCAATACAGCGTCTGAAAAAAATTATTTTTAAAAAAACACGTTTTTTTCCATAGCGGAACCCCAGAAGCACCTAGGGACTTGAAAATTTGGCTGGGTGGGTTTTCAATTATATCTTTTCGAATGGATAATCCCAAACCTGAATCGAGCCTGGTGCAATTTTGACCATCTTATCCCGCTATAGCCTTTGGGTTTAAGCTCTGTTGACACTCTTCTTCAAAATCTACCCTATGCCGCACTGCGCTTTTGCCCTGGGAGTGAAAACAACCCCATCTATGACAATTTTTTAATCAAAATAACTATGGAAATCGATAGAGTGACCAATTCTGAATAAATTTTGTTCTATAACATTTTCTTGCAAAATTTTCACTTTCCAAGTTATTTGCGATGGAGGCTATGCATTTTTCATTGAAAAAACTCTCGTTTTATAACCGTTTTTTATGAATAACTTTAAAAAATTTAATTTTATAGAAGAAATTATTCAAACAAAATTGTAGCTAATAAAAAACAAATAGATTCGCGTGGGAAGGACCTATGTAAACCCAATAACGACTGAGTTATTTCTCTTTAAAGGATGGTTATTTTCGAAGAACATCGAAATGGAGAACTTTTAATCTCAAATAACTCGAATGTGGTGCAATTTTTTGGGAAAACTTAAGAGATATGTTTTAAAGTTCATTAAAAATCTTTCAAATAAGCTTTGACAAAAGTTTTTTGCATAAGAACTGACTGACTTATAACGAAAATAAAGTCGGTCTTTATTTTTTTCTTTTTGAAATGTAAAAATTAAACCCTCGTCGTTACAATCCTAATAGAAATGAATAGCTTCCCACTTGAAAGTAACTTTATTTAGGTATAATTGATACGATCCATGTGATTTAACCGGTTTGAATTGCTTAGTTTAGAAAAAATAGTTGATTAAATCGAAAACGACATTATTATAATTTAAAAAAAGTGCATTTTTCTTAAATAAACCTAAAAATATTCATGATACAAAATAAAAAAAAATAAAAATTTTCAGTAAAAGAAATTCTACAATTAATATTTGAAACATGATTAACAAGTTGCTGATATGAGCACATTGTGTAAATGTTAGGGTATAGAAAGTCTAATGCTCACAATCTTATTGAAGGTTTTTATTTACACAGTTTTCGGGCGACCGGTTTCGGCGTTTACAGTTTATACACCATCATCAGGCCCTTGAGAAACTGAACAAGATATCAGTAAAAATGTGATGTTCGATAGTAACATTGGGCCCAAGTGTCTTCCTTGATTTCAAACTCGCATGAAAATCCAAATATGTGGCTTTGTTGTCTAGGTGTTCAGATTTCACTCTCACAAATCAAAAGTGTGGGTGAGAGAAGTCAAAAGTAGCTTATTTTAGTGCAATGCAATAAAAACACAAAAAATATATGACAAGAACAAAGTTGATTATTAACTGCACAGACGAAAAGAGACTAACATATCACTACGTAAATTAACTACATTTGTAGTGCCAATTGTGAGTGATTAAAGGGCAAATCCTTTGGATCAGATCTAAGAAAAATTATTCAGTGAAATCATTTTATATAAAAGACAATTGGCAACAATTTATGTAAAATGGTTTGACTGAATAATTTTAATAATTTTTCTTAGATCTGATTCAAAGGATTTGTCCTTTAATCGCATACAATTGGCACTACAAATGTAGTTAATTTACATTTTCATCTGTGCAGTTAATAATCAACTTTGTTTTTGTCATATATTTATTTTTTGTGTTTTTTATTGCATTGCACTAAAATAAGCTACTTTTGACTTCTCTCACCCACTTTTTTGATTTGTGAGAGTGAAATCTGAAGACCTAGGCAACAAAGCCTCATATTTGGATTTTCATGCGAGTTTGAAATCAAGGAAGACACTTGGGCCCAATGTTACAATCGAACATCACATTGTACAATATATTTTTCTTGTACTGATATCTTATTCAGTTTCTCAAGGGCCTAATGATGGTGTATAAACTGTAAACGCCGAAAGCGGTGTAAATAAAAACCTTCAATAAGATTGTGAGCATTAAACTTTCTATACCCTAACATTTAAACATTTTTTCATATTATGAATACTTTTAAATTTATTAATGAAAAATGCACTTTTTTTAATTTTAAAAATGTCATATTCTATTTAATCAACTATTTTTCTAAACTAAGCAATTCAAACCGGTTAAATCACATGGATCGTATAAATTATACCTAAATAAAGTTACTTTCAAGTGGGAAGCTATTGATTTTTATAAGGATTGTAACGACGAGGGTTTAATTTTTACATTTCAAAAAGAAGCGACTTTATTTTCGTCATAAGTCAGTCAGTTTTTATGCAAAAAACTTTTGTCGGAGCTTATTTGAAAGGTATTTTAATGAACTTTAAAAGATGTCTCGTAAGTTTTCCCAAAAAATTGCACCATATTCGATTTATTTGAGATTAAAGGTTCTCCATTTCGATGTTCTTCGAAAATAACCATCCTTTAAAGAGCAATAACTCAGTTGTTATTGGGTTTACATAGGTCTTTCAACGCGAATCTCTTGTTCTTTTATTAGCTATAATTTTGTTTTGTATGATTTTTCTATAAAATGAAATTTTTTTAAGTTATTCATGAAAAACGGTTATAAAACGTGAGTGTTTTCAATGTAAAATGCATAATTTCAATCGCAAATAACTTGGAAAGTGTCAATTTTGCACAAAAATTTTGTAGAACAAAATATACTAAGAATTGGTCACTCTATCAATTTCCATAGCTATTTTGATTAAAAAAATTTCATTCCCTAGATGGGGTTGTTTTCACCCCCAGGGCAAAAGCGCAGTTCGTCATAGGGTAGATTTTGACAAAGGTTATAATTACTACCTAAATCCAAATTTTCAAGGAAATTGACTTGGTTCTCAAAATTCCACGAGAAAATGGCTGTTGATTGGACTATTGCATATTTCATACGGGTTAAGCAACAATAAATGTAAACAATACCTCAAAAATTTATTTAAGCTGAAATTTAAGCGACCTGTGCCGTGTTTAACAAGAAATATTTTTTATTTATTTATTTTATTAACAAATTTTGGTGTTTTGCTAAATATTGCAATGTAAAAATGTAACAAGAAGTCAGGAGTCTTCTGTTGGATGGTGAATCATGTTAGGAATAACCTTTTATTCCGACACTAGATCTAAGGGTGACAAGAGTCACTAATGAAGAAATGAGAACGAGATCTGAGGTTAATAATATAGACATAATAAATACAATAGAAGTAAAAACACTAAGATATAGAGAGCATTGAAAGGGAAAATGAGGAAAAATTATTAACGAATTGCACCATGAAGAGACGACCATTACCGAAGATGAAAATGTCCCAGGTTCTATAAGCGAGGACATCCCAGACAATATTCTGTTTTCAGTAAACGAAGCTCTTTGGTCGATGATCTCTCAGCGAAAGATACATCTAACCCATTATAGACCGCTCCAACATCAGAGCTAAAGAGGCCCTGAAAACTCCTTGCCACCGTCTAGGTCACATACTCACCAGGCGTCCCAAGGAAAAAGTTCCATTCCCTCCAGCCAATCTTCTACACTTGGCCGGTAACTTCCTGATAAGTACTGCGACGTCCTAGAAGAAACTCCCGTAAGATATCGCAGATAATACAAGCCAAATAATCTGCAGGCCAAAAATGCTGATTGAGAGCCGACACAATGTATAGTTGATAACATCTAAGGCGCTTCCTTCTTACGGTTTGGTTGGCTCCTCTACATCCACTAAAACAAACACCTCACTTGTGGCGTTTGAAAAAACTCCAACATTAATTCAATATCCTATCTTAAATATTTTAAATCCGTCCCTGTTTGGAAGTTTCAATTTGTTACGCAATGTTGGGAAAGTACTTATTTCCCCTTGAAAAAATTATTGGACTCGTCCCAAACTTGCAGAGTTGCATCGTTAAGGGCGAATTTAGCTTGCAATTACGCGGCAAGTACGCAGAAGAATTCTCGAAGGTTAGGTACCCCGCCGAAAAGAATGAGTTCCACACGAAACTTTGCTGGTGTTCCATCGACCCAGCGGTGGAGCTCATAGAGAAGCCACCACCTTGCCGGCATCAAAAAGATATTACCGCCATGTGAAACAAAGTGAACAGTTTGTAGTTTGTTCCGTGACCATTGAAGAGTATTCGTAGAAAGTTTCACTCCCTAATTTTGGGTTTTTGAAGTGAAAATGCAAATAAGCACAAATGAATTGTGTAATTGATTGCCGGCCTTGTGTGGTGATGTTCTATTCCTGTTCCCGTTTTGGAGTCCCCTATTGATGTCCCAATGAGATGATTGTTTCCCAATTTCGTCCTGTCTCCATTGTCTTGAGCCTGTTTTCATCTATAAGAAGCCCTGTGCCCCACCCAGTGATTGACACCACCTGTAGATTGACACATGAAAGTGTTTGCTTTGTTGATGTGTGACAAGTCGTTTTAATAAAGGTACAGTACTATTTTGGTTGTAAATTAAAAGTGATTAAATTCCAAGTGGATATGTTTTCACAGTGGTAATTTTTGGCAGTGACATTTGACAGCAGAATGACAAATGAAATTGGTAGGTCAAATCTTATTTTGAAATACACTGCTAACCAAAGTTAAATTTTGTTGTATTGATAAAAAAATAATGTAAAGTTGAAGATTTTTCTGAACTGAAGTCATGTAAAAAAATTTGTAGTTGTTCATCTTTTATCCTGTAGTAAAGTAGTTAATTTCCTGTTTAAAAATTTTTGTTTTAAAAAATAGAGTTTGAGGTTTGAAATAAATGTTTTTGAAAATGTATGTACCTATTTTATTTTGTATAACCCTTTGGAAAGTTATTAACCAGATTTCTAATGCAACTGTATAAGTTTTAGAGTAGAAAAAAAGGAATTTGGCATAGAAGCCAATATTGATGATAAAGTAGCCCGATTAAACCCAACAGAAGAATCTCCCCCCAAATTGGTACCCGTAAGTACAGAATATGTCCAGTAAGTACCCAGTAATGAACCGGAGAATTTATTTCGAACGGCGTCCATTTTTAAATAGTAGAAAAATCCTCCAGTCTGTGTAAGTATCCTTTGCTTATTTGGTTATGGTAGTTAGTCATCTTTAAACCCTCCCATCCACCCTAACGATTCCACGACCCGCCACCAACAAAACCTGCGCTGCCGTCTCGCAAAGAAGCTTTATGTGCCTGCTCCTACTTTAGCCCATTTCGATCCCCAGTAATCTTGTAGTTAGTCCTATCCCTGTCCCCATCTGAGCAGACATGTAAAACGCTTCACACTCTTAGCTTTTAGCTATACCACCTTCAAGATCCTCAGGCAGTTTTGTTACTCCACCATAGCAAATAAAACCTGCTGGTCCCAATTTTAGGCTCCCGTAATAAAAAAAGCAAGCTACCTTGAAAAGGTGAAAGCCTAAACAAGGTTTCATTACGTTCAGGATTCAATTCGGTCGATGGAATATGTAAATATTGTTTGAGAAAAAAGTGAATTCTATCAATCAGACATAAATCTAAAAGCAATTTGTTAAAAAAGCAAATATGCTACTAGCATTAATTGCTTTTCTACATTTAACTACGAATCTGTAAATTCATGTAGCCGTCAAAACTATCGTAAATCAAATGTGAAGATATAATTAAAATATTTTATGTTATAACGAATGTGATGTTATTTCTGAAGAAAATTACAAATTCGATACGACACCAATAAATAGATTGGGAACAAATCAAATTTCGCTTTGTTATAGTTTTAAATCGTTTTGGACAGCCGCCACTGGTCGTAAAGCAGTAACCAAGTCTTTAAATAAAACCGATCGCAAATAAACTTATAATTCATAGTTCGAATGTTTTCAGAAATTAAATCGGATCTGGTGTACGGTTTATTTTTAGATTTTTGTGATGAGTATGAACCAACACACATATTTGGTGCATGTTGATAGAAAACATACCGTGTGCACTGTGCATTGTTATAAAGCAATGCGAATTTCAATTTCAAACTTTTTTTCATCTATTTATTGTTATTTACAATCTCGCCTTTACAGGAGGAATTTACCGGAAAATCCTTCGAGAATGACAGACCTGAATTCCAACAGACGCAGACGTCTACTTGGAAAATGGAAGGATCCAAGAAATACAGGTTAAATATGCGATACCATCTGCAAAGAATTTAGTGCAGTATAAAGGTTTCTAACTTCGAATTTCATCAACACGCATCAATTTTCTTAAATTTTAACAGTAAGTGGGAAACAAGAAAAATCTACCCTATGCCGAAGTGTGCTTTTACCTTGGGGATATAATCCACTTCAACTGAGGGATTGCAATATCCTTTATATTGAAAGTAGCCTTAAGAATCAATAGAACAATATATTCTAAACAAAACATGTATAAAGGTTCTTCGAAAAATGAATACTTGTAGACTAAAAAATTTAAAATCTCAAACTTTCTTATGTTTTCAACCGATTTTTCACAAATAACTCAAGAACTTTACCTTTTATCAAAAAAATTGTACATGAGGCTCTTAGAACACAACCCCTTGTGCAACCCTAAATGCAAAGTTTTGAGAAAACTTTGTTCAAAGTTCTAGACAAATTTAAAAATCTAGGTACATACGAGTTACTATGTTTTCAATGACATCTCATTTTTGATCATGTTATTGTTAAGTTTTAAAAAGTTTGAAGCCACCATATTTTCTATGTGTTTGGGAGTCCATTTTTGTATTTAATTTAATTTCCAAAAAATTGTCAGTTACACCGCCTTTGTTCTAGGGGCCTCAAATGGATAAAATGAATCTTATAATATAAAAGATCAAAGAGATGTTTTTGCTGTGCCTAACTAAACCGAGTTGTAACTCATTGCAGGTGAAAATTTCGAATTTAACGAAAAGTTTTAAAAATTCAACATAGAATAATAGGAGAATGGTCAATTTTACTAAAAAATGTGTAATATACTTTTTAAAGCACTTTAAAAAAGCCTTAAAATGAAACTTGTATCATATAAACTAAGAGAGCTATGATGAAAATAAGGTTGATTTCTATTTTTTTTTTCGCGAGAACAAATATAACCTTACTACCTTCGCTATTTCTCCGATAATTGTAATTAAATGTTGTCCATTTCAAAGTCACTTTATTTAAGGATTAGTAATGGGGTCCAAAAGTTTGAACAATATAAAACGAATAATTTAAAAAAATTATGGCTGAGAAAAAATATTTTTGACATTTTCAAAAATACCATCTTTTGTTCAAGATGGTATTCAAGATGGTTCAATAAGCAGAAAACTATCGAAGATACATAAAATTTGATATATACCTACCAGAATTTTCTAAAAAAGCCCAACTTTTTCTTTTTTTTATACTTATAGCAAATTCTACGTATCTTTGATAGTATTATTGTGAACTTATTGTGAACAAAAAGATGGTATTTTTAAAAATGTCAAAAATATTTTTTCACTCTGTTATTTTTTCCTAACATCCATTAACATTATTAGCAAGGATAACATCCGCAGAAATCTTTCGTACAACATTTTCCAAAGCTACAATCAGTGGCGGTTCTAGACCAAAAAACCAAAAAAACTGGGGGGGGGGGCAAGGGAACACAGCCGGTGAATAAACAAGATAACGTGCCTTTTTAACGAAAATTATAGTAAGTCCTGTAAAAACTGGGGGGCAGCTGCCCCGGGCTAGAACCGCCATTGGTTACAATTGCCATTTGGATGCTAACCTTCGGAAGTAGGCGACTCGTTAAGAAGAAGGGCATAAATACAGCTTTCAGGTATATTATCACCGTTTAAGTAGCTATTAATAAGTTCTGTAGAAAATATACAAGGTAAATATACACGATCAATCATACAGTCACAGTTCGTTCAACTAAAACTTCAACCAAAAGCCAGCTAATTCAACCTGGAATTGATTCTTCAAAAGCTACAAGTAATCTTTGACATAGAAAAGATACGTATAAGTATTATTACAGAAACCAAACAGAAAACCGCTATAATTTTTAGTGAAAATTGCCTATATTATGAGAACAAAGACAAAACATATGAAAGTTACAATTATAGGTGTATAAGTATAAGTTCAATATACTCTCCCCCACAACATTGTATCGAAAAGAATTAATAAATTGATTTTTTGAATAGGTTAGGGGTTAGGTAATAAATGTATAGCAGGTGGTGACTACTATGTCAAGAACACACATTGGGGTTCAAGACTAACCACGAAAAAGGGAAGGAATTGTTAGCAGCAGGTGAAGAAAGCAGATGTGAATCATTATCTCCACAGGAAAATCTACTTATTCATATATATGTATATTTTTTAGGAGTATATTTTTTAGCAAACACCAATCACCCACCGTTTAAGTAAATTTAGTTATTTTGATGATAATATGGCGCAAACCTACATAAGGAACGTTAAATCTGATTTGATTGAGAAGGTAAGGGCAGTCAATATGGGAGCGTTCAAGTATTACGTAACGCTATTTTTGAAGATTTTTTAACCCCCCCCCCCCCTACGTCCCTATAATTATTTATAATTTTGAAAATGCACCTGAAATACCAAGTGTTGATAATGACAATAGTTGCTCGATATTATAGTCCAAGAGCTGGGAGCGGATTTTGCTCGTGATAAGTAATATGGAAAAACTATTCGGGGATATATTGAATTATTTGTGAACATGACTTTCCCCAACGGGCGTAAACCAGAGTGGAGGACGAGGGTAGTTATAAGGGGCCAAAGTTGCGGTTTTTATTATTTTTTTTGTGACGCTCATGATCGAGATAGCGCACCAAAATTTGGGAATAAGTAGATCATGACGTAACTAAGCAAAATCTCTAGGGGGGAACGCTGAGTGGGGGACAATGGGGTGAGGGCAGGGGTGAATATAAAACTTAAGATGGGTTTTTGTGACGTTTGTGATCGAGATGATGCACCAAAATTTGGGGATAAGTAGATTATGACGTAACTAAGCAAAATCTCTAGAGGGAAACTGGTTACAAGCAGCCCAGTGTATAGAACACTGGAAAAAAACTGAGGAAGGTATATGTCCAGCAGTGGACGCGATTGACTGATTGATGATGATGATGGAGCGATAAAAGATTTTTGAAAAGACACTTACATTCCATATTTCCTTTGATGTATATGTATAGCAATAGATTGCGGCACACGTTCTTCTGTTTAGGAGCTTCTGAGTACGTTTTATGGTGTCGAAAATCATTAATTTTTACCCAAAAGACACAGTTGCTTAAACAATAACATTACGTTTTCGCACATTTTACAAAAATGTGAAAACCTGACTGTCCGTCCGTAAACAGACTACCCCGTCATTAGACCAGATAAAATGACAAATGAGGTGTCGAATGACAGCTTATAATCCATGGATGCTACTAAAGCAAGGTGAAAAATTTTATCTCGGTCTGCCGGTTTTAAAGCCGCCGAAATAGTACAATTGATATATTTCGAAGCGCCTTAGCAAGACTAAAACAAATATATTTTATACTTCCGGTTTCATGGCTGCCTGTCTGTCCGTCTGTATGTCCGCGAATATAATTCGTATGTTATTAAAATAGATAGAATGACAAATAACGTCTTGAATGAGAGCTTATAACCTAAGATGGTAATAAAGGTGAGAAAGGGCCTAGCCGGGTAAGGTGATGAAAAGTGCCCCCAACTCGATTCGAATTCCATATAGGTCACCGTTTAGCATATATAGTGAAACTAACTTTCTGAAATTTTTAGCCCCCTAGGTGGTCATGTGACCCACCTAGAGCCTAATTAGGCTTTTTATGCTTTTATTTTTTATCTCAGCCGCATCGAGAACTAGCGAAAAACTTTAAATAAAAAAAATTTGTAAGATTTAAAAAGTTCTGTGCGAAATTTTTTTTTTTAATTTTTGGCGGGAAATTTAAAATATTTCACCCTGAATTTTTTCAAATTTTTAAAATTGGTGAAACGCACCTTCAAAAATAAAAAACCGCATTTTTTTCGGTTTTTTTTTCGTTTTTTGATACAATTTTATATATATTTTTCAAAAAAGGTAATACCGTCACTAGAATAGGTAAAAAACTGAAAAATAATTGGGGTTTGCTTAATAAAAATTTTTTGTAATCCCATCCATTTTCAATATACAGGGCGTTGAAGAAAACAAAATTTTACACATTATTTACGATTTTGCCGAAACTACTGGCAACATTGTAATAAAATTTGACGAGTTTTAAGAGGTAGTTGTGCATTTTTTGACATACAATTAAGAATTTTATATTTATCATTGGCGCGTATACGGGTAATAGTCTGAACTTTTTAAAGAAAAAAGATAGTACGCCACTGACATATTTCCAATTAACAATCCTTTTTGAATTCCTCGTTTAATTTGTGACAAAAAATCTATCTTCCTATTTTTTCATACGACACGCCATTTTTATTCAAAAAATAAAACATCTTAACCCTTACAAAGTATTCGAACTTCTATTAGTAGTTTCTACATCTACATACGTAAACTCATACGTCCATTATAAAAACTAATTCGAATACTTTGGAAGCGTTAAGATATTTTATTTTTTGCAGCAAAACGGCGCCTCGTATGAAAAAATGATAAGATAGTTTTTTTTTATCGCAAATTGAATGAGGAATTTAAAAATGATTGTTAATTTGAAATATGTCAGTGGCGTACTATCTTTTTTTCTTTGAAAAGTTCAGACCATTACCCCTAAGTGCGCCAATGATGAATATCAAATCCTTAATTGTATGTCAAAACATGCACAATAACTACCTCTTAAAACTCGCTAATTTTTATTACAATGTTGCCAGTAGTTTCGGCAAAATCGTAAAAAATGTGTAAAATTTTGTTTTCTTCAACGCCCTGTATATTGAAAATGGATGGTGTAACAAAAAATTTTTATTAAGCAAACCCCAATTCTTTTTATATTTTTTACCTGCTCCAGTGACGGTGTTACTTTTTTTGAAAAATATGTATAAAATTATATCAAAAATCGAAAAAAAAACCGAAAAAATGCGGTTTTTTTTATTTTTGAAGGTGCTTTTCACCAATTTTAAAAATTTGAAAAAATTCAGGGTGAAATATTATGCAAAAATACACGTTATATATTTTTTTCGTGAAAACGAATGTCTTAGTTATTTTTTTATACTCATTTAAAATTTTAAATTCGTTCTAAAATTTAAATTTCCCGCCAAAAATTAAAAAAAAATTTCGCACAGAACTTTTTAAATCTTACAAAGTTTTTATTTAAAGTTTTTCGCTAGTTCTCGATGCGGCTGAGATAAAAAATAAAAACATAAAAAGCCTAATTAGGCTCTAGATGGGTCACATGACCACCTAGGGGGCTAAAAATTTCAGAAAGTTAGTTTCACTATATATGCTAAACGGTGATCTATATGGAATTCGAATCGAGTTGGGGGCAGTGGTGTCATGGCAAAATTAGCAGTGCGGGAACGCAGTGCCGGAACGCACTGCTAATTTTTGTTTACAAAACCTAAATCCTCTATTATTTTTTTTTCTTTTCTTAACCAGTGCGGGAACGGCGTTCCCACGCGTTCCCATACGATGACACCACTGGTTGGGGGCACTTTTCATCATCTTACCCGGCTAGGCCCTTTGATCTCGGACATCCGGTTCCAGAGTTGCAACCGGAAGTACTGTTTTACAGTCGCCGAAATAGTACAAGTGATATATATTTCAACGATATTAGACATAATATTATCTAGCAAGAAAAGAACAAAAATGTACTTGCGGTTTATAGGCTACTTACTGTTAAAAAGTTGTAACCGGAAGTGCTACATTATAAGTACATGTAATAGATCATCGACGTATATTGGAAAAGTCGAACTCAAATATTTAGATCCGGTTTTGATTTCATTTCCGGTTAAAAAGTAATGACCAGAAGTTTGACGGTATTGTTCTGGACAGTCGCATAAATTATTCGATGATAAATTTTGTTCCTTATTCAGATAGAGTAATGCTGATACAATTAAAAGCACAACCGAAGAACCAGCAGATAAGGATGACAATGTAATTGAGGACTTTTATACACAATTACAAGCGGTCTTCAAAAGTATACAGAAAAAGGAACCCATAATAATAATGGGTGATTTCAACGCCAAGGTGGGTCAGGGTAGAGTGGAAGATTGTGTTGGAGACTATGGGTTAGGAGACCGTAATGAACGTGGTGACAGAATGGTTCAATTTTGTCAAAATGAAAAATTTGTAATTACAAACACAATGTTTAAATTCCCGAAGCGTAGACTTTACACATGGAAATCCCCTGCTGATGGCAACGGGACGATGATTAGAAATCAAATAGATTACATTCTGGTTGACCACAGATTTAGAAATTCTATACTATCAACAAAGACCTACCCAGGTGCGGACATCTACTCTGACCACAATCCGGTTGTATCTGTGTTAAACATAAAATTGAAGAAACTAAAAAAAGAAAAAAGCGAGTCGGATAGATTTCAATAGACTAAGGATACAAGAACAAGAGAAGACATAAGAGAAAAAATTAATAAAAACTTGAAAGAAATTAATAGCGTGAACTCCGAAGAAGTTGAAAATAATTGGAAACAGATCAGCACTAACAACAGTCACTAAAGAGACGTTGACTCCTAAACGAACTGAGAGATTTAAAAGAAAGGCATGGATGACAGAAGAAATTCTTAATTTAATGGATGAGAGACGTGCCTATAAGAACAAAAACAAACAACAATATGATGCAATAAATCGAACCATAAAGAGAATGATTAAAGAGGAAAAAGAAAAATTGCTGTGATAGGTACGATAGTTTCGGCATGCATAAGAAGATCAGAGAAATACCTGGTACAAAGAAGAAGCCTAATAGTGGAATGGTGAATAATTCAGAAGGCAAGATTATAATAGATTTCAAATAAAAACTCACAAGATGGAAAGAATACGTAAAAGAACTTTTTGACGACGAAAGATAATTAATAACAGTGAAACGAGAAGAAATGAAGGGTTTAAGGAAACTTAAACAAGAACAAGAGAAGTAATAAGGAGTAAAAATGACACATGGGAAAGAAAGTGCGAAGAGGCGGAAAGATACATAGGCGGATCCAAAGTAGCTGAAGCATGGAAAACGATAAAAAATATCAGAAAAGAAAATAAAGGGCAGAGTAATTTAAATTTAATAAGTACCAAAGAATGGGAAGATTACTATAAGATACTACTGAGGGAAACTAGACCCGAATTTGAGGTAAATCAAATGGAGATGCAGACGAATGTAAATGAACAAGTTAGAAGAATAACTACAGAAGAAATAAAAGAAGCCTTATTAGAATCAAAAAATGGGAAAGCATCAGGACCTGGAAATATCCCCATCGAACTGATAAAATATGGACATACTGCACGAAATAATGACGGAACTCTTCAACAAATGCATGTTGCAGGGAGAAAAAATACCAGAAGACTGGAATTGTGCATACATTAGCTCGATTTACAAAAAAGGAGACAAAACGTTGTGCAAAAACTACAGAAGTATAAGTATAACCAGTGCAATGGGGAGGTTGTATGGCCGAGTATTAAAGAAAAGGGTGGAATTAGAAATTCAGGACATGGAAGAACAGAGTGGTTTTCGCGCCGGTAGATCGTGCGCAGATAACATATTCGTGATGCAACAAATAATAGAGAAAAGAAGAGCAAGGAATCTGTCTACTCACCTAACATTTATTGATCTGGAAAAAGCCTACGACACGGTATCTTTAAAGAAACTCTTTGACATTTTGACCACGATAGGCATAAGCGAAGCATATGTGCGAGCAATTCAAAATATGTATCAAAATCCGAAAAGCTGTATTAAGCAGGGAAAATCTATGTCGAAACCATTCCCTGTTACAAAAGGTTTAAGGCAAGGCTGCTGCTTATCGCCAACACTGTTTAAAATATACATCCAGAAAGCTCTGGAGCAATGGAGGAAAACAGTTGCTGGGATGGGAATAATGATTGAAGAAAACTGCTTAACAACTTTGTTTTTTGCTGATGACCAAGTAATTCTTGCCAACGATGAACATGATATGGATTATATGCTAAGAAAGTTACAGATCGAATATGAAAAATGGGGCCTATGTATGAACATGGAGAAAACGGAATATTTAGAGTTAAGAAATATAAGGAAATGTAAGGAATATAGATATTTAGGAAGCATAATATCAGAAGAAGGAACTACAAAAAGAGACATACAGCATAGGATACAGTAAGGAAGGAAAGCAACTCGTATTTTAAATGGTCTACTATGGTCTAACAAGGTGAAGCTGAACACAAAGGAAAAATATAGAAGTAGCGGAAATGGATTACTTACGTAGAGCATGCAGAGTATCTAGATTAGAACATGTACCAAATGAGGAAATAAGACGACGGACAAATAGTTTATATTCCACGGTTGACCATATAAAAACAAAGAAATTGCTATGGTATGGCCATGTTATGAGGATGTCAGAGGAAAGATGGCCAAAAAGAGCATTAAATTACACACCCATAAATAGAAGAAGAAGAAGAGGAAGGCCTACAGAAACATGGAAGAAAGGCATAGAACAGTCTATGGCAGATAGAGCTATTGACGAAAACGAATGGGTGGATAGAAAACGATGGCGGGCGAAATGTGGGATGCGGAGGAGACCGTAGGAACCCCACTACTTATATATTAAACAAGAACTGGAATATGCTTTAAAAAACACCAAGGATGGTAAAACACCAGGGCCTGATGAAATACCGGTTGAAGTATTAAAACTTATTGATGAAGAAGTGATGAACATGATACTCGAGTTATTTAACAACATAATATATGATACTGGAATAATACCACAAGACTGGTTAAGGTCCACATTCATTTTAATACCTAAAAAATCAAATAAAAAAAAGAGTGCTCGGATTACAGAACGATTGCCTTGATGAGTCATATGCTTAAAGTTTTTCTAAAAATCTTTCATAATAGAATTTTCCGCAAACTTGAAGAAGATATAAGTGAAACACAAATGGGCTTCAGGAACGGCCTTGGTACGAGGGAAGCGCTCTTTGGTGTGGGCGTACTATTTCAGCGGTGTTTGGATATCAATCAGGATGTATACGCCTGCTTTATAGACTTTGAGAAGGCCTTCGATAGAATCCGACACGACCGACTGAGACAACTTCTAATCGAAAAGAACATTGATGAAAAAGATATTAGAATAATAACTAATTTGTATTGGAATCAAACAACACAAGTCAAGGTCGATGATGAAATGACTGAGGAGATCAAAATATGTAGAGGAGTAAGACAGGGGTGTATTCTGTCTCCTCTTTTGTTTAATTTTTATAGCGAAGTCATATTTAAAGAAGCTCTGTCGGAGGTTAGTTGTGGTGTAATGATCAACGGAAATACAATCAATAATGTGAGCTACGCTGACGACACAGTGATATTAGCAGACAATCTTGCAGATCTGCAACGACTGATGGAACATTAACCGCTACTGCAACAGCTACGGACTTACATTAAACCTCAGAAAAACTAAATGGATGGTAATAACAAAAGATCCACACGCCAGGAATGATTTGGTTGTCAATAACACCGTTATAGAAAGGGTATCCTCCTATAAATACCTTGGAGCTTGCCTGGATCATACAGGCGATCAAACAAAAGAAATACGAGCAAGAATAGAAATAGCTAGATCAGCATTTAACAAGATGAAAATATTTCTCTGTAGTCGTGACATAAATCTTGATCTGAGGGTGCGTATGCTGCGGTGTTATATCTTCTCCACTTTATTATATGGAGTTGAGAGTCATGGACCATGAAGATGGGCAGCATTAAAAACATTGAAGCTTTTGAGATGTGGTGTTACCGTAGAATGCTACGTGTATCTTGGGTGGACCACGTGACGAATACCGAAATTTTACGTCGGATCGGAAAAGTATGTGAAGTTGTACTTACTGTTAAAAGAAGAAAGCTTGAATACTTTGGCCATGTTATGAGAGGTGACAAATACTCGCTGCTGAGACTGATCATCCAGGGTAAAATCATGGGTAAGAGAAGTATCGGTGGGCGCAGATTATCTTGGTTAAGAAATCTGAGGGAATGGTTCGGCTGCAGTTCCATCGACCTATTTAGGGCGGCCGCCAGTAAAATAAGAATAGCTGTGATGATTTCCAACCTCCGATAGGAGACGGACTTTAAGAAGAAGAAGAAGTTTGACAGAAGTGGCTCAAAATTAGTGAAAACGTATATCAATCGACGCAAACTTAAGATGATACAGTAGGGATCAACAGGTAGCCAAAACGCGTTCCAAGATTGCGGCCGTAATTTTGAATATCTTTTCGAGATATTTGGCACACGTATTCGTAATATAATAAAGAATGGCGGTACAGAGCCCAATTTGAAAAATATATTAATATGTGAAAATTACTCTGTAATTACATACAATATTAAAAAAACGAGCCTGCACTGCCATTAAGAAGAACAAAAAAATACACTTTCTTCAAATAAACTTTTTTATCCGATGCCTAGATTTTTTTGTCATTTTGGAACTACTAATGAAATAAAAAATTTTAGTAGTTCCAAAATGACACAAAATCTAGGCATCGGATAAAAAAGTTTATTTGAAGAAAGTGTATTTTTTTGTTCTTCTTAATGGCGGTACAGGCTCGTTTTTTTAATATTGTATTTAATTACAGAGTAATTTTCACATATTAATATATTTTTCAAATTGGGCTCTGTACCGCCATTCTTTATTATATTACGAATACGTGTGCCAAATATCTCGAAAAAATATTCAAAATTACAGCCGCAATCTTGGAACGCGTTTTCGCTACCTGTTGATCGGTACTGTTTCCTCTTAAAACAAACAATTCAAATATCGACGGTTCTACTTCAGGTCACGTTGAGTGAAAACCTACGACTTACAAAGTCCAATTGCAATGATGATAATAAAATTTGTATTAATTTTGCAAGTGGTAGGTACTAGAAATAAATTTCAAGCAGATTTCCGCTTCTCCCGTAATTACTACAGTTCAGTTTTTGTTTTTGTTTTATAGTTAATTCTCCCAACACGACTGAAATACTTCACTCTGTAGTCCAATAAAGCTCGTATTAAATTAATGATGAAGCGGTCGATACAGTAATAACCTTAAAATAGATTACAATTGTCAAAGAGAGAAATAATCTGCCTTGAAGATAAAAGCAGTTCTTCATTAAAGAAACTTTTAGTATACCTATTGTAAAAGTTTTAGGAAGGAAGTTCCACAGATTAGTTTGGTAAATTATTAAGAACAAAACAATGACGTAGTGCTCTTGAAAGAACAATGTAAAAAGTTATGTTTTTCTTTATTCTCAATCAGAACCGGCCCGAGGGCCGTGCGAGCCGTGCGCCCGCACAGGGCGCCAAGGGTGTGGGGCGAATTTTCCCCTCGCAAAAAAATTAAAAAGCGATAAATTATTTAAATGATGTCAATTTTTTAAGTCAATTATTCATTCATTTATGATGAATTATTAATATTTCAGAAAGCCTTCTTAGTAAGTTTTAATTTTATTATAGACAAAAAGACATAATTGTATGTGTGGTGGAATACTGCTGGTATTATTTATATGCTCATTTCGCCGATTCAAGTTCATATAGGCAACCCAAATTACACTATACAACGGACAAAGTAGTGGGTCAGCCGCTAGACAGAACTGCCGCCAGGTACGTGAGTTTTCATTTTAGCCTTGTGCCTCGTTTGGATTGGAATGACTGTAAACAATGGCCGACAAGAAAAAGCCTTCGGGTGCCTTTTATAGGAAAAGAAAAAAAGAGCAAGTTATAGAAAATAAGAAGCGGACTGTTTTGTGGAAAAATTTTTTTTTGTTAATAAACCAAGTTCCAGTTTTACGAGTACAACAAATGTCATTGATTGTGCTAGTGCAAGTACATCGTCAGTTGTTGTTGACAATTCAGACAAGAAACTTCAAGAGGTTGACATGAACATAGCAAACTCTCTTGCTTTGATTTCTTCAACGAAGCAATTTTTTCAAGAAACAAGGAGTGATGCAGGATTCAACAGAATATTAGTCGATTGCAGGGAAGTGGCCGAAATGATTGAAGTTGACCCAGCATTCCCTAAAGAAAGTGAACTGCGGCCGAGAAAAAAGAAGAAAGTGTTTTCTTATGAATCAAGTGATGAAACAGTTCTTGATCCTGAGATCGTGTTCAAAACTAAATTCTTCTACGCGGTCTTGGATCAGTGTATCTCTTCTCTAGGCGACAGATTTGAGTAGCTTTAAAACTACCACCAACTGTTTGGGTTTCTACATTCAAACACCACAAGTGATGACAAAACCTTATTAAAATGCTGCAAGGACCTACACACTGCTCTCACTGATAGCCAGCACAGTGACATTGATGGTGTTCAACTATATTCTGAATTGAAACTTAACAACAGCATGATTCAGAATGTCGAAAAAGAAGACAAATGCAAAATCAAAGGCCCAGTTGACATGTTGAGCTACTTAGCAGACAACGAATTTGTGGAGAACTTTCCTAATCTGTGTGTAGCACTGCGAATCCTTCTTACTCTCTCAGTGTCTGTCGCGAGTGGAGAAAAAAGTTTCTCCAAGTTGAAAATAATAGAAAATTATCTGAGGTCTTCAATGTCGCAAGACAGATTGGTGGGACTAGCTTTGATGTCAATTGAGTTTGCAGTGCTCGAGAATATTGATGTTAATGCAATTGTAAATGAGTTTGCCCACAGAAAATCTCGGAAAGTTAACTTTGTTCAACTTAGCCTATAACATAAAAACACAATATGTATCATGGCTCTTTGCCATACTTTTGTAACTTTTGGATGACTTTTTTAAATAAAATCTAATTGTATAACTTGCTAACTTAAGTTTAAATAAAACATGTTGTATACTACTTTCCTTTTACTATAAATGACTTTTACTACTATGATTTTCCTAAAAAGTTGAACTTTTCAAAACCAGTTGCCCCAC
Organism: Diabrotica virgifera virgifera; assembly: GCF_917563875.1. NCBI lineage: Eukaryota > Metazoa > Arthropoda > Insecta > Coleoptera > Chrysomelidae > Diabrotica > Diabrotica virgifera. The sequence continues at coordinate 238,636,023 of NC_065446.1, read as the reverse complement.
GCCGGGGGGGGGGGGGCGCCACAATAGTAATTCGCACGGGTGAAATATTACCCATGGGCCGGCTCTGTTCTCAATACAAAACCTTGTAGTATGCATTTTTTTATAACTAAAATCATTATTTCGGTGTTTTAAGTAAGATTTGACGTGTAGACCAAACAAAAAAATCATCTAGGTACTTTCAACAATAATTGAACCTAAAACAGACATTTCTTTAAAAAGTATAAAATTGCTGAAACTGCGAATAAGTAATTTTTTTTTATTTTTGGAGAGAAATTACTAAACTTTGTAGTTTTGTTCTGATGTTTGTCAAAATGTACATTTTTTTATAAGAGTATGTCTTTACTTGTGGTACTTTCAACAATAATTGAACCTAAAACAGACATTTCTTTAAAAAGTATAAAATTGCTGAAACTGCGAATAAGTAATTTTTTTTTATTTTTGGAGAGAAATTACTAAACTTTGTAGTTTTGTTCTGATGTTTGTCAAAATGTACATTTTTTTATAAGAGTATGTCTTTACTTGTGGTACTTTCAACAATAATTGAACCTAAAACAGACATTTCTTTAAAAAGTATAAAATTGCTGAAACTGCGAATAAGTAATTTTTTTTTATTTTTGGAGAGAAATTACTAAACTTTGTAGTTTTGTTCTGATGTTTGTCAAAATGTACATTTTTTTATAAGAGTATGTCTTTACTTGTGGTAAATAAACATATTAATAACTCGTTTATAACTCTTTTTTGCTGGATTGCAAAATTTATTTTGCAAAATATATTAAACCGATCTTAATGAAATTTACCGTATTGTATATCATAAAGTTTTTCTGGGTGGAATACCAAGGTCCTAACTGTAGCATAAATGGTTTTTTCGCAATTATTGCTATTTTGAAACAAGGGTGACCATTTTTAAAATTTCTAACTAATCCTATATGTAGGAAATTTAATTACGCAACTTTCATGTCAGTGCAACTTTTCTCAGAAGTGAATACTTTTAAAGTTATAATCAAAAAACGAAGAAAAAAATCGAATTTTTCCTTCATTTTTTGACATTTTCATTATTTAAACAATGTTCCGGACTTTTTTGGCTGGGAGGATAACTCAATTATTATTATATGAGTTGATTTCAAGCAATTTCTGCAAAAAAATATGAGTCACCTCTCAACGTCCATCTCAAAAGAGATGGACGTTATTCCTTTTCTGTATCCGGCTTTTCATTGATCCCAAATCCTAATTTTTCCCCAGCGCGCCTACATTAACAAGTTTCCCTTGAGTTTCTCTTATTTGGCACATTTCTTTCGCTAACAACAAATCCGGCGCCAATCTAAACTTATCTTCTTTAAAACCATAAAAAATGCATCCAGAAACGAGCAACGTTAGAAAATCAGAAGCATCCAGAGTTCGTAGCCTGGATAAGAGTAAAATCCAGGAGTTTTCCATGAATTGCAAATTAGGGCACTCTCGGTATACGGTACACGATGCCAGGCCAACTTGTGTTCTCCGTATGAATATTAAAACGCGCATGAAGCAAGTGAAACAGGCACACTAAATAAATAGATTTTGACTAACTTTGTTATATGAAATGATATTTGTTATAAGTGAGAGTTATGAGAGAGTTTTAATGAAAATTTTGTTTACGCGAGCGAATTAAAACTTTAAACTATATTTTTATCTTTGGATAATAAACCACACGTCATATTGTTGAATAAATCTCTAACCAGGTTTAAATGCGAATTAAACTGAATTATTGCAGAAAAACAACTTCTACCGACCCACCAATTTGGATTTAGGCTGGATAGCCTGTTTTCATGTTGCGAGCACACTGCGAGCAAGCTGTTTGTTTTAAAGCCAAGTTTCCCGTTAATACACATTTAAGAGGTTTCTCGGGGTCAATATACGCCAGAGATAAACAGCTCTGTATCTACGTTGAAATCGATCGCGCGATAAACGTGTACTCACTGATTGCCCAGTACAGACTGCCAAACCACATGACTTGTTTTCAAGCCGCGTGCACGTGGCGGCGTAGCAGAAACAGACTCGAGTCTGCAGTCAGCTGCAGTACCTGATTACAACTCATGTAACTTCCAAACCCCCAGCGATCACACGCAGCGTGCACGTGGACTGAAAAGACGCAAATGTGCATCGAACCTTAGAGCTAAACACTCAACAATTGAACAGTTCCATCGACTTGTAAAATATTTCCAAAATCCTTTGAAACTAAGCAAGATTGCTCAATAGGGATGTTCACAAAAAATTAAAAAGTCATTTCAAACATGTAAAACGATTAAGGATATAATTGTCCTAATAAAAGGATAAAATAAGGATTAAGGACTAGGAATAATTGTCCAAAATTTCAACAAAATTGAAAAAGCCTTTCTATAAAAAATCTTTATTAGAAATCTAGCATTATTTTAAATTTCAAGAACGCTTCTCTATTGGCCTGACGTCACTAGTTGCATACCCCAAGCGCGCGCCATTCTCATAGTGTTACTGTTTACCTGTTTGACGTTTCAGGTCATTTTATTTTGTTCTCTTCTTGTTTTATCAGGGTTTAAGTGGAGTTTTATAGTGAATTTGTTTAGTTTAAAGTGGATAGACTGTTTGTAAGTAAGCACATATTTTGGGTTTTACAAACATAAACAAATAAAATGGAAGAAGGTTTTCAGAAAGCCGATTCGTATAAACTACCGACTGTAGTATAGATGTAACAATGGTGTATGATTTATTGGCATCTTGTAAAAAAATAAATCTACCACAGCTTTACTGAGTGTATATTCCATATAATTTTCCATGTCTTCTTTAAGCTAAAAAAATAAATGCTTAATACTCCACAAAAAAAAATAGAGAAAGTTGTATGCATGCATTGTACGCATGCATATTGTATACATACATTGGCTGGTTATTACTTTACCTTGGTTAGGTGTATTAAAAATATTTTTTTCTTCTTCATGTGCCTTGTCTGTTGTGGACGTTGGCTATCATCATGGCAATTTTAATTTCATTTGATGCGTTTCTGAATAACTCGATCGATTTTTGTCCAAATCATTGGCGTAAGTTTTTAAGTCATGAGTGTCTTTTCTTCCGGGTCCGCGTTTGCTCTCTATTTTACCTTGCGTTATCAGTTGGAGTATACGATATTCATCATGCCTCATGATATGACCGAAATATTTAAGATTTCGTTTCTTAATTGTAAACGAGATTTCTTTTTGTTTTCCCATTCGACGCAATACCTGTACGTTGGTGTGGGTCGCCCAGGATATTTTGAGGATACGTGGGTACACCCACATCTCGTATGCCTCTAGCTTTTTCATTAATGTTTCCATTATTGTCCAGGCCTCTGCGCCATATAGCAAGACCGGAAATAATAACATTTTAGCAGCCGCATTTTTAGTGGGAGAGATATTATGTCGCAATGGGTGAAAATATTTCTCATGCATGTTGTTAAATGTTGCTATGTCCTTTTCAACTCTAGATCTTATTTCGGTTGTTTCGTATTTCGAGTTGACAACTGTTCCAAGGTAAAAAATATTTTTGAACTTGGGTATTATACATTTTCATTTCAACCAATCTTTTCACTACATTATTAATGATTTTTTTTTTATTTTTTTGAAACGTTTATTCAGCAATCTGTTAGTTATACAAATTCTAACAATAAGCGTCTTTGGGGTTTGAAATAAAAAAAGAATTGACGTTAGAGAGGTCAGTCTAATGACTGGGCCTCTAGTATGGAACAAACATGACATTCCGATAATATGCTACATACAAACATACATTTTACATTTACAAACAATACATATATCTAAAATATAAACACAATTACGGTGAGGTATAAAACTTATTTATAAATAAGGTCCAGTGGATTTTTACGTTTTAGTCTGTGAGTTTGTTGACTATTATCAAGCAAGTTTATTGCCAGGGCATTTGGATGGCTTTCTAGTCGTTTTATGTACCGAACACTGCACTGAACTATCCCTTCACTGATCGTAGGTACTTCTAGATCACAATAAATGTCTTTGTTTGACACGAACCATGGGGCGTCTGTTATAGATCGTAACACTTTGGATTGCAATCTTTCCATTATGGATATGTTGGATTTTGCTGCTGTACCCCATAGCTGGATCCCATAGGTCCAGACCGGTTTGAGTATTGTATTGTATACTAATAGTTTGTTACGTATAGACAACTTCGATGTTCTGCCCAGTATCCAATAATGTTTACGAAATTTTAAATTTAACTGTTGGCGCTTTTTCCATATATGTGTTCTCCATGTCAAAGTTTTGTCCAGGTGCATACCAAGGTATTTAACACTTTCGGCTTGTGGAATTGTGTTAATGATTTTAATATAATATAAAGTCATACCTACATCCACATGTAGTTATTTCAAGGTTTACTTTTACTGTATGTATTATTAGAATCCCGTTTTTAGGAATATCCCAGTTTAAGGAATACAAATTTGAGGTCCCGAAACTTTTTCATTTACTCTTTAAGGGGGTAGGTGCAAAATCTTGGTCCAATGCTATTTAAATTCATTCATTTTTTTCGAATCCTGAGAAAACTAATAAGTACTTTTGAAAAATGTAAATGCAGAAAGAACAATTACATTATTACCAAGGGCCGAAAGTCTCTGGAAAACTTCTATAATGTTTATTTTATTAAGTTAGTTCTTTGAGTTAGTTATTTTAAGTTCGAGCTGCAACAAACCATTTCTTTTTCTGTTTTAAATTGGCTGGAACGGTAATAAAAATCTTGTCAGAACTGTTTTTTTATGTATTTACACATCCAGGAACAAAACACCACTTATTTGGCTTTATTTTTAATAATTAAATACGTAAAAAACTGCGCACATTCAAATACACTGAGTAAATAAGTATACAAAACTAGTCGTCGATCAAAGACGTTACGACTGCTGACGTCACAGACCGTAGCCTCGCTGCAGGGTACCGTTTTTCTAGCCTCCAAGAAAATCAACATTATGAACTCATTTATCTTAAAAAATATACATTTTTAAACAGTTTTATGATTGTTACGTTTTTATATACCTTGTAATCTATTGAATTAAACTATATTTAAAAATTAGTGAACATCCCTATTACATTCATCGATGTGAGTAAAGCTTTTAACAAGGTGTGGCTACAGGGACTACCGTATAAACTAAAAAAAAAGAATGTGTGTGTACTTTGTACGCACGTAAGAAGTTATACTTCTACTATATGATTTCAACGAAATTAATATACTTTAAACAGTTTATTTATATTTTATTTAAATATTAAACTAATTTTAATACTTACTACTTTCCAAAAAATTTTATTAACACAATACCTACCAAAAATTAAAAAAATAAAAGAATAAAACACACGCAAACACATTGAAACATGAAACAAAGAAATGATTTCTGAACAATTGTTGAGAAAATTTTAACTAAATACGTATTTTCTGAAAAAAAAATATAATAAAATAAATAATAAAATAAATATACTTACAATCATAAAATGTAAAAAAAAAATAAAAATTTGCATTGGAAATTGAACTTGCGTCTATCAGGTTGTTAGATTATTTTGAACTCATCACACGCAGAATTTAACTACCGAGACACGTGAATGAAGTTGGAAGATATAGCATCTAAACGTTTTAAAGTTTTTTGACAGTTGATTATTCTCTTAGTTTATTTAAATAAGTTTGATTCTTGTGGAACTAAAATACAACAAAATATAGACTAAAAAAGCAATATATTAGATGGAGATTTTTGTTGGTAAATCAAAGCATTACCTAGGTAGGTAAGTAGCTAGGTTAGCTAGGTAGGTACATTTTTCAAATAAGTATTTAATTTGTAATTTTTTATTACAATACTGAAACATTTACAATAAGGTACGTACCTGTTGCTTTTAAAAACTATTTAAAAAGTCACTACAATAATTATTAACTTGCTTTTTGTCTCTGTCCTCACAACAATAAAAACTAATATAGGTACACAACATTTGTTTATAGTTTATGCATAATATCCATTTGAACAAATATTGACAGATGATTTTAACACCCAATCAGATCCCGTATAACGTTTGAGCGACTAAAACCATACTGTCGGTGTGCGCATGCGCCCGGCAAAATAAAAATTCACCCTCGTGCCTAAAGAAGTATAACTTCAAAAAGATCTACTCCAGAACATGTATGACATACTATCCTCATACCCAAAAGAAAGATATTTCCAGGTAAAATATGAAGACGAATTAACCGGTCTATATCTCATAAAGGCAGACGTTCCTCAAGGTAGCCTTTTTGGGCCGATCCTTTACCTACTATTTACGTCCGATTTGCCTACACACAATAAAGTACATAAAGGAATGACACCGTAATAATGGCGGTATATTCAGATCCCGTCGTTGCAGCGGAACAAATCCAATAAAAGTTAAAGAAGTCCAGAAATGGACTAAGAAATGAAGATAAAACTTCCAACTGTAAATACTGTAATGTACTTAGGCTTACATATGGACAAGAGACTCACCTGGAAAACTCATATATGGAAAAAAGAAAACATCTTGATATCACATACAGAAAATATTATTGGTTCGGAAGCAAGTCCCAGTTGTCGTTGCGAAATAAACTACTAGCGTGCAATGGCATAATCAAGCCAATTTGGACGTACGGAATGCAGTGCAGGTGTGTGGCACTGCTTTAAAATTCAACCTATCAATCATGGACCGATTTCAAAGCAAGGTGTTAAGAGCAATAACTGATGTGCCATGGTTTGTAAGCTACAAAGAGATACTACATAACCTAAAAGTGCCAACTGTGACTGAAGTGATAATGTCACACAGTGATAAATATTTATAACGTTAGATACCTAATAAAATGTTCCGTGAAAGGATGGCATTCTCTTCTTTTCTGGTACTGGAGCAGTAGTAATAGATCCTACACCCTCGGACACCCTTGGACTATACCTAACCTATACAGGGTGTCCAGAAACTCTACCGACAAACGAAGACAGGAAATTCCTCAGGTAATTTTAAAAAAATTTAACCCAATTTACCTAGTCCGAAAATACTTCCTAAGGGAGCTAGAGCTCTTTGAAGATGGCGTCTTGTAATTAATTTTTCTTAATTAACTCCAGAATGCTTCTATCGAGAAAAACCAAAATTGGTACACATATTTATCTTCCAGAGATAAATCGATTTCATGCATTGCGAATATCTGGTACCGGTCATAGGCGTCCGTTTGGGTAGGGCAACAGTTATTTTATCGCATAACTTTTTTTATCTTTAATTTTTAAGCATTTTTGACTCTGGATTATTAAATTGTGAGGTATTCTACAACTAAAAGGTTCTCTTGTGTTAAGTCGATACTACGACACCGTTTCTAGAAAAATCGATTTAAAAATTTTTCTTTTTTTGAATTTCCAAAAAAAAAATTAAAAAACAAAACTAGAAATTCGAAAACTGGTACGTTTATTTATATTTCAAAGATGAATCGATTTCATTTATTGCGAATTTTTAGTAAAGGTCATATGCGTCCGATTTGGGTAGGTCATCAGTTATTTTATCGCATAACATTTTTGTCTTTATATTTAAGCATTTTTGACTCTAGATTATTGAGTTATGAGGTATTCTAGTACTAAAAGTTACTCTTGCTTTAAGTTAGTAAGATACACCTTTTTTCTGAAAAAATTTTTCATTTTTTTTTTCAAATTCAAAAAACGAAAAATTTTCAAATCGATTTTTCTAGAACACCGTGTGTAATACTGACTTAAAGCAAGAGTACCTTTTAGTACTAAAATACCTCACAATTTAATAATCCAGTGTCAAAAGTGCTTAAAAGGTAAAGACAAAAGAGTTATGTGATAAAATAACCGTTCCCCTACTTAAAACGGACGCCTATGATCGGTACTAGAAATTCGCAATGCTCTGGAAGATAAATACGCGTACAGTAAAACCTCGATATAACGGACTAATTGGGGGGATGGGGTTCCGTTAAAGCCGAAAGTCCGTTATATAAAAATAGGTTTAATAAATCAGACTATTTAGAAATGTGTCCTCATTATACTATAATAAAAAGTTTATTGAATTTCTTTGTAAAATATAGTATTTGGGATTCACGGGGACCCCGTTGTTATGCAATGTATCTTGGTATGGGCAGGGTTAAGTATGTATAATATTAACAGGAAGTTTTTAATTTTTTTACATTTGACCGGATTTTTTGTCCGTTATATCCGAAGTCCGTTAAATAGAGGTCCGTTCTATCAAGGTTTTACTGTACCAATTTTCGTTTTTCTAAATAGAAGCGTTCTGGGGGTATTTAAAAAAAAACTTATACAAGACGCCATTTTCAAAGAGCTCTAGCTCCCTTAGGAACTAGAGCTAGGTGAATTTTTCGGACTAGGTGAATTGAGCTAAATTGTCTTAAAATTATTTGAAGAATCTCCTGTCTGCGTTTGTCAGTAGTTTCTGGACACCCTGTATAACCGTCGATCTAAATTTGGATTAGTTCACAAGCAAAGAAGATCGTTCACCCTGTAGGGTTGTTACATAATATATACAACTTTAGGGGATTCTATTAATCCATTGTCTAACAGATAATTGAATCCAGTGAAATGATACACTCGAAAAAGTTTGTAAGAGTTCGGCTATATTCATTTGGTAGAAAATTGACACCTACATACATCCGATGTACAAGATTGAGTGAAACTGGAATATTTTTTTGGCGATTGATTAGACATTAGACAATATAAACATTAGTGAAATTAGACAATTTTTATAAAAACAGTAATCTTTGCAAAAACGAGAGTATACGTAAATGTGTAAAGCTGTAATATTATCTAGTACAGTGGAACCTGCTTAATTCGAACTTCCATAATTCGAAATTTTCTTTAATTCGAATTTTTATTCTGGTCCCTAGCATTTTCTATATAAGTAATGGTAAAAAGTCGTGAATAATTCGAATTATATTTTGGATAATTCGAACTTTTCTACAATCTTTTCTGAATATCTTAGAATCTTTTATCATTACTGAGAAGCTAAATTCTAAAAAAACAGCTAAAAATTTCGGATCTCTTTGGAAAAAAGTTAAGTATGTCTTTTTTATAGCTCTTGCAAATGTTTTAATTGGTATTTTTGGCCGAATTTTGTTGACCCATTTTTTTAGGTTGACAAAACTCGGGCAAGAATAGGAACAAAAACATCTACAGCGATAAAAATGATCAACTACTGTTTTTTGCTGATCAACTACTGATATTTATCATTATTTGCATATGTTTTTGTAGGTAATCCTTGTTTTTGTAGATTTATTTTTAATTTGAATTTTTTAACGGTCCCCTGAGATTCGAATTATCCAAGTTTCACTGTATTATCTTTCATTTCCTGAAGATTAGGATAGGATCCAACAAAAACATTCAAATTATTCATATCACCATTAGGTGGATATGAATCACACGGTCCGGCACTACTGATTAATATTAACGAATCGAAAGATTTGTAGGCAGTACTTGAAAATGTATTAGTCAGGTAAAGGACCGCCTTCGTTACAGGTACTAATTAAAATATTAATATCACAATGGGTGGGTCAATGGCAGGCAATTTATTTGGGTATCTCCCAAATAAATTGCTGCATGAGTTAATTTGAATTTAATGTCTTAATAAACTTTATGGGATGGTCCACAATCTTAATGTGTTCGTTATTTTATTTTTAAACTATGACCTATACTTCATTTAAAAACCATAAAGAATAATTTGAAGTAGGTTGACTGTGATTGGTCCAAATACAACCAGAATTACATAAGAAAAATATGCTTAGAGGAAAGGCACCAAATTTGAGACACTTTTTTTGAAAAACAAATATAAAACAGAATATTCAAAATTTTTAAAACATTTATTTCGAAAACTTAAATTTAGTGTTTCTACAACACAACAAAAAATAAATAAAGCGAATAAGACATACATTTTTGCAAAAAAAATACATTTAATTTTTTTGCGACATTTAATATTAAAAATAAAAGGTCGCTTAATTTGAGATAGCCAGGTATCCAAATTTGAGACAGGTATCCCAATTTGAGATACTATTCAAAAAAGCCCTTTACTTCGCAGAAAAGACAAATAAATGTGCTGGACTTTATTTCTCCACAGTCTTCATGTGCCCACCTGTCACATTGGTAACACTTTGCCCATCGTTCTCCATATTTATCGTCGGAAAATTTTCCGGTGCAAAATAGACATTCCGCGTCGTTCTCTCCACTTTCGTCAGATGATGAAACAGCTAATGGAAAGTCTTCGCTGCTATCTGAACTTGAACTCGAAGAAACTTTCCGTTTCCTTCTTGATGTTTTGCCTTTTGATGTAGAAGGTTGACCTGCGTCTTTGTGTACTGCTATTTCTTCTTCGGACGTTGCTGTTTTTTCTGATCTAACACTTTTTGTTGAACTGTTTTTTTCTGGAGCTAATACACAATCCAAGTTTAGCTGGGGTACTAGTTTTTTTGCTTTTTTCTTCTGCAAAATTTGCTCTAATTCTTCTTTGTAGGGTGTTAGAGTAATTACTGAAGCCTTTCCTGATCTGGCATGTGGCTTTTTAGTGGTGTCTCTCTTGTATATAGGGATGGGACAGATGTCTTTCGGAGACACAAGTTGTTGATGAGGTAGTGGTGGACTAGGAGTTCTATGTTCTCGCATTGGATGATTTGGTTGTTCATGGTTTGGTTCTATTATTTGTTCGTCCCTTTCGTTTTGTGTTTCCAAGTGCTCTTGAATTCCAAATTCAAAGTCCCTAAAAATATGGCGACAAATAGGAACCAGTCCAGTTTTTCGGAAACCATTGCAAGATATTTCCATCGTCGCAGCTTTGTTATACGCTTTACAAAAAATACTGGCAATGGCATAAGGCGACACAACACTCAACTGATTTTCTCTAAGCCAGTTTTCTATTTCTTGTGCGTAGTAAGTTTTCAGCGGTGCCATAAAAGCAACATCCAACGGTTGCATTTTATGTGTAGAATGTGGTGGGAGGCAAATAATCGTCACATGATTCTGTTTGGCCAAATCTATTAGAGCAACGTTTCTCGTATGAGAATAGTGGCCATCAAGGACGAGAAGAACAGGGTCTGCAGCTGAAGGTTTAGTGAATTTTATGAAGTGTTGTAGCCATCTAGTGAAAATATCGGCCTGTACCCAACCTGACACATGGCATTCTGCGACTGCTCCAGTGGGAGCTCCTAGCATCAACTCTGTTTTCATATTTTTTCTAGGGAAGATTAATAATGGTGGTACGAAAACTCCTGCAGCATTCATACATGAAATAACAGTAATCAGCTTGCCCCTTCCTGCTGAAGTAAGTGACGAAACCTGCTTCTTCCATCTCAAAGAAATGACTTTGCTATGTTTGTGGTGAACAATTGTAATACCTGTTTCGTCTACATTGAATATACGTTGTGCAGGGTTAGTAAGCTTAAGATATTCTGGTTCATACAGGTCAAAGAACTTTGATACATTTTCATGAGTAAACGATTTTACTCGAGCAGATGACATTCCCTGAGGAGTACGCATTGAAAGCGTCGGATGCCTTTTCAGAAAGAGTCTCAACCATTTCTTTCCGGCTGATTTTTTGACTCCGCTAAATGGATGTGGTATTGAGTTTCGTATTGCAAGTTGAAATGCCAGTCGTTTTATATCACGCGCTCTTAGCCCGAATTAACGTTGCTCCATAGTTAGGGCATACTCAACCAACTCATTTTCTAATTCCAAAGGAAGAATAGGTCGGCGGCCAATTGATATCCCGACGAGTTCTTCTGGAGTCTTGTCTGATTTCACATATCGTTCTAAGGTACCTTTTGGTACTCCAAAAACTTTTGAGGCCTTCAAATAGCCCATCTCTCTATTTCTTACTGTATTTACAGCACGTATCATATCATTTGCATTTCATTTTTTTTGGCGTCATCTACAAACAAAAAATACATAAAAATAAAAATTTTACACGGGGTCCTAATTTGAGACACTCTCAAATTTGGAACCTACAGGTGTCTCAAATTAGGATTTTTTCGTCAAAAAATAAAACGGATTTTTATTGGTTATGTATGCCACACAATTACCGTTTAATTTGCATAAAATGCATTAACTAATATTAAACTACCAAAAAAAAATTACTGGAGTAAATGTAATCATCTTACCTTGATGTATTGTAAGTTTTTATAAATTCTGAAAAACTTTGTGTATGGTGTAAATCAAATTAACGTCGACAAAACAACAATGGTCACTTCTAAGCGCCAACTAAAAGCAGATCTACTACTAACTTCACAGAATGATCAGTTTTCAATATTTTCACTAGATGTCAACCCATTGTACACAAATATACGACGGTGTCTCAAATTAGGCGCCTGTCTCAAATTTGGTGCCTTTCCTCTACAGCTTTCATTTGTATTTTAGATTACATCATCGGTTCTGATTACGGGTCATTCCATTTCAAATCACTCAATTTTGGAGCAAAAAAAATTTTGGACCTCCGATTTGTCTGAAAATTGGTATATAGCTTCTGCGGGACGTACAAATAAGATATTTAAGGTCAAAAAATCTTCTTCTTCTTTTTTTCTCAAAATGTAATTTTATGCGATTTTACAGTGATTTGGTGTTTATTTATACAAATTTGCATTTTCTATCGTAAAGTATCAATGAAAAACATAATATTTTAATAGAAAGGACTCAAAAATGTCATTATATGGCATTATAACAAGTTACTTTGATTCAAAACAAGCTTTTGATCAAATTTTATAGTGTAGAAAACGTTAAAATACCGTTTTTTACATTTTTCTCCATTCCCAAAATACGTCATAATCGATTTGGCTGAAAATTTGCCCACAGATAGGCAAAACATAGGACTTTAAGTGGTGAGAAGGATTTGAATTATATTACAATAACAAAAAAGTTACATGCAATATTATAGTCAAAAATATAGGCGTCTACTGTAAGTAAAATTAACTCGAAAATATCGACCTCACGACAAAAATTGTTAAAAAGAAATTGTAATAATTGTAAATACGATTTATTTGGAACAATTTCAGTTCCTACCATTTTTGTCGAAAAGTTAAAAATGGCGGAGATATTGAGCCAAACAGGTTCTCCTTTAAAATCAAGATGGCGGCTAACGTAACGGAGGAATTCATTCGTGATTTTAAATTTAAGCTACTATTGACTCCCTTAAAGATCAGAAAAATAAAATTTTGGGCAGCTCGGCATTCAAGGTCAAATGCTATCCCGACTGGACTAATATATACTTTTGAGTCTGATATTACTGCATGTAACTTTTTTGGTATTGTAATATAATTCAAATCCTTCTAACCACTTAAAGTTCTATCTTTTGGATATCTGTGGGCAAATTTTCAGCCAAATCGATGATGATGTATTTTGGGAATGGAGGAAAATGTAAAAAACGGTATTTTAACGTTTTTTACACTATAAAATTTGATCAAAAACTTGTTTTGATTCAAAATAACTTGTTATAATGCCATATAATGACATTTTTGAGTCCTTTCTATTAAAATATTATGTTTTTCATTGATACTTTACGACAGAAAATGCAAATTTGTTTAAATAAACACCAAATCACTGTAAAATCGCATAAAATCACATTTTGAGAAAAAAGAAGATTTTTTGACCTTAAATATCTTATTTTTACGTCCCGCAGAAGCTATATACCAATTTTCAGACAAATCGGAGGTCCAAAATTTTTTGCCTGAGTGATTTGACATGGAATGTACCTTACATATATTCAGTTTGTTGTATGTTCGCATTTACTATAAGTTCTGTATCTATAGCAACAAGAAGTCAAGAGACTTCTCTTCGATGGCAAATTAGTGAACTGCAATTCCAACCTTACTGGAAGATAATGGAAGATTTTAGGAATAACCTTTTATTCGTACAATACATCTAATGGTAGGGGAGCCCAAGCGGGGATTTTTGCAGTTACTTGAACGCGTCAGATTATCACATGGGGAGAAACCTTGTACTCTGTACTCTGTTGGGTGCTGTATTCTTTGCTTGTACCCTGTAAATGTACCTCTACCATATATTGGCTCTTAATACAGGGAAGTTCGTTAAGGGGGGCCGAAAAAAATCTATCCTTAGAAAAACTCGAAATTTTTAGATTAATATAAGGTAAGCTAAGTACATGCAAGAGAGTGCATATTTCAAAAATCTGACGATTTGAGCGGGACGTAAGGAAATGGGTGAGTCACAAAGTTTCACAAAAAAGAGCGAATATTTCGCGAAATGAACGTCAGATCGAAAAACTAAAAAATACGTGTTCAATATTTCTCAAAAATCTATCGAATGATACCAAACACGACCCCCCCACGGAGAGGGGTGGGGGTAAATTTAAAATTTTAAGCACGAACCTTTCGAGAAATGAACATCAGATCGAAAAACTGCAAAATACACTTATTCTACTTAAAGTTACTTGAAGTTGCTTAAAATTACTTTAAGATCTTAAATAGGAGCCCTCAATTTTTATGGAGCTTTGGATTCTTTACGTAAAAATAAGCAACTTTTATTCGAGACATTTTTTCCAATTATGGATAGATGGCGCTATAATCGAAAAAAACGATTGTTGGAAATGGAAAATTAAATTAAAAAATGGAAAGTCCCCCGCTTTATGGAAAAATTTACTTATTTTTTTTTTGGTTTTAGGATCTACTCTTCACAACCCAATAGGTCACTATAACGCTCGAGTAACTGCAAATTAAGAGCATACTTTCCTCCCCTACTATAAAGATTTGTCTCCAACAAAGCAACATACCGCAACTTACTGCAACGACAAAACAACATAAAAGTTGCCTGTTATTGTATTAGTATGTTACACTGTGTTGCACTATGTTTATGTCGCAGTTGGGAGTATGTTGTATGTTTCCATTTTCGGCGGTAAAGATAAAAGGAAATCTTGCAACATTGTGCAACAGCGACAAATGATAATATCAGTGTGAACGGCTTGTAATTTCCACAAGGAAAAATTTCCTGTAGCTGGCTGTATACCATTAATTACAAAAATTGAAGAGAAATCTTCTGCATGAAAGGTATATTTTATTTTAAAAACCCCAATAAAGGGCTACAATTACAAAACAGAACGTTTTCGCTTTAAAGAAAGCAGCATCAGTGTTCTTTCCAAGCTCTATATGCTAAGCCATCAAAAATACATTGGTTAAACCCCTTCAATGTAAGACTTTTAGTCGACATTTTAAGGGTTTTAACCTAGGATTTTAAGGTTTTTAAAAATGTCGACAAAAAGTCTTACATTGAAGGGGTTTAACCCATGTAAATGGGAAAGAACACTGATGCTGCTCTCTTTAGAGCGAAAACGTTCTGTTTTGTAATTGTAGCCCTTTATTGGGCTTGTAATTATTAGTCGTAGTCGCTAGTTGTTAACAGGTTCGAACTGTTTGTTTTATTTTCTGAATTTGATTATTAAAATGGTATTTAAATGGACTGTAGGTAGAAGCCTGCAATAATATAATAGACAAATAATTATAAACAACATACATGTCTTTGAAATGCAATTAACGAACATTGTAAATGCAGTGAAACTAAACACGCTACTTGGTCTAAGATTTGTAGTAGTATAAACTGTGAAAATTGGTATAGAAGAGGCAAAACGAAAGATAAGAAATTTGCATGCCCAGTTCTACAGAGAGGAAGAAATATAAAGTTCTGCAAGCAAACTAAAAGAGTCATTAATATTCAGCTCAGCGTGGTACTATTGATGGAAATGTTTACTTAAATACACATGGGTTCATTCCATGAAACAGGTAGACCCCTTATTGATAGAATTTCACACCTTGAAGAATATCAGCGCGCTGAGCTGAATATTAATGAGTCTTAGTTTACTTGCAGAACAACAAAGTTGCTTGGGTCAAGACACTGTCACAGTATAAAGAGGGACAGTAAAACCTCTTCCATGTCGGCACTTTGATCTTAAGACGTAATACCGGCAGTACGCAATTGGTAATTCATCAGTGGTGGATGCGGGTTTTTCCTGTTAAAACCCGTACGTTTCTATACGACTAGCGAGAGTGGGACAAAAGCGACTGGGAACATTGCGCGGTCGCCATGCGAGACTAAAGATTTTACTTCCAATTTTTCGGAGAGTGGTTCTACTGTCCTTCTTTATACTGTGACACTGTGTTACAAAATGTGAAACCTACTTCAACATTGTAAAGCACAAAAGTTGAAATACGTCGCTTTGGTGGAGACACACCTTAAAGTTTACTTGTAAAAAGCTTGTATATGCTGAACCAAGAGAAGTAGTCTCCTGACTTCTTGTTGCTGCATGTAGAGGTCGCTATTAGCATACGTACGCCTGTTATGTTATTATAATGGCCATATAGATTGCATTTCAGTTCAGTTCGAGCTACTAGAAGTGTTCCTGATGAGAGGTGAATACCTGAAAACACGTGTACAACAATGATGGAGCTCCAATTGAAAAGAAATGTACTCGTCTGCTTTCATTTAAACGTACAGAGTACAAAATATGTTGTTTTCAAAGGTAAACTGTAGATATATTGTCGTGATAAAAGGTTATCCCTAACCTTTCTCTCTTGAATCGCTTGAAAATGCTACTGCTGGTTGCCAGAAAAAATTGTATTTATCATGTGATTCAAGGAAGAAATTAATAATTCTCATAACCACTGTTTAAAGGTAAATTTAAGTAAAGTTACAATGATAAAAAATTTAAATAGATAATTCAGATGATAAATGAATAAGAGGTGACTTTCGAACCCCCAAAAAGCTGACCATTAACATAACTTTGATAACATAACATAACTTTTTGATAAAAAAATTTCGTATTTATGATTTTAATGAAATTTTATATTTAACTCACGATATCTCAGTTCTGTCTCAGTATTCTAATTTCTAATTTTGACACAATATACCACGGACATTTTCGCAAAAAAACAAGAACGTCCGAACTTTTGACTATAAACAAAATGACAATTTTTAATTTAAACAAAAATTTAATTTTTAGTGCAGATCAAGCTCTTAAAAATTTCTTGTTGTTTTGTGGTTATTGTGTAACTTATTGGAATTGGATATATTTATAAACTTTATGGGTTTCCTCGACAATCTTAACATTTTCAATATTTTAATTAAAAAGTATGTCTCAAAAATATTACGAGTATTTTTGAACTGCATTCCTGATTTTAGTTAAAAATAGTTTATTAATACTTGCCATTCCATCATATCCAATCGACATTACAAAACATTCTTGTTATTTAAATATAGATACAGAAATTAATCGTGTCTAGATTTAAAACTGAACATAAATATTTTACATAGTTTAGTGATTTTTTTGGGCATATAACGTATCGAATAATAAAGACGTTATTTGAAAAATCATGGCATTGCATAAGTAATTCTCAAAATTCTTAGAAAAATCTAGGAGTAAGTAAACAATTTATAAGTACATAATACGACTAGAAATGTGAAACAATTCCTATTTGATAGGGTTTTAGGTATATATTTTTTATTTTTTTTTAATTATTCACATCAGACATGCAGTAACAAAATACAAATAATAACCTTTTAGTGAGTTTCAAAAAGAAAATTCTTTACAATTTTGGGGATTCAGCACATAAATCACTTGGCAGTTCGGAAATCACTGCAATTATTTCCGAACCTTCAGCTTAATGAGCCATATATAAAAATTATTTCTCAAAATTATACATCAAAGGATATGCGAAGAAAAAATCAGCCGAACACAGTTTGGTTTTCGAAATGCGGTACAAGAGAGGCTCTATTTAGTGTACAAGTGCTATTTCAACGATGTAGAGACGTAAATTGCGATATTTATGCATGTTTCATTGATTACCATAAAGCGTTCGATACAGTAAAGCACGACAAGCTGATGGAGATATTAACCAATATTGGAATAAATACCTGTGATTTAAGGATTATCAGCAATCTCTACTGGAATCAAACATCATCTATCCGGACAGAGGCAGGAGAATCCGATATCAAAATCAAACGTGGGGTCCGTCAGGGATGTATACTATCCCCACTGCTGTTTAACATCTACTCTGAGGAAATCTTTCAAGAAGTAGTGGATGATGTTGAAGCCGGAATTCGAATTAACGGGGAATGTATCAATAACATAAGATACGCAGACGACACGGTGCTATTCGCTAACAGTTCTGAAGCCCTCCAGGAATTAATGAACAGAATCGCAGAAGTCAGTCAGAGATACGGACTTTCAATAAACACTAGTAAAACAAAATCTATGATGATCTTTAAGAATGAACAGCAATTTGGACGAATCAGTGTGCATGGTCAACAAATAGAAAGAGTAAAAACCTACACCTACCTTGGTACGAACGTCAATGAAAATTGGGACCATTCCATAGAAATCAAATGTAGGATAGAGAAAGCAAGAACTGCATTTCAAAAAATGGCAAAATTATTCAAATGTCATGATTGGTCGATACCCATAAAAATCAGATTACTTCGATGTTATATCTTTCCTATACTGATGTACGGAGTTGAGTCGTGGACTCTCACAGACGCCACCTGCAAGAAAATTGAGGCTTTTGAAATGGGGCTTTATCGTCGAATCCTGAAGATATCTAATACCGACCACATTACTAATGAGGGTGTTTTGTTGAGAATGCAAAAGGAAAAAGAGCTGTTAATCAAAATAAAAACAGCCAAAATTGAATACCTCGGTCACATCATGAGAAACAGTGAAAGATATGGACTGCTGCAACTAATCTTGCAGGGAAAAGTAGAAGGAAAGCGCGAACCAGGAAGGCGAAGGATTTCCTGGCTGAAAAATCTACGTACGTAAGACACACAGAACCTTGGAGAGTGGCGAAAAATGGGAGAGGCCTATCGCCAGCAGTGGACAGAAGAGGTTGCATGATGCTGATGATGATGATGCTAATGATGTTGATGATGATGATGATGATGACGATGATAATGATGATAATAGAGGAATATCGGAAGTACAACAAATAAAAATAATTTTTTAAATGAGTTTCAGGGATCAAGGTCGGGTAACAAGAAAGAACAGAAAATTTGTTCAAAAAGAAGGAAAATACGTGGACAATTAGTAATAATGGCAAACTAAGAGTGAGTATGTGTTTGAGAAAAAGAAAAATGTTAAGGAACATATTTGGGCCGGTGTTCGATGTGGCAACAGGATTAATATACAGAACTAACAAAGAGCTGGAAGAAATGCAGCCACCAACATTATTAAAAGAAAGTACAGTTCAGAAGACTCCAGTGGGTAGGTGACCTAACAAGACATTCTGGCGAAAGAATAGTAAGACTGATTAATATGGAAAGAAATCCCAACTGGAAGAAGATGACGTATACAGTATTGTACAAGACAGAAAAGAATGGAGGCATGTTGTCAAGACGGCTAAAACACACGCAGCGTTGTAATGCCATGGAGTAAGTACGAGTAAGGAAGGACGAAGAAGAAAGAACTTCATGTTTGGCAAAACAAACAAGTTGAGGTGAAAGGAAGAACATAAAATAAAGAATCTATTATTTGGGAAGGAAAATAAATTGGCTTAAGTATTTTTTAAATTGGAAAAGACTGTAAGACTTGTACACACTTCTAAGTAGGTCAAACCGGCAAACGAGTGTATGCTCTCAAAAAAATTGATAGTGTGTAAAAAATGTTTTATTATCAGCTAAGTACTTTCAACACATAACGTGCCATCATCAGAGCTTCCTAAAAGGACATTTAAGATAAGATTTTTTATAAAAATGGTTATAAAAATGGCTTCTTTTTATTGCTATATCCATCGTTTACTTAGCTTACCATTATCAGACACAAAGTTTACTTCTGAATTAGATATTATTAAACAATTTGCATATAGTAACGGTTACTCCCATACTTTGGTTGTTAACATACTCAACAAATTAAGGAATAAAAGGAACAGATCTCTAGCTTATAATGCGGCCCCTGACAATTCCAATTCAGCAGTTATGTATAGATCTATATCATACATAGGTTATCCTTTAGACAATATAGCTAAAATCTTAAATAACATTCCTAACTTAAAACTTTCATTTAAATGTAAAGATAACATCAAGTCTATTTTTTCTCATACTGAAGACAAAATTAAAAAAACTTCAAAGAGGGGCATTTATAAATTATCATGTGGTGACTGCCCTGTGACCTACGTGGGTAGAAGATGCGAACTTTGGATACAAGTATCAAAGAACATCTGTCAAAGATCGATAAATCTAGCTTTGGTCATCATTTGCATGCATCGAAACATAGCTTTAGACCCCAAAGAGATAGTAGGATCCTACATAGCATACCTAATAATAACTATACCAAAATGAATCTACTTGAAGATCTAGAAATAAGCAGAGAAATGAAAAGAAACCCTCAAAACTGTGTTAACACCCAGATTCAATTAAATTGTAAATTTGATCCTATCTTTAAGAAATTTCTTTAATAATTTTGGTTTAGTATACAGTATGCCCAACAATTTATGAAAGTTTTTTTGAACATTACTTTTTAGGTATTTTTGAATTGTATTTCATTGATTACATATTTGTAAACAAGTAAAATATTTGAGATTTGTCTAAATTAATCAATAACATTTTTAATTTTATAAAATAACAGCTTTCGAACTCTGAACTTATCAATTAATATTTCTCCTAGGTTTGATTTCATCTAACTTCTTCCACAGGTCAAACTAAAACAGTTTTGTTTTTAATAGAACTTTGACAACTTTTTTACACGTTAACATTTCATTTCAATTAATAATAGTAATTTTTTGAAAATTTAACTTTAAAATTTAATATCTGAACTTAAAATTCAATTAATTTTTATTTATTATTTACGAATATAGAAGTCGCATAGGATAGTGGTTCCTTCTTTATCATTTTTATGAATGACAGTCTTTCTCAGCCGTTCACGTGGGCTCAAAATGGTTTGACTCAGCCATGTTGTCTTTTTAAAATAAAAAAGAATTTAGATGTAATTTATTCAATTTAAGGGGTTGTTATACCCGATATCTGTGGCTTTTGCCCAGGATCTATGTTTATTATTGTGTCGTTTAGCAATTGCTCTTCTATGAAGGTTTTATAAGAGGACGTAAGTTTTTCAGTCTTTCATTTTTATAAAAAATCTTATCTTAAATGTCCTTTTAGGAAGCTCTGATGATGGCACGTTATGTGTTGAAAGTAATTAGCTGATAATAAAACATTTTTTACATACTATCAATTTTTTTGGGAACATACACTCGTTTGCCGGTTTGACCTAAGTATTTTTGACTTTTAAACGAAGTTTAAAATAGTTTCACAAAAATAAAAAAAAAATACCATAAAGAAGTCTGTGAACAGAAATTTAACGTGTGTTGCCTAAGCAAATCTTAAGCTTAAGACGTGCCTTAAGCTCAGCTTAATAAACACACACGTTGCACCATTGAGTTTAAGATCAATTTTCAGCTTGCCACAATGGTTGCCACGTGTACTGCATAGATAAGAATCGAAAATTATGGTGCAACGCAAGTGAGGCTTAAAGCGGCCCTATCTATAAGCTGAGCTGGCTAAGCTGGAGCTCAAGATTTGTTGGTGCGACCAGGCATGAATCCCTAATCACTGGGCATTGCTCGCTAGGCAGTAAGGCAGACTCTAGGGCACACACTTCATAGTATGGGAAGGTCCATGATGCCAGTCAACCACTGTGAAATACATACATACATACATACATAATCGATTGCCTCTTTTACCATTAGGTGTCGAGGATTTCTCCTTTATATAATACTCTCTGCTAATTTACGCCACTTCTTCCTATCTGCTGCTAAAACTTTTGCTTCTTGCCACGATGTTCCTCTTTTCTTAAGTATTTCGTTTACACTAGTGTTCCAGCTTTTCCTTGGTCTGCCCCTCGTGCTTTTACCCACTGCTTTATCTTCCCATGTCATTTTCACTTGTCTGTCACCACTCATTCTTATCATGTGTCCTATCATGAGTCATATTAACTTCTTTTTTTTTTAACTTTTTCGTTAAGCGATTTAACCTGTAATTCATGTCTTATATCTTCGTTTCTTCTTTTGTCTAATCTTCTTGCTCCCACCACTTTTCTTAAGTATCTCATTTCAGTAGCTTGTAATCTTTTTCTTCGGCTGTTGTTAAGTACCCAGTTTTCTGCCCCATATATTGAATTGGCATATATACGGTTTTATATACTGTCATTTTGGTTTCTCGTTGCCATTTTTATTCTGTTTCCGATTTCATCGTCTTGTGTACCTTTGTTGTTTAACATTATTCCCAAATACTTAAAGAGGTCTACTTGCTCGATTTTTTGCCCTTCGATTTCAATATTTACAGTTGGTTCTTTGTTGGCTATTGTCATTACTTTAGTTTTCTCCATATTTATTATTAAGTTGTAGTTTTTTAGTTCTTCAGCCCAGATTCTGATGTTATCTGCGA
This sequence comes from Diabrotica virgifera virgifera, assembly GCF_917563875.1. Taxonomy (NCBI): domain Eukaryota; kingdom Metazoa; phylum Arthropoda; class Insecta; order Coleoptera; family Chrysomelidae; genus Diabrotica; species Diabrotica virgifera. The sequence continues at coordinate 238,613,618 of NC_065446.1, read as the reverse complement.
GAGCCTTTTCAGTTCTTGCAACTTATGCAATGTCATCAGCAAATGCACAGGCTTCAATTTTTATTTGCTGCTGTGAAATACAACAGTTTACAATCTACAAAGAAGATTGGAAAACAAATACAGTAATCTACGATTAGATAAAGAAAACAATTTCAGAAAGTGACTTTGTGAAATGAAAAACTTAAATTTTTATAGAACCAAGATCTCTGTGTTCACCCTCTTAGTACGCCAATGTTCCCGATATAAATAAAGCAGGTGTAGGATACAGCCGTTGGTTTAAATCATAATAATATCAAAGTATTTTAAACGCGAAATCAATCTACTTTCCGAAGGCTCCCAGATTGAATTTACGTTTATGATCGAACGAATATGTTTCTCAACCTTATCGAGCGATACTACAAATAGAATATAGAATTTTCAATAAAAGACGAAAGACAGGTGAATGTCACACCAGGTTCAGTAAAACGGAACGTACGAGAGACGTCTCTTGATAAAATAAAGTAATAAAAGAACTGTTTTGCGACGGTCAGATGAAAATTGATCCGAATAGTACTGAAAAAAAAAATCAGTACATAGGTATTTGATTTAAAAACGTCAATTTTAGGTCTGGATCCCGCGTACCAAAAAAAGTTGATTAATAGCAAGCCGAAAATTTGTGAATAGCTTAACGGTGTCTAGTCGGACAAACTTTGATGTATGGGAACACTGGAACAGGGGATGTTTTAATTGTGGAACAGGTTAAAAATTTGGAACGTCAGACTACGAAAACGTCCCATGCATTTTGTCGGACTAACTTCCAATTGATTTATTACCCTTTCATTAAACTCTCATGCAAATATCAGACTGCTATTACTAACCAACATGATTCCTGTCATTTGACATGTTCTTCGTGTTCCACTCATTAAAATGCCCAGTTGGTGATAAACAGCAGTCTGATTTTTGCATGAGAGTTTAATGAAAGGGCAACAAATCAATTATTGGAAGTTCTGTCCGACAAAATACATATGATGCCTGCTCGCGATGATGGCCGATCATGTGATTGTCTATGATCGGCACAATCATCGTGCATGTGTCCACATAATCGTCCGTAGTATGTTGAACGACAACCATTAAGATGAACGTGAAGTGTGTTGCTACTGCAACAATTTATTTAATAGCGGTATACAACCATTATGTCAATATGGCCCAACGAAAAGTTGTAAAAAAATGGAGGAAAAGAAGAGTGATCTTTGACAACTACCTTTAAGACAGGCTTGTTCGAGATAAAATCAAATGAGTTTAGATATGTTATAGTCAAAGCCCGAATTTCAGGCACTCTTAGGTTTGACTAGGCAATCCTCAGGTCTGACTGACGGTCTTAGTCAAAGCCCGAAATAAATTAGAGTTTCGGCCTTTGACTAGTCAAACCTAGGAGAGACTAAGTTGGTCAGGCAAAGGTCGAAATTTAATTTTATGAAATCGGGGTTTGACTAGTCAAACCCCGATCAGCTATTAAAATGTCGTAATTTGTTAGATTAGGTTTAATAAAACGTAATTTTTTAATTTTAATGTTTATTATTTTTATATTGTCGTAATTAAAATAAAAAAAATTAGTGTTTATTCTCACATGTTGATGCATTATTATAGCATTTAGAGTTGCACAATAGGTACGTTAGACGTTTTACACTTACATAATTTTGAAGAGCATTTCTTATTGCAGTAGCATTTTATAAAGCCTTCTCCTCCAAATTTAGAACCTTTTGTACAATTTTTTATAGAGACAGCTTAACATCTGGAACATCTTCGAAATTAAGAAAATTCTCTTTGCATTCTCTTATTTGATTTCTTGAAAAACGTAATTTGGTTTGACTAAGTATATGAATTTTATTTTAGCACAAACATATGGAATGGGAATGTCATTGTCAACTGTGAAAGAAGATATTGCAATCGGAGAAAAAACTGAGGATCACCATAATACTAAGGAAGCCCCTGGACCGTCGTCACTAGGAGAGGAAGAAAATTGTCAAACAATTCAGATTACTTCTTCAGAAGTGGTTGTATTTGCCAAAAAGAGAGCCCTGACGCAAATACGTGCATAATTTGTAATTAGGTGGTACATGTTGTGTGCGCTGACAGCACACTTGGTGTATACTGTATACTATGAAGGTTTTGACAGAAAAGGTACATGCATGCGTTGTGCACAGGCAGAAAAGATTAAAATAAATAAAGAAAAGGCGATTGAAGGTTTTCATACCCAGGATTATGAATCAATTAAGTGAAAAAAAATTTCCTTCAATTTCGATCGGAAAAACTGTAATAATACCTCTCCCCAGCTTTGATAGGGTCAAAGGAGATGCTCGAAATATTTTGGATATCATACAAGATAAAACAATTGACGTTTTATATACAGTTGGTACGAAATTAGGAACAATAAACACTTTTTCAAGAAATCAAATATACAAAGAGAATTTTCTTAATTTCGAAGATGTTCCAGACATTAAGTTGTCTCAAACAGAAATTAGTACACTAAATTCTAAATTTGCAGGACAAGGCTTTATAAATGGCAATAAAAAATGCTCTTCAAAATTATGTAAGTGTACCTAAAAGGTCTAACCTATTGTGCAACTCTAAATGCCATAATGCCTCAACATGTGAGAATAAACACTATTTTTTGTAGGGGAGCCCAAGCGGGGATTTTTGCAGTTACTCGAGCGCGTCAGATTATAATATGGGAGAAACCTGGTACCCTGCAGATGTACCTATACGATATATTGGCTCTTAACACAGGGGAGTTCGTTAAGGGGGGCCCGAATAAAAAAATCTATCCTTAAAAAAACTCGAAATTGTCAGATTAAGATAAGGTAAGTTAAGTACATGCAAAAGAGTGTATATTTAAAAAATCTTACGATTTGAGCCGGGCGTAAGGAAATGGGTAAGTCCCAAAGTTTTACAAGAAAAAAGCGATTATTTCGCGAAATGAATGACAGATCAAAAAACTAAAAATTACGTGCTTAATATTTTTTAAAAATCTATCGAATGAAACCAAACACAACTGCCCACGGAGAGGAGTGGGGGGTAAATTTAATATTTTAAATACGAATCCCGCGATATTTCGCGCAATGAACATCAGATCGAAAAAATGTAAAATACACTTATTCAATATTTTTGAAAAATCTATCGAATGACACTAAACACGATCCCCACGGAGGTGGGGTGGGGGGTTACTTTAAAATCTTAAATAGGAGTCCCCATTTTTATTGCAGATTTGGATTCCTTACGTAAAAATAAGTAACTTTTATTCGAAAACATTTTTTCGAATTATGGATAGATGGCGTTATAATCGGAAAAAACGATTGTTGGAAATGGAAAATTAAATTATAAAATGGCAAGCGCCCATTAAAATGGAAAACTTTACTTAACTTTTTTTGGTTTTAGGACCTACTCTTCACAACCCAATAAGTCCCCATAACGCTCGAGTGACTGCACATTTAGCATACTTTGCTCCCCTACCATAAACATTAAAATTAAAAAATAACGTTTTATTAAACCTAATCTAACAAAGTACGACATTTTAATAGCTGATCGGGGTTCGACTAGTCAAACCCCGATTCCATAAAATTAAATTTCGACCTTTGCCTGACCAACTTAGTCTCTCCTAGGTTTGACTAGTCAAAGGCCGAAACTCTAATTTATTTCGGGCTTTGACTAAGACCATCAGTCAGACCTGAGGATTGCCTAGTCAAACCTAGGAGTGCCTGAAATTCGGGCTTTGACTATAACAGATACATTAAACTCAGCAATTCGATAAACATAATTTTCACTCATCGCTGTGCACTTAGATAGATATACTTTTTTTCCAAAAAAATTCTGCTTAATTCTGGAGAATTCGAAAACTTTATACGTATGTCACCGAGCGATTTCAATTAGGTATTTGGTACGAAAAATATCCCCATTAGTAGCAAAACAAGACACTACTTTCAGAAAGTCCATACCAGTTAAAATACGACTTGCAATCGCATTAAGATTTTTCGGTACGGGGGATAGTTAAGCTTGCATCAACTTTTTAGTATAAAAAATCACACCTTTTTTAACCTAAGCACAATAGTTTCCGACGGGAAATGAATGATGGGCGATCGCGTGGGCATGTCAACGCAATCATTACTTATTACTCATTAACTTATTATTTATTACTCGACGATTCCCTTTGAAGCGTCTCCAAAAAACCGCAAAATCACGGATCGTCTACAGTCATGGGCGATCATAGACGATCATGGGCAACTATAGCCGAGTATGGAGTATGCCTTCATACTCGTGGAGCCTGGATCGTGTTTAGTGTCATTCGATAGATTTTTCAAAAATATTGAATAAGTGTATTTTACATTTTTTCGATCTGATGTTCATTGCGCGAAATATCGCGGGATTCGTATTTAAAATATTAAATTTACCCCCCACTCCTCTCCGTGGGCAGTTGTGTTTGGTTTCATTCGATAGATTTTTAAAAAATATTAAGCACGTAATTTTTAGTTTTTCGATCTGTCATTCATTTCGCGAAATAATCGCTTTTTTCTTGTAAAACTTTGGGACTTACCCATTTCCTTACGCCCGGCTCAAATCGTAAGATTTTTGAAATATACACTCTTTTGCATGTACTTAACTTACCTTATCTTAATCTGACAATTTCGAGTTTTTTTAAGGATAGATTTTTTTATTCGGGCCCCCCTTAACGAACTCCCTTGTGTTAAGAGCCAATATATCGTATAGGTACATCTGCAGGGTACCAGGTTTCTCCCATATTATAATCTGACGCGCTCGAGTAACTGCAAAAATCCCCGCTTGGGCTCCCCTACCATTATATTGTCGCAATTAAAATAAAAAATAGTGTTTATTCTCACATGTTGAGGCATTATGGCATTTAGAGTTGCACAATAGGTTAGACCTTTTAGGTACACTTACATAATTTTTGAAGAGCATTTTTTATTGCCATTTATAAAGCCTTGTCCTGCAAATTTAGAATTTAGTGTACTAATTTCTGTTTGAGACAACTTAATGTCTGGAACATCTTCGAAATTAAGAAAATTCTCTTTGTATATTTGATTTCTTGAAAAAGTGTTTATTGTTCCTAATTTCGTACCAACTGTATATAAAACGTCAATTGTTTTATCTTGTATGATATCCAAAATATTTCCAGCATCTCCTTTGACCCTATCAAAGCTGGGGAGAGGTATTATTTTCCGATCGAAATTGAAGGAAATTTTTTTTCACTTAATTGATTCATAATCCTGGGTATGAAAACCTTCAATCGCCTTTCCTTTATTTATTTTAATCTTTTCTGCCTGTGCACAACGCATGCATGTACCTTTTCTGTCAAAACCTTCATAGTATACAGTATACACCAAGTGTGCTGTCAGCGCACACAACATGTACCACCTAATTACAAATTATGCACGTATTTGCGTCAGGGCTCTCTTTTTGGCAAATACAACCACTTCTGAAGAAGTAATCTGAATTGTTTGACAATTTTCTTCCTCTCCTAGTGACGATGGTCCAGGGGCTTCCTTAGTATTATGGTGATCCTCAGTTTTTTCTCCGATTGCAATATCTTCTTTCACAGTTGACAATGACATTCCCATTCCATATGTTTGTGCTAAAATAAAATTCATATACTTAGTCAAACCAAATTACGTTTTTCAAGAAATCAAATAAGAGAATGCAAAGAGAATTTTCTTAATTTCGAAGATGTTCCAGATGTTAAGCTGTCTCTATAAAAAATTGTACAAAAGGTTCTAAATTTGGAGGAGATGGCTTTATAAAATGCTACTGCAATAAGAAATGCTCTTCAAAATTATGTAAGTGTAAAACGTCTAACGTACCTATTGTGCAACTCTAAATGCTATAATAATGCATCAACATGTGAGAATAAACACTAATTTTTTTTTATTTTAATTACGACAATATAAAAATAATAAACATTAAAATTAAAAAATTACGTTTTATTAAACCTAATCTAACAAATTACGACATTTTAATAGCTGATCGGGGTTTGACTAGTCAAACCCCGATTTCATAAAATTAAATTTCGACCTTTGCCTGACCAACTTAGTCTCTCCTAGGTTTGACTAGTCAAAGGCCGAAACTCTAATTTATTTCGGGCTTTGACTAAGACCATCAGTCAGACCTGAGGATTGCCTAGTCAAACCTAGGAGTGCCTGAAATTCGGGTTTTGACTATAACAGATACATTAAACTCAGCAATTCGATAAACATAATTTTCACTCATCGCTGTGCACTTAGATAGATATACTTTTTTTCCAAAAAAATTCTGCTTGTTGAATTATTGGTTAAACCTTCTGGAGAATTCGAAAACTTTATACGTATGTCACCGAGCGATTTCAATTAGGTATTTGGTACGAAAAATATCCCCATTAGTAGCAAAACAAGACACTACTTTCAGAAAGTCCATACCAGTTAAAATACGACTTGCAATCGCATTAAGATTTTTCGGTACGGGGGATAGTTAAGCTTGCATCAACTTTTTAGTATAAAAAATCACACCTTTTTTAACCTAAGCACAATAGTTTCCGACGGGAAATGAATGATGGGCGATCGCGTGGGCATGTCAACGCAATCATTACTTATTACTCATTAACTTATTATTTATTACTCGACGATTCCCTTTGAAGCGTCTCCAAAAAACCGCAAAATCACGGATCGTCTACAGTCATGGGCGATCATAGACGATCATGGGCAACTATAGCCGAGTATGGAGTATGCCTTCTGCACAATTGTTCTCGCGCTTGATCGTCTGTAATCGCCGATTATGTAGAGGAGCCATGACGTTTTCGTAGTCTGACGTTCCAAATTTTTAACCTGTTCCACCATTAAAACTTCCCCTGTTTCACTGTTCCCATATATCAAAGTTTGTCCGACTAGACACCGTTAAGCTATTAACAAATTTTCAGCTTGCTATTAATCAACTTTTTTTTCTTATGCGGGATCTATTATTATTTCCTCTTTTTATAAGAACACGATTTATAGTTTGACATTCAATATAATCGAACTAAACTTTAAAAATATATTTAATAATCGTCTAATTTTTAGAATCCATCCTTGATCCTTGACCTAATAATACAGAAGATTGTTGAAATGTCGTTCGTTTTAATGAAATTTGTTTCCCGTGTCAGCATTTTTTAAGATCTGAGAATATTCAAAAGTCAAAGGGAACTAAATCTTGCGAAAAGGTTGAATATTGCAACAATTCGCACTTTTTAGTACAAATTCATATTTTCAATGTTATTTAGCTGTGTGGGAGCGTGCTTTTTGATAAACATTTTTTTTCTTCTCTGAACAAAGTGTTATGTACCCATTTTTATATCCAACAAACTCAAAGGATCATAATATTATAATCTGAGTTTATTTTTTACCAATTTTTCATGGGCAAAATTTCTTTTGGATCTATAAAACTGATGTTAACATTGTATTGGTCAATTTCTTTCTCGATCTGAGTTTCATAACACTACTAAGGCCCTTGTTTTAATTTAGGCTTATAATGATAGCGACATGACTTAACATCAGTGATGAAACGATACTACATGATATCCGTTTTATCTTTTCTAAAACGATCCAAATGTGTGAATCTTCCAAAACAATATACTGCATTTTTGCTACCACTGCTGGTGTTAATGCATCCTTTATGTCGTGTACATGTCAAGACGTGTACATCATCATCATCGCCACCACATAGTCGGCAGTGCCCACTGATAAACATAGGCCTCCTTCAGTTGTCCCCAGTGCTCTCGATCTTGTGCCGTGTAGGTAAATCAAGTTTACGGCAGTGTCATTACTCATATAGTAGACACACTCAACTCAACATAAAGGGTAGCCAGAAAGTATGGAAATACGGTGATTTCTCGGAAACCGCCCAAACGATTTTTATAAATTTTGGTGGTTAGGGGTGTCCTAATACGGCCGATATTATAGTGGTAATTACATTGTTGTCAAATCTTCCGTTTTTCTGTAAATCTAATGAACTTTCTTATTTTAAATGGAACAACCTGTATATTTTTTGCGTTTTGAAGTCCTTAAGAAATACTAATTATTTTTCATGTTATGTTCCCTATACCTAAATGCTATAATTTCGGAGTTATTGCTACATTTATTAAACAAAACAAAATTTAACAATTTATAAAAATCCATTTTTTCGGCCCAAGTAGACATTATTTTATTTTCTTTGGATCATTGAGAACAAAAAAGGTCTTTTGTAATTTTCCTCAAAAGTTAATTGTTTCCGAGTTATAAACAATTTAAAACTGAAAAAAATCGAAAATGACGATTTTCAAGGTTTAAAAACACAAGTAAAAAAATCATTTTTAAAATTACGAAGTACCTAAATTCAAGCTCAAACCTTTTTCTATCAGATTCCTATAGGAATTTTTGGCATATTTTATTCTAAAATATTGTTTTTTTAATTGTTAATAAAGCTCATATGAGAGGACGGGTTACCGCGCATCATTAACAACTAAAAAATAATGTTTTAGAATAAAACAAGACCAAATGACTTATCCACATCTGATAAAATAAGGTTTAAACTTGAATTTGGGTAATTCGTAGTTTCAAAAATATTTTTTACTTATGTTTTTGAACCCAGAAAACCGTCATTTTTCGATTTTTTTCAGTTTTAAATTGTTTATAACTCGGAAAGGATTAACTTTTGAGGAAAATTACAAAAGACCTTTTTTGTTCCCAATAACTCAAAGAACCTAAAATAATATCTACCCGGTTCAAAAAAAAATTTTATAATTTGTTAATTTTTTTTTTTTAATAAATGTAGCAATAACTGCGAAATTATTGCATTTAGGTATAGGGAACATAACATAAAAAATAATCAGTATTTCTTAAGGACTTCAAAACGCAAAAAATATACAGGGTGTTCCATTTAAAATAAGAAAGTTCATTAGATTTCCAAAAAAACGAGAGATTTGACAACAATGTAATTACCACTATAATATCGGCCGTATTAGAATACCCTTACCCACCAAAATTTATAACAATCGTTCAAGCGGTTTCCGAGAAATTACCGTGTTTCCATACTTTCTCGCTACCCTGTATAACTATAAACATGTAATGTTGCTACTGCATTAAACAAGTGTACGAGAATAATAAGCTTTTACAAAAACATTACGTTGAGATTATTGTATAACAAATTAATAAATAGCGATGCCTCATTTAAATTTCTATTTCTTAGATACGTGATTTTTATGCATACTTACTAAAATAAGTTATAATTTTATAAGCTGTTACCTGAAACAAAAAAAAAACATTATTAAAAATCGATCGGATAGCTCAATGCGACTAGCGGCTGACACACACTTCACTTCGACGTGAGGTATGTGAGTTCAAGCCCAGCCAGGCCATCGGAAAAACAAAAAAAGCTAACGCGTCAGTATAAAATTCTAAATATGAATCTGGCGCTTAGACTGGAATATGCGGGCATCTGATCGGCCTATGAGGGAGCAGTACGGCAAGGGATAAGGGCTTGCGTCTCGGTGATACTCCCCCATAGATCCCTACCGGAAGGGCGTTGACGCCTGAAATACCGGTGTATATATATATTAAAAATTTATCTGTGTTATTTTGGTATAGTTGATGATCCAACCAATAAAATTACTTCTTTTTAGCATAATTGGAGGAATACCCTAAACACGCGAAGATGACGGACTGGAAAAGAAAAGCACAAAACAGAACTGAATGGAGAAATATTGTTCATTAGGTCCTTCATAGTGGTTAAAATTTTATAGATACTAGGCAGTTCAATAAGTTTTGCGGTTCGATAAGAAAAAAGCAAGTTTATGGTTTGAAATACACTTTATTATTCAGTAAAGTCTCCTTGAAGTCCATCCCTGAAGTGGAAATCTGGAAGGGTTGCAAAATACGCTTCCACAGCTGTCATTACCTCATTGACGATTGGTGACAAACGCTTTCCACGTTCCAGGGAGTAGAGCACATCGCTCCCAAACATAGTCTTAAAGCAGTATTTTGTATTGCTTTTAACCGTTTTAAAATGAATTTACTGGCCGAACCATAAAAAATACACCCATAATCTATTCACAGGCCTACTAGTATGATAAAATTGATCCAAATAATGGCATAACCCAGACATCCAAAGTGAAAGTTATCCTCCAACACCAAATTGTTCTATTTGAGCGTTGGGTTTGGGGGGAGAGGGGGGAGAAATCGGTAAATTCGTAGTTTTTTACGATTTTCGTCAATATTTCTAAAACTATTCGGTTTAGCATGAACCATCTTCTATACAAAAATGTTTTACATTAAATTTGAAATAAAAAAGGTCCTACGCATAATCCTTCTAAAATGAACGGTTCCAAAGTTACGGAGGTAGTATAGTGTAATTTGGTCCAAAAAACGCCTAACCCAGACATCCAAAGTAAAAGTTTTCCTCCAACACCAAATTGTTCTATATGGTCCACATATTGTTCAGTAAAAAGTTACATCATTTAGAGCGTACGGTTTGGGGGGGGGGGGAGATGGGAGAGAAGTCGGTAAATTAGTAGTTTTTTTACGTTTTTCGTCAATAGTTCTAAAGCTATGCTTTATACATAAAATTTAAAACAACAAAGTTCATATACATAATTGTTATAAAGTCAAACGGTTCCAGAGTTACGGAGGGTGAAAAGTGGAGGTTTTCGATACTTTTTATATTATTTGGACAATTGATGATGATTTTGGGTGGTGAGGATGACGTTTCTTTAAGGGCTTATCACTAACATACCAACGGCCACTGAAATAGCAAATTTTATTTACAAAAAAATTTCTTTCATCATTAATAATATTATTGCCCAAAAAATATAATAAGTATCCAAAACCTCCACTTTTCACCCTTCGTAACTCTGGAACCGTTGATTTTATAACAATTATGTATTGAACCTTTTTGTTTTTATGTAGAAAATTTGAGTATAGAACATAATTTACGCTACAGCATAGTTTTAGAAATTTGACGAAAAACGTAAAACAACTACTAATTTACCGATTTCTCCCCCATCTTCCCCCCAAACCGGACGCTCAAATTGGTGTAACTTTTTACTGAACAATATGTGGACCATATAGAACAATTTTGTGTTGGAGGAAAACTTTTACTTTGGATGTCTGGGTTAGGCCTTTTTTTGGACCAATTATAATATATGTACTATCTCCGTAACTTTGGAACCGTTCATTTTAGAAGGGCTATGCATGGGGTCTTTTTTATTACAAATTGTATGTAGAATATTTTTGTATAGAAGGTTGTTCATGCTAAACTGCATAGTTTTAGAAATACTGACGAAAAACGTAAAAAACTACGAATTTGCTGATTTCTCTCCACTCTCCCCCCCAAACCCGGCGCTCAAAATGGTGTGACTTTTTACTGAACATTATGTAGACCATATAGAACAATTTGGTGTTGGAGGATAACTTTCACTTTGGATGTCTGGGTTTGGGTCTAGTTATACCATACTATACAGTATTTTTGGTGCCAAAGTGTTTAGAGCTGATTTTAGGTATATTTGGGGTGCTGATTCCGAATATGGCTTTAGTTTTGCCCGATCAGCTCTAGTTGTCAAGATAACGTAGGTCATTCCAGCATTTATGCATTAGAATACGAATGTGCTGATATGGATATACTAAATTGAAATAAGAAAGAAAGTAAGAAAACCAAATGTATGATGATCTCTAAGAATGAACAGCAATTTGGACGAATCAGTGTGAATGGTCAACAAATAGAAAGAGTAAAAACATACACCTACCTTGGTACGAACGTCAATGAAAATTGGGACCATTCTATAGAAATCAAATGTAGGATAGAGAAAGCAAGATCTGCATTTCAAAAAATGGCAAAGTTGTTCAAATGTCATGATTTGTCGATACCCATAAAAGTCAGATTACTACGATGTTATATATTTCCTATACTGTTCTACGGAGTTGAGTCGTGGACTCTCACAGACGCCACCTGCAAGAAAATTGAGGCTTTTGAGATGTGGCTTTATCGTCGAATCCTGAAGATATCTTATACCGACCACATTACTAATGAGGGTGTTTTGCTGAGAATGAAAAAAAAAGAGCTGTTAATCAAAATAAAAACAGCCAAAATCGAATACCTCGGTCACATCATGAGGAACAGTGAGAGATATGGACTGCTGCAACTGGTCTTGCAGGGAAAAGTAGAGGGAAAGCGAGGACCAGGAAGGCGAAGGATTTCCTGGCTGAGAAATCTACGAACGTGGTTCAACACAACCACTACAAATCTTTTCAGAGCAGCAGTGTGCAAAGTGCAGATTGCCATGATGGTCGCCAACATCCGAAACGGATAGGCACTACAAGAAGAAGAAATTGAAATAAAATCACACAATAAAAAAAAAGTATGTTTTAAGGCATCTAACTACAAAAAACCCTTTGTACAATGAAACAGATACAATTAGTTTTGAGAAAAAAACTAACAAAATAGAAAAAAAACTTTCCTTGACGTAGCGAAAGCTTCGCTTGCGTGATTTCCTGGAATGAACTTTTAAACAGTCTCCCTTCAAACTCCAGCAAACATCTGGCATCATATGGGTGTTCCATCTTCCTTGGTAGCGGTCCTCCATGGTTTTCATGTCTTGGTGAAATCTCTCACCTTGCTTCTCATTTGGTCACATGGTTTTCATGTCTTGGTGAAATCTCTCACCTTGCTTCTCATTTGTGTCACCTAAGTTTTCAGGGAAACAATCCAGATGGCTGTGAAGATAGTGGCCTTTGATGCTCATATTACATCCAAGTGATTGGAAGTTATTCAGCAAACGGTTTACCAGCTCAGCATAGTTTTCACTTTTGTGATTTCCCAGAAAATTTTTCATAATGTCCACAAATGAGAGCCAAGATTTTTTCTCTACCTCGTTCATTGACCCCATAAAAGCCGGATCCTTTGTAAGAAGTCCGACCTGTGGTCAATCAAAGATTCCAGCTTTTTAAGTTTTTCCGTACTTATCTGGGACAGCTTCCTTCCTATGTAGGCGAAGCATGGTCCATTAGAATAAGTGCCTTAACGAATTGCTTCATTAGGTCTAGTAATATGAAGGAATGGTAAGATTAGTTTCTCTGGTTCGACTAAAGCCTGGACAATAATGTTTTTTCTTGCATAAATAAGGCATAATACAGTGAGAACAGCAAATATACTGACGAAGAAGTTTAATTAACAATGTATATTCCTTTGAATAGCATATTCTTCATTATCTCAAATATTAAAATTACTAATTTTGGAATGTGTCATATCCATAAAACTAGAGCTGATACAAAAAAAAACGGAATCCATATTTTGATTTATCGCCCCTAATATAGTAAAAACCAGCTTAAAGATTCACAGCACAAAAACAATTTTTTTTTCTGTAGACCTGTGTATCGATCGGATGAAAGCTTTATAAAATATTAAACAGGTTTGTGTGTCACATCCCCACCAAGTTTTCCGAATAAGTTAAAGAAAATAATTTAATAATATAAATTTTAAAATAATTTGTTTAAAATAATTGTAATAAGGTACCTAACCTTATGATTGGGTATGCTTTATCAAAATGCTTTAGGTCTTACCGGGCTGTTGAGCGCATACATAAACACTAAATAGTCTAAGAGCTAGAGGCGAGAAATCATCGTCATAAGTAATATGGAGTTTGGCATGTGAAATGTGTCTATTGTATGTTGATAATTATGACCCCTTTCAGGCTGACACCTCAGTGGATACAGGGAGTAGCAATAAGGGATGAAAGGGGAAAGTTAACGGAGTCATTAAAGGTTTTCACCTCCTATTTTGTTAAACCTCCATCGATTTACATGAAAATTGGTGAGTAGTTAGAGCATACCTCAAGAAATCAAACTGATATGGTGCCAACGTGCGCTTTTACCCTGGGGGTGGATGCCACCCCTTCTCAGAGGTGAAAATTATTTTATTAAAAATAACCCCACTAATCGATAGAGGGACAAATTTTAAGCAAAATTTATTACCCCTAATTATTAAAATAAATCAATACTTTTTGAGTTATTAAAGATCAAAGATTTGAATTTTTCGTGAAATAAATGCATGATGTAAAGCGGTTTTTCGTAAATAATTCAAAAACTGTAAGTTTTATCAAAATAGTTATGATTACCAAAATTGAAGATAATAAAAAATAAAAGAGATTTCTTATTCGAAAAACCTTTGAGAATTAATAAAAAGTGAGTTATAGGTGATGGAATGTATATTTTTTTTCGGCTAGTACCCACATCTATGTATTTAAGCTCAAATAACGGGAAAACGGTGCATTTTATAAAATATATTTACTGAACACTTGTCAAAGTACTTAGAAATATGTATCAAATGAGCTCCCGGAAAAGTTGATACCATTAAACATTATGCTACAAACATTTTTCAAAATTTAGGCTCCAAAAATTTGGAGCTTAATTAAGTTCTTTGGAGCTAAGTTTTTAAAATTGTTTTAAGACATTTATATAAAATATAGCAAAAATGTGTTTGAATATTATGTCAAATGTGCCCATTATTAGACACCCTCAGTTTCTGTACATATTCAGTTTATACAGGGGCGGTTCTAGACCAAAAAAGTGGGGGAAAAGGGAACACAACCGGTGAATAAACAAGATAACGTGCCTTTTTAACGAAAATTATAGTACAAAAGTACTGTAAAAACTGTAGGGGGGGGGCCACTGCCCCTGCCCCTGGCTAGAATCGCCACTAAGTTTATATCGACAGAAAAAATTCAATTAAATATCGAAATAATATAAAAATAATATTTTAGTAACATACATATTATTTCAAAAATATATTACTTCATATAAACTGTAAAAGAATTGAAATATCAAATAAATAAATATTACTTATTAATTTTAATGTAAGTAATGTTAAATGACAGGTTACAAATTTTTGGTGCTGTCTACCCAATGATTTATGTATTATGTATATTATATTGTATAGTATACAGTGTGTCTACTTAAGTTGGACACATATATTACGGGACACTTTTTTATTTTTAATTTTACGAATTAAAGTTATAATTCATAAAAAGTTCTGCATCGTCTAAAACCTATGATTCAATCCTCAGATAGCAAATTTTATCTATATTATAGGAGGTATTTCGCTCAAGATTAAAGTACCTTTTTTTCACACTGTTGTAAATTATTGTTACTACGAAAAATTGTTTGGAATTAAAAACTGTGTTCTAATATATGCAATAGTTGTTATTATAATTAAATAATTAATAATTATTATAATAATGTAACTATTATCTACATTCTTCTGATAAAAAGAAAATATTTAACTTTTTTCTCAAATTAGAGATACCTACCAATCATCATTTTTAATTATAAATCTTTTATTATTAATTTTACGAACAAAAATTATTCTTCATAAAAAGATCTGCACGGTCTAAAATCCAAGATGCAATCATAAACATAAGATTATATGTATAAAATTGTATCGATTGTAGTCGATGTGTAAAAAATGTGAATTTCGCTCAAGAAATTCGCTCAGTAAAGTGCTTTTATAGCTCACAATATTTAAATAGTAGGATATAATTGCACATTAAACATAATTTTTATTTCTAAACAACTTTTCATAATAGCAATTTTTCATATTAGGAATTTAAATACATAAAAAACAAAGTTTTCGTTATAATAAATATCTAATGCTCGCTTTTGAACTTGTTATATTTAAATTATTCTAATAAAACGAACTTAATAATAAATTATAATAATAACTTCATTCCCGAAATTCCTTTAAAAATTATTCTGTTAACAAATTTCAAAATAAATATATAAATAGGTTCTAAAAACTCGAAAAGGTTCTCTTATTTCCGTCATCACTTGCTTAGCTTTGATGTTATAAACTTTATCTGGAGCTCACTTGATAGGTATTCTATTCTATTTATTCTATTCTATTTATTGGAGTTCGAGTTTGGCAAGCGAGGCGAGAGGTCGTGTGGCAGGTGTATTGGCGATAAGGTAATTTCGAATTCGAAACCTATCACAATAAAAACACCGGTTTTTTAAAAGACCTATCGTTATCGATAATCGTTAAACTTAAAAAGCGTTCTTGTGCGAAATAAAAATAAACTTCTAAGTGTATAATAATAATATTTATATTAGTGCTGAGGTTAACATTTAATTTAAAATGGCCAGTGGCGGAACAGGAACAATCCGAAAGGAAACCTATAGAAAGAATGAAGAACTATCTGATAGTGGCGACGAAGAATCTAAGAAGAAAAAATATAAAGAAGATAAATTATATTTTGAAAAGAGTAACCTGACGAGACGAACACCGAATAAAAGCAACGACACAAATGAAGAGATGATAAAAATGATGCGGGAAGTTATGTGGAAAAATGATGAAATGATGGCAGAAATAAGAACCATACGGAAAGACCAAAAAGAAACGATGGAATATATTAAGGAGCTGAAAGAAAAAAACGAAAAATTGGAAGAAGGTTTAAAAATGGCAAACAATAGAATAGAACAATTGGAAAAAGATAGACGGAGAAATAATATAGTATTAAAAGGCCTAACACTAGATGCTACCGACGGAAAGCCTGTAAAGGAGTCAGTAGAACACTTCATAGGAAGAAATCTGAAATTAGAGGTCAGACTGAGAGGAGCGGTGAAGATCGGCGACCAAATCTTTGTAGCAGAAATGGAAAACCTAACGGATAAGATGAGTGTACTAAAAAACAAAGGAAAACTGAAAAATCTACAGGGACAAAAGGTGTATATAGAATCAGATTTAACAAGAAAGGAAAGGGAAATACAAGCAAAAATTAGGAAAATGGCAAAAGAAGAAAAAGACAAAGGTAATACTACGAAGATAGGATATATGAAACTGGAGATTAATGGAAAGGAGTGGAAATGGGACCATAATAAAGAGAAACTTATACTAACTCACAGAAATATCGGGGAAGGGACTTCAAAAAACTAAAAGAAAATAATGAGACCGGACCCACAACAATGACAACCAAGGCAATGAATGGGAAAAGCGATAGGGAAAAAGATGATGCAAAGGTAAACAAGGATGAAAATAGGAAAAAGGGGAAAGCTAGATTGCAGAAAAAAGGAGAGATAAAAATGGGAACATGGAATGTGAGAAGCATCAATGGAAAAGAGGAAGAACTGGTAGAAGATATGATAAGACAAAAAATAGAAATACTAGGAATAACAGAAACGAAGATGAAAGGAAAAGGTCTTAAGAAAATACACAAAGGATATTGGTTACTTTGGGTAGGAGCGGATACAAAAGAGAGAGCAAAAGAAGGAGTCGGGATAATAATTGCACCGAATAGACTACAACACGTTATAGAAGAAACATATGTTAACCAGAGAATATTATCGGTGAAAATTAAACTGATGGACGAAGAAATATGGACAATAATAACAGCCTACGGAGTAAATGAAGATGCAAGAAAGGAAGAGAAAGATAAATTTTTCGAGGAGCTCCAAATGCAAATTGATAATGGGGAAGAAAACATAATTGTAATGGGAGATCTAAACGGTAGAGTCGGAAACAACAACAGCGGAATAGAGGAGTGCATGGGAAAAGAAGGAGAAGAAATGCTAAACAGAAATGGTGAAAGAATAATAGAAATATGTATGGAGAATAAACTAGTTATAACAAATACAAAATTTAAACATAAAGAAGTACACAAATACACGAGAGTACAAGACAGCAGAAACGAAAAATCAATCATAGATTACTTTTTGGTAAGCAGCAACAAATGGAAAAGAGTACAGGATACGAAAGTGAAAAGAGGCTCGGAGATTGGCAGTGACCACCATCTAGTAATAATGAGAATGAGAACAACAGAGGAAAAAGAAGAAAAGAGAAGAAAGGTAGTAAATGAAAAAATAAAAAGTTACAAATTAAAAGAGGAAATATATAAGAAGAAATTCCAAGAAAACTTAGATAATACTTTGAAAGGTAGGGCAAAAAATACAAATATAGAAAAAAAATGGGAATATCTAAAAACCAGCATAATCAAAGCAGCTGAGGAAACTTGCGGGAAAGCAAAAATAGCAAACACTAACATGAGGAGAACAGAATGGTGGACGGAAGAAATACGAGAGAAAATAAAGAACAAAAAAGACAAATGGAAAAGATACCTAAGCACAAAACACCCGGAAGATTACGAAGCATATAAAGAAAAAAGGAAAGAGGTTAAAATAGCGGTGAAAGCAGGAAAGGAAAGGTCATGGGAGATATTTGGACAAAAAATGACAAAAAATTATAGGGAAAACCAAAAACTCTTCTACGGCGCATTAAAACAACTCAGACAAAAGAAAGAGCACACGATGCCGAATATAAAAGACAAGAATGGAAACGTACTAACAGAAGAAAAACAAATAATGGAAAGATGGAGAGAACATTTCAAAGAGCTAACTCATGTAGACAAGGACAACATAGGGGAGATACAAGAAAGGAATGAAGAACAACAAGTGGAATCCATAACAAGAGAGGAATTAGAGAAAGCAATAGAAAGAGTAAAACTGGGCAAAGCACCAGGCAAGGATCATATCACCCCGGAAATGATAAAATTCATGGGGACATAGGGAATGGATAGCATGAAAGAACTAATGAATGATATCATAAATAGAGCAGAATTACCAAAGGACTGGAAGAAAGACATTATATTACCAATACACAAAAAGGGAGACAAGAGAAACTGTAATAATTACCGAGGTATCACCATATCAAGTATCCCTGGGAAGGTATTAGCAAGAATACTAGAGACAAGAATAAAAACACAAATAGAAACAACTATGGAAGACACACAGTGTGGATTCAGGAAGGACAGAAGCACGCAAGACCTAATATTCACATTAAGACAAGTAAGTGAGAAGGTAATCAAGAAAAATAGAGAGATACATATGTGCTTCATTGACCTGGAAAAGGCGTTTGACAGAATCCGAAGAAAGGACGTTTGGAAGACACTAACAGAAAGGGGAGTCGACAGACACATAATAGAAGTAATAAAGGATATGTACAAAAATAATACAAATACAGTAAGAACCAATAACGAGGAATCCAGAGAATTTTCTACAAGTCAAGGCGTCAAACAGGGATGCGTGCTGAGTCCACTGCTATTCTCAGTGGTACTGGATGAAGCGATAAAGAAAGCCAAGAGAAGAATGAGAAAACTAACATTAGGATACTGGCAAATGAAACAGACTCAACTATCGGAGCTACTATTTGCAGACGACATGGTATTGATAGCAGAAAACAGAGAAGACTTACAGAACAATCTTGAAATCCTAGAAGAAGAACTATCAAACATAAATATGAAAATTAATACAGAGAAAACAAAAACAATGATAATTTCAAATACGAGGAAGACACACGCAATAGAATTAGACGGGAAACAACTAGAGCAAGTGGAATATTTTAAATACCTAGGAGTAATAATCGAATCAAATGGTAAACAAGACATGGAAATAAACGAGAGAATGGGACGAACAGGAAGCTTATTTAACACTATGAAAACAACATTTTTTGGGAAAAAAGGGATACCGGAAAAAGTAAAAACGGCAGTCGTTAAATCAGTAGTTAGACCAACAATCATGTATAGCAGCGAGACATGGACATTGACGGGGAGACAAAAATCCAGAGTCAATGCTATGGAAATGAGGTTCCTGAGGAAAATAGCAAACAGAAAAAGGACAGACAAAATACGAAACGAAACAATTAGACAAAACCTAAAACTAGAACCAATCAATGAAAAAATAGTAGAAGGACAACTTAGATGGTTCGGGCACGTGTGTAGAATGTCGAACGAGAGGCTAACAAAACGAGTGTTCGAAACGAGAGTGCAGGGGAAAAACAAAAGAGGGAGACCAAGAGTTATGTGGGTAGATGAAATCAGGAAAGAAGTCGAGAAGAAGGGATTGACATTGGAAAGTGCAAGAAACCTAGCGCAAGATCGGAAAGCATGGAGACTACAATGCCAAACTCAACTCCACCAGCCTTACACCTAAAGGTAGAAAGGCTTAGGACTAAGTAAAAAAAGTAAAATAAACTGTAAAAGAATTGAAATATCAAATAAATAAATATTACTTATTAATTTTAATGTAAGTAATGTTAAATGGCAGGTTACAAATTTTTGGTGCTGTCTACCCAATGATTTATGTATTATGTATATTATATTGTATAGTATACAGTGTGTCTACTTAAGTTGGACACATATATTACGGGACACTTTTTTATTTTTAATTTTACGAATTAAAGTTATAATTCATAAAAAGTTCTGCATCGTCTAAAACCTATGATTCAATCCTCAGATAGCAAATTTTATCTATATTATAGGAGGTATTTCGCTCAAGATTAAAGTACCTTTTTTTCACACTGTTGTAAATTATTGTTACTACGAAAAATTGTTTGGAATTAAAAACTGTGTTCTAATATATGCAATAGTTGTTATTATAATTAAATAATTAATAATTATTATAATAATGTAACTATTATCTACATTCTTCTGATAAAAAGAAAATATTTAACTTTTTTCTCAAATTAGAGATACCTACCAATCATCATTTTTAATTATAAATCTTTTATTATTAATTTTACGAACAAAAATTATTCTTCATAAAAAGATCTGCACGGTCTAAAATCCAAGATGCAATCATAAACATAAGATTATATGTATAAAATTGTATCGATTGTAGTCGATGTGTAAAAAATGTGAATTTCGCTCAAGAAATTCGCTCAGTAAAGTGCTTTTATAGCTCACAATATTTAAATAGTAGGATATAATTGCACATTAAACATAATTTTTATTTCTAAACAACTTTTCATAATAGCAATTTTTCATATTAGGAATTTAAATACATAAAAAACAAAGTTTTCGTTATAATAAATATCTAATGCTCGCTTTTGAACTTGTTATATTTAAATTATTCTAATAAAACGAACTTAATAATAAATTATAATAATAACTTCATTCCCGAAATTCCTTTAAAAATTATTCTGTTAACAAATTTCAAAATAAATATATAAATAGGTTCTAAAAACTCGAAAAGGTTCTCTTATTTCCGTCATCACTTGCTTAGCTTTGATGTTATAAACTTTATCTGGAGCTCACTTGATAGGTATTCTTGAGTACTTTGACAAGTGTTCAGTAAATATATTTTATAAAATGCACTGTTTTCCCGTTATTTGAGCTTGAATACTTAGATTTGGGTACTAGCCGAAAAAATATACATTCCATCACCTATAACTTACATTTTATTAATTCTCAAAGGTTTTTCGAATAATAAGTCTCGTTTATTTTTTATTATCTTCAATTTTGGTAATCATAACTATTTTGATAAAACTTACAGTTTTTGAATTATTCACGAAAAACCGCTTTACATCATGCATTTATGTCACGAAAAATTCAAATCTTTGATCTTTAATAACTCAAAAAGTATTGATTTATTTTAATAATTAGAAGTAACAAATTTTGCTTAAAATTTGTCCCTCTGTCGATTAATGAGGTTATTTTTAATAAAATAGTTTTCACCCCCGAGAAGGGGTGGCATCCACCCCCAGGGTAAAAGCGCACGTTGGCACCATATCAGTTTTGTTTCTTGAGTTATGCTCTAACTACTCACCAATTTTCATGCAAATCGATGGAGGTTTAACAAAATAGAAGGTGAAAACATTTAATGACTGCACCAACTTTCCCCTTTCATCCCTTATTGCTACTTCCTGTATCCACTGAGGTGTCAGCCTGAAAGGGGTCATAGTTATCAATATACAATAGACACATTTCACATGCCAAACTCCATATTACTTATGACGATGATTTCTCGCCTCTAGCTCTCCGTCTAAAACGATTCTTCATTCATGTTTTTTTCATGGTAATACTAATACGCAATACGTATGCCCTTGTCTGCGATTATTAAACGATCGCTTCGTACTTATTATTTTAAATCCGCTCCTTTTAGAGGATTACTCCGCTTGTCATTGGCCGCGTCACAACCATTTGCCGCGTTCCCGCCACTGTCGGAACGGAATCTACCTCTAGGCCTTGTTAGGGATTTGTCGCAGAATTACCCTGTACCCTATAAATTAGACATAAGCCCTGTTTACATCTATATCACACAGTAGGCTCGTTAGGGCTTAAGACGAGTTAAAAATAAATATACATATACTGGAAACGACACGTCGCTCCACTCGCACTTTGTCGGCCGGAAAATTAGATGAAACTTGTTCTGTAAATGTTGTGTAAATTTTTCCGACCGAGCGAAGAAATGGAAAATCGATGTTTTCCAACTTTAATGTAAACACGCAAAAAGCAAACAGAGCTATCGGCAATATCTTTATAACTGGAGTACATGCACAATACAATAAAAGTAAAAATATAAAAGGGTAGCAAAAATACCACGGAATATACCACGAAAATATGAAAATAATGTAGACGGAATAAAAATAGTTAATTAATTAAGAGTTTTAATAGACGAGTAATTCAACTACAGTAGAATCCCGCAAATCCGAACCCCGCAAATTCGAACCCACGGAAAGTTAAAAAAATTTAAAAATTCAAGACAAAAACTTAAAAACATATTTATTACACATAGTAAAACCAGAAAATTTAACAATGTAGGAATAATAAGCCGTATTCTTTAAGAAATCGGTAACTTTTGTCTGACGTATGGAGGTGTAGCGAGTTAACGCAGTATGTTAAACCATTTACGCATAAACATTACATCGACCTGATCGACCGGTAACGCAGCAGAGTTCTGCTCCACGTAACGTAGAGTAGAGCCACATCCAGAGCTTTAGTGGCAACTGCGTGTGACACTCGATCTGACAGAAAAACTTATTTATCGCTTTCTTCTTCTTCATTAGGGCTGCCTTAAGGTTGAACCAAGTCTACAATGGTTTCATCCGTAAACTACTGGTGCCCATTGTCGTCAGCTTCAATACATTTTGTAATTGCACTTGCACTTTCTTCTTTGTTTTCACATCTTGGAAGTTGTTGTACGACTTCTAGTCATCTTGTAATGGAGCTTCTACAAATTGTAAATCTGGCCACAACTTCTTCCATGATTTTTTAATTAAAGTCTCAGGGCTGTTGTCCCAGAACTCAGCCACCCAATAAATGAGATCTTTTACGGTGATTTTTTTTTAGGCTGTCAGTAGTGGACGGGTTTTCTCGCTTTCTAATACAGTCCTTACCAAATTTTTTCTATAGTACAGTTTTATAAACTGCAGAATCCCTTGCTCCATGGGTTTCATTGCAATAAGGTGGTCATATTTGGTGGTAGGAAAACAGCTTTTCCACTTCCTTATAGAATATCGAAACGGATGGAACAAATTGTTTTTCAAACCATTCCTTAAAAAGTGCACTATTCATCCATGCTTTCCAGGCTAACTTTCGGATAATCCGAATTTTTCGGAATCCGAACCGGCTGTCCCCAAAATTAGTTCGCATTTGCGGGGTTCTACTGTACTTCTGTAAGATTTATTCTTCTGCTTACTTATAAGCATATTCTTGTTCATTGACGGATTCATACCCCAATGGAAGGTTGTCACTCCATCTTTTGGTTTAATGATATATCTCTAGCTATTTTGATCACTGTGATCACTATTCTACTTATGTGATTAAATCTTTCTTTAAATCGGTCAGATACAGAAATACTGGATTATTATACTCAAAAGATTTCTTGGTAATTTGCTTTATTACGAAAACTGCATCTGTGCACGATGGAGCAAAAAAACCTTGTTGGTTCTCTTCCCTTCAGTCCTAACCTGTAGGAGTTTAGTGCTGATCGTGATGTCGTGTATTGTCCGTCTCCAAATAGGTATATCTGTCTCTGGTCATTTATTTTAACTCACGCATAGGTTTTTTGCATATTGTTGGGGATTTTCCTCGTGATCTTTGGCCTTCTACCTCCCCTTGGACAAGTCTTTCCATGTTTTCTGTGTTGTTCTCCTAACATGTCCAATTGTCCAAAGTATTTTAATTGTTGGAGATGGACTTTGCTGGAGAGACGTTTGCTCACCTTTAGCTTATTTAAAATTGAATTATTTGTCCTGGGGTAGGTCCACGGAATTCATAACATTCTTCTCCAATACAACATTTCAGTGGCGTCAATCTTTTCGCTTGTCTTAGGGTCCAAGATTAACACCCGTTTGTCAGTATGTCAGTCCTTCCATATTTTGGATATCTTTCTAACGGTGACTTTTGCTAGATCACATCTACTTTTTATTTATTTCTGTAGTGATCCTGTGTTTGTGATCAATGATCTCAAGGACATGTATGTATGAGTTCAGAATCTCAAACCGGTCAATCGTGGTTATGTGTGGATGATTTAATAAAGTTAAAATATACACTAAGCATCAAAATTAACGCACCACCTTAAAAATGGGACATTTTTGATGTCTCGTATTTCCTAAACCTGTTGTCCGATTTTAGTGATTTTTTAGTATATTATAGCTTTATCCTTCAACAATGTCGGTTTAATAATATTATTGCTAAACAGATAAGTGTCATTATATACCGGGTGTAACAATCATACTGTGTTTTTTCCTCAAAGTTTGAAACACCCTGTGAAATATTCTAGCGTATATAAAATATTGAAATTAAAACTCAACTGTAGCTTTAGGCTTTTTTAACATTCTAATTTTTGATTAATTCGCTTATGTGGGATAATAAAAAAGTTAGGTACTTTAACAACTAGCCATGTTATTCATCAATACAGGGTGTTTCTAACTTAGTGCCCTTAAGGGGTAATTTTGCATGCAAAAATAATGACCGTTTGCTTTATAAACATATGTCCACAAATGCTTCGTTTCCGAGATACGGGATGTTGAATTTTTTCTTACAAACTGACGATTTATTTGTCGCTCTAAAACCGGTTGAGATATGCAAATGAAATTTAGTAGGTTTTAAGAGGTAGTTATTGCGCATTTTTTGACATACAATTAAGAATTTTATATTCACCATTGGCGTGCATACGGGATGTATCTAAAATGTTTATACCCGTATGCACGCCAATGGTAAATATAAAATTCTTAATTTTATGTCAAAAACGCGCAATAACTACCTCTTAAAATCTACCAAACCTCATTTGCATATCTCAACCAGTTTTAGAGCAATAAATAAATCGTCAGTTTGTAAGAAAAAAATCAACATCCCGTATCTCGGAAACAAAGCATTTGCGGACATATGTTTATAAAGGAAACGGTCATTATTTTTTCATAAAGAATTACCCCTTAAAGTTTGTCGCACTTATTTAGAAACACCCTGTATTGATGAATAACATTGCTAGTTGTTAAAGTACCTAACTTTTTTATTATCCAACATAAGCGAATAAATCAAAAGCAAAAAGTTAAGAAAGCCTAAGGCTACAGTAGAGTTTTAATTTCAGTATTTTATATACGCTATAATATTCCACAGCTATAATATTCCACAGGGTGTTCCAAACTTTGAGGAAAAAACACACTATCATTGTTACACCCGGTATACAATGACACTTATGTCTTTAGCAATAATATTATTACAACGATATTCTTGAAGAATTAAGCTATAATATACTAAAAAAATCGCTCAAATCGGACAACAGGTTTAGGAAATACGAGACATCAAAAATGTCCCATTTTTAAGGTGGTGCGTTAATTTTGATGCTTAGTGTATAAAACCATCAGACAACCATTAGCGACCTATGGCGTAGAAATATGAATTATGACAGAAAAGACAATAAACCTTAACGCCGTTGAAAGAAAGATATTAAGGAGGATATTGTTAATAAAAAATTGTATATTGTTGATAAAAAAGTTAAAAAAAGTCAATAGATGTCGCTAGAACCACAAAAAATAATTCTACCCAACTCCACGGCGTTGGTGAATCACATGAAACTTGCGAAAGTCCGTCATTGAGGTTAGGTGTACTTTTGCTGCTGCTGTGTTATATCTACAAGAAAAGTGTTAAGGAAATAGTGTAAATAAACTTATTGAAGGTAAGTTCAATTTGATCATATTATTATAGTTTTTGTGTTAAATACATTTAAGTAGCATTATTATCCTTAAAACTCACATTCCTTTTTCTTGTGGGACTTGAGCATTTTTCACAGTTTAGTTTTGGATACTTTTTAGGGAGTTACGCATATTTCTTTAAATCGGTGTTGTTCGTGTCCTGTAAAATTTGTTAATTTTGACTTAGGCACTTTTCATATGATGCCGACGATATGGAGAATAAGGATGCTGTGGGAGTCCAGGGCCCTACTTAGGCTGTAGCGCCATAGGAGAGACAGAGAGAGAAATAACATGATGAAACTCTTGTATTATTTCAATTATATTGTTTCTGGTTAAAGTGCTGCAGGTGTTTATAATTAAAAAATTCTTTTCAAAAAATAAAAACGCAGCGGCATAACTAGTTTTAAATCTAAATTGTCGCGTTCAGTTCGAAGCGCATGAGATGGAAAATCCATAGTAGCCACATCAACCGAAACAAGAATTTGCAACGAACGAATGCCATGAATATTTTATTGTTAGAAGTATTTTTAATAGCTAATTCGGACTATTCGTTGTTAAACTGATACCAGCCAGCACACAATCCGATAGAAGTAATTGCCGCATGAATAATAGCCGCAAAAGCATTTGCAACTCGTCACAAAGCGACCGTTTGAATAAAAACAAGCTAATAATGTGGCTTCCTGTTTCGTAATTGTACTTTTTACTTTGATAATTCGCATTAAAACATCTAATTAATAATGCAGAGCGGGCATCAGCCCTACCGCGGCGTGCAAACGAATACAGTTATCTGCCTAAATGGTATGGTATGAATATGCTGCAACATGTGCAGTAATAAAAAATAGATTTAAACAACATAAACTAGAGAAATTCTACATTTTTAATTCGAGAATTAGGAGGCCTGGGGTGGTCTGAAACATTAATTGAAGAATGAAAAAATAAAGAGGCAAATGCTCTGTGTTATACACGTCACATCTTTGTTATTTTATTTTTAAATAATTATTTCATTCTATTTTCTTTAATATTTAATACCTTGTTACAGAAAATAAAGATCGAGAGATGTTACTGAATAAATAAACTGAATATCAATATATTCCACAATAGATATATAATACAAAATTCAGTTAATCTCTCTATCTCATCTCAGGGATTTATTATGAGTTCAGCAGAAAGTGACCCGGTTATTTCTGAGCATTAAAACAATCTGTAACTAACAATTATTTATTGAACATAAAATGAAAAACAGAAAATAGGGGAATTGCAACAAAATATAAGAAAATGTATAATGACTATTGAAACTAAATATTAAATATAAAATATTGCTGACTTCAAAAAAAAACCTAACTTATCACATACAATATAACCTGATGAATGAAATCTACCCACGTTCAGCAAGAATCAGATATGTACTGTACCATACTATATTTATATTATTATACCAAAATAATGTGAATAATTTATACCCTCTAGTGTCAAATACCTACTTCTGTAAGTCTACCCGTGGAATTAACTAAGTACAATTCAATATACACCCTGTAATTACTTGGTTGTAGCTATCCAGATGTACAATGAGGGTAGAGGGAGGACCTAGATCTGTACAAAAATGGTAGGTACAGACACACTATGGAGTATAAAAAATATGGTATAATATAAAAAAGAAAGATATTGTAAG
Source organism: Diabrotica virgifera virgifera (assembly GCF_917563875.1). Lineage (NCBI taxonomy): Eukaryota > Metazoa > Arthropoda > Insecta > Coleoptera > Chrysomelidae > Diabrotica > Diabrotica virgifera. The sequence goes on along the minus strand of NC_065446.1, from coordinate 238,585,969 downwards.
GGTACTGACTTTCTCTGTCCTTGCTTACTCTGGTACTAGATGTCGGTTACTAGGGCTGGTTACTGGTGCTGGTTACTGGTGCTGGTTACTGGCGCTGATTACTGGTGCTGGTTACTGACTATTGGGCAGCGGACAGCCACTGGTCCCCCAAGTGTGTCCTCAGGAAGTTGACCTGAGGTTTTTATGCGGCCAACAGAGAAGGTTGTTGTGGTTATGCTCGTAACAGGTCAAAATTTCCACCGGCACTACAAAATATACGGCCCCAAATCCGTCACTGGCAAAACTCTTCCAGACAATAAGTTTTCACAAACTTGGACCGTATTTTTCTAACCGATGGAAAAAGAATTAGCAAACACACCGAGCACTGTCGTCAAGACCAAAAACCAAGATGGCCAGACCGGATGTCATCCGGCTTACCTCAATGTCATTCGATCCCCAAACGAACATCGAAGTACACCATGGTTGACTCAGTTACGCGACAAGAACCTACACAAAGATCGTGAGCCAGAAAAAGACACACAGTTCTATGTTCTCAGACATTAATAAACAACTCCACAGACCCATTCTGCAAACGAACCAACCATTTTATAGTACTACCATAGACGTAACCAGGGGGTTTTAAAGCATTTAAATATCTTTCAGTCCAACACATATAAATGAATTGTGAAGGTTTTAAAAAAACCGTAACAACCTTCTGTATTTGTTTAACTTCTTTTCCCGTTAAAAACTCGTTTGGCGCCCTTTCCTGTTATAGGCAACTCTATTTACATTCTGTCATCTGATCTGATCTTGAGCTCCATGTTCGTTATTTCAAATTTCGGTTCAAGTTTCGTTGTCATTTCAAATTTCGATCCCAGCAACACAACAGATTTAGAGAGGTAATAGAATTCTTCAAGATAATCAAGTCTTCTTCTTCTTTAGCCCATTTCTATCCAACTTTGGACATAGGCCTTCCCCAAATCTTTCCATTTCCGTCTGTCTTTGGCTGCGCTTTTCCAGTTAGTTCCTGCAGCTTTTACAATATCGTCCTTCCATCGCATCTGAGGTCTTCCTCTTTCTCTTCTGCCTGCCCACGGTCTCCAGTTTTGTATTTCAGCATTCTATCTTTTATCTTCCTGTCTCGCATTGTGGCCCGCAAATCTCCATTTTAACCCTGTTATATTATGTTCAATTAAATTTTTTACTTTTGCTTTCTCTCTTATCCATTTGTTTGTGCATATCGTCTACAAAATATAATTGATTCAAAATTTCTCCATTGATAGATATACCCCCTATTGAATCTGAGAGCGCTTCATTAAATACCGCTTGACTGTAAACATTGAGTAGTAGAGGGGGCAGCATGCAACCTTGGCAGACTCCTCTCTGTATTTTGATATCTCGGATGTTCTGGTTGTCAACTCCTACCTTGTTACCTTGGCAGTTTGATTTCACGCAATATAGGTATAATCTTCATATCACGACTGTCAATATTTTTGCTTTTTAATACATCTACAAGCTTTTTATTGAATTGTTAACCTTGTCAAATGGCTTTTCAAAGTCTAAATTTACCTGATATATGCAGAGCCGCCGAGACGGATGAGCGGGCCCCGGTAAGAAGTGAAGTAACAATGAAAAACATTGTTTAATTTTTATGGAAATAAAATTATCAATAATAAATAAGTAATAAGAAATATTTCAAATATAACTTTTATTAAATTTTGATTATATTTTTAATTATAGTGAAAATATTTTCAATACCGGAGCTTTTCGGGTTTTTTGATTGGCAGAGATGTCTATAATTTTCGAAAAATCGCATGATTTTACCTAATAATTCTCAATACACAAAGTTGCTAGGCCAGTTAACTGATTCTGTTTCATTTTAGATCTCATAGCATTTTTTATGATACAAAGAAAACTAAAGGATCTTTTCTACTTTTGCGACTTCCACCGGTAATGTGCAAAATATTATTGACGTTATAACGACGTTAGGAAATAATGATTCCAATTTGGGATGTTTAATTTTATTAAGTAAATCTATTGGATAAAGTTGACATTCACAAATATTCTCCTTGTATATCGCTCTATCGTCTTCTTTATAAACTAGCGCAATATATCAATTTTTTTTCTTTATACTGTTATTTCAATTGCTGCATTGAATCTTCTGGTTAAGTTGTTTATTATAATCTATGACAATATTAAATATTTCACAGCGAAATATTGCGTCGGGCTCAAAATAATTTTCAGTCGCCTCAATACTAGGCCCTATATTTCAAAATAGAGGTAAAGGTCATATTAAATATAGCTGAGAATTAACTAAACGCATGATACACATAAAGTGAGGAGCAAAAAAAAACGAAAAATTTTGTCTGTGGTCTGGTCGAAGCCGGGCTTCTTACATCGCCGGGCCCCGGTAAAATGTACCGGCTGTACCCCCCTCTCGGCGGGCCTGGATATATGCCACTGTATAAAAATCTGTAAATATCTGTATTTCAGCAGTCTACCAGTTGAAATTTTTAATTAGGACCCTTAAAACTTTCTTCTCGGACAATCAGCAAGTTAAATTTCCCAGACTCTACATTTATTTTCTTGTTGCAAAACTTCATCTGACTGTTATGTAAATTTTAATGAACATCCTTCTCGAACATTGTGACCGATAAAATTCTACCACCATAACTGTACCACCGTTCCACCGTAGTAAATTTTGAGCGAATTCGCGTAATAACCACCCCTATTAAACATCAATTACCACCAACGTCACGTGTTATCGCTCCAAAACATGGCTAGGTGGATAATTTATTCAAATCTGTGTTTTAACATTGATGAAAGGCTTTAAATTTTGTTGTGTTCATCACTATAATATAGTGGTCGGTTTTTTATAGCGCGGTGAATCGGGCATCTCATCGTGAATTTTTTCGATGTAGTGAAATGTATCATAGAAGAATAAAAGACATAAATCAGAAGAAATAGAAATACAAAGAGGTGTTCGACAAGGGCGTATACTTTCACCAATATTATTTAATATATTAGAAGGTATTAGAATTAATGGCATGATTAGGCGCGGATCTAGAAATTCATAATAGGGGGGGGGGGCAGACTTACCTCAAGTGATGCCACAGCTACCGATTTTTCAGTAGATCTACCGAATACCTGTCAAATCTATCGATCTACCTAATTCCCCTTTTTTCTATTGAAAAATCAAAATTCTTAATTTTCAAATTAATCAAATTAAATTAATTTTTTTTTGTAACGAAAATCAAAATTATTAGAAATTTTTTTTTAGCGGATAGATTTGGCAACAGAGTTTAGTCAATTTTCAAGAATTCTTTTACTATAGCTATAGCTTGTGACACAATGTGCGAACCAGCAGATACTGATTTACTGATATCAATTTTATGACCATTCCTTTGTCCTTTTATTAGGATTATCCTTAGGATTGTGGCTTATTTTGATATAGAAGATAATTCCAAACTAAAAATAGTATTTATATTAAAATCTAAAAACAGGAGAAATTTATTTTGCACCTTTTTAACTTACAGTATTTCAACATAACTAAAGAACATTAAAAATTTTTCTCGTTCTCAATTGCTTCAATATCCAAAATTGTTTTGTTTTTAAACGATTACCTATAAAGTGTAAAAAATCATATTTTTGCCTGTAAAACATTCCTTGTAGATTTTAGAGAAAAATGTTTCAAATAAATATACTAGATCTTAATAGTTTCTAATTTGAAATACATAAACAATTGGAGATAACTTGTTTAAACAATTATACAGCTTTCAAATAAGAAAATTTGTATTTTGAACGGTTAATAGGTACACGTGTGGTATTGTAAGTTTTTTTAAAAAGTCTACAACAGGAAACATATGTAGTTTTATTTTATTATAAATTAATTAATTTCTTGATATTTAGTATTGCGTTAGTTAGACGGCTCTACTCGAGTTACTTTGGATTAAAAAAAATGAAGAAAATTGCTCTATAATACCTAGAAAGCCAAGAAAATACATTTTTTAAGGTATACCGATTTTGAACTTTGAATGATTTTTATGATGAATGGTGATTATTAATCATTATATGATGATGAATGTAGTTTATTTTTGAATATTCGTACCTAAAGTATCATTTTTTTTTGCAATGTGATAGCAAAAGAAGCAAAAAAATGAAATCTCCCGAAATTTGATGACTTCTACCGAAAAAATAGGAGCAGTCTCCCGAAATTTAGTCGAAGACCTGTTGCAATATACGTTATATGTTCCAGATTTAGCCATACGACTCACACTTACCCTAAGGATAAAATACACTATAATCCCAGATACCTACGGTATCAAAAGGATTGATAGACAATTCACGACTATTAATATCACTGGTTGTTCTTTACCATAAAGATTAACCTTTCTATCATCAATGCGAAGGTACGCATGAATTATCTAGTAAAATACAAATTTTTATATCTTTATTGTATCGCAAATTTGAAACGTGACTTTTCATGAGATAAGATTTATACCCAGTGTAATGTATTTTCATTTTAAAATATCATTTTTGTTATTCTTTGAATTGAGAAAAATATTTCCGTTGTTTATGGTTCCACCGGTACCCAAACAAATGCGCCTGCAGATTATTTTTCAGAGAAGGGTGTTTTGTTAGATTTTATGGTTGTCGTGTAATTTAGTGTTGTAGTGATGGCTTAAAGTTTAGAGTTAACAGAAAAAATTAATAAATAATAAAAAAATACTTATAGACTAAATACAACAGGGGGGTCCAGGGACCCGTTGACCCCCCCCCTGTATCCGCGCCTGGGCATGATCATAAATAACCTGAGATAGGCTGATGATACAGTTCTTTTGGCCGAATCTCATGAAGACCTACATATACTGCTTAATAAAGTGACCGCGGTGAGTGAGGAATATGGACTATCGACTATCGCTCAACATAAGCAAGACGAAATATATGATAATAACAATGACAACTCAGGACATTCGTGAGATATATGTACAGAATCATCCTACTGAAAGAGTAAGAGAATTCAAATACTTGGTACAACCATTAATGAAAGCAATGACAGCTCTCCAGAAATACGAATCAGAATCGAACAGGCCAGAAGCACATTAACAAGAATGAAGAGGCTCCTCTGCTGTCGGGACTTAAACTTTGAGTTAAAAATACGACTGTTGAGGTGCTATGTGCTATCGGTATTATACTATGGGATGGAACACTAAAGAAAATTGACGTGAGAAGACTGGAGGTATTCTAGATGTGGATATACCGAAGAATACTGAAGATCTCATGGGTAGATAGAATAACCAACGTAGAGGTAATGAGAAGTATGTATGCATAAGGAAAGGGAAATACTTCTAAGAATTACTTAAGAGAAGACAACTGAGATATTTGGGACATGTGATGAGAGGAGATAAACAGCTAATACTTCAGATCATTCATCATCATTATCTTTGCCTTATCCCTATGCGGAGTCGGCTTCCCTAATTGCATTTCTCCACACAAATCTATCATTGGGTCATATCAATATTAATCCCCTTTACCAACATGTCCTGCCTAATCGTCCCCCCCCCCCCAGGTCTTCTTTGGTCTTCCTCTCCTACTCCTTCCAGGAATCTGCACTTCAGCTACTCTTCGTATTGGATGATTAACGTCTTGACGTTGAACATGACCAAACCATCTCAACCTATGCTCTCTCATTTTGGCATCAATTGATGCCACACCTAGACTTTCCCTAATATACTCATTTTTAATTTTATCCTTTCTTGTCACTCCACTTATCCATCTAAGCATTCTTATCTTCGCCACATGAATTCGTTGTTCCTCTTTCCTTTTCACTGCCCAACATTCAGTTTCGTACATCATAGCCGGTCTTATGGCTGTTTTATAGAATTTTCCTTTCAGTTTCATTGGAACATTTCTGTCACACAACACACTACACCACTTGCTTCCTTCCACTTCATCCATCCAGCCCTAATTCTACTGCATGCATCTCCATCTATTTCTCCATTACTCTGTAATACCGATCCCAGGTACTTAAAACTATTGCTTTTTACAATCAGTTCATCATCCAAAGATACCATTTTATTTGTAGTAACTCCAGCTTTAAATGAACATTCCAAATACTATGTCTTTGTCCTAGTAAGTTTTAAACCTTTTTCCTCCAGAGCTTGTGTCCACTGTTCCAGTTTTTGTTCCAAGTCTCTTTCACTATTTCCTACTAACACTACATCATCAGCATACATTAAGCACCATGGAATGTTACCCTGTAGTTTCGCTGTTATCTGGTCCAAAACTAATGAGAATAAATATGGACTAAGCACCGAGCCTTGGTGCAATCCTACTTTCACATGAAATTTATCAGTCTCTCCCACACTTGTCCTAACACTAGTCGTTACTCCCTCATACATATCCCTCACAATCTTTACATATGCACCAGGGACTCCTTTCTTATTGAGTGCCCACCACACAAGCTCTCGAGGAACTCTATGATATGCTTTCTCAAGATCAATGAATACCATATGAGCGTTTGTCTCTTTACTCCTGTATTTTTCCATCAACTGCCTTATAATGAAAATTGCGTCTATTGTTGATCTGCCCTGCATAAAGCCAAATTGATTCTCGGATATGTTGGTCTCTTCACGTATCCGTCTATCAGTTACTCTCTCCCATATTTTCATGGTGTGGCTAAGCAGTTTTATAGCCCTGTAGTTTGTACACTGCTGTATATCTTCCTTGTTTTTGTAGACAGGTACTAGTATACTGCTTCTCCATTCGTCTGGCATTTGTCCAACTTCCATAATTCTATTAAATAAACCTGCTAGCCACCTTGTTCCTGTCTCTCCCAATGCTCTCCATACTTCCCCAGGGATATCATCTGGTCCTACCGCTTTTCCTTTCTTTATTTTTTTAAGCGCTTGAGCCACTTCCTCGTTTGATATTTTGGTGACCATTGCTGCTACTGTCTCCATTGACTCTACAGGCTGTCTGTCAAATTCTTCATTTAATAAGCTGTCAAAGTACTTTCTGCATCTCTTTTTGACATCCTTTTCGTGAACTAGTATTTTATGATTTTCATCTCGGATACATTTAATCTGATTAAAATCTTTTGCTTTCTTTGCTCTCTGTTTGGCTATTTTATATATCTTCATTTCGCCTTCCCTGGTATCAAGTTGATCGTATAGGTTTGAATACGCTTCTGCTTTAGCTTTTGCTACTGCTACTTTCGCTTACTTTTTCGCGACCATATAGTTTTGAAGATCTGTGTTGGATCTGGTTTCTTGCCACTTTTTATATAATTTTCCCTTCTCTTTTATTTTTCCTTGAACTTCGTTTGACCACCACCAAGTCTCTTTATCCTCAAACTTTTTTCCTGGCGTTTTCCCCAGTATTTCAATAGCAGTGTCTCTAATACTACTGGCCATTTTTCTCCAAATTGTAGTAGGGCTTCCTTTCATGCTCCAACATATTTTCTCTACTATTCTTTCCCTGAATAGACCTTCTTTCTCATGTTTTAGCATCCACCACTTGATTTTTTTTGAGATCATTATGCAAGGAAAAATTCAGGGAAAAAGATCCATACGAAGGAGACGTAACTCATGGCTGAAGAACCTTAAGGAATTGTTTGGATGTAGTAACAACGAATTATTTCGAGCTGCGGTCTCAAAAGTAAAAATCGCTCTGATGATTGTCAACCTTCGAAGCGGAGACCGCACCTAGAGAAAAAGAAGTGAAATGTAATGTTTATCTTTTCGCTTATCGGTAAGCTATTTACATTGTACTAACAATAACAAAAAAAGAGGCAAATGTTATTAGATTTCTTCTTACGTCAAAAATATTGTACATACACAAAACTAAACCACCAACTTAGCTGACTTAAGATGAATAACACATCAAGTTGTACTCGTTAAAAGATGATCCCTCCACTAAAAAAAAAAAGAAAGTAAAGCAGATGCCCAGGTTAAATGACCAGATGAAATATTCTAAATAATTCAGAATACCGATATGACCACTCAAGAATTCTAATATTTTCAGTCAAATTTGGAAACAGTATTCTGCCCAGACAAACTTTTTGGTGTATAAAAAGGCACTCCTTCCCAATTCTATTTTATTTTCCGTTGTGCAGACGTAATCAATGTGTGCTGCCTAATGTGTTTTCGAGACCCCTATTTTCTTCGCCTATTTGACTTCTGTTTTCTTATCTAAATAGGATCCAAATTTACCCTATGGGGAATCCTGGCTCCCCCTTGTACAGAGACCATTTTTATCCCGTTGAAGGTTTCAGTTTATCCCGAAGGGAGTCCAAGTTTATCCTTAGTCTAAGTTGCTCCTCAATTAGATGCAACCTATAACCTGACATGGAGGTCACTCATGAAGATCAGATTAATTTCTTATTTATTTGCATTAGTGTTGGATCACATAACAGGGATACTACGGGGTAACATTTCCCGGTGCTTAATATATACTAATGATTTAAAAAACGGGAACAGTGGAGACAAGCTATTGAGAAAAAAGATTTAAAACTTAAGACAAAACACTAGAATAGCAAGACTAGCATCGGCAGAATTAGGAAAACTCAGTTGGATACTTAAGAACGGTTCAATACTTGAGCCTCAATACCTCAATACTTAAGTAGCAGACTTTAGCACTTTTATAGCCCGGAGCGTTAGCTCCGAAACTACGTGTGGAATCTTCCCCCGGATTAAAATACAGATATCATCTGCATAACCCTGGGTGTAGAATCCCAAGTTATTCAGTTCTACCAGAAGTTCGTCTACCACTAGGTTCCATAGCAGCGGGGATATTACTCCCCCCTGCGCTGTTCCCCTTGTAGCAGTGACCCTCATGGTTTCCCCAAATAGTGAAGCCTGTGCCTGTCGGCCATGCAGTGTGGAGCTAATCCACCTGCGACAGGTTTCATAACTCTGCAGTATTATGCAGCTGCATAATACTCTGGTTAAATCGGAGAGTGCGGGAAGAATCTATACCGGTTTCGGAGGTTTTTTCCTCCTCACCAGTAGTCCCTAATCCTCTTCTCCGATTTCTCCAGGCATCATACTTTCGGCCCTCCGAATTGCAAAGAACGAAATGTCACGGATGTACTAGAGCCATCTACCGAAAAACAAAATAAGTTATCAATCGAAGTAGCACAGAAAACGACAATAAATATCGTTCCCATACCACCAGATTGACAACAGGTGGAATACTTTCTTTGGTTACAACCATTTTCAAAAATTATAAATCATATAGAATGCCGAGGAAATTAAGATGAGAGATTTTTAAATAATTCACAACCCATCTGCTCAGCGTGGTAAAAGTTCCAACAAGATTCATAATTCTCTCATCTTAATTTTCTCGGCATCCTGTATGATTTATAATTTTTGAAAATCTCGGGAGGTTGTAACCAAAGAAAATATTCCACCTGTTGTCAATCTGGTGGTATGGGAACGATATTTATTGTCGTTTTCTTTGCTACTTCGATTGATGACTTACTTTGAAGAAGAAAAAGGTGTGTTGGGATACACAGCATCTCAGTAAACATCTTCTTAAGACAAACTCTTTAATAATTAAATGCCCGTGGTAAAAACAAATATGTTTGTTTTTAATAAATACGATTAACCTAGATTACCACATCGATACATGCTAGTATTTGATACAAGGTCAAGTTGCAATAATAATCAATGTATGTTTGTTAGCAGTCAGCATTTTGAATCACTCTCACTTTTGCTTACCAAAACATAAAACAAAACAATCGACCTTTAATTATACCTTCACGGGGAACAGATAAATGAATTAGTAGCTGAGATTCCAGCGAGTAACATCACATTAATCAAATAATATACCACCAGCTACTTACCGTTAAATACTCCACGTATAAATAAATGTATTAACTGTGAGAGTTATTTACTACATCAACCCTTATGGTCGGGGGTAACCAACCCCTAATTATCTAAGGTGGCAAAGAAGCCAGGAGCCACCATAAAGGTTTGAAAGCCACAATACAACATTGGAGACCCTACAGAGATAGATGATCAAGAGTAAGATCATAGATGAGATGGGTAAATGATATCAAAAAAATCGCCGGAACAAATTGGAAGTTGTATGTTGCTCAAGATGAAGATCGATGGAAGGAGTTAAGAGATGCTTATGTCCAAAAACTAGACGATAAGAGGCTAAGAAGAAGAAAAAGAAGAAGACAAAACAGAAAGCCGGCCCCGGCTTCCCTATTTACATCTCTTGCCTAAGGATAAAGGCAACGAGAATGATATTTTCTCTGTCACTCTTCTTCTTCTTCTTCCGATGCAAATCCACTAATGGATGTTAGCGACCACATTTTCCATTAACTTTCTGTTTATTGCAATGTGTACCAGAGATTGTATGTCGTTAATCCCTGTCCATTGCCTTATGTTTAGCAGCCAGGACATTTTCTTGCGTCCTATTCCTCTCTTGCCTTTCATTTTACCCTCGATTATAAGTTGAAGAAACTGGTATTTTTCGTTGGTTTTCAGATATAAAAGTTGGCGTTCTTGATTGATTCTCTTGTTGAGGACATCTACATTTGTGACATTTCGCCGTCCATGGTATCTTTAGGATACGGCGATAAAGCCACATTTAGAAGGCTTATAATCTGTTTATATCCTTCCTTTTGAGAGTCCAGCCCTCTACGCCCTACAGCAGCACTGACCATACGTAGCACTTAGTAAACCTTAAAACAGTTGGAAGATCGAACTCTGAACAGGTCAGTACCTTCCTGAATTTACAAAAGCTTGTCGAGCTTGCTCAATGCGATCTTTTACTTCCCTGTCCAATGCACAGTCTTCAAAAAGCCACGTTCCCAGACATTTAAATTTGCTCACTCTTTTTTGTCACTCTTCTACGGTTATAAAATTTTGTGAAACTTTTCTTGTTATCTAATAGTTTTTCGTATACGATGGAGTCAATCAATTCGTACACTCAGGTTATGGTAACTGTTTTCTACAATAAAACCAAAAATAAGTACTTAAAAATAAAATCCACGTTGTTATTGCCAATTTTACTGTACTACTAGCTACTATCTACTATCGTCTCTACTATTAAGTCTCCATTTACTAAAATTTATTAGACAAGAGGTGAAATAACAGTTTTTTATTTTGTGGTGAATTGTGTTATTAGAAGGATTTATTAATAGGAGCGTATTATCTAGTATTAGCTATGTAAAATAGGTAGCTAATTAGTAATTATGTACAATTCATTAGAATATTAATAATATACACAGTAGCCGAAGCGAACATATCGTTGATGGTTTTACGGTCTTCGCTTAAATAACTATTTGTTCTTTAGTCCATTAATTTCCTATTTATGTACACTGTAAAACGTTTGTAGCTACGAGAGCGGGTCAATAAGTCCGTGACTTTTTGGGACTAAGAAATAATAGTCATTCGTGGCTAAATCTGGAGAATTGGGCGGATGAGGGCTACACATGACGTGTGTATTGTACAGTGTAAAACTTTTTTCTTGACCAAACGCGGTCGTTTTTTGTTCAATTTCTCATTGAATCGATCCAATAAGTTGGTATACTATTCGTCATTGAAAGGTAGTCAATGTGGATTATACTGCGTGCATCCCAAAAAAGTCATGGCGATGACTTTATTTTCTGATAAACCCACCTTTGCCTTCATTCGCGCCTATTCACAGAGAGAAGCCCAGTGTTTTGACTGTTGTTTATCTCTGGTGTGTTGTAGTGGTAGTGGATCCACGTTTGGTGCACGGTTACAAAACAGCGCAAAAACTCGTCTATATTGCGGCTGAAGAACGCCAAACATTCCTGTGGAAAAGTCACACGGTTGCGTTTTGGTCCATTGTGAGCAAACGCGACACCCATCTTGCGGAAAGCTTCCTCATACCCAAGTAATCATACAAAATTGAAACCACTGAGCCATGTGAGATGCCTATGGCTTCTACAACCCTAGCAACACAAAACACTCCAGGAATGTACTATCAAAGTTCTATTAATGTTTTAATGTCCTGGACATTCAAGGAACATTCGGTGAACAACTGATTAAATTATTGGTGGAATGTTACCACAAGACATTCTATGAACATACTACCAATGCCCTATATAGGCTATTGATTATGTACCATAGAAAGGACATACAACGTTAACGGGGTTTTATTATTTCACATGGTCAATGAATCTCTATATATGAAAAAACCGCGGAGTGCTACCATTTAAAGGGGTGTATTTTTGAGAAATGGGTGAATTAGTCCCTGGGCACAGGTTACATTAGGGTGAGTTCTATGCACTTTTGGTACAAACACGTCTACATAAAAATTGTTCCTGGTTAAATTTCCTATCTAAATATAACTTTTTAAAGTCAAAGATACTTTTTTTTACAAAAATATATTCAAAAGAAAAAGCACAAAGAAACCCAAGAGAAAGAAATTTTGTTTTTTGTCCCATAACTTTTGTCCACGGGGATATAGGTATAGACATTGCTTCACAGAAAAAAAAACTTACATATTTTCTCTTTAAACTCATGTTTGGTAGAGGTCATTAGGATTTACAGTTTTCGAAATATGATTTTTCAAAGTTCGCCACTCACAGCAATTTTGGGCAATTTTCCTTGCTATTTCGCAAATATTGTTCTGTAACTTTTTTCTACGTAACTTTAGGCATATGCCTAACGTACATGTAAGAGAAATAGAAATCAATTACCTTTAAAATGTTCTACTGTATAACGTTGTATGACTTCTTTTAAAGAGGTTATCTTTTTCAAGACTTTATACTTTTAACGAGTTTTTATACTTTTACGATTATTTTTTAAATTGCCCATTATAACTTGTTTTTCTACATTTAGGTATATAATAAAAAAGAAAGCTTATTCTGTTTACTTTAAAATGGTGTATTACAAAAAATTCTAGGATTAGTTTTGAATAAGATATGCTTTTTCAAAATGTAATAAGTACTTGCAACGATTTTTGATTTTAGGATTATTTTTTAAAATTCCTCATTATAACTTTTTTATGTGATTGTGTGTTATGATTAAATCTTATTTTTTATAGGTACTACTTTGGATCCACTTGACTCGGCCGGGCAAATCAAAATATGGATTAATTCCAATATTTACTGTCAAAAAAACTGCGGTTGTAGGAAGATAGGAATTAGTTGTTCAATATTCTGCAAAGGGTGCATGTGCATGGGTACTAATTGTGGGAATTCTAAGATAACTGAGGTGTCAGAGGAAGATATTGAAGCTAATGCTAACGAAGAGATGGACTTTGATTTTGAAAATTTTTTAAATGTAAACGTTTAAATAATTTTAACTAAAGTGATTTTTCTAAGACTAATGTTTATGTAATTTTTGTAAAAGAAATAATTTTAAATAATACAGGTAAAAAAATATCAAAGAATCACTCGGTTTCCATTATGTATTTAAATATAGATGATACACCATTTTAAAGAACATAAAGTAAGCCCTCTTTATTGAGCAATATATAGTATATTCATGTACAAGAAAAAAAAAGTTATAATGAGAAATTTCAAAAATAATCGTAAAAAATGTAAAAAATAATATTTTATTTATATTAGGTATTATATAATATATAATATAATATATTATTTAATATACTATATATAATATAATATTATATAATATATAATAATATTATTTTATTTTTATATTACCTATATTATAAAAAATCGTTAAAAGTATAAAATCTTGAAAAACCATAATCTCTTTAAAAAAAGTCGTACAACGTTATACAGTAGACCATTTTAAAGGTAATTGATTTCTATTCCTATTACGTGTACCATTGCATATACCTAAAGTTACGTAGAAAAAAGTTACAGAACAATATTTGCGAAATAACAAGAAAAATTGCCCGAAATTCCTGTGAGTGGCGAACTTTGAAAAATCATATTTCGAAAACTATAAATCCTAATTACCTCTACTAAACAACATTTTAGAGAAGAAATATGTAGGTTTTTTTTCTGTAAAGCAATGTCTATACCTATATCCTCGTGGACAAAAGTTATGGGACAAAAAACAAAATTTCTTTCTTTTGGGTTTCTTTGTGCTTTTTCTTTTGAATATATTTTTGTAAAAAAAAAGTATCATTGACTTTAAAAAGCGATATTTAGATAGAGAATTTAACCAGGAACAATTTTTATGTAGATATGTTTGTACCAAAAGTGCATAGAACTCTCCCTAATGTAACCTGTGCCCAGGGACTAATTCACCCATTTCTCAAAAACGCACCCCTTTAAATGGTAGCACTCCGCGGTTTTTTCATATATAGATCTTCATTGACCATATGAAATAATAAAACCCCGTTAACGTTGTAGTTCCTTTTAGCTATCTTATTTTGAATATAATCAATAGCCTAATATTTTAAGAGAGGCCATTTACTATTCAATTTGCGTTCATTTTCAAATTTGCCGCGCGTGTATCTATGTATTTAGGCAATCCAAACCACGTGACTTCTGGTTGGCATACAAAAAGTTAGAGAGGTTATGTTTGTAATATCTATTTTTCATTGTTTATCGTCGTATTTTGTCTATTTTGGATTCATTTGGATTTCGCTTGCTGTATTTTGTGAACTTTATAAACTTCCACAGTGCAAAGTGATTATTTAAGGAAATTATTATTGGAAACTCCAGATGTTGGAGAAAGGTAGGGGAAACAATTTTTATTTACTGTTCATTGTTCCCTGATATTTATCAATATTGATGAATTTTGCAATCAATAAGATTATTTCTTTTAATAATCAACTATTTTAAATGGGAAATAAGCCACAATTTTACCAAAAAAATGATAAAAATGCCACAAGGAAATAGCTTCAGAACAACATTATTTCTTTTATTGTTTTAGATATTTATTGAAGCTGAAAATAATTGGGGATTTAGATCCATATACAATTCAGTCAGAATTGGATTTTACAGTAAAGTGCATTCCACCAAATTGCTATTATAGATATTTATGCATATCTGGTGGAGTCTCACAGTTACTACTCTAAGCAGCCGATGAAAGCATACAAAAGCTTTCAGGCACATAAATATTTTACATCTGGATTTGTTTTTAAAGTTGGAAGTCACGAGCAACAACTTAAGTACCTACAAGAATATTGAGGAAATCCAGCTCCTCGATACTACTGGGCAAGCTATAAGATTGAAGAGGACAAAGCCTTTGGAACTAGTTTGAGTGATAGGTGATAGTGAAAAGCAGAGCATAGTGCTTATGTGCCTGTGTATGTTAGAACAGTGCAAGATCTTGTTAGATTAGATAAGAGACGCTATGGGGTAAGCTCTTCATTTTAAGGAAAAGTAGTAATTTAGGTTAAATTAAAATTGCTCATTGGTCAGTTATGACCAAATTGTCATTGTAATGTACAATTCAATACAATGAATCATCATCGTAGTGATGATTATGGAAAAAAATATATAACAAGATTCTGTGCAATAAAAATGTTTATATTTATCAAGGATGTATTATTTGGTATGGCCACATATACTTCTGGTACATCGTCGGTGATGTGACAATACCTCCTATCTGCTTTTTCATGAATTTTGTAGGAGACGAAAAACCATTTTTAGGGTCATCTCCTGTTTTCACATGTAAATTTTGACATGTTTTGTAGTAAATAGATAGTTGAATTTACTACAAAACATGTCAAAAAATCATATGAAAATAGGAGGTGACTGTAAAAAAAATTTTTTCATCTCTCTTACAAAACTCATGAAAAACAAATCGGAGGTATTATGTCACATCAACGACTATATCCAGGGAATGTATAAAAAATATACTGTGAATGTCCAAAGAACATTCGTAGACATTCATGGAATGTTCCAACAAGACATTCAAGGAATGTTTAAAATGCTGACAGAGGACTTTCCTGGGACATTCTTGTGCTTTTGAGGACATTGGAGGGATGTTTTCAATATCCTGTGTATACATTCTAGGAACATACATGGAATGTTTGGTGTTATTAGATTAGGGAATGAGTGATGGTTTTTTCCGCAAAAAATAATGAATGCTTAATGAGCACAGGACATTCACTTTTTTCCATTTTCTTCTTAAAACGCGCGGTAGTCTGCTATCAGCGACTTCCAAACACAAATTAAAAACCAAACGATTCAGCTTGTTCAAATTTACAGCGGAGTGAATCAATTAAGAGGCGGGAAATTCAAAAAGTCACGAACTTATGAAAAATGTAAATAATGTTTGGCAATAAAATACTAACAAAAAATTCACTGAAAGGGGTTTTAAACTAACCTAAACGGGAATTTCACATGTAATTTGGTTTATTTATCATCAAAAATTCGACCCTCGTCAATAACACATAGCGGCACGGAGTCTCCAGTAATACGACGTTTAAGGTATGGGTCCTTGAAGGATCATTCCCAGTGCTGAGATCAAAGGGACATAGACCTACTTCTGAAGAAACATAATAACAAATCATTGTGAATAAAATATGTGACCAAATAAGTTAAAACTAAATAAAATAAAAGTAATAAAAATTTAGTAATAAATAAAGAGTCGGGGGCGGGGGCGATAATCAAATTTTAATTATAATTATTTCATTTAAATGCATAAAAAATATGTTTGGTGGAGCGTGATAAGAACTGGTGCATGATTTTTATGGTTTACAAAATGAAATATGGCGTTTTAGTCAAAGAGCGGAGATGAAGGAATTAATAAAGGAACAACAAATGACGTTGGAACCACAAACACCAGAAATTATACTATACAGGGTGTCCCGAAGAGATTGGTCATAAATTATACAACACGTTCTGGAGTCAAAAATAGTACAAGTACAATAGTACTTATAGTATTTTTACTACAAAAACGTTATTACGTAGGTCAAAATTTTTGACGTAAGAGAACTGTCAAAACATTAGAATGTGACTTTTCATTATTGCCATATTTATAATAAACATAGCAATAATGAAAAGTCACATTCTAATGTTTTGACAGTTCTCTTACGTCAAAAATTTTGACCTACGTAATAACGTTTTTGTAGTAAAAATACTATACCTTAGTACAAATGTGCTCATAAAAAAAGTTACAGCCCTTTGAAATTACAAAATGAAAATCGATTTTTTTTTTAAGTTATACTTCTTTACCGGCGATATGAGGGTGAATTTTTATATGTTAAAACATATTTATATACCTACATATTTATTTATATCTTGATAATGACAACTAGCAACTAAACAAAAAAGTGCAGTCTTTGCAACAACATAATTATTTTTGGATACAATATTGAAGAAAATTGAAGATATTTTAAGCGTCAATTACTAACGCTTGCTCGGTATTCGAGTGCGGGACGTGTGAGTCGATAGTTCGAATAAGCGGTCGTTCGGTTGATCGACGTTCGGATAATCGACGCTCTACTGTACATTTATCTTCTCAAGAATGGGGATTTTAGAGAGAAATCCCAAATTAGGTCCGATTTTTATTTTTAAATTATGATTTTTTGGCGTAGATTTATTTATCTAGTAGGTATGTAATGCTTTGATTTACATACTTAATTTGATTACCAACAAAAGTTGTACCAATCTTCATCTAATATATTGTTTTCTTACTGTTTTGTTATATTTTAATATTTTCTTCTACAAAATTTAAACTACATAATTTAATTATATTCAAAACAACTGTCAAACAGTAAAACGTTCAGTTACTCTATTTTTCCACATGACAAATAATGTGGAATTGGACGAGTGAGTCTAGGCTTCGATTACGAATCAAAGCGCCCCGAAATTCACGGGTTCGATTCCCGATGCAAGTTTTTATTTTTTTATTTTTTTATGCATTTTATGATTGTAAGTATATTTGTTATATAATTATTTTTTCAGAAAATGCGTATTTAAAATTTTTGCCAACAATTATCGTTCAGAAATCATTTTTTCTTTGTGGCATTTTTCAATGTGTTTGTGTGCGTTTTATTCTTTTATTTTTTAAAATTTTTGGTATTGTCTTAAAAATCACATAATATGTAGTAGAAGTATAACTTCTTACGTGCGTACAAAGTACACACACATTCTTTTTTTAATATATTGAAAACTATTGAAGATTTTTTATTGAAAATGGACATGTGTCATTCTTATGGCAGGATCATCTTATAACAAAATTATAGTGAGATTTGTCCACCCCATAAAAATTTTATGGAGGTTTTGATTCCTTAAACCCCCCCCCCCCAAACTTTTGTGTACGTTTCCAATTAATTCATTATTGTGGTACCACTAGTTTTAACACAACGTTTTAAAAACTTTTTGCCGCTTAGTATATTCTAGATAAGCCAGTTTTTATCGAGATGCGGCTTCTTTTTTACTCTATTTACATAAAAATTTTATGGGAGTTTTGTTCCTTTAAACCCCCCAAATGTTTGTGTACGTTCCAATTAAACTATTATTCTTATTCTTATTCTCTTAAGGCTGTATGACACTATGCATTTTCTTGTATCATTTCTAATATCGTTTCTGATATCGTTTCTTGTATACATTTTCTTGTATCATTTCTTGTACGTACATTTGTGCCCTGTATGACACTATGCAAGTTCTTGTATCGAAAATTGTATGAAATTCGGCACGTGATTGGTCGAAATTTTGTTTGTCACTGTCACCCTGTGTCACGTTATGGTAGTACTGCATCTACAGCTACAGCTGATTTTAAAGATTTTATAAAATTTATAAACTTTTAATTAACATTTTAATGTTAACCAGAATTTTACGTTGACTGTTTGAGGTTGATTATTTGTGTTTTTATTTTGTTTTGATATTTGTGCTAAAATATTTGCATTAGAATTATCTTCAGTTTGGTCCAAATTGGAACTATTGTATTTTCGTCTATTAAAAAATTATGCACCATGAAACCTAAATTTATAGTTTGAACTTTACTAGGAGCTAAATATATGATTATTAGTAGAACAGTAGTCCATACCAAACGGTATATTAAGTATCAATAAAAGATTTATAAATAATACCTACAAAAACACAAATAAATTCATCAATACATGATCCCATTTTCATTTCAGCCGCCATTATGAGTAAGTAATTATGACATTTTAGATGTTTTACCAGCAGGTTTTACGTTTTTGCTCTTTGCGCAGAAATTGGCGCAGTTCTTGTACAAGAATCTGTGTCTGACTCAAATTCTTGTATCGTTTCTGATATCGTTTCTTGTATCTGTGTATGACACTTATGCATTTTTTTGACATATCAGAAACGATATTAGAAATGATACAAGAAAATGTATAGTGTCATACAGCCTTTAGTCTTTTTTTGATAAGTCACCTTTTATCAAGATGTATTTCACCTAGGTATGCCACCTTTTTCAAAATATACCTAAAAATGTAAATTATAAATACATTTTCAGATTATTAACAGGTGAGGGAGCACGCCAAATAGAATTCTATTTTAGTGACGTCACGTTGCCTAGCATTCTCTCATTATGAAATTCTATTTTGTGACGTCAGCAAAATAGAATTCTATTTGGCGTGCTCTGGGCCCAGGTCTCTATAATCATACTTAACCATATAAATATGTGGTGGATTCGATAAATATTCAAAATAACTCGATAAACACTGGCTTATCGAAAAGGTACTAAGAGGCAAAATAGTTTTAAAAACATTGTGTTTAACTAATGGTACCACAATAATAAGTCAATTGGAACGTACACAAAAGGTTGGGGAGGTTTAAGGGAACAAAACCCCATAAATTTTTTATGGGGTGTACACATTTCACTGTTAATTTTTTTTAAAGATGTTCCTACCATAGTAATGTCACATGTCCATTTTCAATAAAAAATCTCTAAGAGTTTTTGATACACGGAAAAAATCGATTTTCATTTTATAACTTTATAGGGCTGTAACTTTTTTTATGTGCACATTTGTACTAAGGTAAGTTAGGTTAAATCGATCTATTTTTGGTCACAGAATATGTGATTTAATTTATGACCTGCATTTTTGTTACACCCTGTATATAGGTACCTAGATACACGCTTATATAAAGAAAGAAGAAGAATTAAAATGGTGTTGCTTATTTAATAATTATCAGTAGTAATTACACGAGAGCTCTAAAATTATCGATTTGTATCCCGAGTGACGCTTTGACAGTTCTAATTTCACGACCCGAAGGGGAGTGAAATTATGTCAAAGTGTCACGAGGGCAAAACAAATCGATAATTTTTAAGAGTTCGAGTGTATTTTGATAAGATTATTTCATGAATAAAACTGTTTTTTTTTAAGTCATTTTAACTAATATTTTATTGATATCTTCGCCTGAATATTTGCTAAACCTGTTCCTTTGATAAGTTGTAAAACATGAATAATTGTCATTAATGTTACTGAATGTTCATTTTTTCGTAGCAACGAAGGGCATCTGACGTAATACTTGACGACGGGAAATTATCAATTATATTGGGTATAATATCACAAGAGATTGAGAATAATCAATTACTTATAATGGGAAATAAGCCACAATTTTACCAAAAAAATGATTTTATTAACGTTTCGAAGCCCAAATCGAAACGTTAATAAAATAATTTTTTTGGTAAAATTGTGGCTTATTTCCCATTAAAAGTAATTGATTATAAAAATGCCACAAGAAAATAGCTTCAGAACAACATTAAGAGTGAGAATAAATTGAAAATAATGCGACAGTTTTTCGAAAATTTGTTGTCTGGCAATAGACACGAGAGCCCGCAGGGCTCGAGTGGCTGTTGCCCAATGACAATAAATTTGAGAAAAAATGAAGCATTATTTTCTTATTTATTCTTACTGTCGTGTGACATTCGTAACATTATTTTTTAATACGTATATTATGGATATTTTCTTAAATGTGACAGTTGTCAAAACTAGGAAACTGGTTGCCATTAAACAGAAACAATCTACTTAAAAAAATTCTATCGGTAATTTTCTACAGTAGATAATTCTCAGTATAATTTTAATCTGATTGGACAGAATTAAACACGTGATCAAATATCTTACTATACGATTGGAAGTTAAAATCATTAAAAAATAATCGCTATAATTTTTATTTCTGTAGCTTTCTATTGGTCAGAATCTCTATGAATGAAATAATCGTAAAAATATTATACTATGATATCCAACATGCCTTTTTAGATAGCTATGGTTTATTTTTTAACCAAGAGGAGTAAACTAAAAAGACCGATTCACACCCAAGAAAGTCACTAGAAAAATCACCAAATACAACTTCTTTTTTGGTTGATCATGTCGGCCCTCAACAGTAATCCATAAATATTATATTATATTAATACGTCGCGTCGCTAAAGAGTTCTAAAAACAACTGCTTTTTATATAAAAGCAGACTAAAAATTAAAGGAATAACGCAGAAAACACAAAAAATAAATATAACTTAATTAACCTCTGAAATGTCAAAAGTGTCAAAATTTGATAAATGTCATTAGTGTAAAAGTTTTATAACAGTGGAGTAAACTTGCCTGTGGTTGGACCAATTACAAACAAGCATTACAGCGCGGTAAATTTGAATTACTCCTCCTGGTTTAAAAACAAACCATAGACAGATATTTACAACACATCGATTAGATGAGAAAGCGTTTTAATACATAAAAACTATAATCGTTAATAGGACGTTTTTCCAGAAAACGCAATAATATATTCATCACGTTTTATCGTAACTCACTCATTCCTAAAATAAGGAACCCCTCTCTTGTAGGTACAAGTCTAATTAACTATTTATAACTTGGGAATTTTTAACCCTTATCGTTATCTGTCCTACACGAGCAGAGTTTCCTGTTTTTGAGAAGGGAACTTGAAACTGTCTCGACAACGCAGGTATTCCAGCCAGACGAATTTTGGTTGTATCATAGGATGAGTAAGTTATACAAATGTAATTAGAATAAACAAGTTAATTGCAATTTTCATAATTATTTTTTCATTTTATTTTGTTTATTATCTTTATTGTCAAATTCTTAAATTTTTGGAAAAAAAGTATGTTCATGTTATAATTTATGTAATAAAATGTTTGAACAACAAAATTGTTTTGTTTTTTGTATTGGAAGGTACTTTAAACAAAACTTCAGTGAAATATAAATTTATATAACAAAAATTTACGGATATCGTTAAAAACCAGATTATTTTTTTTGGGGCAACAGTAGGACAAGTACCTAACTTTTTCCCAATTATTTTTCACTTTTTTGTGAATTAATATAACTTGTTATGTGACGTCTGTAAAGTTAGGTACTCAAACAAAATTCCATGTAAATCCATTCAAATATAAAAAAGTTATTAAGTACTGAAGTTTCGTAAAATTTTCAATTGCGTTTTTATCGAAACTACATTATTTTACATATTCTACTGTTGCTTTGATACGACGATATACCTACGCAAAAAATCATATATTATGAGAATAATTATTATAGACATCCATATTATACGATTCAGATCCATTTTTCAAATAGTAACTTATATTTACCTGACTATTCAGTAATAAAACAAAAAATACTTATTGTTTGTATATTGCTACATAAATGGATTGAAAAATGTTTCCCGGAAACAGTTGCTTTCGTAATGTTTTAATTTTAATCGATTTGTACACTTTTCTTGTTCAAGATTGCGCAATGTTGATTTGCTTACTTGTTTTTCACAAATTACGTAATAGTTGTTTTGTTTTATGGGATTTTTTATATTATCTTGAATCGCATTTTACTATACATATACAGAAAGGCTAACAACTCTATGTAGGTTACACTGATTAGTCGGAAATATTTGCATCTGCAATGTATATAATCGATTTCCACAGTTTCCACTATATACCTTCACTCAACCGTTCTTTCTGTTTTGCCAGTACCCTCCCTTCAGATTTCTTCTTTCCATTGCTTCGTCCACTTCATCTCTGAAAGATCATCGGGGTCTGCCTCTCTTAATTTTTCCTACCGGGTTCTACTATGTTATTTTATTTATCCGACGATTTTGGTCTTCTCTTCAGACATGTCCGTAACAGCTTAATCTCTTCTGTTCGATGTAGTTTATTATACCTGAGTTCATTCCCATTCTTTTCTTAATCTCTATGCTAGTATTTATTCTATCTCTTCTTGTTACTCTGAAGCTTCTCCTTAGGCATTCCATCTCTGTTGTTCTTATTTTGTTTTTCTTATTTATTGTCTAATGTTCATACCCATTTGTACAACGAAATTTTGTACCTCATGGAGGAAAAGCGTAGAAATAAAACCAACAAGACAAAATACAAAGAAGTGAACCGTGAGATTAAGAGAAAAATTAGAGAAGCCAAAGAGAAGTGGGATCTGGAAAACTGCAAGGAAATAGAAGAATATGAAAGAAAGTACGATAGCTTTAACATGCATAAAGATATCAAGGAAATAACAGGTAAAAAAGTGAAAGCATCCATCGTAAAAGACAAAAAAACGTAAAATAATTACAGATTTAAATGAAAAACTGGCAAGATGGACAGACTACATTGAAGAACTTTTTGCAGACGAAAGACCAGAAATAGCAGTGGCAGAACCTACAGACGACACAACAGGGCCTGAAATCCTAAAATGCGAGATATAATATGCTATAAGGAACACTATAAAGGGAGTAAAGCTGCAGGACCAGATGAAATTCCTGTAGAATTGTTGAAACTCATAGAATAGACGACGACACACTTGAAATAATGGTGAACCTCTTTCACACCAATTATAGAACACAGTGGTGAACACAATTTATAGAACAGGCATCATACCAAAGAAATGGCTCTCCTCTACTTTTGTCACAATCCCGAAGACGAATAACGCCAGAGAGTGTTCAGACCACAGAATTATAGCATTGATGAGCCACACCCTAAAAGTAGTTTTAAAAATAATTGACAAAAGAATATTTAATAAATTACAAGAGGAAAAAAGCGCCACACAGTTTGGATTCAGTAGTTGACTGGGAACACGGGAAGCTTTGTTTGGTCTGAGTGTGTTAATGCAAAGATGTTTGGATGTAAACCAAGACCACTACGTAGCTTTCATAGATTTTGAGAAGGCCTTCGATAAAGTCAGACACCAACGAAGCAAAAACATCGACAGTCGCGACATTAACATCATATCCAGGTTGTACTGAGGACAAACAGCAAAAATCAAGGTTGATAATGAGTTAACCGAAGAAATTGAGATTCGTCGAGGTGTGCGTCAGGGTTGTGTGCTTTCTTCACTACTATTCAACATATATAGCGAAACAATATGTCAGGAAGCGCTCCTAGAGCAAAACATTGGTATGAACATTAACGGAGAGTTAATTAACAATATACGATACGCTGATGACACGCTAATAGTAACAGATAACCTAGCAAATTTGCAGTATTTGATGGAAAACATAAACACTCATACCAATAAGTATGGTCTAAAACTGAACATCAAAAAGACTAAATTCGTGATTGTAATGGGGCTAGTACACGTTGGGCCAACGTGTACAGGACCACTTGGCATGAGTTTGCGATTGGCGGTCAGCGTTGGTCTACAAACCGAATCTTGTCGGTATTTGGTGCACAAATCAAAGGATTTTTGGGACTTGCGCGATCTGCCAAACAGCTGTTTGGTTATGAACACTGAACACGTTGTTGTCGTTGAGTTTAAAATATTTGTTTTCTCTTCTCACAATACTGATACTGTTTATAAGTATTAATTTTAAGGTTGTGCTTTAATATGAATACTTTTTCGGTGTAAAAGCACCGTCGTTTGCGTCATTGTTTTTTAATCACTCTTGTTTGGTACACTTTTCTATAAGCATTGAACGCATTGTACAAATTAATTGCGGCAGCTGCTACAGTCTCCACATCCATATCCATAATCAGAGTTTGTTTTTTGTTTATCCACTAAGAAAGGTTAATGCAGACTTTTAACTCCACCAACGTGTAATCACCATGTATTCACTGTTCTTACTTGGCCCAACTCATTGGCCAACTAGTTGGCCCAACGTGTACTGGAGCCATAACAAAGAAGCTATACACCAATGTGAATTTAACCATAAATAATCAGCCAGTTGAAAGAGTTACGTTCTACAAATATTTAGGGGTGTGGTTCACTGATACTATATAATGACCAGACAAGAGAAATCAAGAGGCGAATAGAGATAGCGAGACAATCGTTTGTCAAAAGGAAAAAGTTCCTATGCCGGGACATAAATATAAACTAAGAACGAGAATGTTAAGGTGCTATGTTTTCTTGGTTCTCCTGTACAGCATGGAAGCTTGGACACTGAAAAAGATAAACATCAAAAACAATGAGGCATTCGAGATGTGGTGCTGTAGGAGAATGTGGAAAATACCATGGGCAGAAAGAGTAACAAATCAAGATGTTTTGCTGAAGATGAGGAAGGAATGCGAAGAATAAAAACCATACAAACGAAAAAACTGGAATATCTAAACCACATAATGAGAGGAGAAAAGTACTCTCTGCTAAGACTCATAATCCAAGGAAAAATCTCGGGAAAGAGAAATGTGGGACGTAGGAGGATTTCCTGGTTGCGAAATTTAAGGGAGTGGTATGGGTGCAGTTCAATACAGTTGTTCAGAGCTGCAGCCAACAAAGTTAAGATTGCTGTGATGGTAGCCAACCTCCGATAGGAGACGGTACTGCAAGAAGAGAAGTTCATACCCATAAATGACGATACTTCTGGTGTTATATATTCTTCTTTTTGTTTTTATGCTGATGTTCTTATCCCATAGTACCGGGTTCAATCTATTGTTTGTCCTAGTCTATTTTTTTATATCTTCTTCCGTTGTTCCTTTGATCGATTTGTTTGCCTTCGTCTATTTCCAGATGTTTTATTTCTGTATTCTCCTTTATCAGGTATTCAGTTGTCGAGTTTTCTATTAGGTTTATTTCCATCCCGTTCTTTGTGTATTCCTGTTCGAGTTTTCTCATCATAAAACGGAGGTCATCTTCGTCTTGTGCGATCTTGTGTTTCTTACTGGTATACCTATTCCTTCGCACTTTCTTTTCCCTGGTTTCACGTTTTTTTCCAGAAATATTTTGAACAAGGTAGGGGATGTGGAGAGCAGCCCTGTAGACTGTAGTAGTCCCTTTGTCGGCTTTAATGGACTGCATATTCTCTTGCCCGTTTTGATAGCTACTTTGTTATTCTTGTAGAAAGCTTTTACTGCTTTTATTAATATTCGTGGGACTTCGATGTCTTCATCGCTGCAAGACGAGAATGAATTTTGTATAATACAATCATTACGATTTGATAATGTCAACACTAGGGAAGAAACGAGTCAAGAAGATAAGCTGGCTACCACAAGTGCAAGATAATGCAAATTTAGAAACACCAAATCCTAATCAATTTTTGTCTTACAGAAAAACAACAAAATACAAGATATTCAGAAAGGCAATGCTGACTTTTTTGTTTTTTGAGATTTTTGTATCTCTAAAAATTTTTAAATTATTTTGAAAAAACTTTTTTTTCAAAATTAAAAATTTTACTTGAAAACCTAATTTTTTCAAAAATAAGCACTTTGAATCGATGAAACTTACAGATGATATAATAAAACATAACATAATTAAAATAATTTGTGAAGCGGTAACGATTAATTTCATTTAAGTTGTTAATTAGGAGGTGATCTTCCTGATTTTTTTTTTGCCAAACAAAAGGGACCAACTTTATTTTGAGCGTAACTTGCTTACATTTGATGCTAAAAACTGGTTATAAAAACAGAAATAAAGCCTTATTCAAACGCTTTAAAAAAGTTATAACGGGTTTTTCCCAAAAAGTGCTTCATATTTTGTATATTTCACGGCGAATATGAACCTATTTTTCATTGCCTATAACTCTGGTTCTACGAGGTCCAGAGACCTCAAGCGTATAGGCATATTATTTTTTTTACTTTTTTACAGACTATGTTTTTGCTAAGAATATTTTTTTCGACATAATACTTATTTTTTGAGTTATTTGGGAAAAACTGTCTAAAAACGTGGTTATTTTGTTAAAAAATGAACATATTCACTCGCAAATAACTCGAAAACTGTTGACTTGGCGAAAAACCTCTATAGAACAAAAGTTACAGTCGGAAAAATGAAAGAATACCCATGAACGAACATATAAAACACGCTATATTTTCCTGTCACCGTGTCACAAAGAAAATTGCCCAGTGCAAGTACTTGTAATAATAATAATTACATGTACTTGCGCTGGCCAATTTTTTGTGTGACACGATGACAGGAAAATACAGCGTGTTTTATATATGTTCGTTCATGGGTATTCTTTCATTTTTCCTACTGTACTTAAAATTAGTAAGTTTATTCATTTCCGGTCTTATTTTGGACATATATTTTTTCACCACCAAGAGGGGGTGAAAGTCACCCCCAGGGCAAAAGCACACATCTGTACAATATCACTTTTTTTCTTTGACATGTTAGCTATGCGTATACCAAATTTTAGGTAAATTCAAGCGGTTCTTTAAAATTTACAGTAAAAACCTTTAAAGAATGTACTAATATAAAAGGATCTGCCGATTCTGTAGAACAAAAATTAACATAATTTAACCCCCTCTATATTGTGTTTTTAATTTTTATTTTGAATATTTAGTTTTTACTCGTTTTACTGTAAATATTTAGAGTAATATTATTGTTTTTTTATACTTTTAAGATACAAGATTCCAATGATCTGTTATTAGAATATTCCAGTTAAAGGAATACTTTTGCTCGGCACGAAGGCTATTCCAATAAGCGGGTTCGACTGTAGTACAAAGTTAAATTAGTAAGTTTCACAGACTTCTAAATACTAAGTAGTATGTTTCACAGAATAAAAAATAGTAAAACCGTCTAAAATTTCGTCTGGAAATAGTTCCAGCAATTTTGGAATACAGTCGAACCCGCTTACTGGAATACACTTCGTGCCAAGCAAAAGACAAAAGTATTCCTATAACCAGGATATTCTAATAACCGATCATTGATAATTAGAAATTATTGCTATTAGAAACGTTTCGGGACCTCAAATTTCTATTCCTTAAAGCGGGATATTCCTACAACCGGTATTCTAATATAAGCGGGTTCGACTGTATACTTACAAGACTTAGATTATAAAAGAATGTATAGATACAATTTTCATCACAAATGTTAGAAAATAAATAAATATTAATGTCTGAGTCTATTTGAATTCTAAATATTTAAAATCAGATCACTTTTAACTACTTAAAAACGTCAGAGAGTTGAATACGGTAAATAAGTGAATTAACCCAGCTAAAACGTGGGAAAAAAGGTCTACCCCGATCCATTTAACCCTAACCCAACCACTTGAAAAATTTTATTCACCCATTTCCTTTGCATTCATCCTTACCTCTATTAAAAGTGGCACAATACCAACAAAAACTCGACCCATCGTAGCCGACGAAAAAGGCCCATGATTTAATCCCGTACCGCAAAAAATAAAGCATAAAAACGATAAAAATATAAACACAACTAAATAATCCAAAGCAAAAAAATCATAAGGCACTAGAACACAGAAAAATTATCGCAGTAGTCTTTGGCTAACGTTCCCGGCGCAGCTAAACCGAACCAACCAACTTTGCGTTCTCTGACGGACTGCTCGAGAAAATCACAAAAGCATGTAAAATATAGGGCCCGAAGAGGTTCGGGGGAGTTCGGAGAGCACCGTACGCTTCCGCTATTCCGTCAATAGATGTTCCGTCTTGCTTCCACCCCCGCACTGGTTTATAGGAAATGTTCGTGCGGAGCGGAGCGGCAAGTAGAGGTCGGGAAGTCGACGTAGAACGCAAAGCAACGGGGTAAACTGGAGTTGCGAGTTCGGAGTTGCTCTGGTGGACGAAGATCGGCCAGGTGGGATGAAGACTGAAGACGAAGAAGAAGGCGGTGTTGCCGGTGATGCGAAATGTTACTGATTATAGGAAATATTAAAATATTCCCAAAAAATATTTTTTCCACCTACCTCTACCGAAAGTATACTTTTCCAGACCTGATTGTAGGGAGCAAAGTTGTACTTTTCCTCCCTAGGGAGGAAAAGTAAAAGTGACGTCATGATATTTCATTCATGAAATATAACTTATTGACGCCCTGTACAATATCTATTTTCTATTACGAAGTATCTATACATTTTAACGTTTATTTATAAAACACCCTGTATTTTGCAGAATGGTAAAAAACAGTAAATTGTTATTTTGATTTAACATTGTTTACATTAATAATAATTTGACTTATATTTGACAGTTGACAGTTATATTGTACATACTTGTTAGTTTTAGTTCTAATAAATTTTGTTGGTTAGTTACATAAATAAATTAAGTAAAAATGAAAAAATTACTTGTTATTTGAGGAAGGTGGAAAAACCATATGTATAACATGGGAGTAAAGTGTCTTTTCCTCCCTTGAATGATTACTGCCCTCCGCTACGCGTCGGGCAGTAAACTTCATTCTCGGGAGGAAAAGTTACACTTTCCTCCCTTGTGATACAAATAGCTATTTCCACCTACTTCTACCGAAAGTATACTTTCCTGACCTGATTGTCAGTGGCGAAGCGTCCATGTAACCACTGTTACCATTGGTAAGGTAACAGTTACAAATCTTACAAATAAATATTTTATGACTACTACGAAATAATTCCATTTATATTTTTTACCAACAGAAATACTTGTTAATAGTAGGTACCTAATTCAGTAAATAGCCAACTAGACGCACGAAAATATTGGCGAGATATGTGAATCCATGGCACGTTATCATATATTATTATGCTTTTACCAATACTGGCACTGGTAAACGGTACGCAGGAGAAACCTCGCTATCGGTCGGGACTAGCTCTGAAAATTTTGAAGGAGCGACGGGTCTAGAGACGGCTCGTGGGCACGCTGTGCATATCAGTAGTGTCACCATTTTGAAGATTGGTAACGTTGGTTCAGTACCTGATTTTTTTATATATTATTTTAAAGAAAAAAATGAAGGAATTAAAATATAAAAAATAGTTTTCAAAATCTGTTCTTTTTCCTACTTGTTCATTTTTTTATGTTAATTTTATGGTAGAATAATATGTTTAGTTTGTTTATTATTTATTGTTATACCTGTTCTTCTTCTTCTTCTTGACAGGGTTTACAACTCGGGGTGAGTCTTCGCCGCATCCACTATGGCCCTCCATCGTCTGCGATCTTGCGCTTCGATTTGCCATTGTTGTACCCCAATCCTAGATAGATCGGTTTCAACATCATCCTTCCATCTTTTTCTGGGACGGCCCACTGATCTTCTACCGTCTGGTCTCTCGAAAAACACTGTCTTTAGCACTCTGTCTTCCTCTGATCTTACTACATGACCTGCCCATCTTATCCGATTAGCTTTTATATGTCTGACGATGTTTTCAGTACCATATAGAGTCACCAATTCAGCATTGCGGCGCCTTCTCCACTCTCCTGTCAATTCATCTCTTTGAGGACCAAATATCATTCTGAGGACTTTCCTTTCAAATATCAGCAATTTATTTATTTCTCGCTGATGTAGAGTCCATGTTTCACTCCCATATGTAACAACTGGGCGAATAATTGACATGTACAGTCTTAATTTAGATTGTCTTTTCAGCAGCTTAGATCTTAATAATGATGATAGGGAGTATAATGCTCTATTTCCCGCAGCTATTCTTGCTGAGACCTCTTTTTCTATGTGATTGTCCTCTGTGATTACTGCTCCCAGATATTTAAACTCTTTTACTACTTCAAAGTTGTGGTCATTAATAGTTACGTTCTGCCTAACTCTTGGTCTTGGATTTTTGGTCACCAGCATATATTTCGTCTTCTCTTCATTTATTCGAAGGCCCAGGTTACCTGTTTCCTCCTCGAGCTGTGAAAACACCTCTCTTACGTCTCTTGTAGAATGAGCGACTGCATCTAGATCATCGGCAAAGGCCAACAATAGTTTTGATCCTCGATTTGCGAATCCCCCTGTTAGTTCAGACGATATTTTACTTATTGCGTATTCTAAAGCCAAATTGAATAGCAATGGTGATAAAGGGTCTCCTTGTCTAAGCCCTGATGTTATACTAAATGGCATCGATGTTCTGTTTCCTATCTTTACCTGTGCATATGAGTCTGCCACGCACATTTGAATGAGCTGCACTAATTTTCTTGGTATTCCCATTTCTAGCATTGCTAGCCATAGTCTGCTTCTTTTTATCGAGTCATATGCTTGCTGGAAATCTACGAAGATTTGGTGTACATCTCAGTTGAATTCCCAGTTTTTTTCTAATATTTGTCGGATGGTAAATATTTGATCTTCTTCTTCTTCTTGTGCCACTCCTATCGGAGATTGGAAATCATCAAGGCTACCCTGACTTTGTTTACAGCTGACCTAAAAAGTTCATTAGTGGTGCAGCCAAACCACTCTCTCAAATTCCGCATCCACGACATTCTTCTACGGCCTGGATTCCGTTTTCCTTCTATTTTTCCTTGCATTATATTTTGAAGTAATGCGTATTTATGACCTCTCATCAGGTGACCCAAATACTCGAGTTTTCTTCGTTTTATCGTTAATAAAATTTCTGGGTCTCTTCCTATCCTTCGTATTACTTCAAGATTTGTGATTCTTTCAACCCAACTTATCTTCAGCATTCGACGGTAGCACCACATCACGAAACTTTCAATATTTTTTATGTTGTTCTGTTTGAGAGTCCAGGCCTCTACACCGTATAATAGCGTGTTAAATACGTAGCCACTTAGCATTCTTAATCGTAGAGGGATGCTTATATCTCTGTTGCAGAAGAATTTTCTCATCTTTATGAAGGTGGCCCTGGCAATTTCGATACGTCTTTTTATTTCATTGTTTTGGTCTCCAGTTTCGTTTATTAAAGTTCCCAAGTATTTATAACTTGATACTTTTTCAATTTGAATGCCGTTTATACTAATATGTGCTGGTTGTGTCATGATTTTACTGAAGACCATATACTTGGTTTTTTTTATATTAATGTTTATGCCATAATTGTTGCAAGCAATATTTATGTTTGTAAGTAATCGTTGTAATTCTTCTAGTGTTCTTGCAACTAGTACAGTGTCGTCTGCGTATCGAATATTATTTACAACCTCTCCATTGATTACGATTCCTTCATTTGCTTGCAAAAGGGCTTCCTGACAGATGCTTTCACTAAATACATTAAATAGCAGTGGTGACAAAATCCATCCCTGTCTTACTCCTCTACGTATTTCTATTGCTTTTGATATCTCGTTTTCTATTTTGATGTTAGCTTTCTGATTCCAATATAAGTTGAGAATTATTCGCAGATCTTTATTATCTATGTCTTTTCTTTCAAGAATGTCTCTTAGCCTATCGTGGCGTACTCTGTCAAACGCTTTTTCAAAATCGATAAAACATGCATTTACTTCTTGATTAACGTCTAGGCATCTTTGTGTAAGAACATTCAAACCGAAGAGAGCTTCTCGAGTACCTAGTCCTTTTCTGAACCCCATCTGTGTATTACTAATATCTGACTCCAACTTTTGATAAACTCGGTTGTGGATGATTTTTAGAAATATCTTTAGTAGATGGCTCATTAAAGATATTGTTCGATGTTCTGAACATTCTTTTGCATTGGATTTCTTTGGCAGTGTAACGAATGTAGACAGCAGCCACTCTTGAGGTATAATACCAGTATTGTATACTGTGTTAAATAAGTGCAATATTATACCTATTGATTCATCATTCAAGAGCTTTAGTAATTCAGTAGGAACCTCATCCGGTCCATTTGCCTTTCCAGTTTTGGAATTTCTAAGTGCCATTTCTATTTCACATTTTAGGATTTCAGGTCCCGTTTCACCATTTACCTTGTCAATGTTATTTCTGTTGTCCTCAAACAATTCTCTTATGTATTCACTCCATCTATTAATTTTTTCTGTTAATATTTGATCTATTGTTGACCTTCCACTTCGAAAGCCGCATTGGTAGTCGCCTAGAATATCTTCCGAATACGGAGTGAGTCTCTTTAGTAAGATAATTGATAGAATCTTATACGCTGTACTAATAAGCGATATGCCTCTGTAGTTTCGGAATTGCTCTTTATTTCCCTTCTTATGTATTATTATAACGCTTCCATTCCATTCTCTAGGCATTTTCTGCTGTTGCCATACTCTGAGAATAATGTCATACAATTTTTGATGTAAAACTTTTCCTCCTTTTTTTATCAATTCTCCATTTATACCATCATTTCCTGGTGCTTTGTGATCTTTAAGAGATGCTATTGCATATGTTATATTCTTTTTCTCATGATCATCTTTCAGTGCGTCACAGTTTTTCGATTTCTCTCTAACGCATTAAATTGTATGTGACAGAAAAAAAGGCACGTCTTTGAATACTTTGGTAATTATTCTAGTTCGGTGATTATTCTAGTTGTCGATAGATGGCGCCATAATCAAAAAAGAATTATTTATTAAATAAAATAATAATATTATCAATATAATCTGTACAATTTATAAGACTATACAAATGAAAGAAAATACCATTTTATAAATGCAATAGACACAATTGATTTGGTTTTATTCCAAATTGAAAATAAAATTTGACAACTGTCAGATTTAACTAAAATGTCACGTTAGAATAAATGTCATAAATGTGTATTATCACGGACTTACCTTTTTTTCTATAATTTGTGACGCACTGAAAAATGTTCATGAAAAGGAGAATACCTGTTACATATACATAATTACATACATTATAATTTGGGAATAGTGATTTGTTTAATTTTATCCCACACGATTGAAAACAAAAACTTATATTTGGACGGTTCAAAATATTTTTTTTAAATAAGATTTTTTTACATCTGGTTTTGGTAACACTTTAGAAAAACTCACGCGTCGCCACTGCTGATTGTAGGGAGCAAAGTCGTACTTTTCCCCTAGGGAGGAATAGTAAAAGTGAGGTCATGGTATGTCATTGATGAAATAACTTATTGACGCCCTTTACAATATTCTATTATCTATTACGTAAATATCTATACATTTTAACGTTTATTTATAGAGCACCCTGTATTTTGCAGAATGGTAAAAACAGTAAATTGTTATTTTGATTTAACAATGTTTACATTAATAATTTGACTTATATTTGACAGTTGACAGTTATACTGTACCTACTTGTTAGTTTTAGGGCTCTAATAAATTTTGTCAGTTAGTTACATAAATAAATTATTTAAAAATGAAAAAATTACTTGTTATTTGAGGAAGGTGGAAAAACCATATGTATAACATGGGAGTAAAGTGCCTTTTCTTCCCTTGAATGATTACTGCCCTCCACTAAGAGTCGGGCAGTAAACTTCATTCTCGGGAAGAAAAGTAGCACTTTCCTCCCTTGTTATACAAATAGCTATTTCCACCTACCTCTACCGAAAGTATACTTTTCCGGACCTGATTGTAGGGAGCAAAGTTGTACTTTTCCTCCCTAGGGAGGTTTCCAGCGGTTTTCTGTGTTATTCCTTTAATTTTTAGATTTCTAGTCTGCTTTTATATAAAAAGCAGTAGTTTTTAGAGCTCTTTAGCAACGTATTAATATAAAAATATTAATGGATTACCGTTGACGGCCGACATGATCAACCAAAAAAGAAGATGTATTTGGTGATATTTCTAGCGACTTTCTTGGGTGTGAGTCTGTCTTTTTAGTTTACTCTTCTTGGTTAAAAAATAAACCATAGTAGCTACTAAATGCCCAGCTGTGGGAGCACGCCAAATAGAATTCTATTTTAGTGACGTCACGTTGCGTAGCAACCGTCGTCGATTCTCCCATTATGAAATTCTATTTTGTGACGTCAGCAAAATAGAATTCTATTTGGCGTGCTCAAATACTATTGACTGTAATAGATACAACTCCCACAGAAATCTGGAAGCACGTTGCCACTAGCGCCACTGTCGGCCTGAGTTAAACTACGTTTTGAAAGCTAAAATTTGACGTAAACATTCAAATTTAATTTTATAAATTTTTGAATAACGAGCTAATTTTGCTAAATTAAATTAAAATAAAAATAGTTCAAACACTTATACAAAAACAATAATAAAGCAGTTTTATAAATGTAAGGTTAGATTGCTCTGGTTATCCTACTCATACCGCTAGATGGCGCTATTTTTTTGCTTCCTCAAAATTAATGGGAAATGTCAAGAGTTGTATGTATTACAGCCTATAGTATTTGGCGTGCTCCCGCACCTTGGTCTACTATTAAGGTTCATTCGATTACATGAAATCAACTTGAAGAATACCCGTCAGGAAAAATATAGCGTGTGATTTGTCTTTGAAAAGATGTAATGATGGCAGTTAAGTTCTCCCGTTAATGATCTCATGGTAAGTCATGATGAAAAAAAAAACAGAAAAAAACCTTATGATACTATTCCCACAGGGGTAGTATTTTGAGGGGTTCGAGCGAAAACCCGATAACTAACAAAACCATTGTTTTGAGATAATCGCGATTAAAGATTTTAGGAAGTTTGAAGAAGATTTAAATTCGTCATAGGAAGTTGTATATAGCCAAATGGTAGAGAATTCAATATTGAGTTAGAATAATTTATTTTAACTTTAATTTATAAAAAAGTATTTACAAAAAAAAAATAAAACGTGATATTTATCGTGTTTTACCTCGCTGAATGAGTATAATATTTGATTTTATTGGTTTTTGTTTTTAATTTTTTAATAATAAAATAAAAGTTAACTGTATATTATTCCAACAAAAGAAATTAATCCACATTCTTTTTAGAAAATTTAAAGGTAAAATGTCTTCTTCCGCTTCTTCTCCCATCATTAAATTCTCTTCTGGAAAAATATTTTCTTGGCACATCTTTATCAAATCCGTTTTCTTTGCTTCACTTATTGGAAAGGTACTTTTATATAACTTTGGTAAATTGCCCGGAGTTGGTAAGTCTATGGTTGCTTTTTGGGATGAAATTTGTTTTTGCCTTTTAGGGCGTAGAGTAGGAGTTTTTTTTTAATTCTGGTTTATTAACTGGTTACCGTTTTCCACGATTGTCTTCTTTAGAATATCATCCAGTAGAATCACTGTTAGCTACAGCATTCATTATATCATCTTAGAATATACACAGCGATTTTGTAAAAAACTTTTGACACAGTGGAATTCATTCATGGTAAGCTAGTGGAAAGAAACATTTCTTACGAAATGTTGGTTCCTTTCTTTGGGAAGTTTTAGGGACAAGTCTAGTCCTAATTAGTTTGACAATTATATTGTACAAAATAAATTTTTTTCTAGACTAGACTACTACTACAGTATAATTACCACACAGTCCAGTAATTTCTACAGAGTTTGTTTCAATAGTCTTTAGACAACTTTTCAGTACCTACACTTAAATTTAAATTTACTACAATTGATTTGCTGTGGTACCTTGGAAGCTCTGAGTTTGTTTTTAATTATAAATATGGGCCCCATTCTTACCGCCGTTTTTTGTTTTCAGAATATTCAATTTCCAATTTACGCCATCTTTTATTGGGTTTTCGCAGGAAAAAAGTGTGCTGAAATTTAATAAACTATCATAGTCTAAAATTTTATATTGGATCTTCGCGTGATATATTTTGTCAAAATGAGCAATTTTGTAATCTTCATCTTCGATAAAATTAATTATCAGTTTTTAACTTAGAAAGTATTTCTAATAAAATTAGTTACTTTACATAGGAATAAGAAAATAAATGATTCTACTGGATTTTCATATAATATGTTTACAACAAAGTATTTTTATCAGTAAAGGTATATATCGGTTTGGTGTTATTTAAAAATAAGAGTTAACGGTTTTTACCAGGTTTGGTTTTTAGTAGTTATTGTGCTTAAAAATGTAAATATTAAATAATAACATTTACCAGTGTTAGGAGACATATTTACTACAGCAGAAATAAAAATACCGGATTTCATCATTTTGGTATTTATCGGGTTTTCGCTCGAACCCCTCGATTTGGTCTTACATTTAGTTTACTCTCAATATTAACACCAAACTCCTATTTTATATGTACATTATTTTAAAAAATAAATGATCTATCCTCGATATGTTATTGATTTACTAATAGTAAAACATACCTACATGACAGGCAATTTGACACATGTACCTTCAACAATATGGCCGTTACCAACTGTCAACATTGGGAAGTCCCTATTTATAAGGTTTTTATAAAAATATATGAAGGGTGGATATATATAACGGGCCAAGTGACAAAAAATCAATATTTCTGTTTTTTTCATTATAATGGTCTATGCAACAATGCCGTTAACATGTATTATGGGCCAAGTGATAGTTGCATTGGAAACAGCTTTAAATAAATTCAACAGATAGCGTCCGCCGCCGTTTCCTGATAAAAAGTCATTTTTCTCGTTTGTGTATTTTTGTCACTTGGCTCGTTATACAAGGTGTTCCGAAAAGATTGGTCATAAATTATACCACACATTCTGGAGTCAAAAATAGTTCGATTGAACCTAACTTACCTTAGTACAAATGTGCTCAGTAAAAAGTTACAGCCCTTTGAAGTTACAAAATGAAAATCGATTTTTTTCAATATATCGAAAACTATTAAGGATTCTTTATTGACAATGGACATGTATCATTCTTATGGCAGGATCATCTTAAAACAAAATTATAGTGAGATTTGTCCACCCCATAATAATTTTATGGGGGTTTTGATCCCTTAAACCCCCCCCCCCCCCAAACTTTTGAAGTTCCAATATATTCATTATTGTGGTACCATTAGTTAAACACAACGTTTTTAAAATTTTTTTTGCCTCTTAGTATTTTTTCGATAAGCTAGTTTTTATGCAGATGCGGCTTCTTATTTAATATATTTACATAAAAATTTTATGGGAGTTTTGTTCCTTTAAACCCCCCAAATATTTGTGTACGTTCCAATTAAATTATTATTGTGGTACCATTAGTTAAACACAGTGTTTTTAAAACTTTTTTGCCTTCTAGTCTTTTTTCGATAAGTCACCTTTTATCGAGAATTGGCTTCTTTTTCAAAATATACCTAAAAATGTAAATTATAAATACATTGTCAGATTATTAACAGGTCTCTATAATCGTACTTAACCATATTAGACAAGGCGAAAACGGCGAGTTCTTTAGAGAAAATATTCCCATGAGATTTTTTTGCATAATCACATTCGTGAGACATTCCAGAATAAGATTCCAGAAGTCGCCCACGCGAAAAGTGGTCCAAATTTTTTTTAACAATTTTTTTAATCAAATTGCAAAAATCAATATTTTTGGCCAGAACAAATTTTTATTAGGTTTTTTGGGCCATTCTGGATAAAAAAGGTTTCTTATAATTTTTCTCTAAAGTTATTCGTTTTCGAGGTAAAAGCATTTTAAAATTTAAAAAAACGAAAAATGGCGATTTTCAAGCTTATTAACTCGGTTAAAAGTTGTTACTATGAAAGTCAGAAAGTAACTAAATCAAAGTTGAAAGCCCCCCCTACAAAATCACGAAAAATTTTTTGTCATTATTTGATTACTAAGCGGTTATTTTTAAGTAAAAATAATGAGCGCCATGCACGTATTAGGCGGCCGTCCATGATGAGTGCGAAAGAGATGCCATTCAGGCAGTTCAATGGCGTATCTCACTCGCACTCACATTTACAGCCGCGTCAATACGATCTTACCACTCATTATTAATAATTAAAAATAACAGCTTAGTAATAAATAAAGCTCGGATTGTAGGCAAAATGCCTTTTTTTGCCTATTTTGCCTATTATATTTGTTTTTTGCACTTTTTGCCTTTTTTCGTAAATTCCGCCTATTTGTGCCTTTTTTAAAATTTCATGGTACTACCCATGATATTATTCTATTACTAAACCATTCTATAATAAAATTTTGGGTCAATAATAAAATATCAATGGTTTGTTTATATAACAGATTTCTAGGAAAATGTACCTGATCGAGACTTGAGGGTTAACTATTTGGAAAGCCCTAAGCCCTAAGCTTTATTAGTTTATTATCAGTTGTACAGTCGGTTACTGTATCAGAGTTTAGTCACAAATTGCTATATCCTAGTTTAGTTTTGTTGCGTATACCGAAAAGCAAAGAACACGTTTTAAAACGTTTTAGACATTTGTGTGAAAAGATGACATCTAAATTAAGGCTATGGATCGCACCTTATTCGGAACTTTCTCTAGAAGGAGATGGAGCATTTTGTTAAACCATGCGGCAAATCGGTAAGTTTTATTTTTTCTCTCTTTTTTTCTCGTCCCACGACATAACTAAATTCTAAAGCGGTTTTAGAATTCTAATTATTTTTTTTAAATTCTCAGATTTCAAGTAGAAAAAAGTACTTTATTGACCAGCATTGTGGAACCCCACTTCATAAACGTAATTTGGAAAAATTTAATTCCTCTAAGTTAGCCCAAATATCTCTGCGGGATTGTTTAAGCAGTTAAAAAAAAAGGAGGAAGACGCATTTAAATTTGACTTATGGCAGATGATGATTGCATCCAACATTCCTCTATATAAAGTTAATAACCCTAGTTTTAAATGCTTTTTCGAAAAATATCTTAATAAATCCTTACCGGACGAAAGTACATTGAGAAAACATACTGTGGAAAAATATTATGTGGAATGTATTTCAAAAATTAAGCGGGAGTTAGAGGGCAATTTTTTGTATATTATCGTGAATGAAACGACATATGTATGCGGCAGGTATATAGCTAATTTAATGATTGGAATTTTGAACGAAAACTTTGCGAGAAAACCTTATTTAGTTGCCGTTAAAGAATTGGAAAAAACAAACAATTTAACAATAAGTCGATTTATACAAGGTAGTTTAACAAACCTCTTTTTACCCAACCCTATACCAGTGAATAAAATAGTTTTAATGCTTTCAGATGCTGCGGCATATATGTTAAAAGCTGCTGTTAATTTAAAGATTTTTTATCCTAATTTAATTCATTGCACTTGTGTAGCCCACGGGGTAAATAGAATTGCTGAAGAAATAAGAAATCTGTTTCCGTTGGTAAATAATTTTAAAAATTTTATGAAAAAAGTTTTTGTAAAAGCTCCGCTGAGGGTGCAAATATATAAAGAAAGACTTCCCGGTGTCCCTTTGCCACCTAAACCAGTAATTACAAGGTGGAGAAACTGGCTCGAAGCAGTTTTTTCTTACTTTGAACACTGCAATGAAATAGAATTAGTTATGTCAGAATTTGATGATGATATTACCGAAGCCATTCGAGAAGCAAAAAAGATATTAAAAAATCCCAAATTGAAACAGGAACTCGCTTATATCAATGACAATTATAAATTAATAGTTACCACAATTACCTTATTAGAAAAACAAGAGATAAATTTATGTGAGTCAGTAAAATTAATAGATAATTTAAAGACGAAAATTAAATCGGCACCTGGAAGTAACGGTCAATTAATTTAAAAAAAAAAAATGAAATATGTTTTCGACAAGAATGAAGGTTTTTCGCTTTTATCTAATGTTGCTAAAGTTTTGAATGGGACATTTTCCGAGGAATTACAAATTATGCCAGATTTATTATCCGCTCTGAAATATGCTCCTATTACATCTGTCGATGTCGAACGTTCGTTTTCAATGTACAAATTAATTTTAAGTGATCGAAGACATAGTTTTAAGACCGAAAATATTGAAAAACATTTAGTTGTTTCTATTAATGATAAAATTTTAAGTGGTTACAATGTTTAATTATTAATTAACAGTTATTTAGTTACTAGATTATTTATACTACTGTGTAAATATACCTGCCTTAAGTTAATATTACGTTATTTCACTTTGAACAATAAATAATAAATAATAAGTTATATTCCTTTATTGCCTATATTTTGCCTAAATGTTAATATTCCTGCCTTTTTTAATAGAAATCTTTGCCTATATAGGCGCCTTTTTCTTAAATTTTTGTTGCCTATAAATCCGAGTTTTAGTAATAAATTAATGACACAAATTTCTTTAAGATCATGAAGGGGGGATTTAAGTTTGATTTAGTCACTTTCTGACTTTCCTAATAATCATTTTTAACTGAGTTATTAAGTCTTAAAAATGGCCATTTTCGCGTTTTTCAAATTGTAAATTGCTTATAACTCGAACACGATCAACTTTAGAGAAAAATTATAAGAGACCTTTTCTGTCCGGCATGGTCCGAAAAATCTGAAAACAATTTCTCCGGGCCGAAAATATTGATTTTTAAAATTTGAGAAAAAACATTGTTAAAAAAAATTGGACTTTTTTCGCGTGGGCGACTTCTTGAACCTTATTCTGGGGTGTCTCGTGAATGTGATTATGCAAAAAAATCTCATGGGAGTATTTTTTCCAACGAACCCGCCGTTTTCGCCTTGTCTATATACAAATATGTGGTGGATTCGATAAATATTCAAAATATCTCGATAAACACTGGCTTATCGAAAAAGTCCTAAGAGGCAAAAATGTTTTAAAAACAGTGTGTTTAACTAATGGTGCCACACTAATAATTAAATTGGAACGTACACAAAAGTTTAGGGGGGTTTAAGAGAAGAAAACCCCCATAAATTGTTATGGGGTACACAAATTTTGCTTTAATTTTTATTTAAGATGCTGCTGGCATAATAATGCCACATATCCATTTTCAATGAAAAATCTCTAAGAGTTTTCGATATATAAAAAAATGATTTTCATTTTGTAACTTCAAAGGGCTGTAACTTTTTTCGTGTGCACTATTGTATATAGGTAAATAAGTGAGGCTCAATCAACCTATTTTTGACCCCAGAATCTGTGGTATAATTTTTATGACTAATCTTTTCGGGACACCCTGTATATCTCTACTCTTCATATGTAAAGGTTTAACCTATTTGAAAAACTAAATTCGCCATAATGTTTATTTTACACGTACTCACCCTAAACTTCGTACCCTAAACGACCTTCTCGCTTTCCTGCAGCGTTACATAATCTAAATAAATATAAGTTCTCATCGTTAACAACTTCATATCCGAAAAGCTCACTTCCTTCTAAAAGTTGTGTGTCGATTATGCCACGTCATACTCCATTCGCCTCCGCCTCCTATGATGTTACAATCGTTTCCAATTTCCTATCATTTGGTAGCATAAAGGCCCATCAAAATTACGTTTTAGAGCTATCCGACTGCCACAAAGCCTCACAATAATAAAGCTGCTATGATATATGAAAGTTGCGTCTCTTTTTTCGTATTTTTTGGTCAGTTTATTCGTTTGTAAAGTGCTGGGATCGCGGGGGATGAATTCGTGTGGTTTTTGTTCATGAAAGCGACTTACCGGCCCTTTTTTTTATACACGCAGTATTGGGAAAAACAACGGGTAATATCAACATACATTTATACACTGGCACAGATCATAAATCACTAGAATATACATAGTCCATTTACTCACGGTTTTTGTTTTGCTCCAAATTTTAAAGAACTGCTTGGACTGACATGAAATTTGGCATACACGTAGTTAAAATGTCAAAGAAAAAAATTGATATTGTGCCGAGGTGCGCTTGTACCCTGGGGGTGACTTTCACCCCTTCTCGGGAGTGAAAAAATATACGGTCAAAATAAGTTCGGAAGTGGATAAACTCACTAATTCTAACTTTTGTTCTATACCG
Source organism: Diabrotica virgifera virgifera (assembly GCF_917563875.1). Taxonomy (NCBI): domain Eukaryota; kingdom Metazoa; phylum Arthropoda; class Insecta; order Coleoptera; family Chrysomelidae; genus Diabrotica; species Diabrotica virgifera. The sequence continues at coordinate 238,543,502 of NC_065446.1, read as the reverse complement.
TTTTTTCACTAAGGCAATACTTTTTGAGTTTTTTTGTGAGTGAAAATGTTCATTTTTCAACAAAAAAAAACACGTTGTCAGATGGGTTTTCGCAAATAACTCAAGAAGTAAGTATTTTATCGAAAAAAACTTTCTTAGCATAAATATATCTTATAAAAAAGTGAGAACAATGGTCTATATATGGGGTCTCTAGACTTAGTAGAAGCAAAGTTGTAGCTAATGGAAAATAGGTTCATATTCGTCAAATTCCAAATGGAATATTTCAACAAGAAATAACCAAAATGTGAAGCACTTTTTGGGGAAAACTCATTACATCTTTTTTAAAGTGTTTAAAAAAATCTCAAAGAATAAAAAAATGTAGGTTTTGCTTTTCTGAATATTTTTGATTTTTTGTTTTTCAGTAATATAAAAATTAATTAAGATATGGCTGTTCAAAATTTGCACACACTCGTGATTAGTGACTCGTTCAAGCCCTTTCAACTACAGCCCTTTCAAAATTAAGCACTTTGAACCGACGAAACTTACATATCATATAAACAATACATAAGTAAAGCAACTTGTTAAGCGGTAACGATTAATTTCATTTTAATTCATCGCCAATTAAGGGGTGATTTTTACGATTTTTTTACCAAAAGAAAAAGGGCCTAACTTTATTTTGAACGTAACTTGCTTACTTTGGATGCTAAAAACTAAAAAAAAAAACAAAAATAAAGATTTTTTTAAACACTTTATAAAAGTTGTAATGAGTTTTCCCAAAAAATGCTTAATTATTTTATTATTTCACGTTGAAATATTCAATTTGGAATTTAACGAATATAAATCTATTTTTCATTAGCTACAACTCTGCTTTTTCTAGGTCTACAGACCTCATACATACACTATTGTTTTCACTTTTGTAAAGTCTATATTTTTGCTAAGAATATTTTTTTCCATACTAATACTTAATTTTTGAGTTATTTACAAAAAACCGTTTAAAAACGTATTTTTGTTTTGTTGAAAAATGAACATATGCACTCACAAATAACTCGAAAAGTGTTAACTTAGTTGAAAAACGCTATAGAACAAAAATTGCTTAGAATTAGTCAGTTTTTTCATTTCTGGACTTATTTTGAACGTATATTTTTTCACCCCAGAGAAGGGGTGAAACTCACCCCCCCCCCCAGGGCAAAATCACACATCGGCACAATATCACTTTTTTCTTTGACATGTTAGCTATGTCTAATAATATGTGTATGCCCATGTCAATCCAAGAGGTTCTTTAAAATTTAGAGGTTTTACATTCTTTTAAAGAATGGACTAACCGACTAACACCAAGATTATTAGAGTATATTTATCATTATGTTTCATTACGCATCTACTTTTGGGTTATTAAACATTTGGGCTATTGGCATTTAGACAAGATTAAAACATAAAAAGCGTTTGAAGTAACCACTATTTTGGAAATTAGAGTAGAAGTAGAACAACTTGAAAAGTCAAAATTAATTCCACATAATTTTGAGGGCAATTATTACTAGAAAAATAAAAAGACTATAGGGTTAAATCTATGGATCAGTTCAGGTGAGTTATTCCACGCAGCTTGCTGAACTTGTTTAACAAAAGATTCCGTACAAATCTACAAAAAAAGGGACGAATGTAAGTGTAAAAATTATCGCGTTATAATCCGCTTGTGCTCAGCTTATAAAATTTTGACATTCATCCTCAATAAGCGGATAAAACTATTACAACTTCCACTGCAAACTGTCACAAACTGTTGCAGAAACAATCCTGGGAAAATGAGGTGTATTTTTAACGCCGTGTTGTTATGGGCGAGCGGCACACCCCTAATTTGAGGCTTAGAAATCGAAAAAGCGACCATGATAGCTGAATGGCAAATTTTGGTCAGTCTTTATACTTTCGAGGTCGTTGAATTCGAATATGAAGTTTATTTTTATCTAGTATTGGTGGAACATGTTCAAAAATCAAATTTTATGCTAAGAATATTTTTTCCATAAAATAGTTACTTTTTGAGTTATTTGCGAAAAACCGTTTAAAAACGTGTTTTTGTTTTGTTGAAAAATGAACATATTCACTCACAAATAACTCGAAAAGTGTTAACTTAGTTGAAAAACGCTATAGAACAAAAATTGCTTAGAATTAGTCAGTTTATCACAAAAATGCGAAAAATCAATTTTGATGATTTTTCATATTTACCTCGCTATATCTTTGGTAGCGATGAATATTTCCTTTTGAAAATTTTACTGTGTTATCACTAGTAATACCACTAGAGGTCAAATTATTTCCGGAAATTTTCTAAAAATATTCATGATCAAAAAAAAATTTCCGGATATTAATTTGACTTCGCGTGGTATTCGGTAAGAAAATTCCACACCAAATTTGCATTTGAAAATCCAAAGCTGCATGAACAGATTAATAGCGCGCCATAGCTTTGTCAGCAATTATTTAGGCTTTCAAATTCGTAATTTCTACTCATTGTAGTTGCATGGAAATACCATTTCAAGATAGAAAATAGTATATTCTTCAATTTTACATAAGTTTTGAGTAACTACAAGTGATAGAAAATGAATCAAAACTAAATTATGTAAACAAATAAAAACCAGTCTGTCAAAAATATTCTGTTATTGTAAACGTCAAAAAATTTCCACTATAATTCGATGTTGGGTACCCCACGAGCAAAAAATTTCCGATAAAATACCTCCGTTCCCATGGTGATCTGTCAAAATAACGTATTTTGATTGGTTCAAAATTACAGGTGTGGAATTTTCTCTAAAGTATTTAGATAACAACGGGCTTTGTCCAAAATGTTGAAACACGTTAAAACAGGAGTTGTTAATTTTTAAACATTTTGTCGTCAGATTTTGTAGTTTCATGTTTACTTAAAAAAGTTGAGTGACAAACTTTTTAGTTTATCATTTTGATCGTCACAGCAATATAATATAATTCATGAAGAAGTTTTGTTGAAAATTTCAAGTCAAAATATGCTATAGGAAAAAAGTTATGTGACGTTATAGACGAGTGGCACTCACGCAAAAAACGCTTATTTCTCGAGATGGTGAATACCTAATTTTGTTCTTACTTTATGTTTTTGATGGTGCTGAAAACGATATTGAGGTTTATTTTGAATTTTAGATGGGGGAACATGGTCAAAATCGCAATTTTACCTTAAAAATAAAAAAAAACGAAATCACGTTGTTCTTCAAATTAAAAGTTGCGCCATTTTTTTTCCTATAGCATTTTATTCTTTGTACCCTACATTTTAACCTAAACTTGATTAAAAACCTAAATTTCAAATTTTGTCACTCAACTTTTGCGATTAAACTTTGCAATGCAGGAATCTGCACCTTTTACTTTAAACAATTCATAACTTTCATTACAATAAGACAGAAAGATTGAAACAGGTACCATTATCTTCAGAAAGGCAAGAAATAATATATACTATAAAAATTTCAGAAAAAAAATATTAAAATGGAACGGATAGTTGAAGCGAATTAAATGCAGAAAAATATGATTTAATTTTTTTTATTTCTAGGACAAAATTGCAATTTTGCCACTGTTCCCCCATGTAAAATTCAAAATAAACCTAATTTTCGTATTCGGCACCACGAAAAACATACAGTATGACCAAAATTAGCCATTCACCACACCGTGGTCATCACACGACACAGTATCTCGAGAAATAAGCATTTCTTGGGGTGTGCCACTCGTCTATAAAGTCAAATAACTTTTTTCCTATTGCATATTTTGACTTAAAGTTTTCCAGAAAATTTCCACATGAATCATATTTTATTGCTGTGTTGGTTAAAATTATAAACTAAAGAGTTTGTCACTCAACTTTTTTAAGTAAACATGAAACTAACGGAATCTGATGACAAAATGTTTAAAAATTAACAACTCTTCTTTTAATATGTCTAATTCTATTGGAAAAAGATCGTTGTTATGTAAATACCTCAAGGATGATTCAGTCAAATTTTCAAAAGGAAATATTTACAGCGACCAAAAATACAGCGAGGTAAAATTGAAAAATCATCAAATTTGATTTTTCGCATTTTTGCATAAAATTTGATTTTTGAACATGTTCCACCAACTCTAGATAAAACTAAACTTCATATTCAGATTCAGCGACCTCGAAAACATAAGGAATCACCAAAATTGGTCATTCACCTTGAAGTTGATTTTCGTGGTCGGTATAAAGTAATTTTAGGGGTTGCTGCCTCTCGCCTATTACCATCCTCGGGTTTTTATGTATCTCACAAATTCATCTCTACTTAACTGTTAATGGATGGGAAATAAATAAAATAAAAATATTTATGTTAGCGGCGATTACTTTCAAGCGTTCCAAATATTTACAGGACTATTCTGAATTATGGACCCGTTAAAATGCTCAAGCACACAAGTGAAAAAAAAAAAGAATGTGTGTGTACTTTGTACGCACGTAAGAAGTTATACTTCTATTATATGATTTCTTAAAAATAAATATACTTTAAACAGTTTGTTTTAATTTTTTTTAAACGCCAAACTAATTTTGTGCTTACCGCTTTCAAAAAAATAAAAAAAAGTATAGGATTGCTCCGGATTCGAACTCAAGACCTCTCGATCTCCAGCCGAATGCTATACCAAATACGCTACGAGGACTGTGTCTGTATCGGTTCGGACGTAGCTAATGACAATGCATGGTAACAAACAGACAAGGTGAAGTATAATAAATATACAATAAAATGTTTTAATAATACTCATCTTACTCCTGAGGAAGACAAATCCAAAGACACAAAAATTATAATAAATATATTTACTAAAAACACTAATATATTCTTTTCACACCTTTTCTTGCACTGATATATTTATACATAACTTGAAAGATTCAGCAACTAAACGCCATACTATCTGTGTGCGCATGCGCGCAGTACTATGAAATTTTACTCTCAATCGCGCCTAAACAAGTATAACTTCAAAAAACCGAGATCTATATCTAGTCCTACTCTTGCTGTTTTATCCATTTCCTGTTAGAAATTGAGCTGTGAAGATCCGTTTCGACTCGCTCTGGAAGAAGTTACAGCATTTGTTTCACCTCCTCTGTTTCTAAAATTAAGACCCGTACTCCTTGCTACTCCTGACTTCATCACAAGAAAGTTGACTACACAAAAGGTCAACGGTTAGTCGGTTGGTTTGATAGTCGATAGAACACCTTATCTGATTTGGACATATGCAAAGGATAAATGAACAACGAATACCAAAGGAAATACCAAAATGGCAACCAGAAGGAAAGAGAAAACGAGGTAGACCGAAAAAAGTTGAAACAAAAGAATAGACAAAGAGCTAAGAGAAAGGAACATAGAAGAGGATCTATGGAACAACCGGACAAAGTGGCGACTGGAAGTCGAAAAACCGCGGAGTTATAATTTGACATGACAAGTAGGTAGTAGTGGCAAACACTGAGTTATTGAACATTCTATCTAGATGCAAGATAGTCAAAGGCGCATCTGTTTTGAGATAGACGTTGAGAGGTGACTCATACTTTTTTGTAGAAATTGCTTGGAATTAACTCAAATAATAATAATTAAGTTATCCTCCCACTTACAAACGTCCGGAACATTGTTTAAATAATCAAAATGTCAAAATATGAAGGAAAAAATCGATTTTTTCTTCGTTTTTTGATTATAACTTTAAAAATATTCACTTCCGAGAAAAATTGCACTAACATAAAAGTTGCGTAATTAAATTTCCAAATTTCCTACAACATAGGATTGGTTAAAAATTTTAAAAATTGTCACCCTTGTAGCAAAATAGCAATAATGGCGAAAAAAATATAAAAAACAAGTATTCGCATTTTACGTTTTTCAACCATTTATGCTCCACTTAGGACCTTCATATTTTAGACAGAAAAACTTTATGATATAGTTAAACAATACTGTAAATTTCATTAAGATCGATTTGATAGATTTTCCAAAATAAATTTTGCAATCCAGCTTTCGCAAAAGAGATTCATTTTTTCAAAATATTGCAGGACTGAAAATAAAGCAGATAGCAAGCTGAAATATTTTTCACATATAGAAGAATAATATAACTTTCATCTGCAATTTGCAAAATTAAAATCGGTTAACTACCACGGCGTCAGGAATTTTTTTAAATAAACATTAATTTTTGGTGCTACGCGCAGGACAGCGGTGTTCGATTCACACAAGTTGATTTCCACCAAAATTTCTTCCAATCTTAATAGTCCTGTCGCCAGGGGGGGTACAACGGCCTCCTTAATTCAGATGGACTTACCCAAGTTTTTTTTTATATATTTTGACCCGCAGAATACGAATTTTTTGGGTAACAGTTGATCCGGATGTCGATAAGATTGTTATAGACAAAGAACTTGAGGAATTACATAACAGCGATTTCTCGCAAAACAAAACATATTTTTGTATTTTTTGGGTCATTTTAAGCAAAAAATATTCCTACAAGTTTTTTCGTAGAATGCATAGTTTTCGAGATAACCGCGGTTGAACTTTCAAAAAATCGAAAAATTGTCATTTTTGAACCCTAATAACTTTTGATTAAAGAATAAAGTAGCAATTCTGCTTACCGCATTTGAAAGTTTAAGTCAAATTATATCGGTTTTGATTATCTGCATTGCTAAAAATTTATTATTTTATTGTTAAAAAAAGCTATAAACACCTAGTATGTGAGTGATGTTTTCTATGATTTCTCATTTAAAATCGAACGAGTAGGTAGAGTAGCTACAAGTGCAAGCGAGGCAATTTCTACGTAGCATGCGTTAAAACGTATGTATTAGGCACGGGAAACACTATGTGTTTATAGATTAGTTTAACAATAAAAAAATTAATTTTTAGCAATGCAAATAATCAAAACCGATATAATTTGACTTAAACTTTCAAATGCTCTAAGCAGAATTGCTACTTTATTTTTTAATCAAAAGTTATTAGGGTTCAAAAATTACAATTTTTCGATTTTTTGAAAGTTCAACCGCGGTTATCTCGAAAACTATGCACTCTACGAAAAAACTTGTAGAAATATTTTTTGCTTAAAATGACCAAAAAATACAAAAATATGTTTTGTTTTGCGAGAAATCGCTGTTATGTAATTCCTCAAGTTCTTTGTCTATAACAATCTTATCGACATCCGGATCAACTGTTACCCAAAAAATTCGTATTCTACGGGTCAAAATATATAAAAAAAAAACTTAGGTAAGTCCATCTGAATTAAGGAGGCCGTTATACCCCCCCTGGCGACAGGACTATTATCTAATATATTATTTTCTAAGCCCGTCCGCACATGGAGCGACGCTCGAAGCACTCGGCTCGATTCAAATCGCGTAGATTTCTCCCTGCCACTCAAGTTCCTTCGTTGTGGCATTGGGCTCCGTACACGAGGCGTTTACGATTGCAAAATATCCTCGTCTTGTACGACTCTCGTCTCTTGCGATTCGTACTGCACGAGAAAGTTCGAGTGAGACGCACGTTTTTAGTCATAATAGGTAGTTTATTTTATTTGTTTCCTTCGTTTTTTGTTGTTTTTTTGCGCTGAATGAAATTTTACTTTTATTTAAAGATCGGTGCATGTTATGTTCATTGATTGTAGTACTACCTACTAACTTTGTGGAAATATATTGTTTGTAATATAAAATTCTGAAAACATTGAACTTTTGTTTCTAGGTGTTTATTATAAAATTCGTTGGGGAAATAGAACCCTCAATTGTATAATGCTCATTGTGTACAAATGATACTAAAAATGTAACAATACCGTACTTTTTACAGATCTAAATAGTCGTTTGGGTAAATAAATAAAAAAGATGTGAGCAAACTGAATCGACTAGTGTGCGGAGAGCAATCGCTTGTGCCGCAGGGTTCGTACAAGACGAGCAAGACGCGCGAACCTCGAGACCTGTTTTCGATCGACTCATGTGCGGACGGCCTTCTCTATATTTTGTTCTATTTTAATATTTTAATTCCACAAAAATCAAACTAATTTGATTATTGTTTGTGAAATATTGTTTAAACAATTGCATATCTTTAAAAATAATAAACTTTTATTCTCTAAGTTAAAATATATGAACAAACAAAGTTTTTGCTAAAAAAAGTATTATTTCAAAGGACAGAGTATGTGTTTGTATTTAGCAATAAACAAATTTATTTATTTATATCGAAATGTACTAAAAATTAAAATTTATCAATCATTATCAAAGGTCATTGGAATGCCCAATCAGAGCATTTGTATCCGCTGTCCTGCACGTAGGAATAAATGTTTATTTAAAAAAATTCCTAACGCGGTGGCAGTTAACCGATTTTAATTTTACAAATTGCAAATGAAAGGTACAGTATTCGTCTATATGTAAAAAAATTTCAACTTTCTATCTCCTTTATTTTCAGTCGTGCAACATTTTGAAAAAATGAATTTTTTTTTGCGAAACCTGGATTTCAAAATTTATTTTGCAAAATCTAATAAACCGATCTTAAGGTGGTATGACACAATGTTAAAATTTATATAGTTTTTAGGTACAGTTACCGTCACTATTTCAAAACCAATCTTCAACTTAGGGGTATGTACGTGAACTGTAGACTTTCTATTTTAATAGTATCTAGTTAAAATTTCCAAAGAAAGCAGTATATTTTTTATAACTGTACATAAAGGAGTCCATGTCATAACTTACTTAGTAACTTGCTATAAAAATTCGTTTTGCATAATAATTTTTGAACTTGGGTGGAAAATAACTACCAGAAACGATTAACTATGCAAAAAGCTTTATTTTAAACAAAATTTCATTGTCCATACTGCCACAATTTTTAAATTAACTGTACCTAAAAGTAAAAATTTTAGTTAAAAGCTGCAATCTGGGGATTTTGTTGAAATTACAGCAATAAGTTGGCATTTTTCTAGTGATAAATTAGTTCCGCTGTCACTTAATAGATGAGAAGATGAGTTCACGTGTCATTTAGTAGATGGCAGCAGTGATGTATTAAATGGAGACAGATGCGCGTTTGCCGGATTTTAAGAAAATCTACAAACAATTGAAAACGAGTTTTGTAACCACGGAAATACGATGAATCACGCGGTTTTGTTTAAAAAAGTGGCCCCACCCCCTCCCAGTACGCATTTTGGACCTTGTTTGACTTTCACTTTCAATCATGATTGTATAACGTCACAGTGTCTTAACAATACAAATATACATTTTTTATGCTTGAAACCGTGACATACGAATGGTTGAAAGTTAAACGAGGTTCAAAATGACTCAAAGTGTTTACTGGGGGATTATACTAGTTTTGACATAATACATAAATAACATAAGTAAGCTCTAGTATGTTATGTGGGGCGGATCTAAAAACAATTTCAGTTTTATTCACTTTCTGGCAAATTTAATTTTTATAGGGCCGCAAATAATGAATTGTTCGGATTCAATTAGCGTCTCTTTGTAAAGACGATGACGTCGACATTTTTACACACATTACACATGCCAATGGCCATTAGTATTTGTTGAGGCATTATCCTAATAAAAAAATTGTAGACAAAACAATATTGTATAATAATTGATTAATTTATGTCAAATATTTCCGTAAGTGAAAAAAAATATTGAAATTTACTGGAGTAATAATTAGATAAACCGATATGCAGACGATACAGTTGTGGTTGCTAGCAGTATCGACAGGCCTCTCATACCCGGGTACCTACAAAGAGCGAGTGAAAAAAGAGATTTTAACCATCAACATAAATAAAACAAAAATGGACACTGGTGAGCAAAACTCAAAAACCTGCCAGACAATTGAAAATAAAAAACCAATTCAACACGTAGAAGTATATGTATACCTTGGAACAGTCGTCAACTAGAAATGGGATCAAACAACCGAAATACGATGTAGAATTGAAAAGGCCAGAGCTACATTTAACATGAGAAATATATTCAATCATTGCGACATATCTGTCCCACTAAAAATACGGCTGCTAAAATGCTATGTATTTCCAGTCTTGTTGTATGGAGCAGAGACCTGGACAATAACGGAAACATTATCGAAAAGGCTAGAGGTATTCGAAATGTGGGTGTACCGACTTATCCTCAAAATGTCCTGGACGACTCACACTACCAACGTAGAGGTATTGCGCTGAGGAGAAAACAAAAATGAGAAATCTGTTTCACAATAGAAACGGAAACCTGAATACCTCGATCATATTATGAGACATGATAAATATCGTATACTGCCACTGACAATACAGAGTAAAATAGAGAGCAAACGTGGACCCAGAAGAAGAAGACACTCAAGGCTTCAAAACTTACGCCAATGGTTTGGACTAACGTGCCAATGTCCGCAACGGACGAGGCACATGAATAAGAAGAAGAAGAATTTAAAATGAGATATTCTTCTTCTCACTGCAAATGCGACTGTAATACCACATCTTGAATGCCTTGAGTTTTCTTAAAGAAGTTTCGGAAAGAGTCCAGGCTTCTACTCAGTATAATAATCTAGAAAATACATAGGATCTGATAATAGAAATTTTGTTAACAAGTGGTAAATGTGACTTCTGAAACGAGACTTCATCATTATGAACGCTGATCTCGCTTTTCCTATGCGTTGTTTTATTTCACTAGAGTGGTCTCATTGACTGTTTATGTATGTACCAAGGTATGTGTAGCTGTCCACTCTGTCAATTGGTTGTTGGTTAACCAAAAGCCGTGTATGTAATATATTTCGCTCTTAATGACTACCATTACTTTCTTTTTTTTTTCGTATTGAAATTCCATGTTCACTACTTATGTCTTATATGCGCGACATTATTCTTTGCAAATCATCTAGGCTATCTGCAAAAACTACTGCGTCGTCGGCATATCTAATGTTGTTTAGATCTATCATCTAATCCAGTTTCCTCCAAGATAATTTATGAGTATGTGCAGCTTATCATGTTGTACTCTATCAAATGCCTTTTTGTAGTCGATAAAACAAATATATAGCACTTAGACAGTCAATAGAGCCTCTCGGGTGCCTAAGGGCAAGGCATTGCGGAATCAAATCTTTGTCCGTGATACTTGTTCTTCGCATTTTTTATATAGGTATTCTGCAGTATATTACTTTTAAAAATGTTTTAAGTAAGTGGTTCATTAGGCTAATTATTATTCTGCCTCGCATGTTGAAATGAGAAATGAAATGAAAATGTGAAATTTTCCGAGGAAAAAACTTTCCCTGTTGAAAAAACATTCAATATGAAAAAAGTTATTGTAGTGACTCTGTTTTTCAATTGACTTACGTATTTTACATTTATTAAAAATACTAATTTTATACTCGATCTTCATTCTGAGAATTAGCATAATTCTTTTTTGGTCTTAAATTTTAACTATTTAGAATGGGAAATAAGCCACAATATTATTAAAAAATGATTTTTATTAACGTATTTTTATTACGAGGAAAATATCAATACCATACATAAAAGGACTATCCGAGAAACTTAAAACAATAGGAAATAAATTCAACATTTCAACAACATTCAAAACAACCAACACATTGAGATCTATTCTATCTAAAACTAAACCTAACAATGAACAAGAAAGGACAAAGAATTGTATTTATAAAATACCTTGTGAATGCGAACAGTTTTATATAGGTGAAACATCAAGACCATTAAACGTTAGAATAAGTGAACATCAATCTTATATTAAAAATAGAGAATTTGATAGATCTCAAATATGTCAACACGCATGGGATAATGAACATAGAGTTCAGTGGAGAGATTCAAGTATAGTCCTGAAAGAAACAGACAGTAAAAAGAGAAAAATCAAAGAAGCGGCTCTAATTATGCTAAACGAAACCAATTGTGTCGCAAATTCCTCGGTGGAATGCAGTAGGATGTGGATACCCATACTGAAAGAGGAAGTCAATAGAAAGAAAATACCACAATTAGTAAGTCAATAGTCGAGTTAGTACATATTTTATATTTTAGTATTACTTATATACCCATGTATTATTGATATTATTTATAATTTAAACAAAATTATAGTAAAGTCAGAATTTGGTATTAATTTTGAGAGTAAATTAAATGTAAGACCAAATACTTACGATGTCGGGATAGTATCACGAGGTTTTTCCTGGTTTTCCCTCGTGATTTACTATGAGATCTCTAACGCGAGAATTTTAATGTCACCGTTGCATGTGGTTGTCTTTTTAAAGACAGATCACATGCTATGATTTTTTGTGACGGATATTCTTGAGTTGGGGTTGATTTGATGTATCTGAATTGCCGATATAAATGAGTCAAATTAAATAAATTATTAGAAGAATTTTTTTACTAAGCAACAACATTTTTGTTTATATTAATAGTATTTTGTATTTTGACAACGGCACCCGATTTGGGCGTCGAAACGTTAATAAAAATCATTTTTTAATAATATTGTGGCTTATTTCCCATTCTAAATAGTTAAAATTGTAAAAATGCCACAAGAAAATAGCTTCAGAACAACATCTTTTTTGGTCATTTAGATAGGCACTTACTTGTATTTCAAATAATTGCAAATTTCTTTAGTTTGAAATAAATCCTTTTGAGCAGGTAAAGAATTACGAATTGCCGTATAATACAATATTAAATAATAAACTATATCCAAATGAATGAACGTTTAGTATCTATTAATGAGAATTTACCCTAGACAGGTAAAGAAAGGATTAACAACTGTCGTCTGTAAATACAAAGTACGATTAAGATCGAGATGTGCCGAGCCTAAGTTGCAATACATGGCATCAATGCGGTATCGTTCAGAGCACTAAATTTAATAATAAAATATATGTACGTGCTGCCATCTATTCAAAGAACTGTTAAACGTTAGTTTAAAAATTGGCCACCTATTTTGACCATAGCGTACTAATACCCCCTTAATGAAATTTACAGTATTGTTTTACTATATCAGAAAGTCTTTCTGGGTAAAATATGAAGGTCCGAAGTATAGCATAAATGGTTGAAAGACGTAAAATGCAAATACTTATTTTTTATGTTTTTTTTTCGCAAGTATTGCTATTTTGCAACAAGGGTGACAATTTTTAAAATTTTTAACCAACCCTATATTGTAGGAAATTGAATTACCCAACTTTTATGTAAGTGCAACTTTTCTCGGAAATGAATATTTTTAAAGTTACAATCATAAAACGAAGAAAAAAATCGACTTTGTCGTTCATTTTTTGACATTTTGATTATTTAAACAATGTTCCGGACCTTTTTGAGTGGGAGGATAACTCAAATATTGTTATATGAACTTACTAATGAAGTAAAAACCTCACATGTAGGTAGGTGGTATATAATTTATTAAAAAATTTTTTCTAAAAATGATCCAAGATGGATAAAATCACAAACGTTTTCGGACCAATTAGTCCATCATCAGGTGGTAGAAACTTCAGATCCAAAGTAGTTGGAACTAGCTACATATTTAGGTCAAAATACCTTAATGTAATAATAATTATGCCATTTAGGCTACAAAAATGTCGACAATAAGTCGATGTCACAAGAAATTAAATTGCAACGGTATTACAAAGTGGTCTTCATCTTGGCCTCAAACTGACACTTTGTAAACTGACAAGGCCAAGATGAAGACCACTTTGTAATACCGTTGCAATTTAATTTCTTGTGACATCGACTTATTGTCGACATTTTTGTAGCCTAAATGGCATAATTATTATTACATTAAGGTCTTTTGACCTAAATATGTAGCTAGTTCCAACTACTTTGGATCTGAAGTTTCTACCACCTGATGATGGACTGATTGGTCCGAAAACGTTTGTGATTTTATCCATCTTGGATCATTTTTAGAAAAAATTTTTTAATAAATTATATACCACCTACCTACATGTGAGGTTTTTACTTCATTAGTAAGTTTTTATTATGGTATACAGCCAATGAGAGGAATCTTTTCCTTTATATTTTATTGTTATATGAGTTATTTTCAAGCAATGCTGCAAAAAAATATGAGTACCTTTCAACATCAACAAATATTTTTACTAGTTTACTGGTCTAAAAGGCATCGACAAGAACTAAGTATATATCCCAATATCCCCAACAAATATTATTGACTGGTTTCAGGTTGGTTTCAACTTTCAACACTGTAGAGGTTGATTTGTTCAATTTTTTCAAAAAATATAATGTAACCAAAGCGTATGCCAACATTACTACTTCCGCTGCAAACTGTCACAAACTGTTGCAGAAACAATCCTGTCGAAAATGAGGTGTATTTTTAACGCAGTGCTGTTAGGATCCTCGGGTTTTTATGTATCTCACAAATTCATCTCTACTTAACTGTTAATGGATGGGAAATAAATAAAATAAAAATATTTATGTTAGCGGCGATTACTTTCAAGCGTTCCAAATATTTACAGGAGCATTCTGAATTATGGTCCCGTTAAAATTCTCAATCACAAACGTGAAAAAAACCGAGCTCTCTATCCGGCAAATAAACAGAGACGTATACTTGGAGAATTTTTAATTCAGATACCAAGTTGATTGATACCGACAATTAGAATAAATAAACTTTATTAAAAGAATATCTTCATTTTCCATCAGATTTATTTACAGTTAAGAAGATTGGTTTAACAAAGATGCGGAAAATTTCAAACATGTTTTTTCACTTTGTATAGTTGATCATATGAGAAAACTGCGATACTACTTTTATAAAGGTTCTGAAACTGTTTTCTTTAGTAATACAGTGACGAGAGCGCTAATAACCGGTAGAATAACGCAAAGGATGAAAAACATAATACATTGCGAAGTAAAGAGAGATGAAACCAGTAGAGGTGGAAATGAATTAACATTACATTACACAGTTTCCCACCTTATAGTCCAGAGAAATAAGATTTTTCTCGTGACACATCCCCCTCAAGGCCAAAACCGAATTTTTTGAGTAGTATGGACATCTATATTAATAACCTATATGTTTCCTGCAGCCGATTTTGATGATTTACATAGTTATAAATAAATGAAAATCAAAAAACGGTAAATTTTCGCTTTTTTCGTCTATTACTAGAGATGCATCAAGTCAAACTAGTTTGATTTTATTCAGCAAACTTGACTTGACTTGAAAACCAAACTTTTTTTGTAAAAAAGTTTGACTTGACTTGATTTCGATATCTTTAGGTTTGACTTGAAATCAAACTTCTTCAAACAGTTTGAAGTTTGAATATCATATTGGGCAACGTGTTTATTTCCAATTCTCTCTGCTACTCCGCCAATGGCGGATCTAGAAATTTGCATTGGGAGGTAAAAATAAGACATTGATGGTCGAACCGTTTTCTTCTTCTTCTTTTTTTCTCAAACTATCATTTTAAGCGATTTTTCAGTGATTTGGTGTTTATTTAAACAAATTTGCATTTTTTATCGTAATCAAAAATGTGAATATTAGGCATTATAACAAGTTATTTTATTTAAAACAAGTTTTTGATCAAATTTTAGTGTAGAAAACGTTAAAATACTGCTTTTTACATGTTCCTCCATTCCCAAAATATAAGTTCTTCGGTTTGGCTGAAAAGGCTGCAAATTTGCTGACACATAGCCAAAACACAGGACTTTAAATGGTTCGAAGAATTTATATAAGGTTTGTTCCAACATGAACTTTTGGACGGCCCAAAAACCGTCACGAAACTGCTTGTACCGTTTGTTGTGCGCATGTTCGTAATTGTATCGCCCAGTTATCGTCCCATGACGGTAATCATATATTTGTCATTTTTGTTGGTGACAGCTTGTGTGCTTTTAGTCGATCAAAGGCTCAAAAAATTTAAAGAATTAAATCCTAGTGCTCAAGTCAGTCCAACCAGCACATTATGCATTTGCCCGATTACTGAAATGATCATCACGAAACCGTCACCGAAAGATCACAATTCTTGTTGGAACAGTGGGAAGGACGATCCGATGACGATCATATTTTTGTTGGAACGGATTTTCTTTACTGCGCAGGATCGTTACCGTTTCCTGACGGTTCTCGGTCGTGTTGGAACAAACCTATAGTTTTACAATACAAGAAAAGTTACATGCAATAAAATCAGAGTCAAAATTATATATAGTCTAGTCGGGTTAGCATGTGATCTTGCATGCCGAGCTACCCAAGCAAGATTCTATTTTTCTAATCTTTAGGGGGTCGATAGTAGTGTAAATTTAAAATCGCGAATGAATTCCGCTGTTACGTTAGCCGCCATCTTGATTTTAAACGAGAACCGTTTTTGTTCAATATCTCCGCCATTTTTAACTTTTCGACAAAAAGAGTAAGGCCTGAAATTGTTGAAAATATGATTTCCTATAATTTCTTCTATTATAATTTTTTTGTGCCGTCAAAATTTTGATCAAAAACTTGTTTTTAATTAAAATAACTTGTTATAATGAATTTTTGAGTCCCTACTATTAAAACATTATTTTTCTATTGATATTTTACGATAAAAAATGCATATTTGTTTAAATAAATACCAAATCACTGTAAAATCACTTAAAATGGTATTTTGAGAGAGAAAAAAAGAAGAATTAAGCAGAAGCTATACACTAAGTTTCAGACAAATCTGAGATCCAAAATATTTTTTCTGAGTGATTTGACCTGGAATGTACCAGGTTTATAATCTAATATATTATATTTAATAAACAGTTTCACTTAAAAAAAACTTACCAGTAACCAGATTAGTACATTCAAGATATGTATAAAGAACTTAGGAATTACTAAACGGGAGTCTTACAACTTGTAATATGAAGAAATTAATCTACACAGATAGTTTGACTTTCGAACAGGAATAAAGCACTTTGTTACTACGAGTTCTCGTTAAGGGGAATGGTGCAAAATGTCGCCTGTCAAAATTTTCAGTGTGTTTTAAATGTAGATATGCATTTTTTTCCAATCCTGTATTTTTGAAAATTTTAAACGCAGAATGAAAGATTACGTTATTACCGAGGGCCGAAAGTCCCTTAGAATAAATAATATCTAAGTTTCTTTTGAATGAAATATTTCAATTAAAAATCACCCTAAATTTTCCCTTTTATTTTCACTCTGTAACTTTACATTATAGAAGTTTTCAGGGATTTTCGGCCCTCAGAAATGATGTAATCTTTCATGCTGCTGTTAAATTTTTCAAAAATATTTATTAGTTTTCTCAGGATTCGAAAAAAATAAATACATTTAAAACACATTGAATATTTTGACAGGGGGCATGTTAGTCCTATGACATTAATAGTTGCAAAAAAATACTATTTGCTTGATCAATGGACAATTCAAAATAATCATTTAAAGTTTTTATGACTTTCTTTTATTAACAGAGGCATTTATCTCATCAAAACAACATCTGGTACCAACCTGCAATTCCCTGGAAAACACGACAATACAAAAGTATTTTTAAAATTCAAAACTGACCATAGGGTTATTGATTTCACATTCTTTTCGTATACAGGCTACAAATAATGTTATGTTTGGGTTTAAATTTTAAATTAATTAATGTAGATGCATTAAGTTTTCTTAATTATCCTAAATAGCGGGTTTATTGGGTTTTATTTGTCTGTCTGTGGTTTAAATATTATATCAGCTAATACATTTCTATGTTTATTGAAATTTGTCAAAAAAATTTTGGACCTTCTTGAGGGGGGGGGGGGGAATTTCCCTATCTCCCACGTAGATATCCGCCTACTCCGCAAATTAGTTTGTAGTTCATATTTAGAGTCTATGTTTGGCTTGTTTATTACGTTCGTTTTGAAGTGTGTGCTTTGTGAGATAATATTTGAACCTGGATATTTTTCGGCTCAGAATAAGTACCAGAACAAATTGAGTCTAATTTTGAAGGTATTCCCATTGCAAAAATTAAGAGAAACAATCTGTAGTCGAAGCAGTATTAATAATTAAGAAAAATAAATATACTGATTTATTTGATGTTGCGGCAGGTGATTTCAAAACAATGAAAATTGCAAAGTGCATAATATGTAGAAATAAAGAACAGCGTTATAAAATGACAAATAGTGAACTAATTCTTTAAAACGAAATTGAAAAGTCGCAAAAACTGCATTAAACCTACTCTATTAAAAATATTATATTTTGTTATTCCTTTATAAATTTTTGTTAAAGTAGACTAAATTACACTTGTTATGATAAAAAACCATTCAACGAATTCTTTGTTTTAATCTAGTAATAACACTCAAATAAAAATATAAAACAGTGATATCGATAAAACGAAACTTGCAAGCAGTTCTAAGCATACAGCAATCATTTTTAAGAAAGTTATATAATATAATTTTTATCTGTTTTGACTATAATCGCTTCCTATATCAAGTTACTTTTATATGGAACTCATTGTATTATTAAATGTCTTATCTTAATTGGCAACTAACATGTCTATCTCAACAAAAAAGTATATCTCTACGAAATAAATTATTTTTCAAACTTTTTCAAACTAGTTTGACAAACAGTTTGAATTTTCAAACCTGTACGATTGACCAGTTTGACTTGACTTGAATTATTTGTCGGAAGGATTGACTTGAGTTTGACTTGAAATTAAGTCAAACTCAAGTCAAGTTCAAACATTCAAGTCAAACTTGTGCAACTCTATCTATTACTAAAAATTGAAGCATTCTAAACAAATTTAAGAATAAGAAACTCATAAATCATATAAAAAACTTCAATATGGCGTTCGCTGAATATGTCTATCCTTATTTGTTGCTTAGAAAATTGCAAAATAAGTCATACATTTTGAAATTTTATAAATGTTCATAACTTATGTAAAAATTAAGTTAGAACCTTCCTATTACACGAAATGCTAAGACTTCTTGTGCTTAAATTATGTTTTAAATTTCAAAGCAATTGGTCAAACAGTTTAAAAGTTATCCCAAATTCATTTGTTTATCCCAAATTCATTTTTTTGCAATACTATAAGTCAGAAAATTATGAGGTTACAGTAATACTTCGGACAGTTTATGAAAGAAGAACATTTATACTATTAACTTAATAAAAAAAAATGACAAAAAGTAATTTTAAACAGTGTAAAATTATTTTGCCAAAACATGTCGATTTTTTGTTTACTTATAAACAATTAGAATAACTTTTTAACCGTTACCCGTAGAAAAATTATTTTTTCATATTTAAAAATTATTTTTTCATAATTTAGAAAGACTGAATTTTTATACACATTTAGAAAGAAAAACAATTGTCCTAGGGCAATTAGGGACGAAGTTAGCCCCCTTTTTGTAATTCACATGTTCTTGCAAAATGATCTTGCAATATTTAGAATTATTTTTTGTCATTTTTTTAAATTAAATTAATAGTGTAAATCTCCTTCTTTCATAAAATATCCAAAGTATTACTGTAGCTTCATCATTTTCTGACTTACAGTGTTGCAAATAAATTAATTTTGGACAAACAAATTAAATATCTTAACTGTTTGACCAATTGCTTTGAAATTTAGGGTATGATTTAAGCACCAGAAGTCTCAGCATTCCGTGTAATAAGAAGGTTCTAAGTTAATTTTTACATAAGTTATGAATATTTATAAAAACTCAAAATTTATGATTTATTTTGCAATTTTCTAAGCAACCAATAAGGCTAGACATATTCAACGAAAGCCATATTCAAGTTTTTTTATATGATTTATGAGTTTCTTACTCTCAAATTTGTTTAAAATGCTTAACTTTTTGGTAATAGACGAAAAAAGCGAAAATTTACCGATTTTTGATCTTCATTTGTTTATAACTACAGTGGAACCTCGATAAGTCAGATTATATTCCAGGGCGCATCTGTTTTGAGATGGACGTTGAGAGGTGACTCAAATTTTTTTGCAGAAATTGCTTGAAAGTAAATCAAATAATAATATTTGAGTTATCCTCCCTCTCAAAAAGGTCCGGAACATTGTTTAAATAATCAAAATGTCAAAAATTGAAGGAAAAATTCGATTTTTTTCTTCGTTTTTTGATTATAACTTTAAAAGTATTCATTTCCGAGAAAAGCTGTACTGACATAAAAGTTGCGTAATTAAATTTCCTACAATATAGAATTGGTTAAAAATTTAAAAAGTAGTCACCCTAGTTGCAAAATAGCAATATTTGCGAGAAAACCATACAAAAACAAGTATTCGCATTTTACGTTTTTCAACCATTTATGCTACACTTAGGACCTTCATATTTCACCCAGAAAAACTTTATGATACAGTAAAACAATACTTTAAATTTCTTTAAGATCGGTTTAATAGATTTTGCAAAATAAATTTTGCAATCCAGCTTTCGCAAAAAAAATTCATTTTTTCAAAATGTTACAGGACTGAAAATAAAGCAGATAGCAAGTTAAAAATTTTTTGCTTATAGAAGTGTACTGTACCTTTCATTTGCAATTTTCAAAATTAAAATCGATTAATTATCACGGCGTCAGAAAATTTTTGAAATAAAAAATAATTTTGGTGCTACGCGCAGGACAGCGGTGTTCGATTCACACAAGTTGATTTCCACCAAAATGTCTTCCAATCTTTATATACTATATTATTTTCTTACTCTATATTTTGTTGTATTTTAATATTTTAATTCCACAAAAATCAAACTAATTTTATTATTGTTTGTGAAATATTGTTTAAACAATTGCATATGTTTAAAAATAATAAACTTTTATTATTTAAGTTAAAATATATGAACAAAGAAAGTTTTTGCTAATAAAAGTGTTATTTCAAAGGATAGAGTAGGTGTTTTTATTTTGCAATAAACAAATTTATTTATTTATTTATATAGAAATGTAATAAAAATTAAAATGTATTTATAAAATGTATCATTATCAAAGGTCATTGGAATACCCAATCAGAGCAAACTATCCGCTCTCCTGCGCGTAGCACCAATAATTAATGTTTATTTAAAAAAAATCCTGACGCCGTGGTGTTAATCGATTTTAATTTTTCAAAATTGCAAATGAAATGTACAGTACACTTCTATATGCAAAAAAAAATTTCAACTTGCTATCTGCTTTATTTTCAGTCCTGTAACATTTTGAAAAAATGAATTTTTTTTACGAAAGCCGGATTGCAAAATTTATTTTACAAAATCTATTAAACTGATCTTAATAAAATTTACAGTATTGTTTTACTGTATCATAAAGTTTTTCAGGATGAAATATGAAGGTCCCAAGTGTAGCATAAATGGTTGAAAAACGTAAAATACGAATACTTGTTTTTGTATGTTTTTTTCACAATTATTGCTATTTTGCAACAAGGATGACTATTTTTTAAATTTTTAACCAATTCTATATTGTAGGAAATTTAATTACGCAACTTTTATGTTAGTAAAACTTTTCTCGGAAATAAATACTTTTAAAGTTATAATCAAAAGACCAAGAAAAAAATCGAATTTTTCCTTAATTTTTTGACATTTTGATTATTTAAACAATATTTCGGACCTTTTTGAGAGGGAGGATAACTCAAATATTATTATTGATTTATTTTCAAGCAATTCCTGCAAAAAAATTTGAGTCACCTCTCAACGTCCAAATGTACTAATATTTTTACAGATGGGCCCTGGTCTATTAATCGGGACCGCGGCCGATCTGGGTTATCGAAAATCCGGGTTAGCCGGAGAATATGGTAAAAAAATTAATAAAACATGGTATACTTACATAAACTGGATTATAATTGCAAAAACATGAAATACATATGCAGAGTACCTACATCTAAATTACGTAGAGTTGTATATTATGGTATTGTTTATTTCTTGGTAAAAAACTCAGTCAAACTGAAAAAATGTTTGTTTTGTCTGATGAAAATCGGTCCGGATTAGCCGGACTTCCGGGTTATCGGATGCCGACTTATCGGGGTTCCACTGTATGTATATCATCAAAATCGGCTGCAGGAAACATATAGGTTATTGAAATGAATTTCGACTCGATTCAAGTTCTCTGTTTAACCCAGGTATGACAATACCTAATACAGAGTATGGCATTAGTAAAATAAGAAAATCTACGGTTTCGTTTTGATTTAAATCTGTCTCCCTCCATCCTCTGATAGTACTATTTCTAGGTCTACCTGTTGTCAAGGATGCTCTGAGGAAGACAAATTTACACCAACACGACCGTAGTTTCTCGATATAAATTAAAACTATTTATATCGCAGTATGGTTAGAACGCCCTCTAACGGGGAATAAGTGAAATGAATTTCGACTCGATTCAAGTTCTCTGTTTAACCCAGGTATGACAATACCTATCTAAGACGCTGAGATTTAATTTCGTTGACTACGTCGCTCGCCCTATACATCTGCTTGACCTCAGCATTTTTGTTCTCATTCGGTATTGGTTGCTATTAGGGTCGTGATAAGGCCCAAAGATTCTTTTGAGGATTTTTCTCTCGAAACATCTAAGTTTTCTTTCAATTGCTTTGGTCAGAGTTCACGTCTCACACCCATACATGAGAACCGGTCTAATCACTGTATATTCTGAAGCTCCACCCATAACCCCCAAAACATTAAAACCTGTTTTTTCTTGTTTTGTAGATATTTTCGGTTCCAATCAATGTAGAAATTCCCTTTTTCTTTCATTTTGTAGGATTTTTGATTTCCTACCACATGGTACATTTTACAAAATTTTTGGGGCAAAAGTCAAAATTTTAGCCGAAGAAAATATATTATTTTTGGGGGGTCAAATTATTTCCATTTTTTTGACCCATGAACAGGAAAATACCATGTTGTAGGAGATAAAAGATCCTACGAAATGAAAGAAAAGAATAAGTTTCCACGATGATTAAAACCGAAGATATCGCCAAAAAACTAAAAAACACGTTTTAATTTTTTGAGGGGTTAGCGGTGGAGCTAGGACTCTAAAAATATTACATTGTATTAGTACACTTACTAGTCGTAAGATTATTTAAAATAAGCTTGACCAGGCGCAGATACAGGGGGCGGGGTCAACGGGTCCATGGATCCCCCTATTGTATTTAGTCTATAAGTATTTTTTTATTATTTATTTTTTTTTCTGTTGACTCTATACTTTAAGCCATCAGTATAACACTAAATTACACGACAACCGCTTCCAAAGAATTGAAAGAAGCCATAAAATCTAATAAAACACCCTTCTCTAAAAAATAATCTGCAGGCGCATTTGTTTGGGTACCGGTAGAACCATAAACAACGGAAATATTTTTCTCAATTCAAAGAATAGCAAAAATGATATTTTAAAATGCAAATACATTACACTGGGTATAAACCTTATCTCATGAAAAGTCACATTTCAAATTTGCGATACAATAAAGATATAGAAATTTGTATTTTACTAGATAATCCATGCGTACCTACCCATTGATGGTAGAAAGGTTAATCTTGATGGTAAAGAAAGACCACTGAGACTAATAGTCGTGAATTGTCTATCAATTCTTTTGATACCGTAGGTATTTGGGATTAAATAGTGTATTTTATCCTTAGAGTAAGTGTGAGTCGTATGGTTAAATCTGGAAAATATAATATTTGAGCAGTATTGCCACAGGTCTTGGACAAAATTTCGGGAGACTGCTCCTATTTTTTCGGTAGAAATCGTCAACACGTGTACTATTAACGTTCAAAATACAAATATTCTTATTTGAAAGCTGTGATAAATGTTTAAACAAGTTAAAAATTTTTGTTATAATAAATAATGTTGTTCTGAAGCTATTTCCTTGTGGCATTTTTTTAATCAACTATTTCTAATGGGAATAAGCCACAATTTTACCAAAAAAAAAAATGATTTTATTAACGTTTCGAGGCCCAAATCGGGTTTCGTTGTCAAAATACAAAATACTACTAGAATAAACAAAAATGTTGTTGCTAAGTAAAAAAATTCTTCTAATAATTTATTTAATCTGAATCATTTATATTGCAAGTAGAAGACTTTAAAATGATATCGCCAATATTTATGAGTTGCGTTCCTGGGACGACTTTACTAAAAGATAGTTCATTCGATTACATGAAATCAATCCCAACTCAAGAATATACTTCACAAAAAAATCATAGCAATTGATCTGTCTTTAAAAAGACAACCAAATGCAACGATGACGGTAAAATTCTCGCGTTAGAGATTCCATAGTAAATCACGAGGGAAAACCAGGAAAAAACCTCGTGATACTATCCCGACATCGTAAGTATTTGGTCTTACATTTAATTTATCTTCAAAAAACTAATACCAAATTCTGACTTTAATATGTTTAAATTATAAATAATATTAATAATACATAGATATACAATAAGTAATACTAAAATATAAAATTTGTACTAACTCGATATGTTATTGACTTACTAATCGTGGTATTTTCTTTCTATTGACTTCCTCTTTCAGTATGGGTAACCACATCCTACTGCATTCTACCGAGGAATTTGCGACACAATTGGTTTCATTTAGCATAATTAGAGCCGATTCTTTGATTTTTCTCTTTTTACTATCTGATTCTTTCAGGGACTATACTTGAATCTCTCCACTGAACTCTATGTTCATTATCCCATGTGTGTTGACATATTTGAGATCTATCAAATTCTCTATTTTTAATATAAGACTGATGTTCACTTATTCTAACGTTTAATGGTCTTGATGTTTCACCTAAATAAAATTGTTCGCATTCACAAGGTATTTTATAAATGCAATTCTTTGTTCTTTCTTGTTCATTGTTAGTAAAGTCGTCCCAGGAGCGCAACTCATAAATATTGGCGATATCATTTTAAAGTCTTCTACCTTAAAATGTATAATATACGTCTGAATTGCCAATAGAAATGAGTCAGATTAAATAAATTATTAGAAGAATATTTTTACTTAGCAACAACATTTTTGTTTATTCTAGTAGTATTTTGTATTTTGACAACGAAACCCGATTTGGGCTTCAAAACGTTAATAAAACCATTTTTTTTTTGGTAAAATTGTGGCTTATTCCCATTAGAAATAGTTGAATAATAAATAATAGTTATAAGTTATTGACATTTATAAATTACTGCAAAAATAAGGGTTTTTTGCAATTATCTCTAATTGTTTGTGTATTTCAAATTAGAAACTATTAAGATCTAGAATATTTATTTGAAACATTTTTCTCTAAAATCTACAAGGAATGTTTTATAGGCAAAAACATGATTTTTTACATTTTATAAGCGTTTAAAAACAAGACAATGTTGGATATTGAAGCAATTGAGCACGAGAAAAATTTTTAATGTTCATTAGTTATGTCGAAATACTGTAGGTGCAAAATAAATTTCTCCTGTTTTAAGATTTTAATATAAATACTATTTTTAGTTTGGAACTATCTTCTATATCAAAATAAGCCACAATCCTTCAGTATTCACTATTCAGATTCAGGTAGATACATTTTACTCCCAAAATCATAATATAAAAGAACAAAGGACTGGTCATAAAATTGATATCGGTAAATTCGTATTTGCTGGTTGGCACATTGTGTCACAAGCTAATAAAAGCAATTCAAGAATTTTTGATAATTGACTAAACTTTGATGCCAAATCTATCCGCTAAAAAAAATTTCTAATAATTTTGATTTTTAGGTAGAAAAAATGAGAATTCGGTAGATCGGTAGATTTGACTGATATTCGGTATTTGAAAAATCGGTAGCTATGGCATCACTGTATTTGAGGTAAGTCTGCCCCCTCCCTATTATGAATTTCTAGATCCGCGCCTGAGCTTGACGACACTCAACATGTTAAAATAACACAAACATTAAAAAACAGAAGACAATGGATACCATTCAAGTGTCCTAATAATATTTTGTTAATATTTATATTTTTGTTTTACATTACAGAGTCTTGATAAAGAGATCAAACAATCCCGAAAGCTAGGCAAAAAGTCAAAAGAGTGTTTCTTTGATATCCTGGCCAATCTTCTGACTGCACCGATAATAAACTTGTTGATATTGACATAGTCACTAATATCCAATAATTACTATATATATTCTATTGAAAAACATGAACACTGGAAAAACTCCTTGTCCCGAAAATTGGGTCAACTGAAACGACGTGGGAACATCATGATATGTGTTTCTCTTATCAGCTATATCGTTATTAATTTG
The DNA here is from genome assembly GCF_917563875.1 of Diabrotica virgifera virgifera. Lineage (NCBI taxonomy): Eukaryota > Metazoa > Arthropoda > Insecta > Coleoptera > Chrysomelidae > Diabrotica > Diabrotica virgifera. Next base: position 238,517,547 of record NC_065446.1, on the reverse strand, counting down.
TAGGAAAATTCTATTAATGGAACTGTATTGACTCAAATGTAGCAAATAAGCACATTACCGCCACGCCTTGAAGCTCCAATAAACATAAAAACAAACGCTACATTTCCACTTTGACGACTTCTCGTGAAAAACCGCCTGTTTCCCAAACTACAATCGATAAAATTGCGAAAATAACCTTTTTCATTAAAAGTGTTTGCAATCGATTTATGACCAAAGGAATATAACAGTCGTTAAACATTATCTTTGAACGTAAATTTCGTTTTTATTGCAATACAAACACGGTCTTAGCCAAGAAAAGGGCCACGAAGGTTCAGATCCGGCTTGGGCTAGCCACCAGGCAGGTATTTCATATTTTATTTACGTTAAATACACAATATAGAATTATACAAGGGGTGCATAGTTGAGCGATGGCCGTATACCATGATAAACAACGCCATAAAGGTACGTATCCATACGAGGGAGTTCCGTGCTCGGTGTAGCTGCTCAAATGGATACGGCATGCGCCCCCCTAGATATAACCCGCAAACCGGTCGAAGGCCGGCGCCCACACTCAAAAAAATTTAGTTCGTAATATTGATTAACAGTAATTATTGAATAGTATTTCGTTGTAGCAACAATTTATTTTTTGTTTCAACGAACTTTTAGACATTGATCAATGTATTTGATTATTTTCACAATGATTGATTAATAATAGTGAAAATAACTACATACAGTATATTAATCAATAACACTCAATTATAGTAATATTTGATTATTCCATAGAAGTAAACTGATTGTTATGACAACGAATGCATTAATCAATCTACTACTGCGTTTAATAACCACAATCAATGCGTTCATGGTAACAATAAAGGCAGTTGTTGAAACAATAAATGTTTTTCTTGACCATTTGAAATGTAACGGCTATTCCTTATCGTGATACCCCGAGCTTCTCTGTGTTACCATTGTTTAAAAAATATTTCTTTGTTAAACAATGCTGTTACCTCTGCCAAAGTGCCGAATAATTTCATTTCGTTTCCAAGTGTAGTCCGTACTGGAAGGAAGTTTTCGTGTGTCTATTATCGTATTCATTTTTTTCGAATCCTGAGAATACTAATTAGTATTTTTGAAAAATTTAAACGCAGAATAACATATTACAGTATTATCGAGGGTCTGAAGTTCCTGAGAAATTCTATAATGATCATTTTAATAAGTCACAGGGGTGAAAAAGAGAAAATTTAGTATGATTTTTAATTTCACATATACCATTCAAAAGAAACCTTTTGTTTATTCTAAGGGCCTTTCAGCCCTCGGTAATAATGTAATATTTTATTCTGCGTTTACATTTTTCAAAAATACCTATTAGTTTTCTCATGATTCCAAAAAAAATGAATACGTTTAAAAATAATTCGATCGAAATTTTGCACCTGCGCTCTCAAAAAGAATTAAAGTGTTATACCTTTTTGGAATCACTATTTCAAACGCTTTTAAATGAGCTGTCACATGATGTACTTTCCCATTTAAAAAAATCAAAGTTGTGCCTGCCACTTGAAGAGGGATCGCGTAAAGTTCGAAACATTTATGTCAGGGGTGTCAAACTCAATTTTGCAGAGGGCCATATATTAAATTCAGAATGTGTCGGCGGGCCAGATTCAAATAAAAAAAATGTACTGAATTATTATAACATTTTATTTAATAGTATACTTATAATATACGGTTGTTAAAAATCATATCAAAGTTATAAAAGAGGGTAATTATTTTGAGCTCGAGGATCCAGATACCTGACTTCTCTTGTTTTTGACAAGCTCATTGATGTCAGGTATCATATTCGTTGTATTTATTTTAAGAATTGATTGGAGATGTTCATTTGTAAGTCTTGTGCGATGTTTGTTCTTATTTATTTTCATGACGGAAAACATCTGCTCACATAAATAGGTGCTACCAAACATGCACAGAATGCGTGCTGCATGCTTTTTTAATTCCGGGTAGTTATCCAAACTCTTGAAATATTGTGTATAAAATGTAAGTGCGTTAACCTCTTTAAATTTTTCTTTCAAAATACTGTCCGATTGAAGATCTATCAACTCCATTTGCAAATGAACTGGTGCCTGTGAAGCTTCAAAATTGAATGGATTGTTGAAAATTGGGAATTCCATTTCATTCATTTTGTGGAAGTCTTCAAAACGATTGTTGAATTCCGTGATAAGATTTTGCAGAAGTTGAGAATATTGATCCAATTTTTTTTGATCCACTGTGCCAAATGATTTTAAATGAGGGAAATGATCCAAAGTTTGATTTTTTACCTGATTTTCCCACAGCCTCAACTTTGTTTCAAAGGCTTGAATACATGAGTACATTTGAGTGACAATCAGATTTTTACCCTGTAACTTTACATTCAGATCAGTCAAGTGTTTATTCATATCTACCAAAAAGGCACAATCAACCCGCCAGTCATTGTCATAATCAATTGGGTTGCCTTTTTCTAACATGAAAGTTTGAATAGGGTCACGTAATGCAAAAAATCTTTCTAAAACTACTCCTCGACTGAGCCAACGAACTTCGGTGAAATAAGGGACATCAGAAAACTTTTCGTCCAAATCTTGTAAAAACTGCCTGAACTGTCGGTGATTTAGTCCTCTGCTCCTTATAAAATTTACTATTTTAATTATAGGTTGCATGACATGGTCCATTTTTAAATGTTTGGATGCCAATGATTCCTGGTGAATTATACAGTGAAATCCCACAAAATTTCCTGATGTTTTCTGTTTTAATTTAGTTACAACGCCCGAATGTTGGCCAACCATGGCAGGAGCGCCATCCGTAGTTGTGCTGCTAAGTATATTCCAATCGAGTCCATATTCTGCCATCAAATTCTCCAATGCAGAATAAATATCATTTGCTGTTGTAGTACCTGTCAATGGAACGCACTTTAATAGTTCTTCAGTTATTTCAAAGTTACTGTTAATACCTCGTATAAAAACAGCAAGTTGAGCTGTATCAACAGTATCAGTGCTCTCATCAACAGCCAGTGAAAAGTTTGTAAATTCCTTAATTTTCTCCTTCAGTTGAAGAACCAAATTTTGAGATAAATCATTTATTCTTGAAGCAACAGTGTTTCTTGACAGCGAAATATTTTGAATTATTGACTTTTGAAATGGAAATGAAACATCGGCAACTTTCAACATACAGTCTTTAATAAAATCACCATCACTGAAAGGTTTTGATCTCTTCGCGATTTCTAATGCAATAATAAAACTTGATTTCAGGGCATCTTCGCTCTCAGTATTAGCTTTAGTAAACATCGATTGTTGACCTTGAAGTTTAGATTTTAAGATGACAATCTGTCCATTCTTATTTTTTCAGTGTAACAATCGAATTTTGATTTATGATTCGTATCATAGTGTCTCTTCAAGTTAAACTCCTTACAAACAGCAACTGTTTGATTGCAAATCAAACACAGTGGTTTACCTTTCCATTCTATGAAAAAATATGCATTTTCCCATTTAGACTGAAAAACTCTACGTTCACTATCAACTTTACGTTTTTGTGACATTATGCCGAAATCGTAACAAATATGGAACTCGACACAATTATGGATATCGCACACGCACGACACAAACAAATGTACAATACCTTCTCAACCACTACTTCGCAACTGACTCACGTGACACGTCGACGCACTTCTTTTATATCGATAAGGAAGGTTCTAGTCTAGACTCGAAGCGCATGGAAGATTCTATTGTTCTCAACAAAAATAATAGGGTGTTTCCGCTAAGAGATGGTGTTACTGTCTATCTCTCTCGCTTGTCTAGGCACGCGCTGCCTTTGAAATGACTTATAAATGTAGTGTAGTGTACGCATTTTAAAACTTCCGTAGAGCAATCGAGTGAAGTCTAAAAGCTCTAAAAAACATGATTCTTCTTTCTGTGACACATTGCGATCGCGGGCCGTATTGGTATGGCCCGGGGGCCGGATGCGGCCCGCGGGCCGTATCTTTGACATGACTGATTTATGTCATAGTAAACTTTGATTATTTTAAAATTCGACGTGTCCAAGCGTTTTCTTCTTTAAGTTCCATCATCTATCGAAGGTTGGAAATCATCATGGCAATGCGGACCCTGTTGACTGCCGCTCTAAATATCTCTGCACTACTGCATTTGAACCATTCCCGTAAGTTCTTAAGCCAGGATGTTCTTCGTCTTCCCACATTTCGCTTTCCTCGGATTTTGCCTTGCATAATAAGCTGTAATAATGAGTATTTTTGCCCTCTCATCACATGTCCCAAGTAGTCAAGTTTTCGTCTTTTGATGATAGTTAGTATTATTTCCGGTTGATTTCCTATCCTTCTAGTTACTTCCACGTTCGACATTCTTTGAATCCATGATATTCGTAGGATTCTTCTATAACACCAAAATTCAAAGGCGGCCAACTTATTCAAATGGACTTGTTTCAACGTCCACGCTTCCAAGCCATAAAGAAGAGTAGAGAACACGTAACATCGAAGCATCCTTAGGCGTAGTTCTAACCTTATATCCCGACAACAAAGAAACTTTTTAAGTTTAATGAATGATGCACGTGCTATTTTAATACGTGTCTTAATTTCTTTGGTTTGGTCTACATTTGATGTTATCCATGTTCCTAAGTATTTGTAGTTATCCACACTCTCAATCACAGTATCTTCAATAGTTAATTGGATGTTTACGTGTGCTGATTTAGTTATGATCATGCATTTAGTTTTCTTTAAATTCATCTTCAGTCCGTACTCATGACAGCGTTCATTAAGGCGTTGCATTACGTTCTGTAAATCATTGTTGTTATCTGTTATTATTACTGTATCGTCTGCAAAACGTAAGTTGTTCAAAACTTCTCCATTGATAGAAATACCTTCTATTGAATTTGAGAGCGCTTCTTGAAATACCGCTTCACTGTAGACATTGAAAAGTAGTGGAGACAGCACGCAACCCTGACGGACTCCTCTCTGTATTTTGATATCTTGGGTGTCCTGGTTGTCAACTCTTACCTTGGCAGTTTGATTCCAATATACCTATATTAGATATAATTTTCATGTCACGACTGTCAATATTTTTGCTTTTTAATATATCTACAAGCTTTTTGTTGAACTTTATCAAATGCTTTTTCAAAGTCTACAAAACATAAGTACATATCCTGATTCATGTCCATGCATCTCTAGGTCAGCACATTCAAGCCGAACAAAGCATCTCGTGTGCTTATACCATTTCTAAAGCCAAATTGTGTGTCACTGATTTCATATTCGAGAGTTTTAACAATTCTACTGTGTATTATTTTCAAAAATGTTTTAAGTGTGTGACTCATTAAAGATCATTCTGTGATCCGAGCAGGTTATTGCACTTGACTTTTTGGGAATTGCTACAAAGGTCGATTGCAGCCATTGTTTGGGGATTGTGGCAGTCTGATATATTAGATTAAAGAGTTCAACCATTACATCAATACCGTCTTCATCAATAAGTTTTAATAATTCGATGGGCACATCATCTGGTCCAGTAGCTTTACCCTCTTTCGTGTTTTTAATGGCATAGATGACTTCGTCTCTTAATATTGGTGGTCCGGTATCCTCTGTGATTTCTAATGACAGTTCTCCTCTTTCATCATTAAAGAGTTGTTGGCGTTTTGCTTATGTGCTAATAATAAATAAGTGAAATCATATGAGAAATCACACAGTGTAAAGTCCATTAGGTTAAGACAAAAAAGGGGATTTGCAAAATTATTATTAATCAATTAATATCATACATTCATCAAATGCATTCAGTAATTATTAATATAAAATACGTTCATAGTGGGAATGAACGAAACTGATTGTAGGAATGAATAATAATTGCTTGTAAGAATAACCGTATTTATTGTGGGAATGAACGGAATTAATTGTAAGAATTAACGGAAATAATTGTAGAAATAAACGAAATTGATTGAATGCGAGAAGCAGTATACGTTAGGAGAAATAACACTGTTATTGAAACAACGAATAGTCTTCGTTGGTCAATTAACGACGTTGTTGTTTCAATGAATAGTGTTCGTTGACTCAGTGAACAGTGTTCGTAATATCAATAAAGTGATATTATGGTATACATAATGAAAGTATTATATATTAGGTAATAAATGGATGTTCATCCATTCAATAAACGTAATACATTCAATAAACGATCAACTAACGAAAATAATGAATTGATGAACATCGCTTTGTTGTTCCAATAAAACCAAGAATTGGACAAATTTTAAGTATTGCTTTTGTTGTCTGAATTAACATTTTTATTAATATTACGTACCTTTTTCGTTGAGAGTGCACTTATACGTATAGTCTGGGCTGATTATCGGAGAATAGGCCATTTTTGGGAAAAGTTATTTACCAGCAATTTTATTGCTGGAATCGAATTATAAGTTCCTATATATTAATAATATAGGTATGCAAAGTCCTCAGATAGTGTGCTACTTTTTTTATAAACAAAATGGCGCCCGAAAATCGTGTTTTTTTCAATTATTGCTCTAGAACTCCGAAGATTTTAACTTTACAACAAAAACACTCAAATAAAAATTCACCGTGATTAAATTCTGCATAGAGACGTGTTTTTCCCGATCTGCTCCGACGAAAATTTTCCTCGAAAAATGCGGGTTCTCCCAACAAAATCTTTAATTTTCAAATAAAGTTTTAGATAAGTAATTATTTACCAATAATTAAATAATTTGGTGACTTAAAAGACTTCTTGGTTTAGATTATAGTTCCAGAAGCTGGTGAAAATTAAACGAATATTTTAGCAACAATTCAATTGTTAATTAATAATTTACGGTCGCAATAATAACCAAAATAATTATGATGCATTGATCAAACTTTGAAATCTTATAAAGATGAGATGCCTATTTAACATTTTGTCGACAAAATATAAATTTTTTATTTTTTTGCATAATCTTTAAATGTTTAAAAAAATAGTTATAAACAAATTAACGTTTCTCAGAAAGTTTTTATTATATTATAATTTTAAAAAATAACTAAAATGAGCATTTCAAATATCTTGAAAATGAATGCTTTAAAACTTTTTTGCAACCATTTGCAAAAAAGTTATGAAACAGAAAAGTAAACATACTATTACTACGGCGTTAATAATTTTTTTTAAATTCTTTCAAAGCGTAGAAGTGAGTTTAAAGTACAAGCTAATTATTTATAAAACCATATCGATTATCAGCTTAATGGTTATATTTTAATTAAAGATTATAAATATATTTTTTTGTAATTTACACGCGCGAAAGTAGAATAATACAGTACCGTAGCTACCCGCCCACATACACAACTCGCGCGAGTTTAAGCGTGTCAGTCGCTTCGAGTGACCATTTTATCTCCGGCTCTGTATCAAGCCTACGTTCGCGCTAAAAATTACAAAAAAAAAGTATTTTTAATCTTTGATTAAAATATAACCATTGCACTAATTTTTGACATTCTTTGTGAGTAATTAGATTGTACCATAGACTCACTTTTAAGCTTTGAAACAATTAAAACAAATTATATACAATGGAGATATCGTATATTTATTTTGCTGTTTCCTAACTTTTTTGCAAATGGTTGGAAAATTTTTTTAAAGCATTCATTTTCAAGACCTATGAAATACGCATTTTAAGTATTTTTTAAAATTAGAATATAATAAACAATTTCTAAGAAATGTTAATTTGTTTATAACGATTTTTTTTAACATTTAAAGATTATGCAAAAAAATGAAAAATTTATATTTTGTCGACAAAATATTAAATAGGCATCACACCTTTATAATCTTTCTAAGTTTGATCAATGTCTCATGATTATTTTGGTTGTTATTGCGACTGTAAATTGTTAATTAACAATTGAATTGTTGCTAAAATATTCGTTTCATTTTAATCGGCTTCTGAATTTTTAATCTATACCAAGAAAGCTTTTATTTCACCAAGCTATATAATTATTGATAAATAATTACTGGCCCAAAAAATTTATTTGAAAATTCCACACCTGTAATTTTGAACCAATCAAAATACGTTATTTTGACAGATCACCATGGCAACGGAGGTATTTTATCGGAAATTTTTTGCTCGTGGGGCACGGTTATTAGACTTTATTACGGTTGTCTTGTCCGACGGTGGTGGGGAGACTTATATTTTTGACTTTACGTCACAAGAGTTTACATTCCCATACTTTTAAATGATTTTCGATCATTGAATGTGTGTTATTGTGTATATATGTGTATTATTTGTGTTATTATGAAATAATTAGACAAATAGTACACATTTTATCTTATACCGGGTGGTGAATCGTAAAAAGGGCAATAGGAAACTCAATGTAAAATTCTGAATTGTTGAATTCCTGCTTCCCTAATTATTTTACATCAAAAGTCATGAGAGAACACTTGTAGAGAATTAAAATCTGTATTAAAATCAAAAGTTAAAATTGTTCTACGATTTAAATGCATTCCAAAATTTTGAAAAATATGATACATTTGCAACAATAGGTATGCGTGTAAAAGTAAGGCCACACGTTACTATTTAACTGACTGCTCACACCATTGACTGTATAAAAAAATCTTTATTATTAATCCTTTCTCCGCAACTGAGGGTATCTTATCAACTGTATTGTTTTTAAACAATAGATGATGAAATAAAAATATTGACAGTTCAAAAATGTGAACATTATTGCATTGTGTGTGGCCTAAGTTTGGGCTGAAAACTAAAATGTATTACATTTTTACAAAATTTTGGAATATGTTTAATTACGTAGACCAATTTTAACAGTTATTTCCAATACAGATTTCAATCCTCTACAAATAGTTTCTAATGTCTTTTGATGTACAATAATTATTAGGGAAGCTGGAATTCAACAGTTCAGAATTTTGCATTGAGTTAATGCAAAATTTTGACGCATGTCAAAATACTCAATGTGTTTTAATTGTATTCATTTTTTTTCGAATCCTGAGAAAACTAATAAATATTTTTGAAAAATTTAAACTCAGAATGAAAGACTACACTATTACCGAGGGCTGAAAGTCCCTGAAAACTTCTATAATGTTTGTTTTAATAAGTTACAGGGCTGAAAATAAAAGTGAAGTGTGATATTTAATTTCAAATATTTCATGCAATAGAATCTGCTTGTTTATTCTAAGGGGCTTTCCGCCCTCGGTAATAATGTAATCTTGCATCCTGCGTTTAAATTTTTTTAAAATACTTGGTTTACTCAGGATTCGAAAAAAATCATATTACGATTCAAATGACAGTAAACTCTCGTGACGTAATCTCACCCTTAATGTTCATTGGTTAGTCGATTTAGGCAACCGTAGTAATGTCTAAGAACCGTGCTCGTGGGGTACCCAACAGCGAATTATAGTGGAAATTTTTTGACGTTTACAATAACAGAACATTTTTGACAGACTGGTTTTTATTTGTTTAAATAATTTAGTTTTGATTCATTTTCTATCACTTGTAGTTACTCAAAACTTATGTAAAATTGAAGAATATACTATTTTCTATCTTGAAATGGTATTCCCATGCAACTACAATGAGTAGAAATTACGAATTTGAAAGCCTAAATAATTGCTGACAAAGCTATGGCGCGCTATTAATCTGTTCATGCAGCTTTGGATTTTCAAATGCAAATTTGGTGTGGAATTTTCTTACCGAATACCACGCGAAGTCAAATTAATATCCGGAAATTTTTTTTTGATCATGAATATTTTTAGAAAATTTCCGGAAATAATTTGACCTCTAGTGGTATGACTAGTGAAAATTCGACATTTTGTTGGGAAAACCCACATTTTCCGAGGAAAATTTTCGTCGGAGTAAATCGGGAAAAAATGCCTCTATGTAGAATTAAATTGGAGTGAATTTTTATTTGAGTATTTTTGGTGTAAAGTTAAAATCTTCGGAGTTATAGAGCAATAATTGAGAAAAATACGATTTGTCGGCGCCATTTTGTTTATAAAAAAAGTTGCACACTATCTGTGGACTTTGCATACCTATATTAATAATATACAGGGTGTCCCAAAAGTAGTGGAACGGTCGAATATTTCGCGAACTAAACATCGGATCGAAAAACTGAAAAATACGTGCTCAATCATTTTCAAAAATCTATCCAATGACACCAAACACTAACCCCCACTACACCCCCTGGAGGTGGGGTGGAGGGTAACTTTAAAATCTCAAATGGAAACCCCTAGTTTTTCTTGCAGATTTGGATTCTTTACGTAAAAGTAAGCAACTTTTATTCAAGACATTTTTTCGAACTGTGGATAGATGGCGCTATAATTGAGAAAAACAATTTATCCTGATACCATATGTAAATTATAGAAACGGTCTAATATCTCGAGAAGTACACTTCCAAATGAGAAACCAAAAGAAAGGCTTTTAATACTTTTCGAAAACCTATCGAATAACACTAAACGTGACCCTCCAACCCACCCCCTGGAGGTGGGGTGGGGGGTAACTTTAAAATCTTAAATAGCAACCCCCACTTTTTATTACAGATTCTGATTCGTCATAAAAAATTAAGCAACATTTATTCGAAACATTTTTTAGAATTGTTGATAGATGGCGCTTTAATTGGAAAAATACGATTTATTAGCGCCATCTATCAGCAATTTTAAAAAAGGTTTCGAATAAATGTTGCTTTATTTTTCATGACGAATTCGATTCTGCAATAAAAAGTGGGGGTTGCTATTTAAGATTTTAAATTTACCCCCACCCCGTCTCCAGGGGGTGGGTTGGAGGGTCATTTTTGGGGTTTGTCGATAGGTTTTCGAAAAATATTAAAAACCTCTTTTTGGGTTTCTCATTTGGAAGTGTATTTCTCGAGATATTAGACCGTTTCTATAATTTACCTATGGTATCAGTATAAATCGTTTTTCCCAATTATAGCGCCATCTATCCACAGTTCAAAAAAATGTCTTGAATAAAAGTTGCTTACTTTTACGTAACAAATCTGCAAGAAAACCTAGGAGTTTCCATTTGAGATTTTAAAGTTACCCCCCCCCCCCCACCTTCAGGGGGTGTAGTGGGGGTTGATGTTTGGTGTCATTGGGTAGATTTTTGAAAATGATTGAACACGTTTTTTTCAGTTTTTCGATCCGATGTTTAGTTCGCGAAATATTCGACCGTTCCACTACTTTTGGGACACCCTATATAAGATCATATAATTCGATTAAAGCAATAAAATTGCCGGTAAATAACCTTTCTTTGTACTTTACTAATTAGACCAACGTATTATAACTATTTTTTTTTCAAAATTTAAAGATTATGCAAAAAAAAGAACAATTTATATTTTGTCGATAAAATATTAAACAAGCATCTCATCTTTATAATTTTTATAAGTTTGATCAGTGTATCATGATTATTTTGGTTATTATTGCGATCGTACATTGTTAATTAACAATTGAATTGTTGCTAAAATATTCGTTTAATTTTCACCAGCTTCTGGAATTACAATCTATACCAAAAAATCTTTGATGTCACTAAGTTATTTAATTATTGATTAATAATTACTTACCTAAAACTTTATTTGAAAATTATAGTTTTTGTTAGGAAAACCCGCATTTTCCGAGGAAAATTTTCGTCGGAGGAAATCGTGAAAAACATATCTCTATGCAGAATTTAATTGCGGTAAATTTTTATTTGGGTGTTTTTGTTGTAAAGTTAAAATCTTCGGAGTTATAGAGCAATAATTGAAAAAAATACTGTTTGTCGGCGCCATTTTGTTTATAAAAAAAGTAGCACACTATCTGCGGACTTTGCATACCTATATTATTAATATATAGGATCTTATAATTCGATTCCAGCAATAAAATTGCTGGTAAATAACTTTTCCATGAATTTTGCTAATTAGCCCAGAGTAGTAACAGCCCGCCACGGAACGAAACGCGACGATCGGCATTTTAATATTTTCGTGTATTCATATGGCTCAGCGCCTCCTTTACGCAATCGTAGCACATCGCGCTGAGCCATTTGAATACACGCAAATATTAAAATGCCGATCGTTGCGGTCTGTTTCGTAGCGAGCTGTTCCGTATAAGTGGGCGTCGGCCTTGAAACGAAGAGGGTGAGCGCCGAGCGGCGAGCACCAACGTATCCACTATCTGCAGCTGCTACACCGAGCACGGAGCAACCACGTATGGATACGTACCTTAAGATTGTAAGAATGGTACAATAATATAATCTAAATAACGCTGCTGGCATTTTTTAGCAACCTTTGTTTAGCCTAGTTCTTGGACTCAACATCATATTAACACAACACCTACCCTTTGTCCTCTACTTATATTCTCTACGTTTTAGCAAATGTATAATTAGTCCATGTGGTGAGACCGCTCCCGTCTGGAAAAATTTCTGATTCGGTTTCTTTGTCGATTCCTATGTAAAAATGTCCCCTTTAAACAAATCTGAAGGGTGCCGGGCGGAATTTTTGGGCAGAAATTGTTTAAACAATTTTTTTAAACAAACACAAAAGATTACGTTTTCTTGCTCTGGAACATATATTTTTAGGTTTTTCGGGTCATTCTAAACAAGAAACGTATCTTGTAATTTTTCTTAAAAAATGATAGTTTTCGAGCTATAGGCGATTTAAAATCTGAAATATGCGAAAATACGCATTTTCGAGGCCTAAAAACTCATATTTAAATTAGTATTTTTGAGGTTACCAGATACTTCCGTTGAGGTTTAAACATTCAGCTTCAAGATTCCGAAGAGTGATTGCGTCTAACCTTAATATAAACCGTTGTTTTTTAATTTTTAAATATGCATGTCCATTTGATATTTTTGCCGGTGCGGCGAGCTCTATTTAAAAAATCTCCAATTTCCCCCGAAAAATATTTTTTCTAGATTCCTTGGGACGTTCTAAATAAAATAAGTTTCTTGACATTTTTCTCAGAAGCTAACTGTTTTAAAGTTATAAGCGATTTAAAATCCAAAAACGCGTTTTTTCGGCATTTTTCGGATTTTAAATCGCTTATAACTTTAAAACTATTACCTTTGAGAAAAATGTCAGGAAAATTATTTTATTTAGAATATCCCAAAGAATCTAGAAAAAATATTTTTCGGAGGTAAATAGGAGATTTTTGAAATATAGCGCGCCGCACCGTTAAAAAAACAACGGTATAAATTAAGATTAGACGCGATCACTCTTCAGAATCTTGAAGCTGAATGTTTAGTCTTCAATTTAAGTATCTGGCAACCTCAAAATACTTATTTAAATATGAGTTTTTAAGCCTCAAAAATCCGTATTTTCGCTTTTTTAGATTTTAAATCGCCTATAACTCGAAAACTGTCATTTTTTAAGAAAAATTACAAGATACTTTTCTTGTTTAGAATGACCCAAAAAATCTAAAAATATATGTTCCAGAGCAAAAAATCGTGATCTTTTGTATTTGTTTAAAAAAATTGTTTAAACAATTTCTGCCCGGCACCCTTCAGATTTGTTTAAAGGGGACATTTTTGAATAGGAATCCACAAAGAAACCGAATCAGAAATTTTTCCAGACGGGAGCGGTGTTACCACATGGACTAAATGATTATATGAACAAAACTACAAATAGTCCAGGAACCAAAGCTTTTCACCTCGCAATTTTTACAGAATGGATCAATTTGCTTGAAAATTTGAGAATAAGTAGTGGATAGTCCATGGATCAAAATCTATATGATGCCGACAGGCGCTTTTACCATGGGGGTGGTTGCCACCTCATCTCGGGGGTGGAAATTTTTTATTATATTTTGACCGCAAAAGTTAATAAAAACATTCATTCTAAGCAAAAAATGTTTTATAAATTTTTTTGATAAAATTAATAGTTTTTGATTTACTCGCTATCGAAAGTGTTAGTTTTATATCTAAAAAATCAATGTTTTTCGATGGTATACTCATTTACGATTCACTCAATTTTTGCCTTAGAACAAATTTTATGAAATCAAGTTCTTGGGAATTAAATTACCTACAATTTCATATTTAAATATTTTTTCGTACCTCTGATGCTAATCTTTCTATTCTGAAGAAAATTGCGTTTTTTACCAAATTGCAAACATTCGTTATTCACTTTAAACTTCAGTTTTTTTAAAACTAATCATTCTAAGCCAGTCAAACTTCTAGAATCTATTAATAATACATAAATAAAGAAGAATAAATAAGGCCAAAAACACCGCTAACTTACATTATTATGCTTCCAATTGGTTTTCTCCTTTTTTTTTCAAGAAAATATATTGATTTTTTAACCGTAACTTTTTTTATTTTTATCTTAGAAAGTTCGTTAAAAAAATTTTGTAGTTTTTTACAAGATCTATAAGACTATTAATATTAAATCTTTTTAAAATGCTCAGTCACAAAAAGAGGTGGCATTGAAAGGGTTGGTAAAGGTGGTTTTGCATGATATTACAAGTTTTAATTGTCAATAGCTCACTCAATTTTTGCCATAAAAAATTTTTGCAAACCAAGTTCTTGGGAATTAAATAAGCTACAATTTTATATTTAAACATTTTTTCGTATCTCTGATGCTAATCTTTCTATTCTGAAGGAAAGGACATTTTTTACCAAACTACAAAAACTCGTTATTCGCTTTAACTCATTTTTTTAAAAACTAATCATTCTAAGCCGATCAAACTTCTAGAACCTATTAACAATAAATAAATCAAGAAAAGTGAATCAGGTTAATGACAAATTTTAATTAGGGTGGTGATTAGGGGGTTGTTTACGATCACTTTTTTGCTGAAAAAATAAGGACTGATATTCTTTTCATTATAAGTCACTTAATTTTTTAGTTAGAGATTTTTTATTATATCTGGAGATACATATTTTTAAATACTTTAAATTAGTTTCAATAAGTTATCCTCGGAAAATGCATAGTTTTCCCGCCCTTTGACTTTGAAACTATTAGGTCTGGATCCCGCGTATGAAAAAAAGTTGATTAATAGCAAGCTGAAAATTTGTTAATAGCTTAAGGGTGTCTAGTCGGATAAACTTTGATATATGGGAACACTGGAACAGGTGCAGTTTTAACTGTGGAACAGCTTAAAAATTTGGAACGGTCACATCACGAAAACGGCACATTTATTTTGTCCGACACAACAGACTTAAACTCTTCGAACAGAGATTAAACTCTCATGCAAAAATCAGACTGCTATTTATCACCAAATGGGCGTTTTAATGAGTGGAACATGTAGAATATGTCAAATGACAGGAATTATGACAGGTGATAAATAGCAGTCTGATTTTTGCATGAGAGTTTAATCTCTGTTCGGAGAGTTTAAGTCTGTTCTGTCGGACAAAATAAATGTGCCGTTTTCGTGGTGTGACCGTTCCAAATTTTTAACCTGTTCCACAGTTAAAATTGCCCCTGTTCCAGTGTTCCCATATATCAAAGTTTATCCGACTAGACACCCTTAAGCTATTAACAAATTTTCAGCTTGCTATTAATCAACTTTTTTTTCATACGCGGGATCCAGACCTATATAATATTTAATATTTGACGAAGAAGAGCAAATATATAATAAAGTATAGCTCAATTACTATTGATCTTAAAGAAAATAAAAAAAAAACGGTTTTGTTTATTTTTTTAAAAGGTACATTTTTGTTTAAAAAAAGTTGTTTTGATAAAACAAACACTTTTTGAGTTATTAGTAGAAAACTAATTAAAAACATTGATTTTCTCGATATAAAACTAACACTTTCGATAGCGAATAAATCGAAAACTATTAGGTAATTTTATCAAAAAAATTTATAGAACGTTTTTGCTTATAATGAATGTTTTACCAAGTCTTGCGGTCAAAATATAATAAAAATTTCCTCCCCCGAAGATGGGGTGGTAACCACCCCCATGGTAAAAGCGCCTTTTGGCATGATATAGAGTATGATCCTTGGACTATCCACTACTTATTCTCAAATTTTCAAGCAAATCGATCCATTCTGTAAAAATTGCGAGGTTTTGTCCTTTTAAGCTTCATTACTTGGACTAAAATTCAATATAATATGGCATTATACAGGGTGATTGATTAGTAGGATAAAGCTCAATAGCTCCGCTATAGTAATAGATAGCAATAAAAGTTAATAACAAAAATTTTAGCCACTTTTGAGCTTCACATTACAAAATTAGTTAGAATGTTACAGGGTGTTCGATAACACAATGGCAGACCTAACTTACGTTTCTTTAAAAGGAACACCCTATATTTTATTTTATATTCGAAATCTTGTTACCTTCTCCATCACAAAAATATGAAGGTTTGTAATGTCATACAGGGTATTTACAAAGTTATGACCAATTTTATATGAAAATCGTAACAAGTTAAACTCCCTGTATACATAAAAATAAGCACAACAGCAATGGTTTATTAATGCCATATTTTTTTATTTATTGTCAAAATTTTTAAGATTTGTTGATATTGCTAATTTTCTTTATATCAAATACAGGGTGAGTCAAAACGCAAGTACATTATTTTCTCAGTAATGTTAAATGGAACACCCTGTATTTTTCGAGATATTTTCATTTTTCAGAGCAAATTATTTTAGGTGTTTAAATTTATCTAAATTTTAAGTAAGGCATGACTGAATTGATAATTGAAGATTACCGATTATCAATCCGGTAATCAATGTAACACTGTAGCAAATAAAGAAATAAAAATAATTTATTAGTAATACATTTTACAAACAAAAACTCAACCACTACATGCAACATTTTTGAAACAATTAAAAACTATCTTTTTATGTAAATGCAACAAATAAACAAAGAAAATTAGTAATAAATTTTACAAAAAAACACACAAACACAAAATACAATATTTTGTGAAGACAATTAAACACTACTTTTGTATGTAAATGTAACAATGTAACAAATAAAGAACGAAACATAATTTATCAGTAATACATTTTGCAAAAAAACATGTTTGAAAAAATTAGAAGCTACTTTTAATAAAATATTTTTAATATTTAATTACATAAGGTGTTCAAAATTATCTCCTAACACATTTATGTACGCCTAAAAACGATCATTGAATGAGCTACTTACTCTACGGAGCATTTGTAAATTAACACATCGAAATACACTTTGTATTCTATTTTTCATCTTATCCCATGTTGTTGGAGGTATTTTATAAACTTCATTATTAACGTAAACCCAAAAAAATCAGTCCAGTTTATTAAATTCTGGTGATTTGGGTGGCCACGCTACTGGTCCATTGAAAAATGAAAATATCTCGAAAACTAATAAATTTAGACATAGGGAATGTTATCTAAAAATTAAAGTACGGTAATGGTACTTTTCAATAGTGACATAAAATACAGGGTGTTCCATTTAAAATTACTCAGAAAATAATGTACTTGCGTTTTGACTCACCCTGTATTTGATATAAAGAAACTTAGCAATATCGACCATTCTTGGACATTTTAACAATACGTTAATATGGCATTAATAAACCATTTTTGTTTTGCTTATTTTTATTTATACAGGGAGTTGAACTTGTTAGGATTTTCATATAAAATTGGTCATAACTTTGTAAATACCCTGTATAACATAACAAACCTTTATATTTTTGTGATGGAGAAGTTAACAGGATTTCGAATTTAAAAGAAAATATAGGATGTTCCATTTAAAAAAACATAAGTTTGGTCTGCCACTGTGTTATCGAACACCCTGTAACATTCTAACTAATTTTGTAATATGAAGCTCAAAGTTGGCTAAAATTTTTGTTATTAACTTTTATTGCTATCTATTACCATAGCGGAGCTACTGAGCTTTACCCTACTAATCAATCACCCTGTATATGGCATTATATTAACGTTAATGGCAATAAGTTAAACCACCTCAGATTCTGAAATAGACCAAATTCTGAAACTTGACAAAGAGAAACAAAGTGCGGAAGACCTACTAGAAGAGCAATATTGGCATGGAAAACTTAGTTGGATACTTAAGAATCACAAAATAATCCAATACTTGTGGAGCAGATTGTTCAACCAGTGCATCCTTTCTATCATGACATGTGGATGTCAAACCTGGATTCTAAACAGAAGGGCAATGGAAAGAGCAATGTTAGGTATACGACTGCCAGATAAAAAGAGGAACGACTGGGTAAGATCAAAAACAAAAGTAGAGGATATAACAACAAAAGTTGCCAAACTCAAATGGAGCTTTGCAGGCCACACTTCTAGACAAAAAGACTAACGTTGAAACGTCACAATACAATGTTAAGTACTAAAGTACCTTATAAACGATCAAGAGAAAGACCACATACGAGATGGGCAGATGATTGACAGATGATGGGCAGATTGATGGAAGAAGTTGGGAGATGTATATTCCCAAAAATAAACGATAGAATGCTAAGAAGAAGAAATAATGATTATAAAATTGATATTATTCCAGGATTCTTTCTTATTGGTAAAATTTAATAAAAAATTTTGGTCTTGGTAAAAGGTATATTATTTTAAAAAGCCCTATAGGGCTACAAACATCGAACAGAACGTTTTCGCTCTAAAAAGAGCATCATCAGTGTTGCCTAAAATAAGTATAACCATATTAATTATCAAAATGTTGAACTTAAAGTGATGACCAAGGTAGAATCAAAGTTTGGTTATACTTACAAGAACATGGTGAGCCAACCAAAAAAATACGAAGGTCAAAGCCTTTCAAAAATGGACTAAAAGTCACATCAAAATGCTAACATAGCAAATTCCAAAGGATGGATATAATCCCTAAGGATATGGCCCTAGGATAACATATGACTCCCACACGTTGTAAGTGGGTCAAAGGTAACAAATTAGGTCATTATGTTACAAGAGCTGACAGGCAACTAAGATGTGAGATATCAAAAGCGAATCTGTCTGATGTCAAGACAACAATTGTCAATGGAACTTGAAGTATCATGAAAAATTGG
Source organism: Diabrotica virgifera virgifera (assembly GCF_917563875.1). NCBI lineage: Eukaryota > Metazoa > Arthropoda > Insecta > Coleoptera > Chrysomelidae > Diabrotica > Diabrotica virgifera. Next base: position 238,498,696 of record NC_065446.1, on the reverse strand, counting down.
TTACACAGCTACTAAATTTATAGTTGTTTATAGTACAAGCAATGATAACAGCTAACATCAGTGTGTTGGAATTATAAAAATAAAGAGTTAGTGAGAATAGATTATCTAGATGTAAAATAGAAGGGGGGAATTTGAGTACCCACAATCATCAATGAAGTGTACGTAAATTGATGAAGAAAGGTAGGCAAAACAACATACAGATAATGTAATGTATGGTTTATGTTTTGAAATTAGATAATTTATATTTGTGAACCAACACAAATGATGGCTGAGAGACTGGCTGAAAAACTAGAGACAAATTAGGGGTCGTGATATCAAATGCTGAAAAAGTTGTAAATGCAAAATCTTATTTATAAATTAATAAAATATAGATGGGTTCATCAACACAAATTTACAAGACTGAAAAGGTTGTATTACAAGCTTAGTCCAAATTTCTTTATTCTGTCCTTTTATGTTAAATAACATCTAGGGCAAAGAAAAATTAATAACTTGGATAAAAGTGTCTAAGCTACAACTAAAGTGGGGTCAGATGAAGATAAGTGTTGAGTAAGATTATTGAGTATATGAGAAAATTAAAAATTGTGTTTATTTGAGATAGATGAGTTTGTGGTATATAAAGTAAATTTGACATCACTATTGAGACTAATGAACATTATTGAGAGACTGGGGACTCCAGAGACCAGGCAACCAAACATCATTTAGTTTGTTTGGTTGCCTGGTCTCTGGAGTCCCCAGTCTCTCAATAATGTTCATTAGTCTCAATAGTGATGTCAAATTTACTTTATATACCACAAACTCATCTATCTCAAATAAACACAATTTTTAATTTTCTCATATACTCAATAATCTTACTCAACACTTATCTTCATCTGACCCCACTTTAGTTGTAGCTTAGACACTTTTATCCAAGTTATTAATTTTTCTTTGCCCTAGATGTTATTTAACATAAAAGGACAGAATAAAGAAATTTGGACTAAGCTTGTAATACAACCTTTTCAGTCTTGTAAATTTGTGTTGATGAACCCATCTATATTTTATTAATTTATAAATAAGATTTTGCATTTACAACTTTTTCAGCATTTGATATCACGACCCCTAATTTGTCTCTAGTTTTTCAGCCAGTCTCTCAGCCATCATTTGTGTTGGTTCACAAATATAAATTATCTAATTTCAAAACATAAACCATACATTACATTATCTGTATGTTGTTTTGCCTACCTTTCTTCATCAATTTACGTACACTTCATTGATGATTGTGGGTACTCAAATTCCCCCCTTCTATTTTACATCTAGATAATCTATTCTCACTAACTCTTTATTTTTATAATTCCAACACACTGATGTTAGCTGTTATCATTGCTTGTACTATAAACAACTATAAATTTAGTAGCTGTGTAACCAATTTTTCATGATACTTCAAGTTCCATTGACAATTGTTGTCTTGACATCAGACAGATTCGCTTTTGATATCTCACATCTTAGTTGCCTGTCAGCTCTTGTAACATAATGACCTAATTTGTTACCTTTGACCCACTTACAACGTGTGGGAGTCATATGTTATCCTAGGGCCATATCCTTAGGGATTATATCCATCCTTTGGAATTTGCTATGTTAGCATTTTGATGTGACTTTTAGTCCATTTTTGAAAGGCTTTGACCTTCGTATTTTTTTGGTTGGCTCACCATGTTCTTGTAAGTATAACCAAACTTTGATTCTACCTTGGTCATCACTTTAAGTTCAACATTTTGATAATTAATATGGTTATACTTATTTTAGGCAACACTGATGATGCTCTTTTTAGAGCGAAAACGTTCTGTTCGATGTTTGTAGCCCTATAGGGCTTTTTAAAATAATATACCTTTTACCAAGACCAAAATTTTTTATTAAATTTTACTTGTAATTAATGGTATACAGCCAGCTACAGGAAATTCTTCCTAGTGGATCTTTCTTATTGCTCGTTTGTAGCTGGTTTTCCATCTCATCTATTCTAAGTTGTTCATACTACACTTGTGAAGTTTGTACCTAGTAGTTTTACCACTATATGTCAACCTGTCTCCATGTAAATATGAAGCTAGAACTAGTGCTAGTGTTTGTCCTTTTGGCCTCTCAATCCATTCAAATTATTCTCGATCTAAAGCAACTAGACTAAAACATATCGTAGTCTGGACGTAGACAAACTTCCAAGTCGAATTACAGAAATTAATTTTTGGAAGAAAGATGTATTTTTCAAATGTTTTCTGGCCCTGTATTGTCGGGTATATCAACATGACCAAAGTGGGCCACCTTGAATCTCAGGTGGTCATAGATCCTTTGCTTGTTTCTGTATCATTCCCCAAGTGTGAAATTGGTTCCTCCCCAACTGACCTGTATATCCACTATCAGGATTATATGCTTGTGCTGAAGTGAACAACAATGATCGTTTTGAATAGCTGTTTATACTGATGACGTGATGACAAACTAACTTTCCAATTTCATTAACGACATCTTCGAATTAGAGTGTTCTCTTAGTTCTTTTTAGTGATTTGATTGTGTCTTTGTATTTAGTATTTTCTCTCAGTGGGCTGCACAGTGCTGCAACACGTGGAATATAAACTCCACCCTATTGTAAACCGTGGGGTATCTTCTCTACTCTACTGGCTTTGATGGTATTCTAATGGTCAATAGTTTGACGTGCGTAGTTAGATTGCCTCTACAAAATCTTGTACAGTCCAGTTCTTCTCTTTCCGGCAAGCTCAGTCTTTACTGGCAACATTTTCAACCGTAGCCTTCAATCCAACCAAAAAAGTGGAAGCGGTCACTCTTCTCCATGGCTGGTAAACTGAAATATTGCCAGCTATGTTTTTTATTCTCCCTGGAAAAGATGAGATTTACGCACTTTCTTGTATTTACCTACATTTTAAACAGACACATTAAGCGTACGGCTCCACGGGCGAGAAATTGACGCTATCAGTAGCCGTAAAACGAACTTAAGGTTCCACGGAACGGAATAGGAATAGCCGAACTGAACCGACCTCGCACAAGTCCTGTAATCGGTACAGTTCGGCTATTCCTATTCCGTTCCGCGGAACCTTAAGTTCGTTTTACGGCTACTGCTAGCGTCAATTTCTCGCCCGTGGAGCCGTACGCTAAGAAAATTGCAGCTCGTATTTTTTTAACTTTCTTTAGAGAAAATACCAAAAGTAAAATAAAAAAATTAAAGCGAATTTTGAGTTGTTTCAATATACACTTCGACTGCAGATTTTTCGGGTTCTTTTGATAAAGAATAACTGGATGAACTGCTTCCCAACGAACCACTTGATGAATTACGGAAACCGCTTCAACTCCACTCCCATAAGCAGGCAGTTGGACGTGCTTGAGATAAAGATATATATCGGAAATTAAGGAACCCATAATAGATTTCTCAAAAATAAAAGCACAAAAATTGCCAAAGATACAACTATATCAGGTAAATGTGTATTCAAGCATCCAAGCGTCGCTGGTACCTATGTCGCTTGTACCGGCGCCGCTCGTATCGAGATAATCCAGGCACCACCTCACTGGCTTGTCGCCAGACCAAAGACCAAGGAAGTATTGTCCAAGTAAAACATATTGTGGAATAGCTTTAAGCCGGTGAAATAGGATATTCTTCAAATAAAGATATTAGGTCAAACGTTTAAGAAGCGGCCCTTTGAACCCATCTGTGTTTTTACGCCCAGACCTCCCATCTATCCACAAGTTTCGTGCAAAACGATAGTAGTTTTAGTTCGGTAGCTAGCTGTGTATTAGTACTGGAGTGTACGTGTGTTAAGTGATTCGAGTGTTTTGTTTGCTGTAATTATTTTGAATATTGGTTTAGTATTTCGTTTGGAGAGTGTAAAGTGTTGATTATTGTAATTTAATTAATGTGAATAGTGATGTCGCGCCCGTAGGATAATGTAAATATCGCGTACGATAACGCTGATATTGTAGAAATTGCCAGTACTAGTGTGAATGTAATTACTAAAAAAAAGTGCCCGTAAAGAAGATTCGAATGCATTTAAATGCTGAAACACAGCAAGTATGTTTGAATGTATACAAAAATCTACATACGAAATTCGGCTTCGATGTAACACTATTGGCACAAGCCATCTCTGGTTTAACAGAAATTCCACTTTCTACTGTATATAAAATAGTTAAAAATGAACCGTATCGTCGCGCGTCGCAAGAAACGATGTGACTACAAATTTTCAAAACCTTTAAATCCGTTACTTGTAAAACTATTGAAAACCACAATATACGAGTGCTACAAAAGCAATGAAATACCTACAATAGAAATAATAAGAAAGAAATTGGAAACAACCGGTCGAAATATGAACTGCTGCGAGAAAACTCTTCAAAACTGGATAAAAAAATGGGTTTTAAATTCAAAAAAATAAACGTCAAGCAATAATTATGGAAAGCCAAATAATAGTCAACAGACTTAATATGTACCTAGAAGAAATTACTAAATATAGGCAAGAAAATAGGAGAATTTATTATTTAGATGAAACTTGGTATGATACCCACGATACAGTAAAGAAAGGATGGACAGATGGTTCAAGCATGTGCATACCAGAAATGCCTGCAAATAAAGGCTCGCGGCTAATTATTGTACATTTCGGAGGAAGTCAGGGATGGGTTCCGAATGCTTTAAAATTATGTGGGAAGAAAATGGAAGATTGTAACGTTGACTACCACAAGAATATGGAAGCTGACATTTTTGAAGATTGGTTTGAAAACTGGCTGATCCCAAACTTGGAGAAAAACAGCGTAATAGTGCTTGACAACGCTTCCTATCATTCCCGACAGCTCACCAAAATACCAAATACATCTTCAAAGAATAAGCTGACCTGCAAAATTTTTTAATGGAAAATGATTTGTATTTCGAAGATTTTTACACAAAAAAAAACAACTTATTGAAGTTCTACACACGAAGCAATTTAGAAAATTATACGCTCTAGAGAGTATTGCCGAAAAGCATGGACACACTATATTGAGACTTCCCCTCTATTTTTGTGTTTTCAATCCTATTGAGTTAATTTGGGGACAATTCAAACCAAGTAGAAGGCGTTCAAATACATTTCCTAAATTTGACAAAAAGGTAATTGAGATAATTAAAAAAGAAGTAGCCAATATTACCAAAGTAGACTGGCAGAAAAGAATCGCCAAAGTGATCAAAGTGGAAGAATATTATAAGAAGATTGGGCACTTCCACATTAATGGTGAAAATAAATTTATTATTGAATTCGGCGATGATAGTGACGAAGAAAATACGGAAGAAGGAGAAAATGAGTTAAGTGTATCAGTATTTTAATTGTTGTGTTGTGCAATTCATTTTCCAAGCATAAGTGTAGTAATGAAAAGACTCGGTTAAAAAAATATTTTTAGATTTTGTATTTTTAATAAATAAAAAAAGAACGGGGACATGCTTACATTTTGTGCTGAATTTTAAAAGTTTTGAACTGGATACCTAAAGTAATTTTAGATCTAACTGTGTTTTTATAAAGTTCTTTTAGTATCAATAATTCTAACAATAACAAGATTAATTATAAAAGCTATTCAACATCAGTTATTAATGCAAGCATGCGGTAACAGGGAGGGTCCCTGTGAGGTTAAATGTAATTAAAAAATTGATAAAATTAATTTTAACACATACGATGTTATGTTCTGCTTTAACGGTATTTACCTAAGTATAAATAAATATTCTTAACTACATATTTAATTACCAGAAAAAACCAGCTGCCGGCCTATAATAGCTTAAAGAACTACCCAAAGCTACAAATCTTACCTATTACATTACACTATATAGATTGCTTGAACAATAAGAAGTAACTCTCATGTCGATAACATTTTTCCACTGTGCTATTTAGTTTCGTTTAACCGCATTCGTCAAAGTAAATAAACAATTGAATTATGTTTATTTTCGTTCAAAATTTTAAAACCCAATTTTCGAAGTACTTCTCTTTAAAGACCTCAAGCCTCAATTCGTAAAGTTTATTAAAAAATCTGTCACAAAACGTTTATGATTAATTCTTCTTCTTGATGTGCCTATCCGTGACGAATGTTGGCGATCATCATGGCAATCTTCACTTTATCTGCAGCAACGCGGAAAAGCTGCACAGATGTTGTGTTGAACCAGGTTCTGAGGTTCTTTAACCAGGATGTTCTTCTTCTTCCTGGACCTCGCTTATGATTAATAACGTTGAAAAAAATCCTACAAGCATTCCACAGTTTCGTTTGTAACACATTTTGCTGATAAGTGATATACACTGCGCGTCAGAGAAAACGGGTCACCCACAAAATGGATCATTTTTGATGTCTCGAATTTCCTAAACCTGTTGTCCGATTTAAGTAATTTTTTGAATATATTATAGCCGTATTCCTTAACAATATCGCTGTCATATTATTGTTGCTAGGTAAAGTGTGATTGTATACCGGGTGTACCAATCACACTGTGTTTTTTTCTCAAAGTTCACCACACCCTGTGGAATGTTCTAGCATTTATAAAGTACTGAAATTAAAAGCCAACCGTAGCCTAAGGTTTTCTAAACATTCTGGTTTTTGATTCATACGCTTATGATGGATAATAAAAAGTTAAACACTTTAACAACTAGCCTTGTTTTTCATCAATACATAGTGTTTTTAAATAAGTATGGCAAACTTTAAGGGGTAATTCTAAATGAAAAAATAGTGACAATTTGCGTTATAAACGTAATATCCGTAAATGCTTCGTTTCCCAGATAGGGGGTGTTGATTTTTCTTACAGACTAACGATTTATTTATTGATCTAAAACCGGTTGAGATATGCAAAATAAATTTGGTGCGTTTTAAGAGGTAGTTATTGTGCATTTTTTGACATACAATAAAGAATTGTATATGTATTCACTATTGGCGCACATAATGGTCATATTACCGTATGCGCGCTAATGGTGAATATTAAATTCCTAATTGTGTATCAAAAAATACGCAATAACTACATCTTAAATCACACCAAATTTCATTTGCATATCCCAATCGGTTTTAGAGCAATAAATAAATCGTCAGTTTGTAAGAAAAAATTGAACATCACGTATCTCGGAAACGAAGCATTTGCGGACATATACAGGGTGTCTGCGTAACTTGGAACCATATGGGAAACTTTTTTAATATCAATTTTACGAAAAAAAGTCATTCTTTATAAAGTGCTCTGCATAGTCTAAAACCTAAGATGCAATCATCAGATATTCAATTTTAGCAACAGTATACGAGGTATGTCAAAAAATATTAATTTCGCTCAAGAGCAAACTACCTTTATATTTCAAAATATCAAAAAATTTTATTACGAAAAGTTATTTGTAATTAAAAACCATATTCAAATATGCAATAACAGCCTTCTACGTGAAAAAAAATTCTGAGATTTTCCTAAATTACTGATTCCTAACATCATTTTTATTTATTAGACCTGTAATAACTCTTTTATTAATAATTTTAGGAAAAAAAGTTATTCTTTATAAAAATCTGCGCATGGTCTAAACCTCAAGATGCAACCATCAGTTATCCAAGTTTGTTAATTTTATACGAGGTGTGTCAAATAATATGAATTTAGAAAGAATTCTTTCTATATTCTTTCTAAATTCATATTACAGTGGAACCTCGATAAGTCGGATTAATCGGGACCGCGGCCTATCCGGGTTATCGAAAATTCGGGTTAGCCGGAGAATATGGTAAAAATTAATTAAATACAGTGCAGTTACAGATAAACTCCATTATAATTGCAAAAACATGAAATACATTATATGCACAGTACATCTAAATTACGTACAGTTTTATACAGTATTGTTCATTTCTTGCTAAAAAACTCAGTAAAATTGAAAAATGTTTGTCTTGCCAGATAAAAATCGGTCCGGGTTAGCCGGACTTCCGGGTTATCGGAGGCCGACTTATCGGGGTTCCACTGTATTTGACACACCTCGTATAAAATTAACAAACTTGGAAAACTGATGGTTTTATCTTGAGACAATGCTTGAGGTTTAGACTATGCACATATTTTTATGAAGAATAAGTTTTTTTCCTAAAATTATTAATAAAAGAGTTATTACATGTCTAATAAATAAAAATGATGTTCGGAATCGGTAATTTAGGAAATAATAACCTTTCATAATAAATTTTTTTGATATTCTGAAATATAAAGGTAGTTTGCTCTTGAGCGAAATTAATATTTTTTGACATACCTCGTATACTGTTGACAAAATTTGATATCTGATGATTGCATCTTAGGTTTTAGACTATGCAGAGCACTTTATAAGGAATGACTTTTTTTCGTAAAATTGATATTAAAAAAGTTTCCCATATGGTTCCAAGTTACGCAGACACCCTGCGTATATGTTTATAAAGCGTTCATTATTTTTTCATGCAGAATTACCCCTTAAAATTTGTCGCACTTATTTAGAAACACCCTGTATTGATGAAGAACATGGCTAGTGGTTAAAGTATTTAACTTTTTTTATTATCCAACATAAGCGAATAAATAAAAAACAGAATGTTAAGAAAACCTAAGACTATAGGTGGGTTTTAACTTCAGTATTTTATAAATGCTAGAATATTCTACAGGGTGTGGTAAACTTTGAGAGAAAAACACAGTTTGATTGGTATACCTGGTATATAATGACAATTTATCTGTCTAGCAACAATATTATTACAGAGATGTTGTTAAAGAATAAGGCTATGACATATTTAAAAAATCACTTAAATTGGACAACAGGTTTAGGAAATTCAAGACATCAAAAAATGACCCATTTTGTGGGTGGTCCGTTTTCTATGACGCGCAGTGTACCCATTTATTAATTAGTTCAGAGAAATAAGGAAAAAAAATATCGTGTTGGTGACACAACCCCCTCCAGGCCGAAACCAAATTTTTCGAGTAATATGGTCATCTATAATAATAACCTATATGTTTTCTGCAGCCGATTTTGATGATATACATAGTTATAAACAAATGAAGATCAACAAACGGTAAATTTTCGCTTTTTTCATCTATTACTAAAAAATTGGGCATTTTAAACAAATTTGAGAATAATAAACTCATAAACCGTATAAAAAACTTCAATATGGCGTTCGCTGAATATGTCTATCCTTATGGGTTACTTAGAAAATTGCCAAATAAATCATAAATTTTGAGTTTTTATAAATATTCATAACTTATGTAAAAATTAACTTAGAACCTTCTTATTACACGGAATGCTGAGACTTATGGTGCTTAAATGATACCCTAAATTTCAAAGCAATTGGTCAAATAGTTTAAAAGTTATTTAATTTGTTTATCCAAAATTAATTTTTTTTGCAACACTGTAAGTCAGAAAATGATGAAGTTACAGTAATATTTTGGATAGTTTATGAAAGAAGAAAATTTACAGTATTTATTTAATTTAAAAAAAATGACAAAAAATAATTATAAGTATTGCAAAATAATTTTGCAAAAACATGTAAATTAAAAAAATGGGGGGGGCTAACTTTGTCCCTAAATGTCCTAGAACAGTTGTTTTTCTTTCTAAATGTGTATAAAAATTCAGTCTTTCTAAATGTGAAAAAATAATTTGTCTGCGGGTAACGGTTAAAAAGTTATTCTAATTGTTTATAAGTAAGCAAAAAATCGACATGTTTTTGCAAAATAATTTTACACTGTTTAAAATTATTTTTTGTCATTTATTTTTAATTAAGGTCATAGTATAAATGTTCTTCTTTCATAAACTGTCTGAAGTATTATTGTAACCTCGTAATTTTCTGACTTATAGTGTTGCAAAAAAAATGAATTTGGAATAAACAAATTAAATAACTTTTAAACTATTTGACCAATTGCTTTGAAATTTAAAATATAATTTAAGTACAAGAAGTCTCGGCATTCCGTGTAATAAGAAGATTCTAAGTTAATTTTTACCTAAGTTATGAATATTTATAAAAACTCAAAATTTATGATATTTTTTGCAATTTTCTAAGCAACCAATAAGGATGGACATATTCAGCGAATGCCATATTGAAGTTTTTTATACGATTTATGAGTTTCTTACTCTCAAATTTGTTTAAAGTGCTTAACTATTTGGTAATAGACGAAAAAAGCGATAATTTACCGTTTTTCGGTCTTCATTTGTTTATAACTATGTATATCATCAAAATCGGCTGCAGGAAACATATAGGTTAATAATATAGATGTCCATACTACTTAAAAAAAATGGTTTCGGCCTGGAGGGGGATGTGTCACGAGAAAAATCTTATTTCTCTGGACTAAATCGTTATTACCCCATATTAAGTGGGGTTAGTGCTAGTGGCTACTCTACAGACTTCAAATCGCGTTTATTCATTTTCTTGCATATGGTGCGATGTTTTATCTAATAACACAAATTCCTGAAATACAATCTCATCTTACTATAATATGTAAGTTTCTTGGAAGCGATTAAATGAATGAATAATGGACAGGCCCTTGGAGAGCCGTTTCTGTGCCGTTAGAAAATGCAGGTTTAATTACCCGCCCATTTGGGGCGCTGTTTTCAATTAGATTACATTCTGCGACATAATTCAGTTTTATTGGGATCGTACGCAGGTTTATGTTCCGTCGCGGCCCGATTTCCAGCTTCATATATGTTGATTTTGGTGACGGAATTGCGACGACAAGATCTCGATAATTTAGCTTTTAACATTTTATGCAAACATATCCGTTTAGAAATTGGTTTTGTAATAGACAGACGACTGGATGTCTTGCGGGATGAATGCTTTATGGGGAGGCGATGTATTCAACTTTCCTAACTTTTATAGTTATTTACCTATTACAATCGATTACAGCATTAAATATATTGCGATCATAATTAAACATTTAATTTGGTTTGCAATTATTGTGCTGTTAATCACTACCTCTATAATTAATTTACATAAACTGGGGAACAAAATTAACCGGACACCTTAAAAATGGGTCATTTTTGATGTCTCAGATTTCCTGAACCTGTTGTCCCATTTAAGTGATTTTTTTAAATATATTATAGCCTTTTTCTTTAACAACATCGCTGTAATAGTATTATTGCTAAACAGTCAAATTTTCATTGTATACCGGGTATACCAATCAAACTGTGTTTTTTTCTCAAAGATCGCATCACCCTGTGGAATATTCTAGCATTTATAAAATACTGAAATTAAAATCCAACTATAGCTTCATATTTTCTTAACATTTTGTTTTTTGATTCATTCGCTTACATTAGACCATAAAAAGTTAGGTACTTTAACAACTAGCCAAAACTAACATGTTTTTCATCAATACAGGGTATTTTTTAAATAAGTATGGCAAACTTTAAGGGGTAATTCTGCATGAAAAAATAATGACAGTTTGCTTTATAAACGGTATGTCCGCAGATGCTTCGTTTCTCTAGATAGGGGGTGTTGAAATTTTTCTTACAGACTGACGATTTATTTATTGCTTTAAAACCGGTTGAGATATACAAATGAAATTTAGTGGGTTTTAAGATGTCGTTATTGTACATTTTTTGACATACAATTAAGAATTTAATATTCACCATTGGCGTGCATACGGGTAATATGACGGCTCATATTACCCGTATGCGCGCCAATGGTGAATATTAAATTCTTACTTGTATGTGAAAATATGTACAATAACTATGTCTTAAAACCCACCAAATTTCATTTGCATATCTCAACCGGTTTTAAAGCAATAAATAAATCGTCAGTTTGTAAGAAAAATTTCAACACCCCCTATCTAGAGAAACGAAACATTTGCGGAAATACCGTTTATAAAGCAAACTGTCATTATTTTTTCATGCAGAATCACCCCTTAAAGTTTGCCATACTTATTTAAAAATACCTTAGTATCTAAGGTAAAAATATATGCCACAGCTTTTGCCAACTAATATTTTTTCCTATTAAGAGCATACAGTAGCGATCAACAGGTAGCAAGAAACGCGGTCTAAGATTGCGGCTGTAATTTTGAATATTTTGTCGAGATATTTGGCACACATTTGACCAATTTGAGAAATATGTTAGTATGTGGAAATTACCCTATAACTAAATAAAATATTGCAAAAAGGAGCCTCTACCGCCATGAAGAAGAACAAAAAATACACTTCCATTAAATAAACTTTTTTATCCCATGCCTAGATTTTGTGTCACATTGGATCTACTAAAAATCGATTTTTTATAACAAGAAATCGAACGTGTCTGACTCGGCAATATTTAGCGCGCCTATGAGTATGAAAATTATTACACAAAATGAAGGACCACTTATATTTTAAAGACAAAACCTACTTTAAATTAAATAAAATATGTACTAACATTAAATAACATTTACAAAAATTACAATTTTGCCCTTCTTTACTGACTTTAATTTTGGCAAACTCGTCAATCACATTGGTTAAAGTAGCAGCTAGTGAGGACTCTATTGAAATGAATGCTAGATTTTTTAGTTTTGTTTGTATTAAGGACTTTAGTAAATAGTGTTTAATAATTTTTAATTTTGAAAAACTTCTTTACCCACTAGCTACCGAGACAGAGAGTGTTAATAAAATTCTTAGTGGTAATTTGGGTATAAAAAAATTAGGTTATTTTGGCAGAAACAGTTCAAAATCTCCAAACCTCAAAAAAAGTTTTCATGGAGTACGTTATCATTAGAGATATATCACGCAATTTTTTTAGAATATCATTTGACTCTATACCTATATGATTCTTATAGTCCTGTCGCCAGGGGGGTACAACGGCCTCCTTAATTCAGATGGACTTACCCAAGCTTTTTTTATTTATTTTGACCCGTAGAATACGAATTTTTTGGGTAACAGTTGATCCGGATGTCGATAAGATTGTTATAGACAAAGAACTTGAGGAATTACATAACAGTGATTTCTCGCAAAACAAAACATCTTTTTGTATTTTTTGGGTCATTCTAGGCAAAAAATGCTCGGACAAGTTTTTTCGTAGGATGCATAGTTTTCGAGATAACCGCAGTTGAACTTTCAAAAAATCGAAAAATTGCAATTTTTTAACCCGAATAACTTTTGATTAAAAAATAAAGTAGCAATTCTGCTTACCGCATTTGAAAGTTTAAGTCAAATTATATTGGTTTTGATCATTTTCATTGCTAAAAATTTATTATTTCTCATTTAAAATCTAACGAGTAGGTAGAGTAGCTACAAGTGCAAGCGAGGCAATTTCTACGTAGCATGCGTTAAAACGCTTGTATTAGGCACGGGAAACACTATGTGTTTATAGCTTTGTTCAGCAGTAAAAAAATTAATTATTAGCAATGCAAATAATCAAAACCGATATAATTTGACTTAAACTTTCAAATGCGGTAAGCAGAATTGCTACTTTATTTTTTCATCAAAAGTTATTCGGGTTCAAAAATTGCAATTTTTCGATTTTTTGAAAGTTCATCCGCGGTTATCTCGAAAACTATGCATTCTACGAAAAAACTTGTAGGAATATTTTTTGCTTAAAATGAACCAAAAAATACAAAAATATGTTTTGTTTTGCGAGAAATCGCTGTTATGTAATTCCTCAAGTTCTTTGTCTATAACAATCTTATCGACATCCGGATCAACTGTTACCCAAAAAATTCGTAATCTACGGGTCAAAATATATAAAAAAAAACTTGGGTAAGTCCATCTGAATTAAGGAGGCCGTTGTACCCCCCCTGACGACAGGACTATTATTCTTTTTCTATTGAAAGTATCGAATGAAGATTCATACAATATATTTCTAATGTTTTATCATCTATTTTTCTCCATTAAAAATATCATATAAAAATTTTAAATTTTTATTATGAATTTCTAGAAGCGAAAATCGGCCATTCAAAAAATGAATGGCAATGTCTAAAATATAGATGAAACATTATTTATTTTAAATTTATCTTCCTCCGCTAAGAACTCATCCACAGATTTTTCGTACTCAAATTTGCGATTTTTTCTCCTGGCTCGAATTTCATTTTCAGCTGGAAATTCGGAACGTATATCAAGATTTTCTGCAATTCCATTAACAATAATTTTCATTTGGTCTTAGCCAGATTGTAACTTTTCATTTTTTCACAACCTCACAAATTTATAGTTACATGTTACAACATCTTCGAGACTGAATTTATATGAAATAGCCAAATGCCAAAGAACAACACCACATATAAATTTATAATTTTTAATAATTAGTTTTTGCTAATCCTCGTGCTTTGACTTTAGTTTCTGGATCTTTGTTAATATCTTCTATTGTTTCGAATAAGGCATCATATATTTTACAAAATTTAAATCTTAAAGATTTCAATGCATCTATTCGACTTGACCATCTAGTAACACTCAACGGTTTTAGAGTTAGTTTGAAACATGTTTTTTCAGAACTTTCCAACGCTTTGTAGAACCAGAAAAAAAGTGCACCTACAGTTCTTGTATATCTAATACAAAAAAGGTTCTTGTTTCTATAGAAGAAGACGCTGCGCCAATTATGACTAATTTTAAAGAGTTACATGCGCAGGGCACCTAAAGCGCCTCGGATATTTTGCAAGTAGGTATTCTATTTTGCACAGCCTTTCTTATTCCTTTCATATCTGTCTCGTTATCATAGCCTTGTCCTGTAAGCCATTCTAACTCAAGACCTAACTTTTCCCAGTTTGTCAAAATAAGTTCCGTTAAACCTTCACTGGTTGAATCACTAGCTTCAAAAAAACCAATAAACAATCCTTCGATATTATAGGTATTTGTTCTGACAATAATTAAAAGCGACAACTCTTATCGTCAATGCGAGCTGTTCAATATGACTTACGTCTTAGTCCTGTCGCCAAGGGGGGTACAACGGCCTCCTGTATTCAGATGGACTTACCCAAGTTTTTTTATGTATTTTGACCTGTAGAACACGAATTTTTTGGGTAACAGTTGATCCGGATGTCGATAAGATTGTTATAAACCAAGAAGTTGAGGAATCACATAACAGCGATTTCTCGCAAAACAAAACATTTTTTTGTATTTTTTGGGCCATTCTAACCAAAAAATGTTCCTACAAATTTTTTCTTAGGATGCATAGTTTTCGAGATAAACGCGGTTGAACTTTCAAAAAATCGAAAAATTGCAATTTTTGAACCCGAATAACTTTTGATTAAAAAATAAAATAGCAATTCTGCTTACCGCCTTTAAAAGTTTAAGTAAAATTTTATCTGTTTTGAATATTTGCATTGCTAAAAATTTATTTTTTGATTGTTAAAAAAAGCTATAAACACATAGTGTTTCCCGTGCCTAATACATGTGTTTTAATGCATCCTACGTAGAAATAGCGCCGCTTGCACTTTTACCTCCTCTACCTACTCATTCGATTTTAAATGAGAAATCATTGAAAACATCACTCAAGCACTAGGTGTTTATAGCTTTGTTTTAACAATAAAATAATAAATTTTTAGCAATACAAATAATTAAAACCGATATAATTTGACTTGAACTTTCAAATGCGGTAAGCAGAATTGCTATTTTATTTTTTAATCAAAAGTTATTCGGGTTCAAAAATTGCAATTTTTCGATTTTTTGAAAGTTCAACCGCGTTTATCTCGAAAACTATGCATCCTACGAAAAAATTTGTAGGAACATTTTTTGGTTAGAAAGGCCCAAAAAATACAAAAAAAATGTTTTCTTTTGCAAGAAATCGCTGTTATGTGATTCCTCAACTTCTTGGTTTATAACAATCTTATCGACAATCATATCTACGAAAAAATTTGTAGGAACATTTTTTGGTTAGAAAGGCATAAAAAAATACAAAAAAATGTTTTCTTTTGCAAGGAATCGCTGTTATGTGATTCCTCAACTTCTTGGTTTATAACAATCTTATCGACATCCGGATCAACTGTTACCCAAAAAATTCGTGTTCTACAGGTCAAAATACATAAAAAAAATCTTGGGTAAGTCCATCTGAATACAGGAGGCCGTTGTACCCCCCCTGGCGACAGGACTATCTGGGATACAATCGGCGATTATCGAAAAATATTTGGCGATTTTTGTTATTTCGACAATTTTGTTTAAGATAATATTACCCATTAAACTTATCAATTCATCTTGCCTACTGTTGCTTAAATAAGTCACAAACCATGTATCAGACTCTCTTTGAACTATCCTGATATGTTCTTCCATTACTGGATCAAACTCAGAGAGCAATTAATATTATACTAACTTAAAAAAGTTTCCATTATTAGGTAGAAACAAATGATCAGTTGTTCCACGAAAAGCTAAACATCGTGAGGCCAAAAGTCTAATTCTTTTCAAAACTTCTCTCCAATAATATTGCATTATCTATTATTATATTAGATTTTACTGAGTATGCCAAAGTATGCCAAAGTCAGAGTATGCCAAAAGTCTAATTCTTTTCAAAACTTCTCTCCAATAATATTGCATTATCTATTATTATATTAGATTTTACTGAGTATGCCGCCCCCCTTGTGATGCCGCCTGATGCGGCTGCCTCACCGCATCATAGCACGGCACGGCCCTGTGTCGAATTACCGACGCACTGTTGCCTCACTGTTGAAAGTTTACAGAACTTTGATTCTTCTGTCATCGGAAGTGGATCGAGAATAACAACAAGTGATTCAAAAGAATTGATAGATTCGACCGTTACTTGATGGAAGTTCATTTTATCTAACAATAAAACACTGAAAACGTTTGTTTTCTATACTTCCACAAAATTTATTATAACTAAGTGACTACAGCTGTTTCGGCAGAGTGCCTTTCTGAAGTGATATAGTTTACAATGTGTTTGCCTTTTTAAGTCTTCAACTGAAGAGGTTGAGGAGTGGGGAGCTGTTTGTCTCGAGTTGGTCATTCAGAATTATATCTGTATTTTTCAGTTTATTAATTTCCATAGATTCTAAAAAAGATAGCTTAAGGCCTTTATTTTGAATATGCAGAATTTGAAACTCTTCATTGAAAGAATGATTATGATCTAGAAGGTGAAGTGCGTATGTAGAAGTGTCTGTTTTTCTATTGTTGAATGCCCTTTTGTGTTCTACTATCCGTTTGTCAAAAGTTCTGCCAGTTTGACCGATGTACGTTTTCGGACAGTCACCACAAGTTAGTTTGTACACACCACTCTGTAGTTGCTTTCTATTTCGGCTTTTATTGTTCTTAATATATTTGCTTAAGTTGTTGTTAGTTCTGAAAGCTGGTGTTATTCCTTTTTTTATGTATCTGGCTATTTTTGTTGTTATCTTGCCAGTATATGTGAGAGAGCAGAAGGTACTGGGTTATTTCTGTGGTGGTGGATACACTAATTTCAGGGCTTTCTTATGGAGTATTTGGTTTAAAATTTTGTTAACTGTTTGTTCGTTATAGCCGTTGTTTACTGCTATTTGTTTAATGATGTTTAGTTCTATCTCGAAGTTATTTTTTGTCATGGGAATTTCTGTCAGTCTATGTATCATGCTATGGTAGGCTGCTAATTTGTGTTGTGTAGGGTGGGATGATGAATTGTGTATAGTTGTGTCAGTATGGGTAGGTTTATGATATACGGAGAACTCATGTTTGTTGTGTAGTCTGGAAATCGTTACATCTAGAAAGTTTATGGAGTTATTCTGTTCTGTTTCTATTGTAAACTCAATATTATTATGAAGTGAATTAATATATGATAGAAATTGGTCAAGTTGTCTGTTAGTTCCTGTAAAGCAACTAGTATATCATCCACGTATATCCACCAATATAAGAACTGTTTAAATACGGATGTTTAGAAATTGTTGTTTCAAGTTGGTTCATAAATATATCTGATAGCAGTGGGCTTAGAGGATTACCCATAATAAGTCCTGCACTGTTGTTTGTGTATATTTGATTATTGAATTCAAAATAGTCTTGATTTATGCAAATTTCAAGAAGGTGTAAAATTTCAGATGCAATGATCGGATTTGTAATATTATGGTCTAAAAGATTCTTAACTTAAGAGAAAGGCACTCTGCCGAAACAGCTGTAGTTACTTAGTTATAATAAATGTTGTGGAAGTATAGAAAACAAACGTTTTCAGTGTTTTATTGTTATGATTCAAAAGACTTTCCGAAAGGATATTGTGCTATTTTACCACGTACTACGACTTCTTGTTCTAGGACCTTCTTGCACCAAGCTTCTACATCTAGGCGACAGTTGCAGTAAAATCTGTCTCAAACTCTGTTAAGTGTTCTTTTGTTTACTAAGTAGCTCCTTATTTATGAACTGACTCTCCGTGTATGGTTTAGTAATACTCTAGGTTCTCGAAACTCCCAGAGAGATCTTCACACATTGACAAGATTTTCCAAAAACTTTCGGTACGTCCCAAAATAGCTTCTGAAACGATCGAAAATCTTCCATAGCCATTCGTGGTAGATTTTTTGGAATATTTTTTATCCTGGAACTTCTTTCCAGAATATTGTATGAGCCTAATTTTTAAAAGGAAGAATTTACTCGAAAATGCGACATAACTTTTAAAAAGTTAGCAATAATGAAATCGGCGTCGTTGACCACCAGCATCACCAATAAAATACAAAGCAATAGTCTATTTATTACTCTATTACAACATCGAAAAGAATTACAAGTTTTAAAAGTGTCACAATAACATTCCGAACAAACTATTAGCCCTGTTCTTTCCAATTTATTGAGAGAAACTATATTTTACTGACTACGTCCGCCATATGCTTTCGTTCGGCTTTTCTTGTCGGAAAATCAAGTCTGCGTTGCTTCCCGTAACGTCGACGGTGCTGCTCTTTCCGGAAAACTTCGAATGCGATTAATTGTTGGAAGGAAATGCGATTAATTGAATTCTCAAACTCACAAACTTCCGGAAGTTTTAGTTGGCAGGAATTTCGCACGCGTTTTACTGCTGCGAACCGGGACTAGGTGCCGCTAATTTTCTGCTCCACTTACTGACTTTCCTTAGATGCAGGAGCTAATGGGACAACTAATGATACAATAAAAATATAATAATAATAATAAGTAGAGAGAGTGTGAGCCGTATGGCTAAATATGGAATAATAATAATAAATTGTCATTATTTAATCTGTAAAAATTTACAAACACGAGATACATTAGGAGAAGTCTAGCTAGAGCTACTCCACTTAACTTCAAGTTTACAAAGTTAGTTTGAAATAATTTGAAATAAAGTGATTTATAATGTGACATAAATAATAACATAATACTGAAATGATAGAAATAGTCATGTGGCTACTAGAAAAATAATATAAAGAAAAAAATTTGTGATGTTATGTGATTAATGATATGAATGATAAATAAAAACAAAAATAATGGTAACAATAACGACAATAATATACTATATAATAATAATAAACGTTACTGCGATTGTCGTAAAAATTTCTTATAATGTTGATTCATGAAATCAAGAAATTTACCTCTTAAATTTATTCTTAAACTATTAAACACTAAAACAGCATTGTAAGTAAACGATCGCTGGAAAATAGCTAGTCTATATCTTGGCAGCATAAGACTATGAGGATATCTCAGATCCAGATTATACTATGAGCATCTCCACGAAATACTAATTTGTTCCTTAAATAAATAGGATCTGACGACGAAATAATTCGATATATTGAAGAGGCGAGGTGATATTTAGTATAAATTATATATGGTTAACCATTTAAGTTCTTTTATTTTGCATAATACACGATCATATTTTCTTATGCCAAAGACAAATCTGCAATAATTATTTTGAATTTTTGCAACCTTAATTTCGTAACTTGATCTAAGCAAGGATAAAATACCAAGAGCCCATAATTAAAAATTGACATTACCATAGTTTCACAAAGTAACTTACGCAATTTAAAGTTTAAAATGCCTTTACTTCTTTACAGTTGACGCGTAACTAAATATGTAGCACTTTTTTACTAAAAGGGTAACGTGCGCTTGAAATCGTAGCGTACAGTCATATATGACTCCTAAGTTCCTGCAACTATTAACATTTTTTAGAGGTTAATTTTTTATAATTAGTTTTAAGTTATCCTGAACAGTAGCTTTATATTTTTTTGAACAATATAATAAAGAATTACATTTTTTAGCATTTAGTTTAAGATTATGTCTAGTGGAATAAGTACAAATAGCTTCCAAATCCTGATTTATTTTTTGTGACGCTTGATCTATAGAGTTAGGTTCAAAAGAGAAATACAGTTGTATGTCGTCTGCAAAAGAGTGCAATTTCAAATTTTTTAAAGATTTATACAGGTCGGAAATATATATTGAAAAAAGAAGAGGATCAAGAACCGAACCTTGAGGCACCCCTGTAGTGACAGATGCAAATTCTGATGAATTATTATCGATTACGATCTTTTGATAACGATTTGCCAAATAAAATTTGAAGAACTGTAAAGAGGTATCATCAAATCCAAAATATTTCAATTTAGCACACAGAAGAGCGTGATCAATAGTGTCGAAGGCTTTTGAAAAATCAAGCAAGATGACTGAGGTTGCTTTTCCCTCATCAAATAATCGAAGTATATTATCTGTTAAGTCAAGAAGTTGGGAATTCTTTTCTAAAGCCTGATTGTATATACGTAACTACATTATTTCTAAAAATATAATCATATATCTGTTTATAAATAACCTTTTCTAAAAATTTTGACAGTCCCGGTAGAATGCTTATTGGGCGAAGATCATTAGTGATTCAGGTTTATTTTATTTGGGCAGTGGTTTTACCAAAGCGTATTTCCAAATGTCCGGAAAATAACCTACCTCCAAACAACAATTTATAATGTGCGTAATATAAGGAGCAGTAATAGAAAGGGATAGTTGTAGCATCTTTGCAGAAATATTATCACATCCAACAACATCGGATTTTACCCCTAATATTAGTGATTTAATGTCATCAATAGTGGCCATTTTAAACGAGAAAATAATACCTGGCTTGAAAATATTTGACTGATACCATTGGGTTGTTTCAGGACAACAATTTACAGAGCTAAAAACCGATGTAAAAAATTTATTTATAGAGATAGGATCTTTAAGCTCCTGAGGTATCTCTATAACTGGTTTATTTACAATTTTGAATAGCCTCATAGCTTTCCAAAGATCTTGTTTATTCGAAGAAGCAGACCGATAATTTAAATAACCACTCTTCTCCAGACGGACTGCGTTAGTAACTGTATTTCGAAGATCTTTATAGTAACTATAGTCTGAGACGTTTTTATTTTTCTTATATTTTGCTAAAGCAGCATTACGAAATTCCATCATATTCTGTATTGTGGGTGTTAGCCACGGAGCAGGTGGCTTTGTAATTCTTGATTCAACATATATAGGGAGCATGTTTGCCAAACAGAGATACTAACATATTGCAAATTCGAATTTTATTATCTATAAAATTTTTGTACAGTATATTATCCCACGACATTTTTCCAGATCTGCGTTCGTTAAAAGAACATATTGAAATGATTTTGTAATTTCTATATATCTTTAAAAAGTTTGTTTTGTGATTAATATCTAAATCAAATTCACAGTACACTGCTCTATGGTCAGATAGTTCATGATCTAAAATGGGATAGGGAAAATTTTTTGGTGGATATTAGGAAATTAGCGAGAGATACTAACTCATTAAAGCCACAGTATGTGTACGAATACAAACCACCGAACAGACTTTTTCGAAACCTCGCAGGGACTGAAGCTGGGAGATGGGCTGGCCCCAATATTGTTTAACCAGGCACTGGAGTATGCGGTTAGGCAAATGCAAACTGGACGAAGAAACCTACTGACCAACCGAACGGTTCAACTGGCCGCTTACTTATTTACTTACTTACTCCTCTTCACTCCACGCGGAGCAAATGTGTCAACTGTCTGCCTCCATTCTGTCCTATCCTTTGCACTGATCTTTATTTCTGCTCTTCTTCTTCTTAAAGTTCCATCTCCTAGCGGAGGTTGGATATCATAATGGCTATGGTCACTTTGTTGGCTGCTGCTCTGAACAGTTGTAATGAACTACAGTTAAACCATTCTCTAAGGTTTCTCAGCCAGGAGATGCGTCTTCTTCCTATGCTTCTTTTTCCTTGGATCCTTCCTTGCATAATAACTCTCAGCAGCTCATATTTCTCTCCTCTGGTAATGTGACCCAAATATTCTAGTTTTCTTGTTTTTATACTGTTCATAATTTCTAACTCCTTATTTAAACGTCGTAGCACTTCAACATTGGTAATCCTTTGAACCCACTGAATTTTCAACATTTTTCTGTAGCACCACATTTCGAACGCTACTATTTTTCTTATATGTTGCCTTTTCAATGTCCAAGCTTCCATTCCGTATAGTAATATAGAAAATATGTAGCATCTTAGAGCCCTCAATCGGAGAGGCAACTGAAGGTCTTTGTTTGTAAACAGTGTCTTCATTTTCTGCTCATGTTTTCCCAATAGCATTAATTTCTTTCTCAACACTTCTTTTCCACTTTTCTACGGGTGTACCTGGTCTTCTCTTTCAATGTGGTGTGTATTCTAGGGCTTTCCTCGCTATGTCTGTGTTAGGTATCCTTAGTGTGTGCTCCATCAAACTCAATTTCCTTTCGCATATCGTCTTAGATATAGGTTCCTGGTTAGTTCTTGTCCATAACTCTTGGTTTGACATGCGGTTTTGTCGGTAAATGTTAAGAATCTTCCTTAGGCATTTATTTATTAACACCTGCATCTGCCCAATACATTTTCTGGACACTTTCCAAGTTTCTGCTCCGTATTATAGTAGCACAGTCTTCACGTTGCTGTTGAATAATCTAATCTTGGTTATACTTGTCCCTCGCCCCCTCCTAAAATTTTTTATATATGCGCTCATGAGAAGAAGACAAAATGTACAGTTAAATTAGGAATTACGTTTCCAATATTGTCAAATTTTTTTAAAATCCTTTGAATTGTTGTATAACCTGGAATTAGTCTATTAAAATATCTTACGCTAAATAAAGGTCTGGCAGTTGGCAGTGCTAGTAGGCCAGGACGCATCTGCAAAAATATTATGTATTATACATTATAATATTATGTTATATATACATTACATTATAATGTTATACATTAGTACAGTTGGATGTTGAGAGGTGACTCGTATTTTTTTGCAGAAATTGCTTGAAAATAACTCATATAATAATATTTGAGTTATCCTCCCACTCAAAAAGGTCCGGAACATTGTTTAAATAATCAAAATGTCAAAAAATTAAGGAAAAATTCAATTTTTTTCTTTGTTTTTTGATTATAAATAAAAGTATTCATTTTCAAGAAAAATTGCACTAACACAAAAGTTGCGTAATTAAATGTCCTATAATATAGGAATAGCTAAAAATTTTAAAAGTTGTTACCCTTGTTGCAAAATTGCAATAATTGCGAAAAAAACCATAAAAAAATAAGTATTCGCATGTTAGGTTTTTCAACCATTTATGCTACACCTTCTGAGTCCTTCATATTTCACGCAAAAAACTTATGATATAACAAAACAGCGTTGGCAAAAATAATTCAAATTTTTTCAAAATGTTGCAGGACTAAAAATAAAGCAGATAGCCAGTTGAATTTTTTTTGCATATAGAAAAATGCCGTACCTTTCATTTTCAGTTTGCAAAATTTAAATCGGTTAACTACCACGGCGTCTGGAATTTTTTTTAAAAAACATTAATTTTGGTGCTACGCGCAGGACAGCGGATACGTTTGCACTGATTGGGCATTCCAATGACCTTTGATAATGATTGATAAATTTTAATTTTTAGTACATTTCGATATAAATAAATAAATTTGTTTATTGCAAAATAAAAAAACATACACTGCCCTTTGAAATAACACTTATTTAGCAAAAACTTTCTTTGTTCATATATTTTAACTTAGAGAATAAAAGTTTATTATTTTTAAACATATGCAATTGTTTAAACAATATTTCACAAACCAAAATCAAATTAGTTTGATTTTTATGGAATTAAAATATTAAAATACAACAAAATATAGAGTAAGAAAATAATATATTAGATAAAGATTGGAAGAAATTTTGGTGGAAATCAACTTGTGTGAATCGAACACCGCTGTCCTGCGCGTAGCACCAAAAATTATTGTTTATTTATAAAAATTCCAGACGCCCGTGGTAGTTAACCGATTTTAATTTTGCAAATTGCAAATGAAAGGTACAGAATTCTTCCATATGTAAAAAAAATTCAATTTGCTATCTGCTTTATTTTTAGCCCAGCAACATTTTGAAAAAATAATTTTTTTTTGCGAAAGCTGGATTGCAAAATTTATTTTGCAAAATCTATTGAACCGATTTTAATAAAATTTACAGTATTATTTTACTATATCATAAAGTTTTTCTTAGTAAGATATGAAGGTCCTAAGTGTAGCACAAATGGTTGAAAAATGTAAAATGCAAATACTTCTTTTTTATGTTTTTTTCGCAATTATTGCTATTTTACAACAAGGGTGACAATTTTTAATCGCTCCTATATTATAGGAAATTTAATTACGCAACTTTTATCTTAGCACAACTTTTGTCGGAAGTGAATACTTTTAATGTTATAATCAAAAAACCAAGGAAAAAATCAAATTTTTCCTTAATTTTTTGACATTTTGATTATTTAAACAATGTTCCGGACCTTTTTGAGTGGAAGGATCACTTAATTATTATTATATGAGTTAATTCCAAGCAATTTCTGCAAAAAATATGAGTCACCTCTCAACGTCCATCTCAAAACAGATGCGCGATGCGCCCTGGACTATATAGCACTGTTTGCCTGAATCAAACAGTATGTATTGCTAATTTTTCCTCAACTGAATACATTCATTTACTTATTGCTTTTTAAAAAATAAATCATAAAATAAAATCATCTAATATCCAACTTCATTGTGACCGAACGCAACCCGTTATACACATTCTGCCTTACGTGTGGCCTAACTTTTACCAAAATACTCTGGCAAATATATGATATTTCTGTAAAATTTTGGAATGAGTTTAATTTGTAGAACAATTTTAATATTTGTTTTTAAAACAGGCTTAAGTCCTATCCAAATAGTTTCTTATTGTTTTTGCCATCGAATTTCCTATGGACAGATGGACGATTCACCCCACGGTATAATATATAAACAAAATCAAACAAAAAATTGTGTATAGAAAATCAAGATGGGTTAGAAAGGGGATACAATCGTGGTGTATCATTTTGTTTAAAGATAAAAAGGAACAGTCATCGTTGATTTTTTCGGCAGTCAGTCAGATTACAAAATTGTTCCTGCTTGTCACAAGATACATTCTGCAACAAAGCAAAGCAGATCGCAGCAGACATTGTCGCCCCATCGGAAGTGGGGCCATTAGAAGGTGGCGGCCGTCGGAGGCCGATAAGTTAATGAGGTAGCACGTCGGTGCCGCTCCCAGCATGAACTAGGGCCGCACCTAGGTCCGTTTCCGCGCCGTAAGGGCCGCACCCACCATTAGCTAAATGCCCTGCGAAGGGCCAAGCCCTATACGACAGCAGAACACACAATCCTGCCACGTTCCTGATATCTGAGGTCACACTTTTAGATCTATATTACATACAGGGTCATCTTTTTTCGCAATGAAATTTTTCCGATAAAAGCGAGAGGGAACAGGGAGCGAAATATTTGGTCATCCATATGGACTCATAATCCGTGAGTATAATGTGTGCTAAGGGTTCAGAGTATTGGTTGAGTAAATGTAGTAAATAAGAGCTTTTTATTAAACGCTTTTCTTTAGTTCAATCGTTTGGTTCAAATCTTTAGACGTTAATTTGACTGCCTTTTCTTTAATGCAAATGAATGAAAATTTGCAGACATATGCATTCGCGGGAACAATACACGAATAGTCAATAATTTTTTTATGATTATTAATTGTTTAAATAAAAAACGATTTTAATGGAAAATCCTTAAATTCTCTTGTTTTTACAATGTAGAAACTTGAAACTTTTACAGATTGTAGCTAATTATATGAACTGTACATAATTTCACTTTTTACGTTAATTGATTACGTTATGCTTCATAAATAGACAATAAGGTTTCAAATTTCTTGCCGATTCCGATTACTTTTCATGTTTGTACATTATCATGTTTATAAACATTCTAAGCGGCGACGATTTTGAACGCTCATAATATATCTCTGTTTATATAAACATCGGCGCTTATTCGTGTCAAATTTCAATACGATACGAAACAAAACTTCAACCAAAACTCGAATTCAAAAAATTTGTGTTTTTAACCAGAGCCGTGCGGTACATCTTTTTAATATGATGCAAGTCTTCGAAATGCCGCCCCCTAAATATTATTGAAACTTAATACTAGTATTTATTTTTATTAAATGAAACTACACAAAATGAACGAAACCTTTTATTTTAAAAACAAAACATACTTTAAATTAAATGAAATATGTATTAACGTTAAATAACATTTATGAAAATTACAAATTTATACTTTTGATTTTAATTTTGGCAAACTCGTCAATCAGATTATTCTTTATTTTTTGCCTCCACACTTGCTTGTCTGTGGCTGCTCTTCTCCATCGTCAATCAGATTGGTGTAGTCTAAAGTAGCAGCAGCTAATGAGAACTCTATTGAAATAAGTACTAATTTTTTTAATTGTTTGTCTCATGGAGCTTCGTAAATAGTTTTTAATCATTTTTAGTTTTGAAAAACTTCTTTCCCCAAGCTACCGAGACAGAGACTGTTAAAAAATTCTTAGGGCCGGTACTTTCTGCACCTCGTATGACAAAATTCCTCTAACCGGGGTTTAATCGGGACAGATAATTCATTTTCAGCAAGAAATTCGAAACTTATTTACAAGATTTTCTGCAATTTCATTATCAGTAATTTTCATTTGGTCATAGCCAAATTGGTAGTAAATTTTCATTTTTTTCATAGTTTCTGACGACATGTTTACACAATCTGACAAATTTATAGTTACATGTGGCAACGTCTTCGAGACTGAATTTTTATGAAATAAAATATGCCAAACAACTACAATACATCGTGCTTTGACTTTCGTTTCTGAATCATTCTTGACGTCTTCGACTATTTCGAATAAGGCATTATACAATTCACAAAATTTAAATCTTAGAGGTTTCAATGCATCTATTCGACTTAACCATCTAGTAGTACCTACTCAACGGTTTTAGAGTTAGCTGTGCAACCGGTTTTTTTTCAGAACTTCCCAACGCTTTGTAAAACCAGAAAAAAAAGTGTACAGTTCTTGTATAATACAAAAAAGGTTGTTGTTTTTGTAGAAGAAGACGCTGCGTCATTTATGACTAAGGGGGCATGTACAGGGCAAGTAAAACGCCCTCGGATATTTTTCAAATATTCTGTTTTGCAAACCCTTTCTCATTCCTTTCATATTAAGCCCGTTATCATAGCCTTGTCCTCTGAGCCGTTTTAAATCAAGAACCAATTTTTCCAAATTTGTCAAAATAAGTTCTGTACCTTCACCGGTTAAATATTTTCGGCTGACACTTGGTCCTATATATATTTTTAATTATTGAATGGCCCAATTATTTGTATTTTGATTCTACTGATTATGCCGCCCCTCTTGTGATGCCGCCTGATGCGGCTGCCTCACCGCATCATAGCACCGCACGGCCCTGTTTTTAACGTAGTCTTAGAAAAACCACCGGTAGAAACGTTTTGTGCTACAATTAACATTATAATTCGTAATTCGCGAGAAATTAACAGGGGCTACACCGTGCAATAATAAAGCATTAGAAGAGATGGAAAGACTGCGAAAACTGTAATAGGTGTAAATATAATGATTTTGATTTAAGAAATGTATGAAGAGATTACAGAAAATGTACAATGTATGTATCAAATGTTGAAATAAATGCAAAAAATGTGTCTATCATGTACATCCTTTTTCAAACATGACGATATATTTTAATGTTTGAAAAGTGTAAGACTAAAAGTAAAAAATTAAAAATATAAAACCAAAAAGCAAAAAATAAAAAAAAAAGAATGTGTGTGTACTTTGTACGCACGTAAGAAGTTATACTTCTATTATATGATTTAAACGAAATTAATATACTTTTTATTTATATTTTGTTTAAATATTAAACTAATTTATACTTACTACTTCTCAAACATTTTTATTAGAACAGTGCCAAAAATTAAAATAATAAAAGAATAAAACACACACAAACACATTAAACAAGCCACAAATGATGTCTGAACATTAATTGTCGAAATTTTTTTTTAACTAAATACGTATTTTCTGAAAATACAATTATATGATAAATATACTTACAATCATAAAATGTATTAAAAAAAACAAAAAAGAAAGTTTCTATTGGGACTCGAACCAGCGCTGATAAGAGCGGTTGGTATTGGAATTCATTCGTCTTCTCCGCTTAGCCACGGACACTATGTGTCATTATTTACGAAGATCGACTAACTAAACGGATTAAACTTGTGATATTTTGATATTTTGAAAATTGATCAAATTATTTTAATTTTGAATTGAAATGATTTAGAATTGAAAAAATACAACAAAACATAGAGTAAAAAACAATATATTAGGTGAATATTGATAGAAATTTTGATGGTAATCAAATTATATAAATAAAAGTATTACATACTATGTATTTTGGCAGATCAAATAGGTAGGTTTATACTCATGATACATTAACAATTATTACGTACCTCTTGCTTTTAAAAACTATTTAAAAGTCACTACAATATTATAAACTTTTTTGTTTCTGTCCTCACAACAATAAAACTAATAATACATTTGTTTACCTTTACCTTTACCTTTACCTCCAAACCACAGCTGCCATATCGGATAATTTTTGACATGTCATTTGAACATCCAATCAGAACAAAGTTATAATGCGCATGCGCCGGGCTGATAGGTTTTAACATATAAAAAAATCACCCTCTATCGCCGGTAAAGAAGTATAACTTCAAAAATCAAACTCGAAGGATTATTCGAAAAAAAAAAAACTGTTAGACAGATTAAATATACAAAAATCTCACACTTTCGTTAAAAAATTGAAAAAATCTAACACATTCGTTAAAGAAAAGCGTGGGGCGTCTTCATCGAATAAACTGTTTGAGGATAGATACTTTTTTACTTTTCGCGCCCCACTCTTTTCTTTAACGAATGTGTTAGATTTTTTCAATTTTTTAACGAATGTGTGAGATTTTTGTATATTTAATTTATCTAACAGTTTTTTTCGAATAATCCTTCGAGTTTAATTTTTTTTATTTATTATTAACTTTCCAGTGAGCGCACGAAACAAAATTACGTAATCCTTTTAAGGTTACCAAAATCAAAACTCAAAATTATTATAATTTCTTATTTAAAACTATTTGGTGCTACTATAGTATGCAGTCTGCCGTCGAGTTTCTGCTATATTTTCAGCAAAAAAAATCTTTACAGAGTGAATAAAACGCATAAATCAGAAGAATTATTATTTTAGTTTTACAAATGAATACTTTGTCATATCAATTTACTATTTTAGTGGCGAATAAGCCAATTTTGTGGCTTCACTCTTCTCTGTTTTATATTGTTTGATACCAGTTTTTCTCTAAATGACTCAAATGAAAAAAAAATGACTTAAAATTAGTGAAATGGTATATCAATCAAAGCAAAGTTACAGAAAGAGTTCAAATATCGACTTACGGATCTACTTCCGCTCACTCTGAGTGAAAATCTAAAATTTAAGAGCTTAAATTGCTTTTTCTTTATAGTGTTTCATCTAGAATTTATATAGTACACTATTTATAATTTTTAACACTTTCATACTCTTGTTTTTCTCTCTTGTCCCTGATGTCTTGTCTTATTCTTTTTTATTTCCTTATTAATTTCCTTATATTCTAGTATTTTCGATCAATGCAACTTCTGTCTTTAATCATATATTGTGTTTCCGACTTTAATTTATTATTTTTCGTTTTTTTTATAGGTTTCTAATCGTATGCGTTACTTTTTCTGTGAGTAGGTTGTATGGGAGAACGATTAAAGAAAGAATGAAGGAAGGAAGAACAGCTGCGAACTTTAGAGAAACAAAGTGGTTTTTGTCTAGGAGGCTCATGGCTCATCTACTGTTGTTTTCGTGGACCTCCAAAAGGCCTATGATAGTGTGCCAGTCCACAACCTATGGAAACCAATGGAAAATCACGGAGTAGATAACACCGATATAAATGCAGTCAAATCACTTTACGAAGACTATAAAATTCAGGCCCGGTCCTAGGGATTTTGCCGCCCTAGGCAAGATTTGCGAGCGCCACCCCACCCCCTTGGTAGATCCATTAATCACCACCTTCCTCCTTCTTCTTCAAGTGCGGAGGTTGGATATCATCCTCACTATCTTTACTCTATCCACCGCTGCTCTAAAGAGTTCTATAGAACTGCATATAAACCAGTCCCATAAATTCTTTAAGCATGACACTCTCCTTCTTCCTATACTCCTTCCGCCTCTTATGTTTCCCTGTATTATCAGTCTTAGCATTTCATATCGCGGTTCCCTCATTACGTGTCCCAGATATTGTAACTTTCTTATTTTTCTTATGTTTATTATTTCGCATTATTTACCCATTTCGCGCAGTACTTCCGGGTTCGTTTTCCTCTGCGTCCATGCTATTCTAAGCATCCTTCTGTAACACCACATTTCAAATAACTGTAGCTTATTTATGTATTTTTGCTTTAATGTCCAGCTTTCAAGTCCATATTGTAGTATCGAGAACACGTAGCATCTCAAAGCTCTTACTCTCAGTTCTAAACTAAGGTCTTTGTTGCAGAGAACTGTTTTCATTTTTACAAACGCATTTCTTGCTATTTCTATCCTGGTCCTTATTTCTGTTGTTTGATCATTTTTCTCTGAAATCCAGGTTCCTAGGCATTTGTATTTATCAACCCTTTCTATCGGTACATTTCCCAAATGTATGCTTGTTTGTATGTTTGTTTTCTTAGTTATTATCATGTATTTGGTCTTTTTTATATTCATTTTTAGTCCATATTCTTCACAGAAATTGTTTGTTTTGTTTAGTAGTAGTTGGAGCTGTTCAGCAGAGCTTGTCATAATCACGGTGTCATCTGCATATCTTATGTTGTTAATAGATCTTCCGTTAATTATTATTCCTTCACTTTGAGATAGCAATGCTTCTTCAAAAATGGCTTCACTATATGCATTAAAAGGTAATGGAGACATATTACATCCCTACCGAACTCCTCTCCTGATTTCAATTTCTGGACTGGGTTCGTTATCTGTTACAATTTGTGCTCTTTGATTCCACTAAAGGTTTGTTATTATTCGTAAGCAACTTTTGTCTATGTTTTTTGTCTTTAGAATTTGGAATAATTTTTCATGTCTTACTTTGTCAAAAGCTTTCTCAAAATCAACGTAACAAACATGCACATCCACATTCATGTCCATGCATCTTTGAGCTAACACATTAAAAGCAAATAACGCCTCTCTGGTTCCTAGTCCGTTCCTGAACCCAAACTGACTATCATCTATTCATTCTTCTAGTTTTTTATTTATACGACCATGTATTATTTTCAAGAATAATTTGAGAATGTGACTTATTAATGATATTGTTTTGTATTCACTGCAATCTTTAGCGTTTGTATTTTTAGGGATAGCACAAAAGGTTGAGAGTAACCATTGTTTTGGTATGTTTCCTGTTTTGTACACTGTGTTAAACAAGTCTACGATAATGTCTAAGGTTTCATCATTTATGCATTTTAAGCTTTCTACTGGGATTTGGTCTGGACCTACTGCTTTACCATTTTTGCTGTTTTTTAATGCCGATTTAATTTCTTCGTTTAATATCTTCAAAACCGTATCATCTTCTACTTCGACTTCCATCTGCTCTGTTCTATTGTCTTTGAACAATTTATTTATGTATTCTGTCCATCTCTTTAATTTTTCGTTAGTACTCAACACAAGTTTTCCATCTGTATCTTTTAGTATTCCCGGTTTTCTTTTTCTATTGTTCTGAGTTAATTCCTTAATTTTTTTATGTGTGTTAAAATTATCATGTCTTTTCTGGTGTTCTTCTATTTCTGCGCATTGTTCTTTTAACCAGTGGCGTAGCTAGCCCCACGGGGGCCCCATATCAAAGTTTGTCGCGGGGCCCTTTTCCCCCGCGACAAAAGAAGCAAAAACGCTTGTATAGAATCGAATAGAAATTTGCTTTATTGCCACTGTACACTTTTATGGACAAAGCTTACAAAAAGTCGGAAAAACAAACAAAAACAAATAAGTACAGTTTACCGAAATTGGGTACATAAATCGTCAATATTAGTACAAAATAAAAGATAATGAAATAAAAGAAAACACATAAAACACCCAAATATAGATAATAATAATAAACCTAATAAATTTTAATTAACCAAAGTCGAAAAATAGATTTGAATTGTCGAGACTCATTGTTTGAAAACAGATTCAGCTTTTTCAATCCAAGGATGAATGTGCATTGCAAATGAGCTTAAACAAAGAAGCTCTGTTGTTATGGTATAACGGCGAGCGACAGGCAAATACACTTCTCCAAGAAATTAACGTATGTACCACCTAAAAATTGGTCATTTTTGATGTCTCGAATTTCCTGAACCTGTTGTATGATTTAAGTGATTTTTTAATGTAATATAGCCTTATTCTTTAACAATGTCATTGTAATAATATTGTTGCTAGACAGATAATTTGTCATTATACAGGGTGAGGCAAATAAAGGGCCTATTAGAAATATCTCGAGAACTAAAGGCAACAGAATCATGAAATTTGGAATAAAGGGGTTTTGAAGGATGATCTATTAAATGAAAATATTTTCATCTCTTTCCAACTTCCGGTTATACCGGAAGTTGCTTATAACTTCGTTTTTTAAATGGGACACCCTGTATATTGTTACATTTTTGGATTCTCTTCGATGTCTTCTTTCTTAAAATATGAGGTTTTCTAATATTATACAGGGTATTTTAAAAGATAATTACGTTTTTTTTTATTAATTTCGTAGCAAAATTAACACCCCGTAGAATTGTAGTAGTTTGACATCTAAAACTCTACTTACGTTTAAATGATTTTTAATATACTCTACTATTGTTGAGAATCATTAGTATAGCTAAATTTTTAATTTTAGTATACAGGGTTGGTCGAAACTCGGAATGAGTATTTTCTGAGTTTTCTTAAATGGAACACCCTGTATTTTAGTATTGTAATGAAATGATATTTCATGGTACTTTTTTATTTCTTAAGCATTCCCTATACCTAACTGCTTTAATTTGTGCTTAATTGGTCATCGCACCAACAATTTTAACTATGTAGGTATTTTGATAGCTAAACCATTATTGGCAATTTTAAGGACCAGTCTGGATTAATATGTATTTATTTGTAAAAAATTATTTGGGATTGAGTATTTTCACGGCCAACCTAATAAAATTTTACGTATTTTTTGTTGCAATTAATGTTTCGCTTGAATCACCAATAACTCACAAATTAAAAGCAGTTAGGTATAGGGAATGCTTAAGAAATAAAAAAGCACTATAAAATATCATTTCACTACAATACAAAACTACAGTGTGTTCCATTTAAGGAAACTCAGATAATACTCATTCCGAGTTTCGACCAACCCTGTATACTAAAATTAAAAATTTAGCTACACTAATGATTCTTAACAATAGTAGAGTATATTAAAAATCATTTGAACGTCAGTAGAGTTTTAGATGTCAAACTACTACAATTCTACAGGGTGTGAATATTGCTACGAAATTAATAAAAAAACGTAATTATCTTTTAAAATACCCTGTATAATATTACAAAACCTCATATTTTAAGAAAGAAGACATCGAAAAGAATCGAAAATGTAAAAATATACAGGGTGTCCCATTTAAAAAACGAAGTTATAAGCAACTTCCGGTATAACCGGAAGTTGCAAAGAGATGAAAATATTTTCCTTTAATAGATCATCCTTCAAAACCCCTTTATTCCAATTTTAATGATTCTGTTGCCTTTAGTTCTCGAGATATCTCTAATAGGCCAGTTATCTGCCTCACCCTATATACCGGGTGTGCCAATCAAACTGTGATTTTTTCTCTCAAAGTTCGCGTTACCCTGTGGAATATTTAAGCATTTGTAAAATGCTGAAACTAAAACCCGACTACATAATTATAGTCTAGTACTTGTAAAATAAAAGTTACACTACATGTAAATCAAAATGTAAATTCGTACAGGTTGGAACAAATTTTTTATCAAAGTTTAGGTGAGTACAATATATATTTTCAAGAAAGTATCCAAATCATATAAGGGAATCATTGTTTAAATAATTAAAAAGGGGTCATTTTTCACCATATTTACTTTTTTAACTGCTGAGGTAATTCACGTTTTAATGAAGGTGTTTCGAATATTTTTCTGCAAAGCTGAAGGGTAAGTCTTTCACCTAAGACTTACTAAATTCAATTTGACTCCCTATTTATTTAAAGAATTGTATATAAAACTTTAAAAACAAATTTGCAAAAAATAGTATTTGCAATTTAAATAAGCACTATAAAATATTTTGTTTTATAGGAGAAGTTGCGCTATTTTCCAGTATTAAGCAAAAAAAATGGTCAAAAATATTTAATAATTTATGAGATATTGAATTTGTTTATTAACTGTCACTATATTTTCAATTGTAAAAACGCGTTTGTTGCCAAAAGAATTTAAACCTTCAAAAGATCTCATTATTTTTATTTTTATGTATATTTTTAATAAATGTATCGATAAATTTAAATTTTAATTAAACTCCTCTCTAAAATGGCATTTAAAAATTGTTCTAATTTGTTTATTGCTTCTTTTTTAAATAACGTCGCTGGGGTTAAAAAATTCAATATCTCATAAATTGTTAAAAAAATTTTTTTGCTTTATACTGGTAACATGACTTCTCGTATAAAACAAAATATTTTATGGTGCATATTTATTTGTGTTTTAAGTTTTTAATATAGTTATTTAAATAAATAGGGGTCAAATTTAATTTAGTAAATCTTAAGTGAAAGCTTTATTTGTCAACTTTGTAGAAAAAAACCGTATAGACCTTCATAAATGCGTGAATTACTGCAGAGAAGTGAAAAAAGTAAATATTGTGCAAAAATGACCCCTTTCTAATTATTTAAACAGTGATCCCCTTGAAGAATACAAAAGATATTTCCAAGAAAGTATCCAAATCATATTATGATTTGGATACTTTCTTGAAAATATCTTTTGTATTCTTCTTGATACTTTCTTGAAAATATCTTTTGCATTCACCTAAACTTTGATAAAAGGCTGTCCACAATATGTCTGCAACGAATTCTGCAATTCTTTGGTCACGTGGTCCTCAGAGGTGACGACAGTTTGGAGAAATTAATTATTTCTGGAAACGTTCCGAGAGAAGATCAAGAGGACGATCACCAACAAGATGGTCCGAACAAATAAAGAATTCAGCTGGAAACTCATTCTGCGAAGCTCTTAGAGCGGCTGAAGATAGAGACCAATGGAGAAACATTGTTAGGAATATTGGAGGAAATCACGATCCCTCAGTAATGGGGAAACGACAAGAGAGAGAGAGAGAGAGAGAGAGAGAGAGAGAGAGAGAGAGAGAGAGAGAGAGAGAGAGAGAGAGAGAGACTTTTATAAAAATTTGGTTCCAACCTGTATTTAGTACGCAAATACATTTTAATTTTTTTATTTTATTAGGCTATTATAGCCAACATTCTGTTGTTTTATTCATTCGCTTTTGGTTCATTCATTCTTATGTTGGATAATAAAAAAGTTAGGTACTTTAACAACTAGCCTTGTTTTCGTCAATATAGAGTGTTTTTAAATAAGTATGGCAAACTATAAGTGGTAATTCTGCATGAAAAAATAATGACAGTTTGCGTTTGCTTTATAAACCTGCTAGTGTGCAAATGCTTCGTCTCTGAGATAGGGTTATTAAAATTTTTCTTACAATCTGACGATTTATTTATTGTTATAAAACCGGTTAAAATATGCAAGTAAAATTTGGTGTGTTTTAAGAGGTAGTTATTGTGCGTTTTTGATATACATACAATTAGGAATTTAATATTCATCATTGGCGCGCATAAGGTTAATATGACCCATGTGTGCGCCAATGGTAAACATGAAATTTTGTTAAAACCCACCAAATTTCATTTGCTTATATCAACCAGTTTTAGAGTAATAAATTAATCGTCAGTTTGTAAGAAAAATGTCAACACCCCCTATCTCGGACATACGTTTGTAAAGCAAACTGTCATTATTTTTTCATGCAGAATTAGCCCTTAAAGTTTGCCATACTTATTTAAAAACACCCGGTATCGATGAAAAATAAGGCTAGTTGTTAAAGTATTACCTAACTTTTTTACTATCCAACATAAGCGAATGAATCGAAAAACAGAATGTTAAGAACACATGAGGCTATAGTTGGGTTTTAATTTCAGTATTTTATAAATGCAAGAATATTCCACAGGGTGTGGTGAACTTTGAGAAAAAATTACTGTTTGATTGGTACACCCAGTATACAATGACAATGTACCTATCTAGCAACAATATTATTACAACGATATTGTTCAAAAATACGACTATACCATTTAAAAAAATCACTTAAATCGGAAAATAGGTTTAGGAAATATGAGACATTAAAAATGACCAATTTTTAAGGTGGTACGTTAATTTCTTGGAGAAATGTAGATATACTACATAAATACAATTACAGATAAAGAACAGATTATACGAACTTACATAATATACCCGAACAATACATACTGTTTCAAATATTCAAAGATAAAGCGAAGCGATTACAAAAATTGCAATTCGGCATTCTTCAATATACATTATACAATAACTCACACACAGCCAACGGAATTGACAATGAGAGGTACCTTGAAAACAATAAAGCTCTGTTCTTATGGGGCAGAGAATAGATAATAGATATATATGATTTATATAGGTATACTATAGAGAATCCACTACACCAAAATGTTGATATCCAAACAACATACACTGTTTCAAAGCGTTTTAATAGTGAAATAATTGTAGAATATTTAGTTCAATCTTTGTAAATGGAATTTTGTTTCGACATGCCGCGATGGGGCCCTTGAATGTCGGGGCCCCGTATAATTGATACGGCTGATACGGCGGTAGCTACGCCCCTGCTTTTAACCATTGTTCTTTAGCCTGCTTAATTTTGGATTTTATTTGTTTATCCACATTTTTTTACATCTGATTATCTTTGTTTTTATGCTGACGTCTTTCTTCCATTAAATCTAAGATTTTCTCCGTCATCCATTGTTTCTTTTTGTATCTGGTTGGTGTAAGAATTTCTTTTTGACATTTATCTATTTCTGTCTTTATTAATAACCATTTTGTCTCTGTTTCAGTATTTTGCTGGATTTGTTCTTTAACATTCATTAAACGGTTATTAATTTCATCTGTCAGGCGTTGTTTTATGAGTGGGTTTCTTAGTTTACTTGTATCGATTTTTAAATCTGTTGTTCTGCGTTTTATTATTTTCATTTTGAGCCTAATTTTGGTCACTACTGGGTTGTGATCTAATCCTATGTCGGCACCTGGATAGGTTTTTGAAGATATAATTGCGTTCTTGTATCTTTGTCTAATCAATACATAATCTATTTGGTTTCTTACCATTCTCCCTTCTTGATCTGCTGGCGACTTCCAGGTATATAGTCTTCTCTTTGGCATTTTAGACAATGTATTAGTTATGACAAAATTATTGTTTTGGCAAAATTCGATAAGCCTGTCACCTCTTTCGTTTCTGTTGCCCAGACCATAACCCCCTGTACATTTTTCTACTTTTTCGTCTCCAACCTTTGCGTTAAAATCTCCCATTATAATTGTAACATCCTGCGTTTTAATGGATTTTAAAATATTGTCTAGGTCTTTGTAAAAAGTTTCAATATCGCTCTCTGGTTTGTCCGCAGTCGGAGCATAAACTTGTATTAAGTTTAATTTGGGTTTATTCTGATTTAATTGTAAAAGGATAATTCTGTTGGAGTATGGAATGAAATTTACTACAGCTTTATCAATGCGTTTGTTTAGTATTATCCCGACACCATATCTGTGTGAACCGTCTTGACTTCCTGAATAGTATATTGTTTTATTGTTGATTTTCATCTATCCTGAGTCGGGTCATTGGACATCGCTGATTCCTAAAATGTCTATATTCAGCCTTTCCATTTCTTTAACGGCATTATGTACTTTTCCAGCTTGTTGTAGACTTCTAACGTTCCAAGTCGCTACTTTGCAAGGTTTTCGCATGTTGACGACCAGGGAGGCCTTGCAGTCTTGTGAGTTTCCTCCTCTGTCGGATCTTGTTTTACGAGTTTCATGATCAGTAGAGTGTTTGGTTATGTTGTTAGTCGTGATGATTAACTAGGGGTGCTCTATGAGCCTTTAATGCTTTGGTTTCCCGTTGCCTTATGCATATCCACGCCGTTGACCATATCTGGTTCGTCCGCCTTTAGAAAGTATTTCTCATTTCTAGGACAAGAAGGTGCCCTTCCACTTACCGAATCTTCCACCCGAAGCTGTTGGTCAGTAAGTGGGGGATTGCTTATACCGGCAGCATCTAAACATTCCGTATATGTATTTGGACCATAGGAGTTTTCTATTGGTTCGTTGCAGCACGTGGTAATATTTTAACCAATAGACGGCGAGGTTCCAGATGCATATACGGAATGTCAGTCGGTCCCAAATTCATATACGGAATGTTAAAAATATCGTACACCGAAAAAGATAAGTTTTTTAGAGTCTTTTAAAAGGAGATTGATTTTAAAATACTTGTTACTGTATTATTAAATAAAAATAAAACAATTATAGTATTTCGAATGTTATTTGGTGCGAAATTCATATGCGGAATGTTAATTATTCGTAGACCAAAAAATGGGACTTTTTATTAATCAGTTAAAGGAGACTGATTTTAGAATACCTATTTTATTAATGTATTTTTAAAGAAAAATAAAACAATGATTAGGTACCTATTTGGAGCGAAATTCATAAATGGGAGGGTATAGATTTGAGAGACATATTTCTTTATTTGACTAAGGTTTCGCTTTCTCAGAATTTTTAATGACTTGCACGTGTTTCATTCACAGTCATTTGTTTCGAGTTTCTGTCATGTGTCACATAATATTAATATGTACGACATACGTTATTAGTATATACAATAATACAAAACAAAAACGTATGACGTAG
Source organism: Diabrotica virgifera virgifera (assembly GCF_917563875.1). Lineage (NCBI taxonomy): Eukaryota > Metazoa > Arthropoda > Insecta > Coleoptera > Chrysomelidae > Diabrotica > Diabrotica virgifera. Next base: position 238,459,600 of record NC_065446.1, on the reverse strand, counting down.
ATATATTAATATTATGTGACACATGACAGAAGCTCGAAACAAATGGCAATCGATGAAAAGCCCTATATATCAATTATGATGTCACTACCTGTATCATAATGAACTTTATTATGATACAGATTTCCATTAAGATACAGATTTTTAACTAATAGGGCTTTTCATCGATTGTCATTTGTTTCGAGCTTCTGTCATATGTTTTATAATCTTTGTAATATAATAAATATACACGGATTATACGACATATGACAGAAGGTCGAAACAACTGACTGTGAATGAAAAGCCCTATAGAATCGCGATATGACATTCGCGATAAAGATGGCACACGCGCAGTAACCAATGGCGAGTCAAATACATACGCTTTGACAGTTCTCAATATGTAATCAAACTGTCAGACTGACAAACTACTTAATTTGTTTGCGTTACAAAATTAATAAATTTGAATATATTTTTTTTTGTGAATGATCATAGAACAAAAATCGTGTATACAACTTGCATTTAATTATCATTATGACGCTCGTACTCTATACGAAACTCGTTTCGCATCCTTTATACTCGCTTCATAATGACCATCATTAAATGCTCGTTGCATAATATACTATTAAAAACCAGTCTCATTTTAACTGGGTTTAATAAAAATCGTCTTTTTGTTCTACGAATATTTAGCCGTAGAACAAAAAGACGATTTTTATTAAACCCAGTTAAAATGAGACTGGTTTTTAATAGTATATTCTGCAACGAGCATTTAATGATGGTCATTATGAAGCGAGTATAAAGGATACGAAACGAGTTTCGTATAGAGTACGAGCGTCATAATGATAATTAAATGCAAGTTGTATACACGATTTTTGTTCTATGATCATTCACAAAAAAAATATATTCAAATTTATTAATTTTGTAACGCAAACAAATTAAGTAGTTTGTCAGTCTGACAGTTTGTTTACATATTGAGAACTGTCAAAGCGTATGTATCTGACTCGCCATTGGTTACTGCGCGTGTGCCACCTTTATCGCGAATGTCATATCGCGATTCTATAGGGCTTTTCATTCACAGTCAGTTGTTTCGAGCTTCTGTCATATGTCGTATAATCCGTGTATATTTATTATATTACAAAGATTATAAAACATATGACAGAAGCTCGAAACAAATGACAATCGATGAAAAGCCCTATTAGTTAAAAATCTGTATCTTAATGGAAATCTGTATCATAATAAAGTTCATTATGATACAGGTAGTGACATCATAATTGATATATAGGGCTTTTCATCGATTGTCATTTGTTTCGAGCTTCTGTCATGTGTCACATAATATTAATATATCTACGTCATACGTTTTTGTTTTGTATTATTGTATATACTAATAACGTATGTCGTACATATTAATATTATGTGACACGTGACAGAAACTCGAAACAAATGACTGTGAATGAAACACGTGCAAGTCATTAAAAATTCTGAGAAAGCGAAACCTTAGTCAAATAAAGAAATATGTCTCTCAAATCTATACCCTCCCATTTATGAATTTCGCACCAAATAGGTACCTAATCATTGTTTTATTTTTCTTTAATATTACATTAATAAAATAGGTATTCTAAAATCAGTCTCCTTTAACTGATTAATAAAAAGTCCCATTTTTTGGTCTACGAATAATTAACATTCCGCATATGAATTTCGCACCAAATAACATTCGAAATACTATAATTGTTTTATTTTTATTTAATAATACAGTAACAAGTATTTTAAAATCAATCTCCTTTTAAAAGACTCTAAAAAACTTATCTTTTTCGGTGTACGATATTTTTAACATTCCGTATATGAATTTGGGACCGACTGACATTCCGTATATGCATCTGGAACCTCGCCGTCTATTGGTTAAAATATTACCGCGTGCTGCAACGAACCAATAGAAAACTCCTATGGTCCAAATACATATACGGAATGTTTAGATGCATACCGGCAATCACTCGGACGTCAGCGCCTCGTTTGTTATCTAGCAGGATGTACCGGATGATCATGATCGAGATCATCTCACGGGCAGGTGAGGTTGACATTTGAATAGGAGAGGCTATGTATTGCGCATCACTATCCCTTACATCCCTTCCTTACACCTTCCTTCAGCGATCTCCAATTTAAACCATAATTGTATTTTTATTGTTGTGTACTTTGTGCTAAATTATTTATTACCCCATTTTCCAATTTTTTTCAACGATACACGCTTAAAAACACGCTTTAAGTAAGTAGCACTCTTCTTGCCTCGGCACGGGAAAAGTCTTTTAATAATTCTCCAAGATCCAGGGACTCAGCTATTTCGTGTTCAATAGGGATTGTCGCTAGAGCACTCAAACGTTCATGGGACAGAGTTTTCTTAAGTAATTTTTTATCAGCTTTAGCTTTGAAAAGCTTCTTTCCTCAGATGCCGCTGTCACTGGTAGGGTTAATAAAATCATCAAAGCAACACTAACGTTGGTTGCGAAATTAAGTTCATACACTCTAATAATTTTTAGTGTCTCTAGAGGTGTACTCTTGGGCTTCACATTCTCTAAAAATAGTGCAGCTTTTAGATCAGCATAAGTTAGACCTTTTGACTCATCAAAAGTTGAAGCATCACATAGCTTAAAACATTTATCTGATAAACCACTAGCAGTCATATCCTTAATTTGGTTTATGTCGTAAAAAAACTCAAAAATTTCCCCATGGCTCTTAATTTGCTGAAATTTATCACTTAATACTTAATGCATTAACAGTTGTGTATATATAATTTTTAAATAGAAGTCATTCTTATATCGTGTCTCTGGATCTTAGTGCATATTTTCATCTTCAGTCTCATAGCCAAATTGTCTTTTCACTTTCCTCTTCATAGGCGTAACCAGGATGATCCCAAAGGGGGGTTACAACTACTAGAAAGGGGTGGGGTTACAACTACTGGAAGGTCTCTGAGGGGTAGGTATGGTGTTAAGCGTATAGAGCTCAAAGTCCATCCCAATGGGGGGGGGGTTATAACACCCAAAACCCCCCCTGGTTACGCCTATGTTCATCTTTTTTGTTATTACTGTGCCTCCGATTTTCGGGTTCTCAATTTCTAACTTTGATGCTAGCTCTTTTGCGTCTGTCAAATAGCCCTGGAATTTTAAATCACTTCTGAAAGACTTAAAAATGGATTTCCGTTTTTTCTAATAAACTGACAGCTTGATACATTCCCAATATCAATACTCTGCAGTGATTTGCCGACTACGCTGATGAGAAGTAAAATGGCATGCCATATTACCACAGAGCAAAGAAAAGTAAAATCACGGATTTGATTTACTAAACAGTTTGCCTCAAGAGCAACCATTTTATCGTTGTTTTTATTGACAGTGATTTCTACAAGAGCATCGTAGATTTCTTCAATTTGGTATCTGATCGGAGTAATTGCATCAATTCTACTTTCCCATCTAGTTTCGGACAAAGGTTTCAATGTTATGCTAGAAATATGATTTTTCAGTATAGCCCAGCGATGAATAGATGCTGAGAAAAAGTTGTAAATTTTTGTCACTAAGGAAAAGAAAGAAACTGCAAACTGTGAGGCTTTAGCAGCATCCTTCACGACTAAGTTGAGTGAATGGCTAGAACGTGGGACAAAAAATGCTCTTGCATTCATTTTCAAAATTCTGTTTTGAACTCCCAAGTTCTTTCCTTTCATGTTTGCCCCATTATACTCTTGTCCTCTCATATCTTCCAAAGGTATTCCCAATTCATTCTGTTTTTGCAAAATAACTTATGCAAGTCCTAAGCCAGTAGTTTCCACTGTTTCCAGTACAGGCACAAATCCAAGTTCGGATCCCACTATTCTTATGCGATGAAGAAGAAGGCGGTGTTGTCGATTTCTCGTCAAATGAACCTTGCAATAATTATTGTTATTGTTTCACTGATTTAATTCACAGTTGCATTTTGCCGCTCTTGTTTATAATATTGATTTTTTTATAATATTAAAAACACAATTTATTATTCCTTCAATTTCAAAAATTGGCTGTCTTCTAAAATTTGCCGCCCCTAAAATACCGCCCTGGGCGGCCACCCAGTTCGCCCACCCATGGGGCCGGGCCTGGTAGAATTATTAGTCAGATAAAACACTAAAAAACTGGAACAAGAAATGTAGGCAGATGTGAGTAAAAATTGACGACTATATCAATAGCCTTTTGTTTGCCGACAATCAAATAATTCTAGCAGAAGACAAAGACCACATCATCTACTTTCTACATGATAACAAATCTAGAAAAAAAAATTGGGAGCTGGGGTTTGGATATTAATTATGATTAAAGCTCGGATTTATAGGCAACAAAAATTGAAGAAAAAGGCGCCTATATAGGCAAAGATGTTTATTAAAAAAGGCAGGAATATTAACATTTAGGCAAAATATAGGCAATAAAGGAATATAACTTAGTATTTATAACCACTTAAAATTTTATCATTAATAGAAACAACTAAATGTTTTTCAATATTTTCGGTCTTAAAACTATGTCTTCGATCACTTAAAATTAATTTGTATATTGAAAACGAACGTTCGACATCGACAGATGTAATTGGAGCATATTTCAGAGCGGATAATAAATCTGGCGTAATTTGTAATTCCTCGGAAAATGTCCCATTCAACTTTAGCAACATTAGATAAAAACGAAAAACCTTCATTCTTGTCGAAAACATATTTCATTTTTTTTTTAAATTAATTGACCGTTACTTCCAGGTGCCGATTTAATTTTCGTCCTTAAATTATCTATTAATTTTACTGACTCACATAAATTTATCTCTTGTTTTTCTAATAAGGTAATTGTGGTAACTATTAATTTATAATTGTCATTGATATAAGCGAGTTCATGTTTCAATTTGGGATTTTTTAATATTTTTTTGTTTCTCGAATGGCTTCGGAAATATCATCATCAAATTTTGACATAACTAATTCTATTTCATTGCAGTGTTCAAAGTAAAAAAAACTGCTTCGAGCCAGGTTCCTCACCTTGTAATTACTGGTTTAGGTGGCAAAGGGACACCTGGAAGTCTTTCTTTATATATTTGCACCCTCAACGGAGCCTTTACAAAAACTTTTTTCATAAAATTTATAAAATTATTTACCAACGGAAACAGATTTCTTATTTCTTCAGCAATTCTATTTACCCCGTGGGCTACACAAGTGCAATGAATTAAATTAGGATAAAAAATCTTTAAATTAACAGCAGCTTTTAACATATGCCGCAGCATCTGAAAGCATTAAAACTATTTTATTCACTGGTATAGGGTTGGGTAAAAAGAGGTTTGTTAAACTAATCTTGTATAAATCGACTTATTGTTAAATTGTTTGTTTTTTCCTATTCTTTAACGGCAACTAAATAAGTTTTCTCGCAAAGTTTTCGTTCAAAATTCCAATCATTAAATTAGCTATATACCTGCCGCATACATCTGTCGTTTCATCCACGATAATATACAAAAAATTGCCCTCTAACTCCCGCTTAATTTTTGAAATACATTCCACATAACATTTTTCCACAGTATGTTTTCTCAATGTACTCTCGTCCGGTAAGGATTTACTAAGATACTTTTCGAAAAAGCATTTAAAACTAGGGTTATTAACTTTATATAGAGGAATGTTGGATGCAATCATCATCTGGCATAAATCAAATTTAAATGCGTCTTCCTCCTTTTTTTTTGAACTGCTTAAACTATCCCGCAGAGATATTTGGGCTAACTTAGAGGAATTTAATTTTTCCAAATTACGTTTATGAAGTGGGGTTCCACAATGCTGGTCAATAAAGTACTTTTTTCTACTTGAAATCTGAGAATTAAAAAAAAATTAGAATTCTAAAACCGCTTTAGAATTTAGTTATGTTGTGGGACGAGAAAAAATAAAACTTACCGATTTGCCGCATGGTTTACAAAATGCTCCATCTCCTTCTAGAGAAAGTTCCGAATAAGGTGCGATCCATAGCCTTAATTTAGATGTCATCTTTTCACACAAATGTCTAGAACGTTTTAAAACGTGTTCTTTGCCTTTCGGTATACGCAACAAAACTAAACTAGGATACAGCAATGTGTGACTAAACTCTGATACAGTAACCGACTGTACAACTGATAATAAACTAATAAAGCTTAGGGATTTCCAAATAGTTAACCCTCAAGTCTCGATCAGGTACATTTTCCTAGAAATCTGTTATATAAACAAACCATTGATATTTTATTATTGACCCAAAATTTTATTATAGAATGGTTTAGTAATAGAATAATATCATGGGTAGTACCATGAAATTTTAAAAAAGGCACAAATAGGCGGAATTTACGAAAAAAGGCAAAAAGTGCAAAAAACAATTATAATAGGCAAAAAAGGCATTTTGCCTATAATCCGAGCTTTAATTATGATAAAATGCAAGACATCGTCATAGGAAACATCGCAGAAGATCTGGACATATATCAACTCCATAAAACAAACAAATGAATATAAATACCTTGGGGGTAACTTTAACAAATACAGGATCAATAATACAGAAACTATAGTGGAAAGCTGCTCACTGAATGGCTCAGAGACATGGGTGACAATGCAATGGAAATGATGTTTTGGTAAAGAATCTGCAGAGTACATAACACTAATGGACAAAGTAAGAAATTAACGAATCAGAGAATTAATAATTGTGCTAATGCGAAGAACGGATGAGACAAGAATATCGCTAAGAGCTTGAAAATGGAAACCAAACAGAAGGAGGAAAAGAGAACGTTCTAGATTACAGTGGAACGGACAAATGAAAACAGCAAGGAAAAAAAAAGAGCTCACCGAAGAAGATATATACGACCAGAAGAAATGTTGATTGGAATGTGGTACACGGGCTAACGTTAAAACAAATTGATGTAAGATTAAGTCTCTAGATTGTGACAGCCATAGGCGTAACCAGGATGATCCTAAGGGGGTGTTACAACTACCTGAAAGGGGGGAGGTTACAACTACTGGAAGGTCTCTGAGGGCTATGGTGTTAAACGTATAGAGCTCAAAGTACATCCCAATGGGGGGGGGGATGGTTATAACCCCCAAAACCCCCTCTGGTTACGCCTATGGTGACAGCGACCATGGAAGACAAACCATAAAACATATTACTTCTGAATGTCCTTTCTGGACATATCCAGAACTTAGTTCTCTCGATATCAACGTTTAATAAATATATTTTAATGTTATTTGTATTATTTTCATTTTGATGCAATTTTTAGCCTATTTTCCGGAATTTATGCCACACACTAAACAATAAAAATAACCACCAACTTGCTGTTCTCGCTATATAGCTCGCCATTTTCACTTATACGAGCAGCGCATTAGTAAAACACGTGAATGTAGATAAAAAAACTGAAAAATTAGAGAGATAGATGGATGGCAGAAGGCCTTGCATCCATCCAGCGACAAAAACAGCCGACACTCGATCGGAGGAACGTCCGGAAATAATGAAACAGCTGAGCATCGAAAACGAAGGCAGAGGCAGATGTATGTATGGTTCGAGGCACCTGCTTTATTTTCAGCTCGTGCCACCGATAAAGCCATCAGTAAGCTGTGGAAGGGCGTACGGCACTAAGACAGGGATTTATACTAACACGGCACTGGTTTTTAGATAAAGTAAAAAAATAATTACACAATTATTTTGAATACTTTATACTTTATAAATTTATTTGGAATGTAATCTTTGGGTGATATGTTTTGAGAAAAGCATTAAGTTTCTGACGAATATTTTTTGATTTTCTTCTTGATAAAAATTACATTTAAGTGTTTATTAAACCAAAGCATTTATATTTCAAACGTCAAACAGTACGTACAAGTTGTTGAATATGAAACAAAAAATCAAGAATGGTGGTCGGAGAATATGCAAAACGTTAGTAAACAAGAAGAAAACTGAATATCAGAAATGGATGTCAACGAGAAAGGAGGAAGATCACAAGATATATACAAAATTAAATCGAGATGTGAAAAGAGTTTTTTTTTCCTTCCTTATTGGCTTTGGATTACTTGATCCATTCAGCCACGATAGATAATAAATTACTGTTTGCTACAATATTCCAAATATAATACATTTCATTACATAATACATTAGGTACATGTGCGCACATATAATACTTATGCACGCACATACATACATACATATGTAGAAGTGGAAACATTTAATTGACCAGTAGGTATACTCCTCATTCAGGGCCCTAACCAACTTAAATTAATTTACAAATAATTAAATCGACAAAAAAAAACTACATGCTAATACTAAATACTAATACTAAATGCTAATAAATATATGTTTTTTTTACACAGCGATAAGGCTTTAACCCGGATCAACCCCGCGGAGGTTTACACCCTCTTTGTGTTTTTAATTTTTTTTTTCTCTTTTTTATTTTTTTATAATTTATTATACTTTTTTTTATTTATTTATTTATTTATTTTTTTTTAATTAATAAAATTAAAATTTTTTTTTATACATTTTTTTTGTATACATATTTTTTTGTATAATTTTTTATTTTTTTTTTTTTATTTTTTCAATATAAACTTTTATACAATTCTATTCTTATTACCTCCCTGCAAAATCTACTTAATGAACTTTCACAGGGAGACAATATTACATAATAAGGATAAACATAAAAAAACAATAATTATTGCTAAACACATTCAACCGGACTCATTCAGTGCAAGTTAAATTTTCCTCTTAGTCCTTTTTAAAAACTCCCAGATGATTTGTTTAATTTTAGAATTTCTACGAGACAAATATAAAAGAGAAGCATTATTTTGTGGGAAAGGTATTTCTTCTTGAACCAGATTATGCATCAAAAACTTAATTGCAACATCATTATGTTTGCATCCAAACAACCAATGATTAATATCGTCAACATATCCATTGCAATCGCAAAGATCTGATTCGGATAGGTTAAATCTATAGAGGTATGACTTGACAGTGGCATGATTAAAGAGACATCTAATAAACATGGCATATATATTTCTATTGGGATAACTTCTGATAGCAAAAGGCTCAGTAGGTAAACTAGGATGAATTTTGGTGTAGAGATTGTTGCTTCGATTGCAGAAAGCGTGCCACTCAATATCCCAATTTTGTTTCAAACTTTTCTTGCGAGTAGCTGTTAGATCGCTTCTATCTTCTTCTTGTAGTGCCTATCCGTTTCGGATGTTGGCGACCATCATGGCAATCTGCACTTTGCACACTGCTGCTCTGAAAAGATTTGTAGTGGTTGTGTTGAACCACGTTCGTAGATTTTTCAGCCAGGAAATCCTTCGCCTTCCTGGTCCTCGCTTTCCCTCTACTTTTCCTGCAAGACCAGTTGCAGCAGTCCATATCTCTCACTGTTCCTCATGATGTGACCGAGGTATTCGATTTTGGCTGTTTTTATTTTGATTAACAGCTCTTTTTCTTTTTTCATTCTCAGCAAAACACCCTCATTAGTAATGTGGTCGGTATAAGATATCTTCAGGATTTGACCAGATCTTCAGGCTTCTATCTAGCCAAGTTATTTCCAATCCTTTTAAGATTGCCTCTTTAGCAAAAAAATCTGCTTTTATGTTACCGGAAATACCAATATGTCCTTTTACCCAGACGAAAGTTACAGAAGTCTGTTTTTCCAGTAGCTTTAGTTGGTTTTCTAAAATTTTGACGACAAGGCTATTTTTATATAAATGTTTACGTGTGTTTTCTAGAGCTAATAACGAAGATCTTGAATCTGACATAATTACAACTTGCTTGTTAGAAATTTTTTTGTTGACAGCCCATTCTAGAGCTTGATAAATTGCGAACATTTCTGCAGAGTATATGGAACATTGTTTATCTAACTTGAACATCAAGGATTCTTGGTGATCCGGAATATATACAGCACATCCAACTCCTAATCTTGATTTTGAACCATCCGTGAAAATCCTGCATGGATTATCAAGCTTGGCTATATGTTGCTGAAAGTCAACTGGATTCTCACTGCCAAAATTTGGGAACCAAATGTGAAAGAGAAATAGTGAAAAGGTAAAATGAGATGTGGGATCGAAGATGTGCAGAGGTGTTGGGTAGAACGATAGTTGGGCAAGTGTGTAAGGTGATAAAGTCTCTTCGGAGCGCAGGAAAGGAAAAATCTAACATAAAATTAATAGATCTGAAACAGTGGAAACACCATTATGAGGTCTTATTGACAGAATATATATTATGTAAATTCCAAGAGATTGAAATGAAAGAAATATCAAACAACCGGAGAGTTAAGCGAGGCCTTCAAAAGATCGAAAAACGGTAAAGCAGCAGGACCTGGAGACATCCCAATTGAGTTGGTAAAGTACGGACCAAAAATATTACATGAGCTGTGGCTGTTGGTTCAACTATTTAATAACTGCTTAAAAAGACAAAATATCCCTGATGATTGGAATGTTGGATACATCAGCTCAATATACAAGAAATGAGATAAACGGATATACTCTAATTATAGGGAATAACTTACCAGCTCATTGGGGAAGTTGTACGGTCGAATAATAAAAGAAAGAATAGAATCAAAATACGAACACATGGAAGAACAAAATAGGTTCCGTGCCGGAAGATCGTACACTGATAATATATTCGTTCTGCAGTAGGTAACGAAAAACGGAAGGCAAGAATCTATCTACCCACCTATTATTTGTGGATTTAAAAAAGGCAGACGATACGGTGCCTTTGAAAAAACTGTTTCAAACAAATTTATACAAATATATACAAAAACGCAAAAAGTGTCGTTAAAGAAGGAAACTTTATGTCTGAATAATTTCCAATAATAAAGTGGCTTAAACAAGGATGTTGTCTCTCTTCGACCTTATTTAAAGTATATATTCAGTCATCGCTAGAACAGTGGAGGAAATAAGTATCCGGAATGGGAATAGACATAGGCGGTCGTAAATGTCTAACTTTGTTTTTCGCAGATGATCAGGTAGTCGTAATACGAATGATGAGGAAGACATGGACAACATGTTTAGAAAACCAAACAAAGAATATGAAAAATGGGGCCTCAATATGAATATGTCAAAGACAGAGTATCTTAAAATAGGGGATGATAAAGAAGATCCAGAGTTAGAAACTAGAACCACAAAAACATGTCATCATCATTCTCTTTGCCTTATCCCTATGCGGGGTCGGCTTCCCTAATTGCATTTCTCTACACAATTCTATCCTGGGTCATATCAATATTAATCCCATTTACCAACATGTCCTGCCTAATCGTCTCCCCTCACGTCTTCTTTGGTCTTCCTCTCCTACTCCTTCCAGGAATCTGCACTTCAGCTACTCTTCGTATTGGATGATTAACGTCTCGAGGTTGAACATGACCAAACCATCTCAGCCTATGCTCTCTCATTTTGGCATCAATTGGTGCCACACCTAGACTTCCCTAATATACTCATTTTTAATTTTATCCTTTCTTGTCACTCCACTCATCCATCTAAGCATTCTCATCTCCGCCACATGCATTCGTTGTTCCTCTTTCTTTTTCACTGCCCAACATTCAGTTTCGTACATCATAGCCGGTCTTATGGCTGTTTTATAGAATTTTCCTTTCAGCTTCATTGGAACTTTTCTGTCACACAACACACCACTCGCTTCCTTCCCCTTCATCCATCCAGCCCTAATTATACTGCATGCATCTCCATATAGTTCTCCATTACTCTGTAATACCGATCCCATGTACTTAAAACTTTTGCTTTTTACAATCAGTTCACCATCCAATGATACCATTTTATTTGTAGTAACTCCATCTTTAAATGAACATTCCAAATACTCTGTCTTTGTCCTACTAAGTTTTAAACCTTTTTCCTCCAGAGCTCGTGTCCACTGTTCCAGTTTTTGTTCTAAGTCTCTTTCACTATTTCCTACTAACACGACATCATCAGCATACATTAAGCACCATGGAATGTTACCCTGTAGTTTCGCTGTTATCTGGTCCAAAACTAATGAGAATAAATACGGACTAAGCACCGATCCTTGGTGCAATCCTACTTTCACATGAAATTTATCAGTCTCTCCCACACCTGTCCTAATGAGAATAAATACGGACTAAGCACAGAGCCTTGGTGCAATCCTACTTTCACATGAAATTTATCAGTCTCTCCCACACCTGTCCTAACACTAGTCGTTACTCCCTCATACATATCCCTCACAATCTTTACATATGCACCAGGGACTCCTTTCTTATTGAGTGCCCACCACAGAATCTCTCGAGGAACTCTATCATATGCTTTGTCAAGATCAATGAATACCATATGAGTGTGTGTTTCTTTACTCCTTTATTTTTCCATCAACTGCCTTATAGTGAAAATTGCGTCTGTTGTTGATCTGCCCTGCATAAAGCCAAATTTATTCTCGGATATGTCGGTATCTTCACGTATCCGTCTATCAATTACTCTCTGCCATATTTTCATGGTGTGGCTAAGCAGTTTTATAGCCCTGTAGTTTGTACACTGCTGTATATATCCCTTGTTTTTGTAGACAGGTACTAGTATACTGCTTCTCCATTCGTCTGGCATTTGTCCAACTTCCATAATTCTATTAAATAAACCTGCTAGCCACCTTGTTCCTGTCTCTCCCAATGCTTTCCATACTTCCCCAGGAATATCATCTGGTCCTACCGCTTTTCCTTTCTTTATTTTTTGAAGCGCTTGAGCCACTTCCTCGTTTGTTATTTTGGTGACCATTGCTGCTACTGTCTCCGTCGACTCCACAGGCTGTCTGTCAAATTCTTCGTTCAATAAGCTGTCAAAGCACTTTCTTCATCTCTTTTTGACATCCTTTTCGTGAACTAGTATTTTATTATTTTCATCTCGGATACATCTAATCTGATTAAAATCTTTTGCTTTCTTTGCTCTCTGTTTGGCTATTTTATATATCTTCGTTTCGCCTTCCCTGGTATCTTCCCAGTAGCTTTTGCTACTGCTACTTTCGCTTCCTTTTTCGCGACCATATAGTTTTGAAGATCTGTGTTGAATTTGGTTTCTTGCCACTTTTTATATAATTTTCCCTTCTCTTTTATTTTTGCTTGAACTTCGCTTGACCACCACCAAGTCTCTTTATCCTCAAACTTTTTTCCTGACGTTTCCCCAGTATTTCAATAGCAGTCTCTCTAATACTACTGTCCATTTTTCTCCAAATTGTAGTAGGGCTTCCTTTCATGTTCCAACATATTTTCTCTACTATTCTTTCCCTGAATAGACCTTCTTTCTCATCTTTTAGCATCCACCACTTGATTTTTTGGGGTCCTCTTCGATATTTTGGTTTAGTTTCACTTTTTACTTCGATGCTCAGAACAAGCAGCTTATGTTGTTGGCTTACTGTCTCACTAACTATTACCTTGCAGTCCTTGCATTCACGTATGTCTTCTTTCCTTATCATGAAATAGTCTATTTGGGATTGATGTTGTCCACTTTTGTACGTAATAAGTTGAGTTTCTTTTTTTTGTTAAGAATGTGTTAACAATCGCCATATCTAGTGCTGTTGCTAATTCAAGCATATCATCTCCAGCTTCATTTGTAGTTCCAAAACCTAATCCCCCATGTATTGCTTCGTATCCTGCCTTGGCTTGGCGCACATGTCCACAAAAACATGTCAATAATATAAATATCTCGGATCCATAATATTCAAAGAAGGCACTATCAAAAGAGACATCGAAAATAGAACGTAGTAGGGAAAAAAGCGATAAACATTCTAAGCTCTCTACTATGGTCTAAAGATATTAGACAAACAACGACATTGACAATTTATCGAAACTTGATAGAGCCTATTATGACTTATGGGCAGAAGTTTGGCAGATCACGAAAAAGGATAGAAAAGAATAGAAGTAGTAGAAATGGATTATCTAAGGAGAGCGTGTGGTATATCCAAAAAAGAACACATCAGGAATAAAGATATTAGAAGGAGGACAAATACTGTATATTCCAGTGTAGATGGAATTCAAACGAAACAACTAGTGTGCTATCAGTGGTATGGTCAAGTGAAACGAATGAATGAAGATAGATGACCAAAGAAAGATTTAAATTACATACCATAACAAAAAAGAAAAATATGAAGGCCTTCAGTTGCATGTGAAGACAATGTACTGCACTTAATGAGAGATAGAGCCATCATAAAAGATGAATAGATGGACAGAAAACGATGACGATCGAAATGCGAGAAGCGGCAGAGGCTGTACGAACCTCACTTATACCTACATAGATAGATTAAATTAAAAACGCTTTTATTGTTGTTTCAATGATTTACGCCAGATCGTTTAACAGAGTTTTATTTTTTACCAACTATTTAACGCTATACAAGTAATAGGAGCTTTCTGACAATAATACCAAAGAATACAGACGCAAGAGAGTACCTATATATTCGTTGATAATACTCACAAACTTTCATAACAAATTTTTTTCTTCTTTAGATGCCGTCTCTAATGGAAGTTGGCGGTTACTTCTGTAAAATTGTTTCTATCTTGTACTTTTCTTATTGGGATTTGAAGGTCTAGTCCTGTTCAATCCTTGATGTTACGCAGCCAGGTTAATTGCCATCTGCCATCTGCCGGGACCACACTTTCATTCTATTTTTACTTCTATTATTAATATGTCCAAGATTTATAAGATGTTTTCTGTTTTATTAAGAAGTTCTACAAGTTCACAATCTCTATTCATACGTCTTAAGTTGGATTTATAGTTTGACGTAGCGTAGACGTAGACGCAACGGAGACGTAAGAAACGGACTGGAGACGTAAGAAAATAATATGTCAATTTATAATTCGACATAGCGTAATTTTTGCGCTTGCGCATGAGTAGAAACAATGACTTATTTCAACAACACACAGCCTATAAATTATACGAACCGTAAACAAACTTTGTGTTTATTTATTTATACTATTATTTATAAAATATTTATGTGTTTTGTGTGTTACAATGGATTAGGAAATAAACGAAGGTATGCTCCTTGCTGCCGTGGAATTTCCAACTATGTTGTTTCATTTTCTGGTCTTTAAAATGTTCATTGGATTTAATTATTATCGTATGTGTGTGGATATAACCGATAACCCCGAATTAACAGGCTATAAACAACTTATATCTTATATTTTTATCTGAAATATTGAAATTACACTATGATATATTTTTAATAAATTAATAACTTAACACCCATTGTATTTAACAAATATGTAATTAACAAAATTCGAATATGTTGGACAAACAACTTTTTACAAAAGGGTTGAGGGGGCGGGTCCACTTTGAGTGACAGAACAAAATTCTGCCTCATGATTGGCCCGACGGAAGAAACGCACTGTAAAAGATGAAAGTTGGTCATCTCTTCCGTTGCGTTACGTTTCTCTTACGCTCCGTCAGGCGCTTGCGTTCATTTATAAACAGGAGTACACAAAATTCGGTGTTGATCTTTTCCAGTGCGTCTACGTTACGTCTACGTCTACGCTACGTCAAACTATAAATCCGACTTTAGACTTCATCATTACAAATATGTCACGAAAATAACTTAAGGAATTTCTTTTTGAAAACTCTATTGTATATAATAAAAAAAAAACATTTCATTTAAGGACGCCTATGAACTCACTCGCGCTAGCAGACACACATACACACTTAGATCCTTACATTTCTTCCCTCTACTCTCCTTCTTTTTCATTTCGCTTCCTCTAAAGTTGAAGTTTTATTGGTTTTTATTAGAAATTGGGACATTAGTGGCAAATCCAATAAAATGCGCGGTGCATTCAGGACACGGAGGATGCAACCGACAATGCATGTCTCTTTTATCTGATGGTGATAAAGCGAAATACGAGCGAAATTTAAAAGAGATATATCGAGGACACTGAATTAAAGGGTAGTTTTATGGGAATAGTGATTAATTCAGGCGTCACAGACGCATAAAATATATACTAAAAGGGTTAAGTACTTACAATAAAGGGAGGGTCTGCATATTTAGCCAGACCAATAAAAATCTCCAATCAAGTAAATTATAAGAAATAGAGTTCTGCAACTCATTATTGGAGAAAGGTCTGGGTACACGTTGTACAATAGACGTTGCACAATAGAACTTCAGAGTTGTGGACTGTATGAGGTTGCTGGTTCAAGTGAAATTTAGAGAGGGTTATGATAAGCAGACAATATTATAAGCTTATAAAAATCTTATCAAGTCCTGTTTCACTTTTCACTTTTCGTGTTTTGATTAAAAACATGTGCCGGTTCACTCGCGGATTAAATGGTTCGTTTGCGAGCGTTTTAACGGTAATGATACCCAAAATAAAGATCCATTTGATATAGATGTGTTGCACGTGGGAGAAAAACAAGAACGATTTTTACGCTAGGGCTGGTAGCACCAGAGAGGTGCTACCTAACTAACTAACAGAGAGGTTGATGTGTCCTCAGCACGCGGTGAGTGACAATCAAAAAGAGGAAGTTCACCCTTCGGTGGATAATAATCAATAGAAGCTGAGCTAGCTTCGCGCGTGCCGATGTATCAACATTGTGTGTATGGGTAGGTAGGTAGTGGGGTGAAACAGTAGTAGTAGACTATTGATAAGGGATGGATTAAGGAATAGTCTAAAATTAAGGATGGAAATTATTGAAATCATACATCGAAAAATATAAAGATTATTTTTTACATGTGAAAAATTGAACACACGGGATGCACTGTTTGCACTAACTGTTCTTTCGCAGAGATACCTAGGTATGCATAAAGAATTATATCTGTTTTATTGATTTTGAGAAGGTATGTGGCAGAGTGTAGCATAATCGTATCGTATAATTTTTTACATGTGAAAAATTGAACACACGGGATGCACTGTTTGCACTAACTGTTCTTTCGCAGAGATACCTAGGTATGCATAAAGAATTATATCTGTTTTATTGATTTTGAGAAGGTATGTGGCAGAGTGTAGCATAATCGTATCGTATAATTAAATATCCAGATTCGTCGTGGGGTACGCCAAGGGTGTATTTTATCACCACTGCTGTTTAATTTATATACTGAAGCCATCTCAGAATTAGCGTTGACCGAAGTCAGTGAAGGCCTAATAATAAACGGTGAGCCACTTAATAGCATAAAATATGCTGACGATACCATCCTTCTGGCAACACACATTACAACCATTATGGACTAAAAATAAATTTGAAACCAAGTTCATTGTATTTAAAAAAGCACACAGCATCAAATTTAAGCTAGTACTAGATACCTAATAACTAACTAACTAACTAAATAAAAACGTATTGTCTAGTGGAGGCCACGAGAAGAAGCACTACGGAGCAGAGGACGCCCAATACCCAGATGGGCCGATGATTTAAAGCATGTTATCGGTAACTGGATGGAAGCCGCACAAAACAGTCGGATAGAAAGAGCTGAGGGAGACCTATCTCCAGCAGTGGACGCGTACAGGTTGATGATAAGGAATAAAAATCTTCAAAAATTCAAAATTCTTTTTTTTTAATTCTATTTAATTCAAAAAACAGTAACTTCTATGCGACGCTGTATAATGTTATAATTTGGGTTTAAAAAATCTCCTAAGAAAACACTTTAGTTGTCTTGGAATATAATAAACATTCTCTGATTTGTCTACACAAACTAATATAATTGGTTTTTGAACTGCGTCTTGGATAAACAAAATCGAATCATTTGTTTGCGTTGAAAACTCTGGCTAAGAGTATTAAATGTTGTTCTGAAGCTATTTTCTTGTGGCATTTTTACAATTTTAACTATTTAGAATGGGAAATAAGCCACAATATTATTAAAAAATGATTTTTATTAACGTTTCGACGCCCAAATCGGGTGCCGTTGTCAAAATACAGTATTTTGACAACGGCACCCGATTTGGGCGTCGAAACGTTAATAAAAATCATTTTTTAATAATATTGTGGCTTATTTCCCATTCTAAATAGTTAAAAGAGTATTAAAAGTACATGGAAGCATTTGGTAGATTCCTCTGCCAGATTTCTCTAAATTCTACAAATCGCTCGCTAGGTAAGAATCATGAGAGCGAGATGCGGCCTGAGACCCAATACAAGGTTGTGAATTAGATCGCGAAAACGAATTTTTTGAATTTCATTGTCGAATTAGATCTATTGGGAGTCAGCGGAATTATAGAAGACAAGCCATACGTTTGAGTGTTTGAAAACATCTGTATATTTGGAAATAAAAAGTATCTTTGGCAGTAGTATCGTTGGGTGAGAGCATGCAGTCAATAAAATCATAAGAGATAGTGATGTAACGAATGCCATTTTTTGAACATTCGCGAATACGAATGCGAATGCGAATATCTGCTACCGACATTCGCGAATGCGGATGCAAATGCGAATATTCAGTTTTTTTTTAATTTGTTTCTATTTTTGTAATGTTTCCTAAATTTATAATGAAAAGTTAATTGATATTTAGTGTAAATCAATCTGAATCTTAAGCTTTATTACATAATACCAAATAATAAAAAAAAGTGAAGGCTGATAATGTGATTATACAAGGTTAAGTTCTATCTATCTATTGCCCTTCATCCTTCATTTGTCCAATGTTGAACGTAGGCCTCCCCCTTATTTTTCCACTCTTCTCGGTTCAGTGCAAATGCTGTCGATCTGGCCCCTCCCCTGCGTATCTTTTTAGGTCATCCGACCATCTCGTTTGTGGTCTGCCCCTTCCTCTTTTGTAGTCCCAAGGTCTCAGTCTCCAGTGAGTTATCGCTTCATTCCATCTTCCATCTCTTTGTCTGCTGTTGTGTCCTGCATATTTCCATTTGAGAGTAGCTGCATGTTTGACGTTAAGTTACCTTTTCTTAATAAAAAAGATGAGAAGTGAATAGATTTTTATTTGACCTAATATTATCTTAAAATTATTTTTTTTTCTGGTTTTCATATTCGCAAAACATTCGCACAAATTTCGCGAATGCGAATATGCAAAAACATGCGAATATTCGCGAATGCGAATGCGAATACGAATATTCGTTACATCACTAAATAAGAGATAATCAAATTAATATTTGCCGGTAAATTATTCTTCAGAGATCTAGTTGCAGTATGCCGATAAAAAGTGTTTTTGTAGTTTATGAAGTTTTTGGTGACGGATGATGCAACCTACAATGCATGTCTATATACGGGCGAAATTTAAAAGAGATAATATGGGTAGTTTTATGGGAATGGTGATTAATTCAGGCGTCGCAGACGCATAAAATATATACTAAAAGGGTTAAGTATTTACTTACATTAACGTTTAAAGGGAGCTTCTGCATATTTAGCGAGACCAATAGAAATCTTAAGAAATTAAATTCTGCAACTCATTATTGGAGAAAGGTCTGGGTACACGGGATGTACTCAGGCGCGGATCCAAGGGGGGGTCAATGGGATTGAAAATAAATAGTGAGTATTGTGTCCTGTTGATAATTAAATAACGGAATGAAACAAAACAGAATTCCTTCTCCAAAGTAAGTGTTCTGGGTCTTACTGTATGATGTCGAGTCTTGGACTGTGAATAAAATCGATCTACTTATCTAAATCGCATTGAGGCTTTCGAAATATGGTTCTATAAAAGAATTTTAAAAGTATCTTGGGCGAAGAAGATTCGAAACTCCACAATACTAGAACTTCTCAGCAAGACTACTGAGATTACAGAAGGCATCAAGAATAAAAAAATGGAGTATTTTGGACATGTAATGAGAATTTTCAAATATAGGTTGCTACAAAATATTATGCAAGTGATAATAGAAGGCAAACACAGTCCAGGACGAAAAAGCACTTCTTGGTTGATTTAGAGTGGCAGTGAATAAAATTAAGATAGCTATGATAGTAACTAACGTTCTGAAAGAACATGGTACATGAAGAAAAATAAAGTAACAGAACATACCGAAAAAGAATCCTGCGTACGTGAGTGACGAGAAAATTTTTATTTCATTGCCCCCTCCTTGCAAGGTTGCTGGATCCGCCGTTGGATGTACTGTTTACAGTGAGTGTTCTTTCGGAGAGATGCCTAGGTATGAATAAAGAAGTATATCACTGTTTCATTGATTTTGAGAAGGCATTTGAGCACAGGCAGAGTGTAGGATAGTCGTCTTAAAGTCGTCTTAAATTTTGTTAAATAAACACATAGACATAGACAGTAGAGACATTAGAATTATATGTATGTGTATCTCTATTGGAATCAAACAGCAAAAGTCAAAGTTGAAAATGTACTAACTGAGGTGTCCAGATTTGGTGGTTTATACCAAGGGTGTATTTTATTTGTTGATTAATGTATACAGTGAAGCCGTCTCTGAATTAGCGTTGGCGAAGGCAGTGAGGGCCTAATAAGAAACAGGGAGCCACTTAATACCATAAGATATGCTGATGATACCGTCCTTTTGGCGAGAACATTAGAAGAACTACAACGCCTTGCTCAACAATTAAATATACATTGGAGTTTTATGGACTAAAAATAAATTTGAAGGAAACCAAGTGAATGGTATTAAAAAGCACAAAACATCAAAGTTAAGCTAGTACTAGATAATACAGAAATTGATCAAATATCTTCGTACAAATACCTTGGAACACTACTCTCAGAAGATACTGATCAGACAATAGAAATAAGATGTCGCAATAAAATTGCATGGTCAATTTTTAACACTAAATACAGATTACTGAAGGTAATCCTTCAAGGCACAGTATTCGGAAAGCGAGGAATTGGGAGAAGAAGAATATCATGGTTAAAGAACCTGAGGAAATGGTTCTCCACAACAACATATAATCTATTTAAAGCATGAGTTAATAAAATAATTATATCCAGAATGATCGCCAATATTCGAAATGAATAGGCACCAAAAGAAGAAGAAGAATTTTTAACAGGCTAAGAAAAATTTTCTACAATCGTAAGATCATTATAACGCTCCGCAGAAGAATGCTTCGACAATATATCGCCAGTCCGAAAGAAGAATAACGTAACAGCAAATTTTGTCAATTCCTGTTTATTGCAGAATTAACTTCTAAATATTGTGTAGGACCAATAGGAATCAAAATAAAAGCCATCGCTGTAAGAATAAACGGCATACTATACAGGGTGTTTCATTGGGAAAGTAACATACGTTAACTGCAGAAAGAGGACACTTAGGAGGTATCAAAAATACCATACTTAATGGGTCTTACTCCATTAATAACAAAGATACTGAGTGTTTTATCTATTTTGCCATTTTCTTAATTGGTTCATAACTTCTTAACCACTATGTATATTTATTTTATATTTGGCACACAAATATTGTTTAAGGTGTGCAATAAATTAAATTATTTACAATTGTAAAAAATCCAGGTCCGGATTAAAAAAAATTGGAAAAATATTGCAACCCAAAAACAACACCCTGTACATTAAATTTTTTAAAATGGATTTTTCAGTTGAAAAGAGGATGAAAAACTAAATTTAGTGGTATGCTTTGAATTTTTGGCAAAATGATTTTTCTGGTCAAATTTTGAATTTAAATTCTGAAATTATGTGAATTTCGAGAGCTCTAAGTAGAAAAAAATTGAAATAAAGCTTACAACTTGTCAACCGCACTGTATATTCATTTTATATTTAACACGCGAATATTCTTTTAGGTGTCCAATCAATTAATTTATTTACAAATAAAAAAATCCAGGTTCGGATTAAAAAATATTGTATAAATGTTCCGACCCAAAAAACACCCTGTATATTAATTTTTTTTAAATGGATTTTGCATTTAAAGAGAAGCTGAAAAACTAAATTTAATGGTATACTTTGAATTTTCGGCAAAATAATTTTTCTGGTAAAATTTTGAATTTGAATTCTGAAATTATGTGAATTGCGAAGCTCAAAGTAAAAAAAAAATAAAATATGATTTAATTTTAATTAATACCATTATTTAATCTAAATTGGTAAAATATTAACATTTTGACACATAGCAATAATTTTTAATGGTGGTAATTTTGAATAAGTACTTTAGTTTTGAATAGTTATGCTGCACAATTTTTCTGTTTTGTTATAATTTTTAGATACTTTGTTGATTAAAGTGATGTATTCTTTATTGACTCTTTATTATTTATTCATTATTTAAAGATTAATATTCGCCATAAACTATTTGTCACAAATAATAAAAAAACACTGAAATGTTTTAACATTTTACCAATTTAGATTAAATAATGGTATTAATTACAATTAAGTCGCATTTTAATTTTTTCTACTTAGAGCTCTCGCTATTGACATAATTTCAGAATTCAAATTCAAAATTTTACCAGAAAAATCATTTTGCCGAAAATTCAAAGTATACCACTAAATTTAGTTTTTCATTCTCTTTTCAAATGCAAAATCTATTTTAAAAAAATTTAATATACAGGGTGTTTTTTTGGGTCTGAACTTTTTTTACAATATTTTTTAATCCAGACCTGGATTTTTTATAATTGTAAATAAAATAATTGATTGGACACCTAAAAGAATATTCGCGTGTTAGAAATAAAATAAATGTACAGTGCGGCTAACAAGTTGTAAGTTGTATTTAATTTTTTTTCTACTTAGAGCTATCGCAATTCACATACATAATTTCAGAATTCAAATTCAAAATTTAACCAGAAAAATCATTTTGCCGAAAATTCAACATATACCACTAAATTTAGTTTTCATCCTCTTTGCAACTAAAAAATCCATTTTAAAAAAATTTAATATACAGGGTGTTTTTTGGGGTCGGAACATTTTTACAATGTTTTTTAAACCGGACCTGGATTTTTTTATAATTGTAAATAAAATAATTGATTGGAGACCTAAAAAAATATTCGCGTGTTAAATATAAAATAAATATACAGTACGGTTAACAAGTTGTAAGTTGTATTTAATTTTTTTTTCTACTTAGAGCTCTCGCAATTCATATAATTTCAGAATTCAAATTCAAAATTTGACGAGAAAAATCATTTTGCCGAAAATTAAAAGTATACCACTAAATATAGTTTTTCATCCTCTTTTCAACTAAAAAATCCATTTTAAAAAAATTTAATGTACAGGGTGTTGTTTTTGGGTCGGAAAATTTTTTTAATATTTTTTAATCCGGGCCTGGATTTTTTACATTTGTAAACAAATTAATTTATTGTACATCTTAAATTATATTTGCTTGCCAAATATAAAATAAATATACGGTGTGGTTAAAAAGTTATGAACCAAATAAGAAAATGGAAAAATAGATAAAACACCCAGTATCTCTGTTAGTAACGGAGTAAGACCCATTAAGTAGGTATTTTTGAGACCGCCTAAGTGTCCTCTTTCTACAGTCAACGTATGTTACTTTCCCAATGAAACACCCTGTATAAAAATCCTTTTTTTTTGTACCGAAAAATTTCAAGATATAGAATGGCGCAACTGTAGATAGAGCTGAAAATGGGGGGATTAAATTAAGATAATGATATTAGAACCAATAGGGAAGAAACTAAAAGCCATCATTGTAAGAATAAACATCATACCGATACTCCTGGACGATTACTCTTTATTTAATCACTATCTTAAATATTTAAAAATTTTTAGATGAATAATGACACAACTGTAGATAGGGTTGAAAATGGGGGGCATTAAATTAATATAATGAAATTCGAACCAATAGGGATAAAAATAAAAGCCATCATTGTAAGAATAAACACCATACCGATTCTCCTGGACTATTACTCCTCATTTAATCCCTATTTCAAATATTTAAAAATTGTTTATCTACGACTGATACATAATATATGTATTATACTTGTGGTGTTTGCAATATAATGCCATATAATAATCCCTTAGGGATTAATAATGCGGGATTAATAGCTATTAATCCCTCTGGCACAACAATCACAAAATTCACCACGGAAACAAAATAATCAACCTCAAAAAGTGTCACTGTCAAACGAATAGTATATTTGACAGTTTGTGTTGAGATGGACGAAAATGAAGAATCTTTTAATTGTACACCACCAGAAATTGTAGAACTAGCTACAGCAACAGCATCTACCTTAATACCTGAAATATCGAAATCCATTTATAATATGGTAGACAAGGCGGAAACGGCGGGTTCGTTGGGAAAAATATTCCCATGAGATATTTTTGCATAATCACATTCGTGAGACATCCCAGAATAAGGATCAAGAAGTCGCCCACGTAAAAAGTGGGCCACTTTTTTTTAACAATTTTTTTTAATCTAATTGCAAAAATCAATATTTTTGGCCCGGACTATTTTTTTTAGGTTTTTTGGACCATTCTGGACAAAAAAACTCTCTTATAATTTTTCTCTAAAGTTGATCTTTTTCGAGTTATAAGCAATTTAAAATTTGAAAAACGCGAAAATGGCCATTTTTAAGACTTAATAACTCGATTAAAAATTATTATTATGAAAGTCAGAAAGCGACTAAATCAAAGTTTAAAGTCGCCGCTACATGATCCTGAAGAAATATGTGTCATTAATTTACTACTAAGCTGTTATTTTTAATTAATAAAAAAGAGCGGTTAGATCATATTGACGCCACTGTAAATGTGAGTGCGAGTAAGATGCACAATAGAACTGCTGGAATGGATCTCTCTCGCACTCAGAATTTACAGCGGCCGCACACGTGCATGGCGCGTATTATTATTACTTAAAATAACAGCTTAGTAATAAAATAATGACAAAAATTTCTTCAGGATCTTGTAGGGGTGGCTTTAAACTTTGATTTAGTCATATATTGAGTTTCATAATAATAACTTTTAACCGAGTTATTAAGCCTTGAAAATCGCCATTTTTCGTTTTTTTCAATTTTAAATTGCTTATAAGTCGAAAACGATCAACTTTAGAGAAAAATTATAAGAGACCTTTTTTGTCCAGAATGGTCCAAAAAATTAAAGGAAAAATTTTTCGGGCCAAAAATATTGATTCTTGCAATTTGATTAAAAAAAATTGTTAAAAAAAAATTGGCCCACTTTTCACGTGGGCGACTTCTTGAACCTTATTCTGGGATATCTCACGAATGTGATTATGCAAAAAAATCTCATGGGAATATTTTTCCCTTCGAACCCGCCGTTTTCGCCTCGTCTATGGATCGTTTAAACACAGCGATAAATCAAACAACTTATCAAGGTCAATCGAGTTGTTGCAACTTATCATTGTGTGTATAAAACGTACGCAACCTTCAACGAATGGCGTGTTCGAAACAACGCGAAATCATTTTCCGAAAATGTTCTGCTGGCCTATTTCGCTGAATTAAGTGCAAAATATAAACCATCTTCATTATGGTCATTCTATTCAATGATTAAATCTATGTATATTGATGGAGGAGGCGATTTAACTGGATTAAAGCATCATGGGGGCTGGAAGTCAACACAGGTAGCTGAAGGATACATTGATCAGTCTATGAGAAACAAGGCAACTACAGCAGATACTATCGCTAAAGAGATAAACAGTAATGTACCATCTTCTTGTTCTACAGCAATCGAGATCCCAAATATTTGTATTAAAAACTCTACTAAAGTTAATGATGGTTCTCAACCAATTCAGTTTATTAATTGTACTATTGCTAATTTTAATGTTTTTAACAAATAAAGTTGTTCATTAAAAATCTTAAATTAATTAATTTGTCGTAGATAAAGTAGAGTATACTACTCGCAATAATGGCTCTCATTCCCTCGGAATGTTACTCCCTCGCCGCTAACGCGGCTCGGTTCGTAAATATTCCTCGGGAATAATAGCAATCATTATTGACTCGTGGTATAATCTACTATTTTTTGCTCTCCTGCGAAATTTGGTTTTTTGCATTTACGACATTCTTCTTCCGGACCGGCGATATTTTCTCCACCCTTTTGTATAAAATTGAGGTCTGGACACTAAAATAATTCAACATTAAAAACCTGGAAACGAAATGTGGTGTTACCGATGTATTTTGAAATTATCATGGATGGATCGCAAAGCAAACGCACAATTTCAAACGGGCATACCTAAATTATTTTGACCATATAGCCAGAAGAACGGGGATCATGGACTTATTGGTAGTAGAAAGAAATGTAGAAGGTTGAAGACCAAGAGAAAGATTTCCAATGTTATGGACAGACCAAAAGAAGACTCTGGTGAGCAGAGCCTATTTTACTTCAAATCAGGCCCGAGGCACTACACCATTTTCGGATCCCTAAAAATAATTTAATAATAATAATAACTTTTTTAAATGTATTAAATATTTAATGGAAATATAGTTGCACAAGAAAATAAAATTTTTATTAACAATAAATAAAATTTATATTTAAACAATTAAACATTGTTTAAGGGGATAGGCGCAAACTTTCGGCTTCAATGCTATTTAAATGCATTCGTTTTTTTCGAAGCCTGAGAAAACTAATATGTAAGTATCTAAACGCAGAATGAAAGATTACGTTACTACCGAGGGCTGAAAGTATTTAAAGAGCATTGAAGCCGAAAGCTTACGCCTATTCACTTAATTATAACTCTTATGGTTATCATTTATCATTGCCTGTCTGTAAAATAAAAGCATTTTGAAAATTTGTTTTGTTATTGTAATAAACATGTTTTGTTTGGTGATCTTTCCGGGCCCCATTCAAATACGGGCCCGAGGCAGGTGCTTCACGTGCCTAGTGGTAAAATAGGCCCTGCTGGTGAGAAAATCCTCACATCAAGCCATCCACCTGAGGAGAAGGAGGTAGATATAAAAATATATGAAAACCGGAAATATACATATATTTATTCTCGTCGTTCTAAAGGCTTGACACACTTATCATAGAGCCTTCCGATCCTACCACGATCATACAACAGGATGACTGTATGACAGCGGAGAAGACCGTCTTGTGAATGTCGTACGCCACACCTGACCGTCTCTTAACCTGCTCCCACTTGGCTTCGTTTTCGTCTCCGATCATATACTGACACTGCTGGCTATTCGTATTCATGCTGCGGATCGCTCATCGTGTGATTTTTAAGTCTTGCGCCGTATTGTTTTCTTGAAAGAAATTACTTTTTTATTTTTAACATATCCTTATTATTAAGTACCTATGTACACTTTAAATGTTAAAATAGATATTTTATAAAGTTAGTGGCTTGGTAATATAAGGTAAGCAAATTTAAGAGGGATAAGTGATGCTCAATGAGAAATATCTCTACTGGGTATAACATATAAAATTCTAACAGCCCTCATAAAACAAAAGCTCACTCAATTCCCAGAGAAAAAATTGGGGACAACCAGCAAGGATTCAGAGAAGGCAGCTCCACTACAGATGCGATCCACATAGTTACACAAACAATCGAAAAATGCCACGAACACAACATAGAACTCCACATCCTCTTCGTAGACTTCAGACAAGCCTTTGACTGTATTGGAAGAAATAAATTATTTATTGAAATGAAAAATCAAGATACAGTAAAACCTACGTTAACCGAAATAATTGGGGGGCGGGGGTTAGGGGACCGTTTCGGATAACAAGAATTTCGATTAAAAATAACATTGTTTTTTGTATTCGTCTTAGAGCTCCATTTTCCCGACCCCTTTTGATTTCCCGGGAATCGGGAGTCGGTAATTTGGATTTCCCGGGAATTCCCGGGAATCGGGAAATTTAAAAATAAGATTGTTTTTTTAATTCTTTATTATTTTTTCAATGCAATCAGTATAAAAACGTATAATTTTGATTAAGTTTTAAAAAATTTCAGAAAAATTCAAAAATTTAAAACAAAATTAAAGTTTTAAAGAAAATTGTAAAAATTGGAAAATTATAAATTTGTGTTAATCTGAATTTTCATTGTTTTTATTATTGAAATATGTTTTAAGAAAACATAAAATTGTTGAGTGTTTCATCCTTCAGGCTGGCTCTTTTTTTGTGCAGAAATTTGCTGACGTTGAAATACCCGTTCGCTTTCTGTTGATGTAGATCTTATAGGTACTTTTTAATGCAGTGGGCAATTTTTTTAAATGCCCGGTCAGCTCATTTGTGTTGTCGTACAGCGCGAGCTCTTGTTTAATGACCTTTTCAAGATCATGTTCATCAACTTTTGAATTCTTTTGAGGACGCATAGCTGTGGCAGACTCAATTGCAGACGATAACTTTTTTTTCAAATCATCAGAATTGGTATTTGATAAAACTGAAGAATCCGCATCACCTTGATGATCGGTTGTTTCAGTAGATTCATCTTGATCCTGAGAAACTAAAAATTTTATCAAGTCAATAGCTAATCGATTTATTGTTCTTTTATTAGATAGTCGCAAATGTCTGTTTTCAGTGAAGTCCTTGTTTTGAAGATACCGCATCAATGTAATCAAATCAAAAGTCAAACGATGTTTCGGTTAAAAAGGTTTCGGTTAACGGAGGTTTTACTGTCTACCAGCAAAATTAATCAGATTAACAAAAATGACCATGGATGGATCTCGAGCTAAAGTAACAACAGAAGAAGGTAGCACAAAATCAATTGCAATAGAAACAGGAGTGCGACAAGGCGATTCCCTGTCAACCACATTATTCAACATAGCAGTAGAAGGAACAGTCAAGGCCAGCAAAATTAAAGGAACTATAGCCCACGCCTCAACACAAATAGTTGCATATGTAGATGATTTAGTTCTTATATTCTTATGGGAAGAGACAGGGAAATATTAAAAGAAGCAGTAACAATCCTGGAAAAAAAAAGCACGGAAAAGAGGTCTAGAAATTAACGAAGGAAAAACAAAATATCTACTCTGCTTTAGAAGATAACAGGACGAGAGAAATCAAAATAGAAAACTACACTTTTGAAAGAATCCAACAATTTAAATATTTGGGAGTAATAGTGAATGGCCAAAACAAGAGAAGTGAAGAAGTAATGGAACGAATACTAACAGGCAACAAAACATACTGGAGATACCATAGGCTTATGAAGGACAAGAACTTATCCAGAAATACAAAACTGAAAATATACAGAGTTGCAATCCGACCAGTAGTTTCGTACGCAGCTGAGACAATGTGCCTCACGGAAAAAGATGAAAAAAATTGAAAATATTAGAGTACACAACGGAGAAATGAGAAGAAGAATGAACCATGAACTAAGAGACATAATGAAGGGAGAAGATATAGTTAGATTTATTAAAACACAGAGGCTGAGATAGCTGGGACACATAGAGAGAAAGAAACACGACCTACTGATTAAAAAGATCACCAGATGGAAACCAGAAACTGAAAGACCAAGGGGAAGACCCAGAGAGAGATGGGAGGACAAGGTCATGAGAGATATCAAAATTCTGGAAGTGAGAAACTGAAGGGAACTATGCACATGTCGAAATGAGTGGAAGAGAATTGTAAGGAAAGCCAAGTCATACAACAAACTTTGACAACATACAAGTGGAATGCGGAGTGATTCACCGCAATAAGCGAATCAGAGAGCTCTAAGTAAGAGCGGCAAACATTCCACCCGGAATGAAAAGCCCTGATGATGAAGTGATGCTCAATGAGATAAGACAAGTTATAAATATAGTTTCAAACAACGATGCGATGACCGGAAGATGTCTTTCGGTTGATTTGCACCGTAGTTTCGAGATGATTTTATTCCAGTTACCAAGTAGTAGGTATTGTTCTATCAGTGTAACGTTTCTGTTCCATATGCGAGTAGGAGCAGCAAACATTGATTGAATAGTCTGTGTTTTAAACCAAGTGGAAGATCAGATCTGATTGTATAACTAAATTTGCCAAATACCGCTCGAGACAGACGTGTTCTGCGTTGAATTTCATGAGTTCGATTGTATCGGCTAATGCCCATTTCGTGCTCTAGATATTTATAAGCATACAGGTGCTCAAATGCCTTAATGTTAAGATTCGTCTTTCTGTTTTATAAAGAGCTTGTTACAAATGGAATTTGAGATGGGTTCGTCTTCGAGATAATGAAATTTGAGGGTGAATTATCCACATTGGGATACGATTTTAACTTCAAAAACAGCTATGTGAATTTTCTAGAAATTTTCCTCGTAAAAAAAGGCACAGGAAATGTTTAGTTCGAATAAACATTTTACGGTTGTATCTATTAAAGATAAAGTTGAGTATTGTTATTTGTTTTTTAATTTTATTTATTAATTTTTTTTATTAAAACTACTGATTAATTTAGCAGCAGCTAAATTACATCGCAAGTCCAAACTGGGTTACATCTAGGTCTCCTTCGTAATGACTTCTTATTATTTTATGAATAATCCGAAGAAAAACTTTCAATGTGTGCATCATCAAAGTAATTAACCTGTATTCCTCACATCTTTTTCTCCGCTGCTTTTTATATGAATTGCTATAAAAAGATACTTAAGCCCTTCCTTAGGTATTTCACCAGTAGTGTATACGTCATCAGAGGATTAGATCACAGATTTGGTCAGTAGTGACCAAAATTAAGCTCAAAATGAAAATATTAAAACGAAGAACAATAGATATAAAAATCGATACAAGTAAATTAAGGAACCCACTCTTAAAACAACGCCTGACAGATGAAACCTACAATCGATTAATGAATACAGTGGATTAATCCAACATAAGCGAATGAATAAAAAAACAGAATGTTAAGAAAACATGTAATGAGGCTATAGTTGAGTTTTAATTTCAGTATTTTATAAATGCTAAAATATTCCACAGGGTCACGCGAACTTTGATTTGATTGGTACACCCGGTATACAATGACAAGATAATTTACCTGTCTAGCAACAATATTATTCCAGCGATATTGTTAAATACAAGGTATTGCAGATCCTCAAGTAACTTGATATAGACCAAAAAGACATAAGATGCATTGTAAACTTGCACTGGTTTCAAAGAGCACAATTAAAAATAGACAATTCTATATCTAAACCCACATATAAGAATGGGAGTTCAACAGGGATTTGTGCTTTACCCTCTTTCATTTAACATCTATTCGGAAGCCATATTTCAAGAGTCTTTAGAAGATGCAGAGATTAGAATCAAAGTGAATGGAGTATTGATCAACAACATACGATATGCTGATAACGCTGTCTTAATCTGTGACAATATAGCCGATCTTCAACAACTTGTCACTATAATCGGAGAATACAGTAAGCGAATGGAATTAGAGATTAATACCCAAAAAAAACCAAATTCATGGACATCTCCAGAAACTTGGATACACTTGAAAACTCCACCATAACACTTAATACCAAGTCCATTGAAACAGTGAGCAAATTTAAATACCTGGGAACGTAGCTTTTTGAAGACTAAGCATCAGACAGGGAAGTCAAATGTCGCATTCCGAGTTCGATCTTACATTGAGACTAATGTTTACTAAATGCTACGTGTGGTCGATGCTGCTATATGGCATAGAGGGCTGGACACTCAAAACGAGGGATATAAACAGATTAAAAGCCTTCGAAATGTGGCTTTATCGCCCTATCCTAAAGATACCATGGACGGCGAAAGTCACAAATGTAGATGTCCTTAAAAGAATCAACCAAGAACGCGAACTTTTTGAAAACATCAAGAAAGGGAAAACGGCGTAACTGGGTCACGTCAGCGAAACGAAAAATACCAGTTCCTTCAACTTATAATCGAGGGCAAGAGATGAATAGGACGCAAGAAAATGTACTGGCTCCGAAACAAGGCAATAAACAGCGATTAACGACATACAATCTCTGATACACATTGCAAGAAACAGAGAGTTAATGGAAATTGTAATCGCTAATATCCATTAATGGATTTGCATCTGAAGAAGAAGAAGATATTGTTAAAGAATAAGGCTATAACATATTAAAAAAGTCACTTATCGAACGACAGATTTAGGAAATTTGAGACATCAATATTGACCCATTTTTTCAGTTGGCGCGTTAATTTCTTTAAGAAGTGTAGATAATAAAACTTCTGTACGGAATATTAATTACATTCCTACAGTTTTTTTGTGCAATTCATTCTATCATTTAAGAAATTGTACGCCTCTGGCTATGACTGTTCGTATTTTATCGTATTTTCCACTTATATTGGGTAATAATACTAATCGTACAGCCTTAATTTCTTAATGAATCCTAATTAAACAACTAAACAATGGATACTTACCAACTCTTGTTCTGACTCTCGTTTCAGACAAAAGACCAATTGAAAATTTAACAGATTCTATTTGCGATATTTATTTTCTGTATTTACAGTAAAAATAAAGATTCTTTGAAAAGTTATAAACGCCTTGAGCGTGGTTTGTGCGCAGAGTTGTAGTAGGTCATGTAGAGGAAGTTTTGTAAGCGTTCCAGTCTTACATCATACAAAGATGAATGAGATATTCTCGATATTTTCCAACCAGTTGCGAGAGAAGTAAGTGAAAAGTGTAGCACTGATGGATTATGGCGATTTTTGATAATAATTTTTCATAAAAGTTTTTGATTTTTTATACCAGTTTTCTCAAAAAGTCTTGTCGTAATATATACTTCGGTTTCTAGGGATTCATCTCTGTTTCTTGCCGTATTCATCTATCTTGGCCTGCATATTTTTGGGGTAAAATCACTTTAGGAGTCAGGCTAAAACGAACAGGCAAAAAACATCATCAAAAGAATTGTACTATTTCAGATGTCAACAAAAGTAAAATCGAAGAACGTAAAATCTCGCAAAATCGAGAACAACCAAAAATTAGAAAAAAAATATAACGTGTTCAATATTCATAAAAAAGTTCGTGACTTGACTGGACTATACAGGGTGTTTCATTAATAATTGTCCATATAGTAACTGAAGAAACCTTAGCACAAAATACGAAGATTTAACCTAAAACACTTAAATAAAATGTGGTTCCTTACTCAGTTACAGGGTGTTTTATCTAAAAATTTAAAAACTATTTTTGCTCAGCATTTTAAAACTATTCTACGTATCGTTTTCATACTTGGCAGAAAGTGCGACGATTAGACACCCTACTAAATTATGATAAACAAACGTTTCTAGCTCCTACCAGAGGCGTACGACAGGGGACGGTGAATGGTTGACCCTTCTCAAATTCTACGTCACTGGAGGAATTACTATTTTAGTGCCATTTTTAGATTCCCCAATACTTTCTACGTAAATAATATGCTCTTTATTGGTAACGATAAAGTCATTAGTTTTCGAGATATTTGCAGTTAAATATGAAACGGTACAGTTATTTTGATTAATTTATGATATGAATCATAAGATTAAAATTTAAAAATTATTTATACCCAGTACTTTAAAACTATTTGTCGTATCCTTACCACACTTGACAGAAAGTGTAGGTACTGTACACCCTACGAAATTAAGATAAATAAACATTTCTAGCTACTACCAGAGGCGTACGACAGGGGATAGTGGCTGGTTGACCCTTCCCAAATTCTACGACACTGACGAAATTGCTATTTTAGTGTAATTTTTTGATTTTGCAATACTTTTTATGTAAATAATATACTCTTCATTCGTAACGATAAAATGATTAGTTTTCGAGATATTTGAAATTAAAAATGAAGCGACACAATAATACATTAATCAAAATAACCGTGTCGTTTCATTTTTAACTTCAAAGATCTCGAAAACTAATGACTTTATCTTAACTTTATTAAAATTAAACTAAAATAGCAATTTCGCCAGTGGCGTAGAATTTGGAAAGGGTCAACCATTCACTTTCCCCCGTTGTACGCCTCTGGTAATAGCCAGAAACGTTTGTTTAACATAATTTAGTAGTTTGTACAGTACCTATACTTCCTGCCAAGTATGAAAAGGATACGTCGAATAGTTTTAAAATGCTGAGCAAAAATAGTTTTAAAATTTTTAGATAAAACACCTTGTAACTCAGTAAGCAACCACATTTTATTTAAGTGTTTTAGGTTAAATCTTCGTATTTTGTGCTAAGGTTTCTCCAGTTACTATATGGACAATTATTGTAATAATACTGTAGTAGATAATGCAGGAATCGCATTCTGGATGGAGAACGAGATCGGTCATTCTTCTGGATCACATCTGTTACTTTTGATCGTCTTCTTACCTCTTCATTGAATTTTCGATCACTGAGTTCAATGTTGAACATTCTTCGTCCTATAGGTCTCTGAGCCACTTGAGGTTTGTGGACTATGCTGTTAAAGCCCATGTTTTAGTTCCATATGTCAGAACCGGCAATACGTACTGATCGAAAGTTTTTGCCTATAAAATATTTGGTAAGTTTGATTTGAATACTGTTTGTAATCGACAAAATGCTGTCCATGCTAAAGAATATCTTCTATTTAAATAAGCTTTTAGGTTAAGCTTTAGCAGTTCGATTTTTTGTCCTAAGTATATATACAAGTATTTTTAGGAAAAAAACACAATAAACACAGAAGATGGACCTGGAAAAGTTCTGATGGAAAAACAAGGAACGAAATCGACTATTTCTTTTTTTTTTGGCAACGGCATTTGCCATTCACAAAGTCACAACTTTTGAAGTTCTTCCTAAAGCAAAGGACTATTCCTTAACAAACAAAAAATAATTATTTAAAGACGTAAATGTGTTAAACCAGTTCAGTACAAGCAGTGATCACAGGTTAGTAAGAGCTAAAATAACGATATCGATCGAAAAAGAAAGACTCAAAGTGATAAATAAGAAACACCCAAAGAAATGGTCAAAACCAACTAATATTCTGGATTTCGAAAAATATATTAATATTACATGGAAAGATACAATAACAACAGACATTAATATATTGAACAAACAAATAATCACCACAATACAACAGGCTCAAACTAAATATTGTCCAACAAACCAAAAAGATGAAATACTAAAACTCTTATAGAACTAAGACGACAGATGAAAGGAGATAACAGTTCCAGCAAAGAAGCGCTAAATTAAATAAATAAGACGATCACAAAGGTAATAAGAAAACACGTAAGAAACTACAATGTAGAAAAAACAAAACAAGCAATAGAGCAAAATAAGAACATGAAAGTTTTGAAGAGAAGCGTCCAAAAAGGAAAAATAGAAATTAACAAACTAAGAAACAGAACTGGAGAAGAAACTACAGAGATGAAATATTAACAATAGTCGAAGAGTTCTACACAGAGTTATACAAATCAAGAAAAAAAGATGACAATACACAACCTCCAATGATGACAAAGGGAATAAAAATAGATGGAGAATACCTAAACAACTTAAGCCACGGTTTGTTAGAACAGTGAGCGACGCACAACTCACAGTCAGTCGAACGCCGCGCACGTCAGTCCAAATCAAAGGAATGGTTTTTGTACACGATACACTCAACCAGAGATAGGATGGTGCACATTTGTGGGCGGATCCTCCTTGGCGCGAACTACGTCACTCACAGAGTTGTTTTAAAAGTTAGCGTGCAGTACACATACAGTTGACAGACGTTTTCGCTTATAACTTCGTTTAATTTTGTTTTTTTGAGGTTTTTTGGCTTCTTTTTTTATTAAAATGGGGTGTGCTGTGTGTACGTGTTATTCAGTCAAAGAAAAATCCGTGTGATAAAAGCGTCAAGTTTTACCGATTTCCCAAAGACTCTAGTTTGTGCAAACAGTGGTTACATGCTACAAAAAGAAGAGACAAAGTGAACGTTAAAACCGCTGTTATTTGTTCCAAACATTTTCTGGAGAGTGATTATGACCCCAATTTATGACATACAACTTCTTAGTTGCACTCCCAAAAATTATCGTGGTTTGAAAAACGATGCAGTTCCTACCCAGAATCTACCTCTATCCCAAGTTTGTTTTGATAATCTAAACTGAATCGAAAACTTCTTGCCAAAAAGAGGCATACGTCTCAACTTGTGAGTGAATTACTAGCCTCAACGCCCTCAACCTCAAGAGAAACGTAATTACGTAAAACTTAAGTTACTAAAAATGTTACAAGGTGTCCCGTATTTAAAATGCCTATACAGAAATCTCATAAATTTTATGTAGAGGTCCATTCCCGGGAAATCAGTAAAAAATGGAAATCCTGATACCCGGGTATTCTTTACAGATTTTTTAAATATTTCATTTTAAATAGAACTTTTCCACACTTCTTATTTGTTGCGACCTTCCGTCATATTATGTCGTATATTAATATTATACACGGATTATACGACATTATGACAGAAGCTAGAAACAAATTCCACTTAAAATATTTCATTTTTTAGTTACATTTTTAAAGCATAAACATTCTATTGTTTATGCAAAAGATCTGATTCATTTTGAAGGGTCCAGGATATCGTAAATATTAATTTTTAATTAAATTTTTTATGAAGAATGCGATGAAAAATTATAAACGGTCATTAAAAAAGAGGTCACGTTGTACGACAATTCAAATCAGCTGACCGGACATTTACAAAATTACTCACTGCACTAAAAAAAAACATCAGACGTTCTGACCTTCATCAACAGAAAGCGAACGTGTGTTTATAATTTCAGCAAATTTCTGTACAAAAAAGGAATCAGCTGGAAAGATTAAATACTGAACAATTTATGTTTTCCTAAAACTTATTTCAATAATAAAAACAACGAAATTTCAGATTAAACACAAATTTATAATTTTCCTGTTTTTAAAATTTTCTTTTAAATTTTTGAATGTTTCTAAATATGTTCAATATTTAATCAAATGTATACCTACGTTTTAATACTAATTGCATTAAAAAATAATGAAGATAAAATAGAAAAATAAAAAAGAGTGAAAAATAATTAAAAACCAATTTCTTCTCTTCATTTTTAAATTTCCCGATTTCCGGGAAATCATAGGGGGCGGGAAAATGGAGCTCTAACTGTAAAAGATACAGAATCGATGACTTCAAAACCGGAACTAAAGATTCAAGCTCGACTCTTCAATATGATTTGATTGTTAGGTATGTCACAGGTACTATTTCTGCGATTATATTATATGGCACTTCCGGTTAGAACTTTTTAACCGAAAATTATATAAGAACCAAAAGTATCTCTACATTTATTCTCATCTGGCTAAGGCACGTCAAATAATATATCGCTTTAAAACGGTAGGTACTTCCGGTTGCAACTCTAAAACCGGAAGTCCGATGTCAAATGTCTGATCTTTGCCACCATCCCTGGGTTATAAGCTTTCATTCGACACCTCATTTGTCATTCTATCTGTATTAGTAACGGAGGAGTTATATTCACGGATGGACGGACAGACAGTCATGAAACCGGAAGTATATATTTGTTCTCGTCTTGCTAAGACGCATCGAATAATATATCGCTTGTACTATTCCGGTGACTTTAAAACAGTACTTCCGGTTGCAACTCTAAAACCGGAAGTCCTAGGTCAAATTTCTCACTTTTAGTACCATCCTTGGATTATAAGCTTTCATTCGACAACTCATTTGTCATTCTACCTGGTATAATGACGGAAGAGTTGTGTCTACGGACGGACGTACGGACAGACATACGTAAATAATTCAACGTTTCCACATTTTTTCAAAATTGGGTGAAAACAACATGCATATTTTATTTAAACTGCTGCATATGCGCATATTTCATACGTTTTTATTAGCATACTTGCCTAAGTTTAGTAATAAGTATAGGAAGGAATAAGACTTTTATTTTATACAAATGTTAATTCGAAAACAGCACTTATTTATTTCATGTTCTCTAATCAAACCTAACTAAATATTTAAAATAATGCTCGAACATATTTTTTAATTAATTGTTTAGTTTTTAAGTTACTTATACAAATTTATTTGGTCTTCTAAATACCTTTTTTAATTTTAATTTGGGGGTAATTATTTTAAAATCTCTTAGACAAAAAGTTGTATTTACATATATGCATATATATTAACTTCTGTGTAAATTTCAGATTTTTACCTTTTGTAATTTGAATAAAATAAGAGAAGTTTGACGTTATTTATATTGGTTTCCTTATATCCCGCCAGCGATTACTCTGTGAGTGACGTCATGCGCTCGGCAGACGAAAACTCGTTTTTAGGAACATCCGGGCCTGCAACCAGGTTTTTGTATGTTAACGGATTGTTAGGTTCTGCTGAGTTGCGCGCTCTAAAGACCGACAGCAGTGTACGTCGACGGTGTGCGCTGGAATCAACTGGGGTTTGATTTGGACGCAAACGTTCAGCTGAACTCACGGCGTACAACTTGGTGGTAAACTAATTATTTCATTCAAACAAAAATAAGTTTAGATGATTTAATATATTTTAAATTGCACAAAGTAAATGAAAAAGTCACTTGTATTAAATTGATATTATTAGTATTTAATTGGTATTATTACTATTATTTGTTGGTACAACGTTGGTACAAAATAAAGTGTATCGTTATAATTCAACACGTGACACAATTTTGTCTTGACATATTATACAGATCTCTGATCACTATTAAAGTAAGTTTTGATTGAATATCTCATTTATTAATATTCTATTTTCATATTTTTAAATATGTACATAGTTCTCTGTTAATTGACCTGTTTTCAGGTCAATACTTTGGGTAAATATTCAAAGAGAAAAGCAGGTTGCCTTTAACAAAAGATAGGTACTATAAACATTTCAGTAGTGCCCTTCAAAGACACCATATGCTTCACGGGAAGCGAACATCTAATTTCTATTACTATTGTATTATACGATTTATTACTCCTGGTTCCTGTCGCCAGGAGCCAGAAATATACACTTGCTAAAGTCTCTTTAAATACTTCGAAACCATTTTGGTCAATGTAACGGTAATATAAAATACAAATGGTCAATAACTTCCACATAAGAGAAATTTCTGACATTTCAGTCTGACAAGGAGTCTCCTAACCGAAAACAGTCAATGTCTAAAAACAGAAATTTCTCATTAATGAGTGAAAATGGGACGAGAGGAACTAACCGCTTTGATTGAAAAACTTGTTAAAAAGTCGGAAACATCATCGACATTGGCTCAAAAATCAGGTGATCCTTCTATACACATGTTTTTGAAAGTGTGGCTTCCAAAGTATCGAAATTTCGTACCATTGAAAAGGCAAGAATAAAAACTGAACTCATGAATATTGTTTCGCGATATGAAACTGAGCTGGCTGCAAATGAATTAGGTATATGAATTGGTTCTATTCATGACATTGGTTCCCATATATAACAAATAATTCTTGTGACCAAACAATTCTTTGGAACCCAATATAGGATGTCAGAGCGTGCATTCGTTTGTATTTTCGCCAGAATATACTTAAACACTGTATTTTTATTTTTTCTCTAAATAAAAAAAACTTAGGTACTTCAAAGTTATGCTTAATTTTTCTTCTGCAGAAATAGGATGTTGTCTTCTGTTGTAGGGTTTTTTAGTAATTTCATCCCTTATAAATTGTAATACAGTTTCAAATAAATCCCTGGACAGTCTAAAATATTCTCGAAATTTTTCCTCGTTCTGAAACAATCTTATTTCGACTGTTAATTTAAATGCACATGAAAACATTTCGTTTACATTTTTATTTCTTTTATTTAAATGTAGTATTATTAACTCTTCTTCCTCCTACTCTTCTAGGAATAATAAAATGATTGCTTTGATTTTGTCAGAATTCATTTTTCTACGTATACCCTTCGTGAGAACAAACGTCAAACTGAAAAATGAAACTATTTTGAGAGCGACAGAATATGCTAACAAACCGACCTAGTCAAATCTGCCGTGCGTCGAGTACAACAGATTCTGCTGTACGCGTATGCCGTGCGTCGCTCACTGTTCTAACAAACCATGGCTTTACGTTTCGCCGACGATATAGTCATAGTAGCTGAGGATCTAGGTGTGGCAAGAGAGATGGTACAGGAATTCGTTGTGGCTACAGAAAATGTAGGTTTAAATAATAAACATCTCGAAAACAAAAATAATGACTTTGGTACCTAACCAGAACATCAGTTTTGGTGGGAAAGAAATAGAACTCGTAGATAGATATAAATACCTGATATGAAATTACGAGTGGCAGGGATAACCAGACTCATGAACTGAAGAGAAGAATCGGTCTTAGGTGCCAGCATTTGGAAAACCGAGAGAAACTTTAAAAAGTGAGTTGCCCATATGCCTAAAGAGAAAGGTATTTGATCAGTACGTCCTCCCAGTCTTGATGTACGGATCAGAAACACTAAACACTTACCTTAACTAAAGCCTCGGCTACCAAACGTAAGAGTCACGCAGAGAAGAATGGAGCGGTCGATGTTAGGAATAACTCTGCGAGACATAATCAAAAACGAAGAAATCAGGAGAAGAACAAAGGTGACTGACGTCATCGAAAGGATAGCCAGGTTGAAGTGGAGATGGCCAGGACACACAGCCAGAATGACAGATGGGCGATGGACAAAAGAAGTTATTGGAATGGAGGCCAAGAGAAGATAAGAGAAGCGTCAGTCGACCGCCTACAAGATGGACTGACGACTTAAGAAAACTAAATAAAAACTGGGTGAGAGCGGCGCAGGATAGACGGGGTTGGAAACGAGGGAAGGAGGCCTATGTTCAGCAGTGGACTTTTGAGGCTGGATGATGTGTGATATATACGAGTCAACCTGTATTATATTATTATTGTCCAGAGTGATATTCTTCGCATTGGCGGCTCGTGACTACAGTATACGGGTAGGCGACACATATACTATACATATAATATAATATATACATTAGGGTGCATCGAAAAAATAAAAGTTGGAAATGTTATATCTAATAGCGTGAAAAAGTTGCTAGTGTTATTTTTCAGCATATTAGTATTTTTTTTTTCTAAGCGAATTTTCTGCCCCCCCCCCCCCCAACGACCTTGAATTTTATTAAATATCTGATTTTTATGTTCTTCGTTATATCTAGAGATTCGTTGGTTTGACATTTAGCTTTTGCTAGATTTACTTTTAATTGTATTTTCTTTGATTTGGTATTTAAGTTTAATAGCATTTCCGGTAATTTTGCTCTGTCTTAACATCAGCAACAAAGTTCGAAACATATCTTCTAGAGTTAAAGTAAATAGTTTGGGTGAGATAGAGGCCCCTTGTCTAACTACTGTCTGTAGTTTTGTCTTTTCTGTTTTTCCTTTTTTTATTTGCGATGTTGCATTGACATATATTCATACTTAATGATTTTTGTATATCGGTCATCAATTCTATTGTTGCTTAGGGCATTGAAGATTACCCAAAGTTCTATTGAGTCAAATGCCTTCTCGTAATCTACAATAGTTACCCAGAGTGATATATTTTATTCGTTTGATTTTTCTTCTTTATATACAGTGTGTTTATTTCCCCCGTTTAGCCAATTTTAAACAGCATGTAAAGTTCGGCATATTCTTCCAGCCTGGAGAATATCATTGCCATATTTTTCTTAATAAATTTTTTTCGATATTCTGTACCATAATGGAATCATCGACCAATGTCGCACTAAAAACTTGTCCTGTATAAATTAAATAAAACGAACCAATTCACTCATGTTAGAAATCCATGAAAAACCGCAAGAGATTAAAAAAAATTGGTTAACATAATAAAGCAAAAATAATAAAAGAAATATTCGAAAAAAATTACTCATATGATTAGCTATACCTTATTTTATTAACCTGAGTTAAATCGATACAAAAAGGTACAGTTTTTAAATGAATTGCGCCTTTGACATTATAAATGTCTTCCGTGAAAACCTGCCAGCACGCATCAGTGACTTTTTTATGTTCCGTGAAAAGCACAAAACAACAAAAAATCCGTGTATGTACTGTCTATTATAATTGGTACATGACTGAAGTACTTCTAGTGTTAAGTAACCGTGAAAAAAATTGCGTAATGTTCCTACTGTACGTACCTATCTAGCGACAAAGATTTATTTGGAAGTGACTGTTTTACCGCTCTACCGTTATCTTTGAAAACTATAAAAATAGTAGATTTGTATTTTTGACCGTATATTATTTTAAATAATCCTTTTAATATATCATAGTCGGTCGGTTTGGAATTAAAACAATGTTATTTTTCTCGTCCTTTAATATTTCGCCAACGGATTGTTGGTTTCATCAGAAGAGCTCTACAACTTGTTGTACGTACGTCTTACCATTTTATCATTGTTGACAGATTATCAAAAAGGCATT
Organism: Diabrotica virgifera virgifera; assembly: GCF_917563875.1. Classification (NCBI taxonomy): domain Eukaryota; kingdom Metazoa; phylum Arthropoda; class Insecta; order Coleoptera; family Chrysomelidae; genus Diabrotica; species Diabrotica virgifera. The sequence goes on along the minus strand of NC_065446.1, from coordinate 238,417,747 downwards.
CCCCCATTTTCTGATAGACAGTGATTACTGTCTTAAGGGTTCGATCTGAAAGTATTTGAATACGCTTGAGACTTGAGACTATTCCTACAAATTCTTGTACCTCTGGGTGCTCATTTGGCCTGGGTGTAACTGGGTGTAAATCATTTGGCCTGTATTACCTTTTTTATGTGAGTGGAAATGTTCTAAACACCGTACCATACTTGGCGTGTGTTGGATTCAGAATAGAGGAAAACATCCGAGTTCATTCTCCCTCTGGATAGGGAGATCCTGCAAACGGATGCCCTTCTGTTACCATGCCTACCAACTAAAACCACCCGTGTTCGTCAAGACACTCCTGTACGTGTTCAGTTAGCGAACGAAACTTCGGAGTGGCCTGTATTACCTACATCAACCCGATTATTACAATTACCTTCCATTAACATACATTAGGTATCGTCTCAGCCCTACACAGTTGAGCAGTTCTTCTTAACACAATTGATGTACGGAATTCCTTATGCCTATTCTAGTCTTTGTTCTTCTTCTTCTTCACGTGTCATATAAGAATTATCCGACGTTGGCGATCACCATTGCGAAGGCTTCTCGATCTTCTGAAATATGGAATAATTGTCCTGCATTTGATATCTGAGTCCATTCACGAATGTTTTTTAACCAAGAAACTTGTTTTCTTCCTACACCTCTACAGCCCTCTATTTTGCCTTTAAGGATCAGTTATAATATTTTATATCGACTTCCCCTCACTATATGTCCCAGATAAGACATTTTTCGGTGTTTAACAGTCTTTAGCAGTTCTCTATCTTTGTTGACCTTCCTTAGTACTTCTTCATTAGTTTTTCTTGCTGTCCAGGGTATCTTCAGCATCCGTCTATGAATCCACATTTCCAATGCTTCAATTCTGTTCATGATCGATACTTTTAGCGTCCAAACTTCTGCACTATACAAAAGTACGGACCAAACATAGCACTTGACCATTCTTTGTCTTAGTTCTAAACTGAGATGATTATTGCAAAGAAATGACTTCATTTTCATAAAAGTAGTTTTAGTCATTGCTATTCTACGTTTTATTTCTATGTCTGGATCTAGTTGGTCCGTTATCACAGTTCCCAAATATATCATTTTGTGAACTTTCTCAACTTGGACTCCGTTTAATTGAAGTTTTGCATCGGGATGTGGGTCACGACTAAACACTAAAAATTTGGTTTTGTTTGAGTTTATTTTAATGCCAATTTCCTCTCCTACCTCGTGAATACGATCAAGCAGCATTTGGAGACCTTCAATATTATCTAACAGAATTACTGTATCGTCTGCATTTCTTATCACATTAAGTAGTTCTCCGTTGATTTTTATTCCATATGGCTGTCTCTCAAGTGCCTTTTTAAATAACTGGTCCGAGTAAACATTAAACAATGTTGGTGACAAAATGCAACCTTGTCTGACTCCTCGTTGTATGGAGATTTCATCGGTGTAGTTATCTCCAATTTTGACCGTACCAGTTTGATTCCAGTACAAATTTTTAATGACACGAATATCTTTGTCATCTATTCCGATATTTTTCAGTATTTGCATTAATTTTACATGCTGTACTTTATCGAATGCCTTTTCGAAGTCCACGAAACATTCAAATACATCTTTTCTTTGATCACGGCATTTTTGTAATAGGATGTTAAGCGCAAAAAGTGCCTCCCTGGTACCCATAGCATTTCTAAAACCAAATTGGGTATCTTCGAGATCTTCGCATTTGCGTCTAATTCTGTTGTAAGGTATTCTTAGGAAAATCTTAAGAGTGTGGCTCATTAGGCTAATTAATCGATATTCTGAGCATTTTCTCGCATTGTGTTTTTTAGGTATTGCGACAAAGATGGATTTGAGCCAATCTGTGTGATTCACTCCGGTGTTATATATTGAATTAAAAAGTCTTACTACTACTTTTTTGTTATCATCCTCTGTTAGTTTCAGCAACTCAGTTGGTGTATCATCTGGACCACAAGCTTTTCTAATTTTAGCACTATTTATAGCGTGTTCTACTTCGCATTTTATAATTTCTGGGCCGTCAGTACAGTTTTGGTAAAATTCGGCAATATTATTCCTGTCATCTTCAAACAACTGTGATATATACAGTTGCCATTCTTTTCTTATTTCGTGTTCATTTACAATAATTTTGTTATTATTGCCAACGAGCACAGAGGGAACTCGTTTTTTAAATATGTTACTTATTTCTTTTAGATTATTGTGCACATTAAATAAGTCGTGTATAGATATCACATCCTCCATTTCGTCGCACCTTTCTCTCATCCATTTTTCTTTGGCTAATTTGATCTCCTTTTTTATTCTTCTCTGCAGGTGTCTATATTCTGTTTCATTAGATTTGATCAGTTGTCGTTGTTCCATCAATTTCAAGATATCGTCTGTCATCCATTTATTTTTCTTGATTAAGCTTTTTCTATAATCATTGTTTGTGGAGATTTCGTTAACTTAATTTTTACATTCACTCCATAGTTCTTCTGGATCTTTTAGTTGTTCTCCGATGTTTTTTATTCTATTGTTAAATTCTTATTTAATGTTATGTCTTATGTTTTTGTCGTCAAAGTTAAGTACATTGGTTTTTGGTTTTTTCGCTGAATTCGTTTTAACCTTAGTTTAATATCTGCTACAAGTGGTTGATGATCAGACCCAATATCTGCCCCAGGAAATGTAGTGACTTTTTTGACGGCATTTCGGAAACGCTCATTTACAAGTATATAGTCTATTTGATTTCTTGAAGACTCAGGGTTACTGCCATCATCAAATGGGGCTTTCCAAGTGTATAGTCGTCGCTTGGGTAGTTTATACCAGGTGTTTGCAATGATCATATCGTTTTCTTTACAAAATTCATACAATCTCTGTCCTCGATCGTTAGGTTGTCCAAGACCATAAGGACCTACAGTCTGACCTCGCCGACCTTCCCCAATTTTTGCATTGAAGTCGCCTATAATATATAAAATTTCGTGTTTATTAAGTTTCTGCAAGATGTCTTGGATCTGATCATACAAGTCTTTGTACGCATCGTTATTTATAAACAAAAAATATGCTAGAAACAGCAGAGATGAAAACTTTTAAAAAATCGATGGTATTGGTAAGATAATAAGGGATAAGCTATAAGTACAGATATACGCCAGGGATGCAAAGTGGATAACATCAAGGACTGGGTAAGAAAGAGAAGAGTAAAATGAAACGATTATATAAGCAGAATGACAACAAATAGAGTAGTAAAGACGGCGAGAGACGGTTCCCCAATAGGAAGACGATCAATGAGAACACCACGAAAACGATGGAAGTGCAGATTACTGGAGGAACATTGAAATAGTGGCAGAGTCATGGCCACACAAAAAGAAGAAGAAGCATTCATCTTTAAGTCGTCTGAATAACATTCAGGTGTTACTGCTTTAATACTGGTTTTGCAATTTAGTGCTATACCAGGATAGTACAGAAAATAACAGAGATACACTTCGTCTGTTATTAATCATTATTGTATCCAACGTACTGTATGTCGCTGGGGCTAGTCTACTAGAGATTGTAGATACCCTCAGTCACTCTGTTTACGTTTACTCCAGGGAAATAAGACACATGGTCGGGACACTTGAGCAGCCAGGTTGCAAATAGTTTTTTGGGTACTAGATACCTAATACATTATACATACAAAAATGCCCGTCACAGTTCGGACGAGAAATTTAGTTATTAACAAATAAGTGTCAAAAATGGCAGTTTTTTCGTTTAAATCGCTACGAGTAAAAACAGGGTAATTAAATATCTTATTTATACTGTTATTCTTTTTGTCGATGAGCCAAGGTTTAAAATGGCAGTTTTTGAATTTCGGTTCGATCATTTGTTGCTTCAGAAATTGCAAAATAAAACTAAAATTTCGAAAATAAAAAAATTACTATAACTTTTGTGAAAATAACCTTAAGACTTTCATATTTCACGAAAAGTTGAGTCAAATAGTACATATAATGCACAAAAAATTCTAAGACGATTCCTCTATTAGTTTAAATTTTATTCAATTTGTTTATCCCAATGAGCTTTTTCTTCGCAATATTGTTCAGAAAATAGTACTGTAATAGCAATTATGTGAAAACCACATGAAAGAAGAAAAGTCATGTTTTCAAAGTGTTTTAAAAAAATCAATAAAAAGGCATTTTTACCTTTCCGAAAACATTTTACTATAGTAGGGTCATTTTTAGTTCATAAACAATTTGAATAATTTTGTTAATATTGACTGTAGATTGAAACTACTTTGGAATTTGAAAATCTGGTATTTTTATACGAATTTCCAAAAAACACTTTTTGCCTAGGTTAATTACAGTCAAAGTTAGCCACTTTTTTTATTTAATTGACAGCTACTTAACGACAGCTGAAAATAATGTTCTAACGAAATCGATTTGTGGTCGGTGGAAATGAATTATTAAAATCCGTGCACTCAAAAAATGAAACTGATTCTTCAAACATATGCTGCGATTAATATCTCCAGAGCTTGTTGATGTATTCTGATCATAATTTTTTTAAATTGTATGTACTCGTAGTCTTGTAGAGTACGTTATGTACGTAAATCCCCACCTAACATTTCAAAATGTTAGGGGGAGTTCCCCTTATCACTCAGGGATATGAAAAATAGATTACGACCGATTCTAAGACCTATCGAATATACATATATAATTTCTTAAAAATCGGTCAAGCGGTCTCGAAGGAGTATGACAACTAACACTGTGACAGGAGAATTTTATAGATGTAAATATATAGATGGGTATTAACAAATAGGGGTCGGTGATGGAAAAGTGTAAATTAAGGGTTGTATGCATTTTTTAATCCTACATCATATAAAATTAGGATAGACAATTTTGTCCAAAAAAATTTAAAAAAATGTCAGGGGGGCAACCCCCCTTATAACTTATGTGTATGAAAAATAGATTAAAACCTATTCTCAGTCCCATAGGATATACTTGTAAAATTTCATAAAAATCGGCCAAGCCGTTTCGGAGTAGTATGGTGACTAACACTGTTACAGGAGAATTTTATGTATATTGAAGTAACTGTGTATTACATAATAAAAGTGGCCAACTTTTACCGTAATTAACATAGGCGAAAAGTTTATTTGAAAATTTGTGTAAAAATACCAGCTTTTGAAATTCCAAGGTTAATTTACTCTACAGTCAATATTAACAAAGCTATTCCAATTGTTTTCAAGCCAAAAATGACTCTACTTTAGTAAAATGTTTTCGTAGTGACAAAAATTACTTTTTAATGATTTTCTTCAATAATTTGAAAGTAAGACTATTGTTCTTTCATGTGGTTTTTACAGAATTTCTATATAATTATTATTTTCTGAACAATAACATTACAAAAAAAAAGCTCTTTGGGATAAACAAATTGAATAAAATTTAAACTAATCGACGAATCTTCTTAAAATTTTTTTGCAGTATATGGACTCTTTGACTCAACTTTTTATGAAATATAAAAGTGGTAAGGTCACTTTCGCGAAAGTTATAACAAATTTTTTATTTTCGAAATTTTAGTTTTATTTTGTAATTTTTGAAGCAACAAATGATCGGACCAAAATTAAAAAACTGCCGTTTTAAACATTGGCTCATCTACTAAAAGGAGAATACTGTAAATAAGATATTTAATTATCCTATTTTTACCTGTAGCGATTTAAACGAAAAAACTGCCATTTTTGACCCTTATTTGTTAATAACTAAAATTGTCGTCCGAACTGTGACGGGCATTTTTGTATGTATAATGTATTGGGTATATAGTACCCAAAAAACCCATTTGCAACCTGGCTGCTCAAGTGTCCCGACAAAAACCTTATTTCTCTGGAGTAGTTAGCGGGTCCGTGTTGAGGTTCCATCTAAAAGCTAGACAAGATTAGTAAATTTAAAGAACTTTTCTGGAGTGCAGCTTTACTTCTCACATTTGAACGTTATTAATTTTGTAATTTTTTGGATTTTAACTATGTAATTCTATTAAAGAGTAAATGAGCTACTCAGCAGAGCAAGTTTAAGTTGGGCTGCATTCGGAAATTAATAAGAGACATCTTAAAACAAATGTTCGAATCCATTTAATAAGGAAGGCTTTCAATCAGTGTTTTCTACCAGTCCTCACATACGGAACAGAAACCTTAACTCTCACAATAAAACAGCAGAAAAATTGAGAAAGACACAACGTAAAATGGAGAAATCATTGCTTGGAAGAAGCTTGAGAAATAGACTGAGAAATGAGGAAGTTTATAGACAAACTAGAGTGCAAGACATTATCGAACGTATCGAGACAATATCAAGGCAAAAATGGCGGCGCGACCAAAATAATGACAACTCTACCTCATCGATAATAGTCTACGAGAAGTGCAGGGTAAATTGAAGATGGAATTACAAAAAAAAAAAATGTATGTCATTGTACTCACTTTACAATGCTCAAAAAATTATGGGATCTGGATTCCAATGAATATTTTTTTATGATTCTCGTATCAAAGTTGCGAGTGAAGTTAGGCGTGTTTAATGACAGTATAGATTTTGAGGTCGACCCCACAAATGTAGATGAGCGGAACATGTTGCAAGAATGAAAGACAAGCAAGCAAGCAAGCATATTGATTAAACCCGACCCGTGAGACTTGTTCCCCTTTTTTAAATTACGTTCGGGTGTAACAATTCATTGGAGAAATTGGAGCGAAGTGTTTTAACCCGTGTCTATGTCAGGAGTCACTCCACCCCGCTCCAATGCTCCAGGCCATGCCTTCCCCCCCATAGCACGCTGATGCCCGATGGGGGCACAACTATCAGCCAAATGCTCTTCACATGGGAATCCTGGGTAATAAGATTCCAATGTGGTGTCCTAATCGGTATTGAAAATTTAAAACAACAGGTAGACATCTGTGTTTTATCCTATTTCTGTGACCTCGATTCAACAAGTGTAGCGAGTGAATTGGCCAATCATAAACGAGAAGAAACTTTGGCAATCAAACAGGAGGCCGCGTTGAGAAAATCGAGCGGATTAGCACATGTTATTGGTCGTGCTATGAATTCTCACAGTTTTGATTTTTAGACTTCTTCATCCTTTTGAGCACTATATTCCGTGTTACTAAATTAATTTTTCCAATTTTTTTTACTTTGATTGACGCAGTTCAATGATGAACCTGTTCTCTGATATACCTAATTAGCCAATTCCTGGTTTCAAATTAGTGAGATGCAGCCTCAAATCTCCACGTTCAATGATTTGAAATGCGTTTCTTCTTTTCTTAAGCAGCTTGGTAACCGTGCTATGTTACCCCTTTTCACTAGGTAGGAAGTTGGAAAAGCTGTCAAAAACTTTTTTACGACAGTCCATAATGCAGGATAAGAAAAAAAGTATAGCTTTCTGAAGCCAGAACTGTTGACAAACCTTTCTGAACTTCAACTTAAATACTAGGTACTTGAAAGTCTAACTACTATAACACCATCATCCTGGAAATTTAGAAATGACGAGTTATGAAAATGTCAAAATTCGCGTCGTCCAATGTTTTGCTCCATTATATTAATTCTCGCCCTGAAGGTGCCAGAGTCAATGGAATCATCATTAACAATGTAAGATATGGCGATGACACCGTAGTATTAGCCGAAACAGAAGACCAACTAAAAATATTGATGAACATATTATCAGAAAAAAGTCACAGGTTGGGCTTGGACATTAACTTTTCCAAAACCAAAATTATGGTATTCCACAAAAACCCCCATGAACAAATTACACCCAACATACAAACAAATGGTATCACCTTTCAGAGTTCCCAAAGCTTCGTATACCTGGGCAGAGAGTTAAATAGTCAACTAGACCACTCAAAAGAAATTAGAAGACGCATTGAAATAGCAAGGTCTGGTTTCATGACATGCGTAAAATGCTCTGTAGCCCCAAGCTATCAGTTACAATAAGATTGAGAACACTAATGTCTGGTCTCTAGAAATATTATTTATAGACTTTGAACAAGCCTTTGACTCAATAAAGAGAAAGGAAATAATGAAAGCCTTAAAATATCAAGGAGTAAGTAAACAATTAAGAAATCTAATAAAAATGTCAATGAACAAATCAAAAATCAGTATTCTAACACAAAAAGGGGAAACGAGAAATTTATTCGAAATAAATAAAAGAGTGAGACAAGGTGACTCACTGTCAGCAAAACTATTTAACCTGACAGTAGATTTTGTGTTAAGAAAGATCCACAAGGGAAACCTCAGAGCATCAGGTTACCAACTAATCGCCTATGCAGATGATATAGCAATAGTAACGAAAAATCATAAAAAGATTATTAATGGAGATTAAAGAAGAGGGAAAGAAGATGGGACTAAGAATTAATGAAAAGAAAAAAAATTAATGAGACTCGGAAAAGCAGAACAAAACGGAGAGATAAGGATAGGAAATAAAAAATTCGAGGAAGTACAGAAATTTAAATACCTGGGCGTTATGATAAACAACAAAGGGGACAGAAAAACGGAGATCGAAGAAAGAATAACTGCGACAAGCAAATACCAAGCAAATAGAAAACTACTACAAACGATGACTACGACAAAAAAAAGAGAAATTAAGAATAAATGAACGGAAGATAATAAGGACAATACTGGGTCCAGTGAGAATCGAAGAATAAGAGTATAGAAGGAGAACGAATAAAGAAATTTTAGAAGAATTAAATGGTGAAGATATAGTTAAGAAAATAAAAGTACAAAGAACCAAATGGCTGGGTCATATATGGAGACAAGGACCAGAATCAGTATCAAAAGCTATGGTATTGTGGCAACCAGGAGGAAAAAGGAGACGTAGTCGACCCAGATCGAAATGGTTAACTGAAGTAGAGGAGGACCTAAGAGGGGCAGGAATTACTAAACGGAAAGAGAAGGCAATAGACCGGACGAAATGGAGACATATTAGTGAACAAATAAAATGATCATGGGGACTGATCAAGCCCGTAAAATTGATCGAGAAAGCGAAAGCGGCGAAACCCCATATGGGGTGTTAAGCCATATACTATATACTAATGTTTGGTCTCTATTACTATATGGCTGTGAAACCTCGACATTAAAGCAGTATGACGTCAACAAATTGAATTCATTCAAAATGTGGATGTACCGCCGAATGTTAAAAATAAGTTGGACCAGCAGAACTAGAATGAAGAAGTACTGAAAAAAAGATGAAAAAAATGAACACTGAACAAACGTCCTCATCTCGTCAATACTATCAAAATTAGAAAGACGTCATACCTAGGACACGTAATGCGCCATAGGGAATTTGAGCAGCTCCAGGTAATATTAGAAGGCAAGATCGCAGGCAAAAAAGAGGTATAGGATGAAAGAAAAAATATTGGCTACGAAACATCAGAGATTAGACCCACACAACAGGAAATAATTTAATTCATCAATCCCAGAACAGAGATAAATTTGCCATATTGATCGGAAACCTCAATAGAGAAGGCACTTAGGAGGAGGGAGGAGATTAATTCTCCCCAGAAAAGATGCAATGACGGACTTTGCTTTTACTAATAATGAGATGCTACTTAATGAATTCTAATTGTCCCGGGACCTTTATGACCCCTGGACACCGCTTTAGGGATATATCTAGACCTAGACGTTAAATACATAATAAAAACGTAGTACCTACGACCGAGTAGACACTGCTTATTTTTTATAGAATAAAATGACATCATTTTTTGATGTTTTTTCTAAATGGAGTTCACTATTAGTCATATGTGGGATCATGCAAGTCGAATTTTTTATACCTTCATATTGCGATGATAGAGAGAGAAAGATTAGTTGATATTGTATTTAATGATCTACAGTCAAGGCCAGAAGTGTTATTATTTGGGCGTGGATTATTATTACATGACTATTTAGATGCAGTGTGTGACGCGTGCTATTGTTTCAGTGTATTGACAAATTAGAGGTCAAAGGAAAGCAAAAAATGCATTTATATCATGATATTATTTGACAACCAAATTTTTCTCTACTCGGCAGGGCCGTAACTACGATGTTGGGGGCCCCGGGGCAAACGTGATCTCGTGATCTGGGGGCCCCTACCGTGGAGTCTGGGGTTTATCCCCCAGCGCAAGGGGGGTCCGGAAAAATGCTTGATATTATCCCCTTGAAAACTCATTTTAATGCATTTCATGACTGAAGTTTCTTGTACATACCTACATATTGCTATTTTAGTTGACCAACACAAAAAATTTTGAAATCACCTTATTTTAAGTTAAATAATTTTGCAAGTACCATCTTATCTGTTTTATGAAAGTACATTGTTCGCCTACAATGTGGTTCCTTTCACGTACCAATATGTGGCCTGTGGTAAATTTGTTAGGACAATACAGCTGTGGGAGGGGGGGGCTCATATTCCGGTTGCATTTTAGTTTTTATTTCGCCAAAACGACTAATTTTCTCAGTAACATGGAATTTTAGGTTTTATTACGCCAAAATAACTAATTTCCTAGGTAATAATTTAAATTTTTATGTTATTGTCTCGGAGGCCCCAGCTTAGCCCCCTCAACTTTATGTTTAGGTCTAGGGTGCATCTGTAAGGTCTTTTTAAAATTGTGTCATTTGAAACTATTTCGTTGGGATCGGCTTTTAAAATATATATTTTTATTTTCCTTGTCAAAATCTATGCATGGCTAACCAAAGGAGGACCTCTGCGGGGCCCCTCTTGGCCGGGTGCCCCGGGGCACTGCCCCGGTTGCCCTAATGGTAGTTACGGCCCTGCTACTCGGTACTAATAGTATAACCGTTGTATAACGTTTGATGTCTTTCGATTACAGGACAAGAAGTGTCCATCTTTTTTTATAAGAATATAAAATATAATAATATATTCAGCGATATAAGAATAATTTTAAACTTTTACGATGGCCAAAAAGCACTAGTGAAAGTAGAAAACATAATATGAGAAGAAATAGAAATACAAAGAGGTGTTTGTCAAGGGTGTAGGTATACTTTCACCAATATTACTTAATATATACTCAGAAGACATACTAAGTAAGGCAATGGAGGAACAAAACATAGGCATTAGAATTAATGGCATATAATAAATAACCTGAGATACGCTGATGATACAGTTCTTTTAGCCGAATCACATGAAGGCCTACAGATACTGCTTATTAAAGTGAATGCACTAAGTGAAGATTATGGACATATTGGAATACGCTCAACATAAGCGAGACGAAAGATATGATAATAACAAAGACAACTCAAGACATTTGTGAGATATATGTACGAAATCAGCCTACTGAACGAGTAAGAGAATTCGGACATCTTGGATATTAAAGCACCCTATGTAACGCACAGCCGGCACAGCTGAATGATGCTGATTTTTTATGTTTGTGCGTCGCAGTGTTGCCATGCTGTTTTCTATATATTTCTTTCATAATTTCAATCAATGTTAAATGTACCTACAAGAATAAGAGAATAATAATATTTACTTCTCCGTCATTATACTAGGTATAATGACAAATGAGGTGTCAAATTAAAGCTTATAATCCAAGGATAGTACTAAAGGTGAGAAATTAGACCTAGGTTGTCTGTCCGTCTGTCTGTCTGACCGCGGACAAGTGATCAAGACGGACGGACGGACAGACGGACGTGGACAATTCAATGTTTTCACATTTTTTCAAAATTGGTGAAAACAACAACATAATAAACTTTACTTAATTGGTGTTTCAAAACTACTTACTTTTAACACATTACACAATATTACAAGGTTTCTAGCAAGTTAAACGTCACAATGATTTAAAATAATCAACTAAAAACCTATATATACATAACATATTAGAACATACCTAAAATACACAAAAATGATACATTTCACACACAAATATAATATCACAAAAAATTGTAACGTGATAGAATGAAAAAATAGAGGATACGGCAACGGTGTTACATGTGACACAGACATATTAGGGTGCTTTAATAACCAAGATGTCCGAGAATTCAAATACCTAGGTACAACCATTAATGAAATGATAGCTCTCAATAAATACGAATCAGAATCGAACAGGCCACAAGCACATTTACAGGAATGAAGAGGTTTCTCTGCTGTCGGTCTCTGGTTTAAACCTTGAGTTAAAAATACGACTGCTGAGGTGCTATGTGCCATCCATTTTATATTACGGGATGGAAGCGTGGGCTCTGAAGAAAATTGACGCAATGAGACTGAAGGCATTGGAGATGTGGATCTACCGAAGAGTACTGAAGATCTCATGCCCATGGGTAGACGGAATAACCAACGTAGAGGTAATGAGACGTATGCATAAGGAAAGAGAAGTACTTCTAACAGTTAAGAGAAGAAAACGGAGATTATGGGACATGTTATGAGAGGAGATATGATAAATATCTTATACTCCAGGTCATCGTTTCCCAACCTTTGGGTGGTTTGGCTTTTACAGTAGCTGAGTGACGTGCAGAGTACAGAATAGCGTATCATCGTGGGTGAGGGATGGGTCGCGAATAGGCGAATATGAAAAAATATCCGAAGGTACCAGACATTAAAGGTTGGGAACCACAGGTCATTACGCAAGGAAGAATCCAGAAAAAAAGATCCATAGGAATGAGACGTAACGCATGGCTCAAGAACCTTAGGGACCGTCCATTTACCCATGTATTCAGTGCCAAAACAACAGAATAACTGACAAGACTACAAATTCATCAGATAATAGGTATAATACATCATGTAAGAAACAAAACACTTCGCAAGTGTCCCTTCTTATCTTAACAATTTAAGATAATTTACCATGAAGAGTAGGTATCCCATGTCGCTTTTAACATTAACATCCAGTATTAATAAACTATTTATAGAAATTTGGGTGAAAGGAAAGAAAATTGTATTGTAGAATATTATGAATGAAAAATTAATTTTTCTATCAGTCGCACCAATGCCGCTTTCGATTTTTGAACACGTGTGACGAAAAAATAAATACACGTGATGTATTACTACACCCCCCTTGTGATGTTTTTTTCATGATTTTTATGGACCCCACCCCCCTTTCGAGCCTCACGAGATTAATGGACAGCCCCTAGGGAATGGTTTGGATTTATACTACAATCATAATAAAGATGCATTAGAAATAAACAAATCAAGTGTCTGCTTTTATTTATCGTCTAAAGTCTAAACAAAAGAAATACTTAGCTACTAAATGTTGATATTGAGTTCAAAAGAGAAAGAAAAAAGTTTATTAAGGTTAGAAAGTTATATATTATATTTTGCTTCTGATTTACAGCAATTAAATTGTTATATCTAAAAATACTGTTTTATCCATAGTGTCCCACGGTATGACATAGACAAACAGTTATTTTTACGAAGTAATTCACGATGTTTTTCGAGCATTAATAAGCGGAAAATTGAAAGGTTTTTAAGAGACACGATCTAAAATCAGAACTCAATTTTCTGCTACATAAATCAAAAAATGTTATTGGTCACTACCAGTCTGAAATGCAGTCTCAATTAAAACGGTGCTTTTTTTAATAGTAGAGCACATTTTTTAATATATAAAAACTCGTTATTTTTCCATCTGCAAAAATATAATTTAAATTGTTGTGTATAGGCTAGGTAAATTAGGGTTTTGGTATAAAAAAATTGGTAATTTACTGAAATAACAGGCTTCGTAATTGTAGATAAAATTAATATCTACACTAAACAATAGGACATGAAGAATGTCCTAACTTGCCAGAGTAGGTATAACATAGGTTGCTAGATAAAATATGAGAACTCCTACCTGTAATTTAAGAATTTAGGAACTAATGGTTCAAAAGTCTATCCAAAGGTACTAAGAATTTATTACAGAGAGAAAATAGAAATAGATAAAAAAAACTAGAACATAAATAAAAATAAACGTCAAAAAAAATCCTAGAGCTACGACATTACTTACATAGTTACCGAAGTCTTTCAAATGTCTATGTGCACACTTGTCCATTCAAGTTACTATCACGAAAATAATGAATTTATTTTGGGGACATTAAATAACGGGCCGGATAAGGATACTACTCTTTATTTTCCGTAATACATAAATATAATAGAACTATTCTTATCTAATAATAATTCACAGCACAACAAAAAAAATTTGTCTTGCTGCCGAAAAAAATCAACTGATTTTAGTTAATTCATCTGTACTGATTCCAAAAATAAAAACCTTTTCTTTGTATCAGCTCTAGTTTTCGAGATAGGTATAACATACTTATCAAATACTTAAATATTCTTACATTTCTGTATATTCCACCACTATAATTGCAATATGTTTATAAACAAACTTAACAAATTCTAAGACAAATGGGCAAATGAACAAAAGGCCTATTTTGGTGGTAATTTAGGAGATCAAGATAAATCCTGAGCTCCACATGTAGTGTGCAAAACTTGTATTGAAAACTTGCGACAGTGAGTGGACGAAAGGACAACGAAAATGTTTAAATTTGGTTTTCCAATGGTATGGAGGGAACCAAAAATAATTTTGACGATTGGTATTTCTGTCTTGTGAATATAAAGGGCATTAATCGTCACAATCGATATACGTGAACATATCCTAACCTGGATTCAGCAATAAGACCAATTCCACATCAGCTTGAGCAGATACCCATTTCAATATTTAACAGCCTACCTATGTTACCAGAGGATAATGCCGAAACATTATTTGACGAACTGCAGACTAATAGATTTGAGGAAGACGACAGTGATTTTGAAGGGGATTCAACACGTCCTGAGCGCTTTACTCAGGAAGAGCTAAGTGATCTTATCAGAAATTTGAAACTTCCCAAGGATTCTTCCGAGTTGCTTACCTCCAGACTAAAAGAAAAAAATGTTCGTCACTCAGACACCAAAATTACATACTACGGTAATAGAGATAAAAGATCTTTTGCCTTTTTTTCTCAGCAAGATGATACGGTTTTTTAAAGGACTGTTAGAAAAAATGGGTGTATCGGAGTATACACCAGATCACTGGCATCTTTTTATCGACAGTTCCAAACAAAGTTTAAAGTGTGTCCTTCTACATAATGGCAACAAATATGGAAGTATACCAATTGAGCATTAAAGTGGAATAAATGCTCAACAATTTTAACAAACACGGTTGTCATATGAGTATTAAAATTCATTACTTCCACAGCCACTTAGACCGTTTCCCAGAAATCTTCACCAAGATATCAAAACGATGAAAGAGGGGTATCAGGAAGATGGGGCTATCACATGATGGCGGATTACTGCTGGAGTCTTCAAAGGGACCGTCGTTTTAAAGCCTTTGCAAAAAAATCATATAAAAGGAAGTTTTTAGGTGACGCCGAATAACACACTTTTGTTGCGACGCTGCCGGTTAGGTTAGAGTTAAAGTTAAGTTTTTTTGGCAGATATGTGTGATGATTTTTGTAAGTACATTATAGTACAATTAATATCTTACTTTTTCTATTCGTATTTGGTTTATTTCACGGGTAGCAGCACTACATATGTAGGTGGTGCTGCGTTAAATTACCCTATATGCTAGAAATGTGATCTGTTGTCGTATTTTCTGAAAACGATCTGATGGAACAAATCTGATGGCATTTTTGGATTCAGCAGACCCAAATTACCTAGAAACAGTAAAAAAATTTCCGACAGCAAACTGTGTGTTTACCAGTGATCATAAGCGTGGTCATTTCTTTCACCCCGCCAATACAGCTGTCATGTCAACGTTAGTGACAGCTGACAGTTCTTCTTCTTTTTACATGGCCTTCTACTTGTTGTGCCACTGTATGAAGGCCTGCTTCCTACATTATAATGAATTTTATAGAGATGTGGGGATATGACAACCCTGAGATCTAAGGCTACTGTGAGAACGATTTGAAAACTTCTGACAGTTTGGTTTACAAAAAAGGCACTATTTTTTCTTTCCTGGAAGCCGTCTGTTATGAACCGGCCGTACTGCAGCCACTTGACTTATTGTACATCTTCCCTTCCGTTATGAAACCCATTCCAGAATTCTGGAACCCTGTACTAGCTTATACAGGTCTAGTGGGTGGGTGCCATATATATATTTTGAGTCACTTCGATATCTCCAAAAAGTGTTTGCCGCCCTCGATCCAATGCCTCGCAATCATGCAAGATATGGTTGACTGTTTCAGGATCTCTGCTACGGAGTCGGCAGCTCAAGGCTTCATGAAACAGCCTCATTGTATGCAGGTGACCCTTAACTGGTGCATGTCCAGTAAGGAAACCTGTTATGACTCTGAGCTGATCTCTGCTTGTTTTTAGCAATAATTCAGCCCTACTAGCACATATCCGTCCTATTTACGTCTTGCCATGTTTTTGACTGGGTATACCCTCCCAGTGTGAGTTGTGTTGGCTTCGGATCTATGCTTTTTTACGTTCGCGGACGGTGCTTTTTGGCACTCCCACGGCCGGCTCTGGACCCAGTTATTTTGTAGCTGATGCTCTCCTGGCAAGTGCATCAGCTGTTTCGTTACCGTAAATGCCCCGATGACCTGGAACTTCATATCAGTGTAACACTGTTATGTTGCACCAGCCTAGAGTTAGGGCTTATAAGAGCCTCAATGGCTGATTGGTCATCTGTGCATATGTAAGGCACTATTAAGCTTGTAATTTATTGCTATTTTAACAACAGAGGGACAATCTTAAGCAGATTGGGGAGCACTTGGAGTAAAGGTAAAGTGAACAATAAACTCTAACTTTAATTTGAAAGAAACTTTAATGGCTGCGTAATATTAGGCAATGGTGTAGTTCCACGGTAGAAGAATTATTTCGCGCAGCAGCCAATAGAACAAGGTTTCAGGAAATTGTAAACATGATAATAATAATAATATCGTATGGCATTTTTGCCGGGGAGATCCTTTCGGATAGTTCCAGCGCCAATTACATCTTTAACCCTGTTTCAAGTAACTAGTGTCGATGTACACTAGCCCAGGGGGACCGAAACGTACTCTCCGAGGTACGGCGAGACGGCTCGTGTCATTATTGGAAATGCAAATGGTTTGTCTTTGGCAGGGCTCGAACCCACGTATACTGGCGTATGAGGCCAGCGATTTTGCCGTTACTCCACGGCCGCTCACGTAAACATGATGACGGCCAATGTCTGAATAATGACACGGCAACTAAAGAAGAAGGACAATAAACCCTTAACGGATTTTTGAGAACTGCCAACAGAGGTGTTGCGTGGTCAACGCCTTAATTTGCTCTGATGTGAGGGTGGGTGCCTGGTGTTTGAAAAAACCTGGACTTTTTGAAAACTACTTATGTATTTTATGGATGAAACACTAAGCACTGTTGTCATTTATATAATATTTACAAAGTTGGCAATGTTATTATCAAAAGTGGAGTTAAATTTCTACTGGTAAATGAACAAAACATTTTTAAATAATTTTTAAATATTCGAATGGATTTATTCGAACAGTGATTTTTAGAAAAAATAGTGGGACTATAGAGAGTGATATTTATAAATGACAATTTGGTCAGCAATAGCTGCTTAATTGTTAGACAACAACTCAGAACGCGTATATTTTACTCAAAAGAATGTTTTAATATATAAAACTCGTTATTTTTTCATCTGCAGAAATATAAGTTAAATTGTTGTGTATAGGCTAGGTAAATTAGGGTTATGGAATAAAAAATTGGTATATTTTGAGTCACTTCGATATCTCCAAAAAGTGTTTGCCGCCTCCGATTCAATGCCTGAAATAACTGACTTGTGATTTTAGGGAAAAATCCAAGGGTGATGTGATTCAGTCCAAGACTCGACGCCATAAAGTAAGAACGAGGACCAGGATGATTTTCTTTGGCCCGGGCCTCTTTTTCCGGCGATTTTGCCTTGTATTATGAGGTGTAGAAGATTATAACTCTCTTATAACGTGGCGGAAATATTTCAGCTTAATTTCGAATTTTTATTGTATTTATATTCAGTGGCGTAACAAACTCCGTCGGGGCCTCCCGCAGAATTTGAAGTGGGGCCCCTTTTAACCCGGGAGCAGTCGCGCCTTAGAAAAAATCCAACTTTTTATCATTTTCCGTGATAACCTAATGAAAAATTTTGCAACATAACTTTCCACTTGTAAGTGCCTCGAAGAAGATTGTAGTAATGCGTAGGATTTTTTTTAAATTATTTTAATTTCATTTTTATTTTTTTTTTGTGGAATTTATGGATTTGCTGGGAACCAATTAGTTTTAGAATTGTTAGAAATAGGTATTTTTAACATAACAAGCAAACAAAAATATTATAAAATTGAAATCTGTTTTAAATTCATATTGTTAGATTTTGTTCTACGCGCGACTGCTTACGTGACAGAAGTGAACGCGACTGCTCCCGCGTTAAACAATTACTAAATAAGACTTATTTAACAAAAACTTTTTTGTGTTAGCGTTATCATTCACTGTTCATAACAACTTAAATTTCTCATCTTTATTGGTATACAGACCCATTCCGAACCGGGGTGCAAGGGGGCAGCGTGAGCCGCCCTAATATAGGGAAAAAACAAAAATTTTATAAGGAAATTATAAAAATTATAAAAACATAAATATATGTTAAAATCCACAAGGAAAATTTTCCTGTAGCCGGCTATATACCATTAATTACAAAAATTGAAGAAAAAGATCTTCTGCGTAAAAGGTATATTAGTTTAAAACCCCAATAAAGGGCTACATTAAAATACAGAATGTTTTCGCTCTAAAGAGAGCATCATCAGTGTTCTAAGCACGCTCTACTATGTTTAACCCTGGAAGCTCACACTTGGGTGTGAGATACCCATCGCGACACTTAACTGCATGTAGCTTGCGCAGCTGCATTTCAATGGTAATGCTGCTTTATGTAAATTCAGTCTCTAGTCTGCCAAGGACGGGTGTGTGGTTGGGTCCAATTTGAGCAATATTTTAAATCACGAGAATTTATTGAATACAGGCTAGGGTATGTAGCACCCATGTGTGAGGTTTGCGATCAAGTGTGCGTTCAAGTTAATGACCTAACAACACAACATCCCACAAATTTAGTAAAACAAACTAGGTGTTATTTCTGCAAAGGCAAAGATGGAAAAGCAAAGCATGCTCGGCTGGCTATAAAGCATAATGCATGGAGCATAGAGCCACACTGCCTTATGAATATAGTTACTAAAATTAGTGAAACTGAAATACCTGGCTAAGAATAAATATGAGTTCTATAATCAAAAGGTGTTATATTTTAGTTAGAAAGACTATTTTGTTGTTAAATTAAATTAAAATATTTTGAATTATGTTTCCGGTTTTTTAGAAAATGCTTTTTAATTATTTTTAGGTATTTTTAATATTTTTTTCTTTTGTGTCACTACAATTAAGAGAGAGAAAATAAAATTATAGATTTAATTATTCTTATGTATTAAATAGTGATCAGAGAGTCGCTGGAAATCATAAAATATTTACTTTTCTTTTTATTTCTTCACAAAAAATCATTGGGTATGTGACACCCATGTGTAGGGTTTATTTAAAAAAAATTAGGTGTGATCTTCCAGGGTTAAATATGCAATTATATCATTCCAGTTGAAATATTGTGAACTATAAAGATACTTAACTCTTAGAGAGAAATTCATGTTTTTCGACATACCTCGTATAAAGTTGGTAAAATGTGATATATTACGATTGAATCTTCGTTTTGAGATAATGCAGAGCTTTTTATAAAGAATCTGATAAGAATTTTATAAATAATTTTTTCGTAAAATTGAAAAATTAATAATAAAATAGTTATTATAATTGTAATAAAATGATGTCGGTTATAGGTAACTTGAGAAATATTTGGAAAAATTTATTTTTTATTTACAAGGATGTAATTACATATTATACCCTATTCCACGAATATACGCCTGTGTTGGATTATTTCGACAACGAATATTTTATTGTGCAAAATATAAATGTGCTCAAAAAAATTTATTTTGATTTTTCAAATTGTAATGTCTGACAGGACCGTAACTATCATTGGGGCAACCGGGGCAGTACCTCGTGGCCCCCGGCGAAGGGGGTCCCGCGATTTTAATCGCGTTATACTGCCTATAGGCAATATAATGAGATTAAAAACCTACATTATAACCGAAGAATGTAAGTAACATTATATGTAGTATATTTTTTATGAAAACAGAAAATATGTTATATTGATGGTAAATATTTGCAAAATATTTAGCTTAAAATAATGTGATTTCAATTTTTTTTTGTGTTGGTCAACTAAAATAGCAATATGTAGGTAGGTACAGGAAACTTCAGTCATGGGGTACATTAAAATGCGTTTTCAAGTGGTTAAGTATCAATTTTCCCGGACTCCTTCTGCTGGGTGATTAACCCCAGAGCCCCGGTAGGGGGCCCCCAGATCACGTTTGCCACGGGGCCCCCAACATCGTACTTATGGCCCTGATTTAATGTCATATTCGAATTCAGCATAATCAAAAAGCAAATAGAAACATTTTTGAACAAAGTAAAATGATGAATTCACCGATTTTTTTTAAGATTATTTAATATAAAACAGTTTTATTGTTTAAAGAATTAATAAACAATTAGAGGCATCTGTGAGTAGAACTTTTCACTTTAAGATAAGATATATATAAACTAACAAAAAATGTTAGAAAAATATAAGCTTGTTTGATTTTTTCCGAAACTGAAACAATGCAAGTTTTTCTATATTGACTCCCCTAAAGCGTTAAGTGTTATAATTTCCTTATCTTACCGTTTATTTGTTGAGAGATTGTCCAATGATTACACTAGAAAAGTCGTCAATAATTGCTAAATAAATGCGTACCAAACACAAACATAAATAACATTCAATGCAAACAACCAATATGAAATTACTGGCGATAATTATTGTATCGAAATACTAAAAGTAGGTAAAGAACAGAGAGAAAGAAAACCCATTTTTAGATTTAAAAATATTCTTCTTAAATTCGGCAAATTGCAATTCTAGTATCTTTCAGTAGTCACGTACAAAGCATTATATAGTTTATTGTCGCTGTCATAAAATTTCGGTAGGCCGGAAGGGATTAAGTTTCTAGATATTATGAGATGATTCACTTGGCAAATACGTCTATTAGAAATTTTTACGTTTTTAAATTTAAACAGACAACGTAAAATATTATAACAAGAACAGATTTTTACATAATATCAGATGACAAGATGGGGCCCTTAAGCGATTGGGGCCCCCCCGCAAGCTTCATGCTGCGGGGCCCTCTGTTACGTCCCTGTTTATATTGTATTTAGTACGCCTACCGCCAGATTGTTTAACGGCTCCCCAAAATCATATACCAACTGTATACTAAACTTTTGAAACATCGGTAGCGTATTGTGCCCCAAATTTTTTTTGTCAATTATATTATCTGATCGGTTAAAAGAGTGTATGTAATCTATGTCTCTTAGGTATAATCACAAATAGATCTGTTTGTAGCACACCACACGTGATCGTGATATTCTGTAAAGTATCGATCGCCACTCGCTCCCATTTCTCTAAAGGTGCGCCAGCCCGTAACATAGTCCCATCAGTGCGGTGGGTTGTGGGAGGATGGGTGGGTAAACGGGTAAACCACCTCCGACGCATGTTTACATACAGGGAGGACGTATCAGACAAGCTCGAAAGATGTAACTGTTGAAATATTAGGAATACGGATTTCATTTTTATTGTTAACAGAAAAACGCTGGACGGAAGGGTCGCCCGAGAACTTTATCGTACCGATCTATTATCGTTATGGTACTAGATACTGGCATTCTATAAAAATAACAAAGTTACTCGTTATTTTGATATTTGAGAATTTCAAATTAGTTCATTTTTCTGAGAAATTAATAGTTTACATTATTTACATTTCATTCTATTTCGATTATGCCAGTCAAGATATTATCTCCGAATTCTATCCTACTGCATGGATTTTAAGGAAATTTTGGGAGTAGCCCAATCTCCTAATTCAAAGTCAATCCTATATACTATGGCGCTTTTATCATGGGTGCGGTTCCCACCACTTCTCAGGGGTGAAATATTTTTATTTTCGAATTACATGGAGAAAAAGGAAGATTTTTAAGAAAATTTAAAAATTAATTCTATAATTTGATCACATTTTCTACAAAAACCATTCATTTTAAACTCGTTCAACTTTTTGAAAGTAGAAGTAACACTATATTAAAAGGTATTGCAAAAGAAAAACAATACATTTAAATTATGTTGGATGGGGAGTTAAATGTATATACTTTTCATTTTTCCTTAAAGTACATTAGTCATATATTTTTTTACACCATATCTCGTTTAATTTGTATGTAACCGACATTTAACGGTGGTCGTTTTAAAGGCCTTTTCAAACACTACAAAAGGTGTTGGTAGCATTATACACCTAAAACCTACCGTTCCTCTGTTATTTTAAGTTGAATACACCAATTTGAGCATGCACCAAAAAACAAACTATTTTCACCTACCATATCTCTTTTTGTATTATAAATAGAACATTTACGAAGGAACGAATCTCTTTATTATTTATAATCTAAATAATGTTTTATATAGTGTTTTTAGTTCGATGCATAGTTTTTAAGGTATTCACAAAAAATCCGTCCGAAAAGGTGTCATTTTTCAATGAAAATGGCCAATTTTCAACTACGCATAACTCAAAAAGTATTGAGTTCTCAAAAAAAAAGTATAGAGAAGTTTTTTCTTAGACATAGGTTCTTTAGCCACTTCCGTGCTTATTTTGACCAACAAATTTTCCACCCCCTTGAAGAAGTGGGAACCGCCCCAAGATAAAAGCGCCATAGTATATAGGGTAGATTTTGTTTCTTGAGCTATTCCCTACTTACTGTGAAAATATCAAGTACATCAATGTAGTAGGATGGAATTCGGAGCCAAATACCCTCATTGACTGCCCTACAATAATGCTCTGCTATGATCGCGTGAGAGAGGACACACTTAAGATTATAGCAAAATTTCTATTTACCGTAACTTTTCGACTTTTTAAGGTACAGCAACAAATTTTATGTCATTGGAAAGGCAATTTTGCATTCTTTCAAAATATGTAAAAATATACAGGGCGCATCAAAAAAATTAAGATTTTTTATTCATTTCGGGTTCAACCGGAAGCCATATTTTTGGTAAAATTTATTGTGATAATAGATAATAAAGTACCATATATGTCTGCAAAATTTAAAATTTAAGTTTCTATTATGAAGGAAGTTACGGACACTCAAACATTTTTTTATAAAAAATTCATAACTCGCCTCTTATAGGGAGTTAAGAAATCTGACTAATGTCATTCAATTTACCGATAGGATATCAAAAACATATAAAAAAATTCCTTGGAGCCATTTTTGAGAAAATCTAGTTCAAATTTATGTCAAATTTTGACCTCTTAAATATAGGCAACCCGTAACTTTTTCTGAAAAACGATAACATTCTTCTTATAGCCCCATCTTTAGGCTATATAACGACGTTTTCAAATTAAACTTATCTTAAACAAGTTTTTTAGATAGGAAGCGAAATGTGTCGGGTGGGCGGTCGGCCATGTTGGCCGCCATTTTGAATTTGGAAATGTCAAATTCCGTATTTTTATTTACCTATCGATGAGCTTACTTTGAGTTGAATTTCATTCATTTCGGTAAAAATTTGCAAAAATGGGCCCTAAATAACCCCCCTATTTCGGCCCCCCTTTGAGAGTTTTTTTTAAAAGCTTAGTTTCTCGACAAAATTCTCTTAAACTTACTCATACCGAATTTCATCAAAATCGGTCTGGTAGTTTTTGCTGGGCGGTGGCGACATACGTACGTACGTACATACGTACGTACGTACGTACATACTTCCGACATGTTTTTTTTATTTGCTTTTTAGACTCAGCGGGACTCAAAACGTCGAAAAAAAGTGAAATCTGAAAAAAATTTTTTTGCACGATCCTATAACTTTATCTATTATACTATACTACGTATATAGTACGATAAAGTAAAAAACGTAATAGACACAAAAGTTAAAAGGTGTCTAGAAATAGGAAGTGGCCACTATTTAGTAGTAATGAAAATAAAACAAAATAAGTCAGATAATAACAACACCAACAAACTGCAAGAAAAGAAACAAACGACAAGTAAGAAGAGCAATAAAAGAAAGCAAACTGCATGGTGGAATGAAGAAATAAAACAGCAAATTAAATGAAATAAAATTGCTTGGAAAATATACTTTCATAACAAAACACCAGAAATCTATGAAGAATATAAAAAAGACAGGAGATTAGTAAAAGAATTTGTTACAAAAGCAATAAAGGGCAAATGGGCAGAATTTGGAGAAAAGATACAAAGTTTAAAGAGAATCAGATACTGTTCTATGGAGTTTTAAAATTAATGAGAAAAGAAAAAATTCAAAACAGAAAATATAAAGAATAAAACTGGCCAAATTCAGAAAATAATGAACAGATGGGAGAATACGTCAAAGAGATGCTACAAACTCACTGCTATCACGAAGAAAACAACGTGTCAAACCAAAGAATAGAAGATGATAATGTAGCCTAGTACAACCTATAACCATACATAAACTGCAAGAGCTATTGCAGAAATGAAAAACGGAAAACCACCAGCGCATGCTGCGCTCCCAAAAGTACCCTCGCTCCCATTTCTCTAAAGGTGCGCCAGCCCGTAACATAGTCCCATCAGTGCGGTGGGTTTTGGGAGGATGGGTCGGTAAACGGGTAAACCACCTCCGACGCATGTTTACATACAGGGAGAAAGTATCAGACAAGCTCGAAATATGTAACTGTTGAAAGGTTATTCTGTTCGAACATCCCTTTACTAATTGTCAATTAGGAATACGAATTACATTTTTGTTGCTCCATCAGATCTGTATGGGAAAAATGTAAATAACTTAAATTTAATTAACAATATTAATAAATGTTTTTCATGAATAAGATTGATAATAAGCTAATAGGTCTGTAGTTTCCAATTTCTTCGAATGGAAATTCTGATATATCTATTCTGTTGCTCATTGGTAACTCAGAGTCTACTAGAACGAGCTCCATTCTGTATCGGATTGGTCTCCAGTAACATATTTCATATCCGTGAGACATTATTATGAGAATCACCCACTCTATACACAATTGACTATACACAATTCATTATCCCATCCTATACAACACAAATTAGCAACATACCATAGCATGATACATAGACTGACAGAAACTCCCATGTCAAAAATTAACTTCGAGACAGAACTGAACATCATTAAGCAAATAGCAGTAAACAACGTCTATAACGAGCAAACTATTAACAAAATTTTAAACCAAAAACTCCATAAGAAATCCCTGAAATTAGTCTATCCACCAGCACAGAAAGAACTCAGTACCTTCTGATCTATCACATATACTGGCAACATAACAACAAAAATAGCCAGATACATAAAAAAGAAATGAATAACACCAGCTTTCAGAACTAACAACAACTTAAGCAAATATATTAAGAACAATAAGAGCCTAAAGAGAAAGCAACTACAGAGTGGTGTTTATAAACTAACTTGTGGTGACTGTCCGAAAACTTACATCGGTCAAACTGGCAGAACCTTTGACAAACGGATAGCAGAACACAAAAGGGTTTTCAACAATAGAAAAACAGACATTTCTACATAGGCACTTCACCTTCTAGATCATAATCATTCTTTTAATGAAGAGTTTCAAATTCTGCATATTCAAAATAAAGGCCTTAAGCTATGTTTATTAGAATCTATGGAAATTAATAAATTGAAAAATACAGATATAATTCTGAATGACCAACTCGAGACAAACAGCTCCCCACTCCTCAACCTCTTCAGTTAAAGACTTTGAAAGAGCAAACACATAGTAAACTAAATCACTTGAGAAAGACACTCTGCCGAAACAGCTGTAGTCACATAGTTATAATAAATTTTGTGGAAGTATAGAAAACAAATGTTTTCAGTGTTTTATTGTTAGACGTATAGGTATACTTACACTTATTCAATTTGGTGGTACATGTTTGTAGATTTTTTTTTGATCATACGCAAGAGCTCTGGAGGTCATGAATAAGTTGACATGAATGGTCTATCCAGTCTGTAATAAGAATTATGTCTTTTCACAGCTCAAGTTATCCAGGTTGAATCCAATATTTTTCCAATTATTGTTTCTGATAGCACTCTATAAAAGAGTACTGATGACATAGTTCAGAAGATATGATCCTCCTTGCCTAATACTATTCTTCAAGATAAATGTGTTTATAGACCTGGATCTCGCGTACCAAAAAAAGTTGATTAATAGCCAGCTGAAAATTTGGTAATAGCTTAACGATGTCTAGTCGGACAAACTTTGATGTACGGGAACACTGGAACAGGGGAAGTTTTAATTGTGGAACAGTTTAAAAATTTGGAACGTCAGATTACGAAAACGTCCCATGTATTTTGTCGGACAGAACATTCAATTGATTTGTTACCCATTAATTAAACTCTCATGCAAAAATCAGACTGCTATTACTAACCAACATGATTCCTGTCATTTGACATGTCCTTCGTGTTCCACTAATTAAACTGCCCAGTTGATGATAAACACCAGTCGGATTTTTGCTATAATCGATATTGCACTTTGTAAGCGTTCTTAATATGGAACTATGCTGTACTTAGGCAAATGCTTTCTTAAAGTCTACAAATATTTTTATCAATGACTTGTTGTATTTTATATCTTCCTCTATCTAGGACTTCATTACTGGTGGTAACTGTACTTTATTAAATTTCTTTCAAAGACACTCCTAAGTCTGGCTAGTTATAGTGGTTGGTGAAATTCTAACTTAGGTCCAGTCTGTTAGTGATTATTGTCATAAAAATATTATATACGAGTACTTAAATGAGATAACAAGATGGTAGCTCTGTAGTTTCCAATTTGAGTTATTTCTTCCTTTTTATGGAATATTATCATCACAGCATTATTTCATTCATTTTTTTCTTTTATTCATTTTTCTGATATAATTTCTTCAAAGAGGCAGGCACTGTAAGGAGTTTTTAAGGTTTTTATAATGCATTTCATTGAGCATAATATGAATGTATAACGCATTTAATTTGCCATCTTCTCCAGGTATTTTGCTGTTCTTAATTCCTTTTAAGGTTGATTCAATTAGCTATTTGGTTATATCCGGAAGTTCCTCTGGAATATGATCATCTTGACTATGTTCTCTAGTACTCTTCAATTACTCTCAGGATTTCTTATTTTATATGAGATCTTCTTCTTATGGTGCCTATCCGTTACGGATGTTGGACATTAACATAGCTTTTCTGACTTTGTGGACCGCTGTCCTAAAAAGTCCGGTAGTGGTTAAGTTAAACCATTTTCATAGGTTATAAAACCAGGGATCATTCTTCCTCATTGACCTCTTTTTCCATGCACTTTACCTTGAAATGTGGTATGGTATGGTACTGTGGCGACACGCTTCAATTACTATTTTGCTAATTTTATTTTTTAATAACTTTTTCAAAATGAAATAATACGTCCATTTTAAAATTCACAAACCATATGCATAAAGGGCCTGTTAAATTTTAAGAAACGAAATATATCACTATTCAGATAAAATGCCTTCTCAGCTTTTAAAACACCAGATGTTGATGGCCTGTTCAGTTTATGTATGGGAAACGCAAATTCTATAAAAGATTACGGGACGATAAAGGGCCAACCTCCTTATGTCAATAAATCAGTCTTCAATCTCTTTAAAAACCACAGAAATGTAAAACTAATGTTTTTAGTTCACCACAAGCAGTCTGACACAAACCCTCTTCCCGCAAAGAATAACAAACCCTCTTATGAGATATAAGCACGCCTTTTTAACCAAAAATAAATAAATATATTATTGGTCGTTGTCTTACACTTATTGTAATTTCATTTAATCGTTTCCGTCAACACACCACCCACGGAACAGTCCGAAGTAGGTCGTATAGTTGTTCATTACATATTACATGGCAAAGGTATTCCATTTTGCCACGTTTTATGGTTATGAGTATGACTAGTTCGCGCTCTTTACTCATTCTGTGTAGAACTTCTTCTTTGGTAGCTTTCTCTAACTCTGTCTCCAGGAGATTCACAACATGCGTGTATAGCACCACATGAGTATGATTTTAGGTTACCAGGATGGATGAAGTGTAAGAAATACAAAAAGTCATGATAATCGCCAACCTCCGAAAGGAGTCGACACCTTAAGAAGAAATGTAATTTGGGAAGCAAACCTATAGATACCATTCATAAAAATAAATAGAAATTACAGTTCGCATGTGGACCTAGTTCTCGCAATTATGGAAATAGTTGTCTAAGCAAACTCACCCTGTAAGTGTGTAACATCGGGCGCGAGCGAGGGCAGGAAAGCGAACGGCGGCGTGCACGAGTGGCATTAACATATGTGGGCAACAGGTGTTTCGGAATTTCGGCTGGAGCTGGTGGAACACCGACAGCGACATCGGATAATATATAAACTTGCAGATGAAATTCTCCATTTTGGCAAATGTGTCACAACGATTGCACAACAAATATTTTATAAAACGCTAGATGATCGATAAGCCGTTACTCAAAAGGGTATAAAAGAGTACAACTTTTATACATGAGACTTAATGGTGACATCATATTATCATCATTAAGCTCGGATGCCTTTTTTGCATATTTTATGCCTATTTAGGTGTTCTTTGCACATTTTTCGTAAATTCCGCCTTTTTGTGCCTTTGTTTTTAAGCGCCTTTCTTTAGTTCAATCGTTTGTGTCAAATCTTTAGACGTTAATTTGACTGCCTTTTCTTCAATGCAAATAAATGAAAATTTGCAGATATATGCATTCGCGGGAACAATACACGAATAGTCAATAATTTTTTTTATGTTTATAAATTATTGCTTAAATAAAAAAAAAAACGATTTTAATGGAAAATGCTTAAATTCTCTTGTTTTTTACAAAGTACAAATTTGAAACGTTTACAGATTGTGGCTAATTATATGAACTATACATAATTTCACTTTTTACGTTAATTGTTTACGTTATGCTTTATAAATAAACAATAAAGTTTCAAATTTTTTGCCGATTCCGACTAATTTTCGTATTTGTATATCATGTTTATAAACATCCTAAGCGGCGACGATTTTGAACGCTCATATCTGTGTTTATATTAACATCGGCGCTTATTCGGGTCAAATTTCAATACGATACGAAACAAAACTTCAACCAAAACTCGAATTAAAAAAATTCGAGTTTTTACGTAGTCTTAGAAAAACCACCGGTGGAGACGTTTCGTTTTACAATTAACATTAGAATTCGTTTTGGCATATTAATTCAAAGTTTGTTACGAACCCTTAATTGATGGAGTGAAAATTAACAGGGTCTACACCGTACAATAGTAAAGCATTAGAAGAGATGGAAAGACTGCGAAAACTGTAATAGGTGTAAATAATGATTTTGATTTAAGAAATGAATGAAGAAGTAAAAAATAAAAAAATATGAAAACAATATTTTTAAGAAACGCCTTTCTTTAGTTACGAGTTACTAAAATTAAAAATTTTAAAAAATAAACAAACAAGCAAAAAATAAAAAATAATAAAAAAAAACTGTTAGACAGACTAAATATACAAAAATCTCACAAATTCGTTAAAAAATTGAAAAAATCTAACACATTCGTTAAAGAAAAGCGTGGGGCTACTCTTGATCGAATAAACGGTTTGAGGATAGATACTTTTTTACTTTTCGCGCCCCACGCTTTTCTTTAACGAATGTGTTAGATTTTTTTCAATTTTTTAACGAATGTGTGAGATTTTTGTATATGTAGTCTGTCTAACAGTTTTTTATTTTTTTATTTTTTGCTATTTAGTTGATATTTTTATAACATTTTTAATTTTAGTAACTCGTAACTAAAGAAAATCGTTTCTTAAAATTTGTTTTTCATATCATTTTATTTAAATTCTCCATATACTACTACCCATGATTTTATTCATACTACTATTAATAAACCTTTCTGTAATAAAATATTGGGTCTTCCTCTTCTTTTTTGTACACATGCTCCCAGTAAGTTGGCGTTTCATCGTTTTCGTGGTGTTTCCACAGATCATCTTCCTATTTGGCCTATTTGTTGCCATTCTGCTTAATGTAGTATTTCAATTCAACTTCTCTGTTTCTTCTTCTTCTTATGGTGCCTATCCGTTACGGATGTTGGACACTAACATGGCTATTCTGACTTTGTTGACTGCTGCTCTGAAAAGTCCGGTAGTGGTTAAGTTAAACCATTTTCGCAGGTTATGCAGCCAGGATATTCTTCTTCGTCCTGGACCTCTTTTCCCATGCACTTTACCTTGAAGTATGGTACGAAGTAGGTCATATCGTTGTTCATTGCGCATTATATGGCCCAGGTATTCCAGTTGGCGACGTTTTATGGTTACGACTAGTTCGCGCTCTTTACCCATTCTATGTAGAATTTCTTCGTTGGTAACTTTGTCTATCCAGGAAATCCTCAACATGCGTCTATAGCACCACATCTCAAATGCTTCGAGTCTCTTCAGTGATGCTTCAGTTAAGGTCCATAACTCCACGCCATATAAAAGAACGGAGAATACGTAGCATTTTATTAAACTAACTTTTATTTCCAATTTTATATCGTAGCTGTTAAAGATTTTTTTCATTTTGACGAAAGCTGATTTTGCCTTCTCGATCCTTATCTTAATTTTCGTCGATTGGTCCCACTGTTCATTTAAGTTTGCACCCAAATAACAAAAGTTGGTATTTTGTGTTATAGGTTGTTGGTTAACTAGTAATTGACCAGGTGGTATCCTATTTTTGCTTATAACCATGTATTTGGTTTTTTTGATGTTAAAATCAAGCCCAAACCTGCTACTTACTTCTGCCACCCTGGAGAAAAGTGTCTGCAGACCTTCAAGACTGTCTGCAAAAATGACAGTATCATCAGCGTATCTTAAGTTGTTCAATCGTTCTCCGTTTATAAGTATTCCCTCGTCTATGTCCGTTAGCGCTAGGTTCATAATGTGCTCTGAATATGTATTGAACAATAATGGGGACAATATACATTCCTGTCGCACACCTCTTTTTATCTTTATGTCGTCTGTTAACTGATCCAATACTCTAACAGCTGCAGTTTGTTCGTAATATATATTGTTTATTATACGGCGATCTCTGCGGTCTAGACCAATTGAATTTATTATTTTCATCAGTTCGTCATGTTTTATTCTATCGAACGCTGTCTGGTAATCAACAAAACACACATATATATCACAATTCACGTCTCTACATCTTTGAAAGAGAACTTGTATTGCAAAAAGTGCCTCTCGAGTATCCAATGCATTCCTGAAGCCGAATTGTGTGTTTGTCATGTGTTCTTCACACTTTTTATATATTCTTTTATGTATAATTTTTAAAAAAGTTTTCAGGAGATGGCTCATAAGGCTTATGATTCGATAATCTTCACATTTTTTGGCATTGGGTTTTTTAGGGATTGTTATAAAAGTTGATCTTAGCCACTGTTGGGGTATTTTTCCACTTTGGTATATATTGTTGAAGATCAATGTAAGTCTTTTCACTTCATCTTTATCTATAATTTTCAAAAATTCTGAGTAAAACTCGTCTGGTCCTGCGGCTTTCCCTCCTTAATGTTGTTTATAGCAGCTTCTACTTCCGCTTCGAGAATAGGTGGTCCGGTATCGTCATTTTTATTTTGTGTGATGGTGACATTCCTATCGTCTTCAAATGTTGTTGTCACATAGTTCATCCATGTTGTTTTTGTTTCTTCAATATCAACTATTGGATTTTCTTGAGCGTCTGTTAAGTGTCCCGGCCTTTTTGATTTATGGAGGCCTGCTGCTTCTTTGATCTTTTTGTGGAGGTTGAAGGAATCGTGTTTACGTTCCAATATCTCGATTTCTTCACACTGTTCTTCCAGATTTCTGTTTTTAGCTTCTCTGACAGCTTTTTTTTATCTCTTTGTCTAGAAACTGATATGCAACGTAGTCTTTCCGCTTGGATTCTCTTCTTCTTCTCCTCCTCTGTTTCTTAATCAATTATTAATGTTCTCCACCTCGCAACTCCGTCGTATATCTGTACTTCTAGCTCTGTCCCATAGTCTCTTACCATCGATTTTTCGAAAGGTCTGAACCTCTGCAGTCTCTAGCCTTCTTTTTGTTTTCTTTGTGTCATTTATGTCATCATTGGTCTGATGATCATTTAACAAATTCTACCTTTCATTTATTTTCCGATATTTTTATTTCTCTATATTCTATATTGTTTCGTTCGACAGTGAATTGAGTAATATAGAAATTTGCAGATAAAATTCTCCGTTTTGGCAAATGTGTCAGAACGATTGCACAACAAATATGTTATAAAACGCGATTTGATCGATAAGCTGTTACTCAAAGTGTGTGTAGTTAACTTTTGTATATGGGACTTTCTTCTTCTTTTAGTGCCTATTAGTTTCGAATATTGGCGATCATTCTGGCTATAATTATTTTATTAACTGATGCTTTAAATAGATTAGTTGTTGTTGTGAAGAACCGTTTCCTCAGGTTCTTTAACCATGATATCCTTCTTCTCCCAATTCCTCGCTTTCCGAATACTTTACCTTGAAGGATTACCTTCAGTAATCTGTATTTGGTGCCGTTTCTCATTATGTGTCCGAGATATTCTAACTTTCTCCTTTTAATGGTATACATCACCTCTCTTTCTTTGCCCACTCTTCGTAATACGGTCTCGTATGTTATCTTGTCCTTCCATAATATCCTTAGGATTCGCCTGTATAGCCACATCTCGAAGGCTTCAAGTTTTTTCTCCATTGCTTCAGTTAGTGTTCAGGATTCAACTCCATAATACAATATTGAGAAGATATAACATCGTAGGAGCCTTACTTTTATCTCCAGATTAAGGTTGTGGCTTTTAAAGAGTTTGGCCATGTTATTGAATGCACTCCTAGCCTTCTCTATTCTATTCCTAGCCTTCTATATGGAACCTTAATAGTGCCTTACTACTTTAGTTGGGTACACAGAGCGGAATATATGCAAAGTGCATATAGATGCATATATTCCATATTTTCAGACAACAAACACAACATTTCGTATTTAAGCTAAACACGATTTATTTTGCATATTTTAAAAATAAATTATATAAAAGTTTAAAATTTTCCTCTCTTAGTTGGAATTTTATAACTTCGATATGAACGAGCTCGTTATTTATCTATCTATCGCTCGTCTGGACTTTCCCATTACTACCTGAATTTAACAATTATGGGTGTTCCCAGAAAAATATTATCTTATTAGCGTAGCTAGTCGTAGGTACCTAGCTGCTTTTAAGGGTCTAATAATTATTTTGTCAGTTTCCGGCCAACATTTGTTTAAAGTAGACGTTGTATCGTATTTAGAGTTTTTGAAGTGACTGGTATATATTAAATTTAAATATGTCTACCATTCAAAAAAGTACTTGGATAAAGTGTTTTCCCGAGTTAAAGCTAAGTGGAGACAAAGTATTTTGCAAGGCCTGTTCCAAAATCGTAAGTTACATTCATTTTCACATTTCATTTTTTAAATGAGGAACTGACAAACAAAAGCATCATGTCCCACAAAAGAAATTTTTCTGGAAAGAGTGTTTTTATTAGACAAATTCGCTTTTACTTCTATAAAGACGGACATAGAGAGAAGCATCAAAATACAAAAATTCATCAAATTGTAGACAATTCCGCTTTTGTTCTTCAGCTTAAGTAACGTACTTTGTTCTTTAAATAACGTACAAATTGCTAAAGAACTTATGTTCATAAAAGTTAATTTTAGTTTTTTACCAGATCTAATAAAGTCATTAGAACAAAGGAATTTACAATTAAGTGATTCGGTTAATCTTGTTAACACTTTTTCTCCTCATTGTCAAAAAATTCCCGGAAATACAGGGATTACAATTAGAAATAAATTAAAAAATGTTTTAGAAAAAAATGAGGGCTTCGATTGTTTGAGGAAAGTTGTACGTATTTTTGAAGGCAACTTTTCTGAAGATCTTACGACTTAATATATTGTTTTATTTTTGAGTATTTTTAATATGCATTTGCATATTTAGACAAATTTAGAAAAAATACCTGCATATTTGTAGTAAAAGTAATGCATATATATGCGCATATTTTGGTAATGTTGTGTTGCATATATTCCGCTCTCTAGTTGGGTATAAGCCACAATTTGAATATGATATTAAGTGTATTTGACATTTCGATTTCCACTTCAGAAATCGTTGTGGTCGTCTTCTTCTTCTTCTTTTTTCTCATTCCTCTTAGTGCCCCTCAGGGCATCAGATGAAGGGTTCGACCTATTATCCATTTCTTCCATGTACTTCTATTGGTGACCAGGTTCTTATATCTCTTTATATTCATTTCTCTCTTTTCATCAATATCATGGATTTGGTCCATCCATGTCTACCTCGGCCTTCCCTTTTTTCTTTTGTGTCCCATTTGTGCTTCATGTACTTTCTGTATTAGTCTCTTTTGTTCCATTCGCTACAAGTGGCCAAAACCAGTACAATTTTTTGTTTTCGATCTTCCTCATTTTTGTATTTTCTCTACTGTGTCTGTGATTATGACTATAATATCATTAGCGTATACAAGAGAGTCGACCATTATTGCATTTAAGTTTTTTTTTATTTTACTATATATTAAAGATATCTTGTTTGATCTTTTTTATTTTTTATAAAGTAGTTATCCATGATTATTATAAATAAGAAAGGACTTAGTGGTGCCAGTCCTCTCCTTTCTCTCCCATCCATTTTAATATTTCTGGATCTACTTGGTCCCTCCTGTTGCTTCTCCAATTTTAATATACTTTATAGCCTCTTTCAATTCTTCCTTCCTTATAGTTTCTAGTTTCTTGTTTATTTTCCTCTCCCACTCCTGGTCTATTTCCTTCTACTTTATTTCTCTCTATTTCTTCTTGTTTGAATTTTTCTCCATAGTAATCGTTCCATACTTCTATTATTTCTGTAGTCCCTATTTTCAAATGGTAATTTTATCTTTAATTCCATACTGTTTCTTACCTTTTCTCCAACTTTTAACAGAATTTTCTGTTATCTGTTTTGTAATTTGGCTTCCAATTCTCTTCCAAATTCTTACCAGCTCAGTTTTTTTGCTTCTCTTACTGATGTCTCTGCTCTATTACCTTTCTCAATATATTCTGCTTTGTTATTTTCATCTCTACATTATTTATGTACTGTTTTGGTAAATATTGATTTGTCCGATTCATGCCAAAATGAGATTATTTGCTTGATATAATATTTAGTAACAATTTTTCAAGTTAGAGTAGGTAGAGTTTGGTATGTTTATAATGAAGGTAAAACCCTTAAAAATTAGAATGACAATGTATTATGATATATCCGCATTTTACTTATTAGGTTGGGCAAAACTTGATATGTTACTTGATTTCTTCTGGATGACAACTCAACCGTTGAACACCGTTCAACAAATGTAGTAGCTGAACCTCTGATCGTTTTCAACTCAAGTGAGGGTAAAATGGTGCCCGGGGCCTAATCATGTAATATTTACAATATCCATGTAATTTATAACAATTTTAGTCAATGTTTTCATGACTATAATGATTTTAAAGAGTTTTTACCCAAACATTTTCAATTTTGGTGGCTTAGCATGTGAGCATCCTGTTCAGCACTATGATGATCTGTAATCAGATGGAAAACGTGCTGCATATGTGATGTAGTCCTTGTTAGGGAATTTTAATAAATTATATACCTTTTATAAAGGATTTTATTTAAATTTTTTGTGATATATGGTATACAGCTAGACAGGAAAACTTTCTCCTTGTGGATTTATATTTTTTGCAGCATGATTTCAATAATTCTCATCCTCAATTTTAAAGTATTCCTAAATCCAGCCGTTTACCAATAGTTTCACCCCACTGCCTACCTACCAATACAGACAATGTTGAGACATCGCCGACGAAGCTATCTCAGCCTCTTTGATTATCATCCACCAAAAGGTGTTAGCTTTCCTTGGCATCACAACTCCTCAGAATAAGACGATAATGCGTGTATCCGTTAAAAACAATTAAAACTCGTGAACCAGTTAATCCAATTGTGAAACGGCCTATGTGTTCACGAGACGCAGATGACAGCAGTGACAAACAGGTACGATTTTTTATAAACTTATAATATTGTCTGTTTATCATAATCCTCTCTTCCAATTGCAAGCTAAATCATACAGTCCACGCTCCTGAGATTATATTAATAAGGTCGTATATGTGCATGCATTTATTGTACAATTATAATGAACTGTGGCTAATTACATATAAACACAATTAACTCAGACATTATACCTTGCCACATTATTGGCAAGGTATTGGTTTCAGAACCTTATTGGTGCAATATACCTTAAAGAGGATGACTTAAGAGCGTGCATGTACAGTGGAGTCCCGGTAATCCGAAGTAGTTGGGATCGAACCTAATTCGGATTACCGAATTTTTCGGATTAAACAGATTTTCTTAAAACGCTCTTTTAATAAAAAATAATATAAATAATATGCCTCTCATTATTAAGGCCATCGGTACATAATTCGCAAATATTTTACGGGTTTCCCTACTTTTTCTGTCTTTACACGGCAAATTACGTGTAGTAAAATTCACACTGGTATGGATATGTAAACATTACTAGAATGTCATTCTACTTGAAAATGTCATCATTAATTTAAAGAGATGGCTTTTGAATGTTCTTGGATAACTGTTATTTTTATAATTGCAAATTGTTAATTCAGTTAATAAATGTGATAATTTTTTCACTAACTATGTATTCAGTGATTGTAATAATTTATATGTACAACAAAAACTAATACTCAATCGAGAAAAGAGGAAAAGTGTTAAAGTGATTTTTTAATAATATATTGTTACCATGGAACGCTTATTTTGAACATCTTTAACAACAAAATACTTGGATCACAGAATATATTATTCTGATGTATTCTCTGCTTGGATCTTCCACAAATAATACACAATAAATAATTTTTTATTAAGTCCACGTCTTAAATCAATTATTTATCAAATACACTATATATCAATATTATTTAATCAACAACTCAAAATATTCCCGATGCCGCCATGTCAAATATTTAAAATTGTCACTGATTGTCACTGTCTGACTGACAGTATGCTGACAATATTCTATTCGACTGAGTGCGTTGTATGACAAAGATAGATTTGGAAATATTACCACGGACATTGTGTTCATTTTTTTCGAATCCTGAAAAAACCAATAAATATTTTTGAAAAATTTAAACGCAGAATGAAAGACTATATTATTACCGAGGGCCAAAAGTCCCTTAGAATAAATAATTTATTTTGAATGAGATATTTTAAATTAAATATCACACTAAATTTTCTCTTAGTTTTTCACCCCTGTAACTAATTAAAATACACATTATAGAAGTTCTCAGGGACTTTCGGCCCTCGCCAATAACGTAATCTTTCATTCTGCGTTTAAATTTTTCAAAAATATTTATTAGTTTTCTCAGGATTCGAAAAAAATTAATCGCCATTTGAATAGCATTGCAGCCGAAAATACGTACCCATCCTCTTAAGTACAGTACCTACTTTGGTTTTGATGCAATAAGAGCCTATGATAAAAAGAAGGAAGTAATGAACCCTTTAATAGAAGA
Source organism: Diabrotica virgifera virgifera (assembly GCF_917563875.1). Lineage (NCBI taxonomy): Eukaryota > Metazoa > Arthropoda > Insecta > Coleoptera > Chrysomelidae > Diabrotica > Diabrotica virgifera. Next base: position 238,380,162 of record NC_065446.1, on the reverse strand, counting down.
ATACATTCATCTGAGACGCATGATCAAACACCGTTTTTCAGGACAAAAATTTGAATTTAATGGCATAAATTGAGGCGACTAATCAGGGATGAAGATAAATTACTACCAATATTAGAACAACTCAAAAAAATAAATATAAAAAACATCATTTACTGGGTAGCAGAGGCTTGGGAATATGTGAATGAGAAACTTAAAAGAATTAAGAAACTCCTGGAGAAAAAAAACTTATTTGTGAAGAGGCGAATAATAATGATGTAGAATAATGGGTGTGAGCTGATGATGATGTCCACGAGATATATGATGAACAGCAAATCATTAAAATGGTTACAGGAGAACCTTCAGAACTCTCTGATGAAAGTGACGGGGAAGAAGATGTCAACACCGAACAGCGGGTGACCCACACAGATGCTGCGAATGCTACATAGAGCAACACCCCACCGCCATGCCAGTGGATACCATGTTTTTGAGAAACTGCGTAATTTAGTTTCGAGGGAGAATAATTCTTCATTAACCCGGCACCTGCCACGTGGCTTTACAAGACGTCAAATGCCACGTGGGATGCTCACAGCACCCCTTAAAAATTTTGTGCGGTTTACTTGTTTATAAACAAAAGAATGTGTTGAGTTACACAAGAATATAAAAAACATGTTTTATTAACTTATTAGCTACTAATTTATTACAAAAGTTAAAAAATAAAATTAAAAAGGTATTATAAGCAAATTAGCAAGTACCAACCCATAATAAATGAAGCGAAGTAAAATATCTAAAAACGCTGGACGGAAGGGTCGCCCGAGAACTTTATCGTACCGATCTATTATCGTTATGGTACTAGATACTGGCATTCTATACAAATAACAAAGTTACTCGTTATTTTGATATTTGAGAATTTCAAATTAGTTCATTTTTCTGAGAAATTAATAGTTTACATTATTTACATTTCATTCTATTTCGATTATGCCAGTCAAGATATTATCTCCGAATTCTATCCTACTGCATGGATTTTAAGGAAATTTTGGGAGTAGCCCAATCTCCTAATTTAAAGTCAATCCTATATACTATGGCGCTTTTATCATGGGGGCGGTTCCCACCACTTCTCAGGGGTGAAATATTTTTATTTTCGAATTAAATGGAGAAAAAGGAAGATTTTTAAGAAAATTTAAAAATTCATTCTATAATTTGATCACATTTTCTACAAAAACCATTCATTTTAAACTCGTTCAACTTTTTGAAAGTAGAAGTAACACTATATTAAAAGGTATTGCAAAAGAAAAACAATACATTTAAATTATGTTGGATGGGGAGTTAAATGTATATACTTTTCATTTTTCCTTAAAGTACATTAGTCATATTTTTTTTACACCATATCTCGCTTAATTTGTATGTAACCGACATTTAACGGTGCTCGTTTTAAAGGCCTTTTCAAACACTACAAAAGGTGTTGGTAGCATTATACACCTAAAACCTACCGTTCCTCTGTTATTTTAAGTTGAATACACCAATTTGAGCATGCACCAAGAAACAAACTATTTTCACCTACCATATCTCTTTTTGTATTATAAATAGAACATTTACGAAGGAACGAATCTCTTTATTATTTATAATCTAAATAATATTTTATATAGTGTTTTTAGTTCGATGCATAGTTTTTAAGGTATTCACAAAAAATCCGTCCGAAAAGGTGTCATTTTTCAATGAAAATGGCCAATTTTCAACTACGCATAACTCAAAAAGTATTGAGTTCTCAAAAAAAAGTATAGACCAGTTTTTGCTTAGACATAGGTTCTTTAGCCACTTCCGTGCTTATTTTGACCAACAAATTTTCCACCCCCTTGAAGAAGTGGGAACCGCCCCAAGATAAAAGCGCCATAGTATATAGGGTAGATTTTGTTTCTTGAGCTATTCCCTACTTACTGTGAAAATATCAAGTACATCAATGTAGTAGGATGGAATTCGGAGCCAAATACCCTCATTGACTGCCCTACTGATCGCGTGAGAGAGGACACACTTAAGATTATATCAAAATTTCTATTTACCGTAACTTTTCGAGTTTTTAAGGTATAGCAACGAATTTTATGTCACTGGAAAGGTAATTTTGCATTCTTTCAAAATATGTAAAAATATATAGGGCGCATTTAAAAAAATTAAGATTCTTTATCCATTTCCGGTTCAACCGGAAGCCAGATTTTTGGTAAAATTTATTGTGATAAGAGATAATAAAGTACCATATATGTCTGCAAAATTTTAAGTTTCTATTATGAAGGAAGTTACGGGCACTCAAACATTTTTTTATAAAAAATTCATAACTCGCCTCCTATAGGGAGTTAAGAACTCTGACTAATGTCATTCAATTAACCGATAGGACATCAAAAACATATCAAAAAATAAAAAAATTCCTTGGAGCCATTTTTGAGAAAATCTAGTTCAAATTTATGTCAAATTTTGACCCCTTAAATATAGGCAACCCGTAACTTTTTCTGAAAAACGATAACATTATTCTTATAGCCCCATCTTTAGGCTATATAACGACGTTTTCAAATTAAACTCATCTTAAACAAGTTTTTAGATAGGTAGCGAAATGTGTCGGGTGGGCGGTCGGCCATGTTGGCCGCCATTTTGAATTTGGAAATGTCAAATTCCGTATTTTTATTTACCTATCGATGAGCTTACTTTGAGTTGAATTTCATTCATTTCGGTAAAAATTTGCAAAAATGGGCCCTAAATAACCCCCCTATTTCGGCCCCCCTTTGAGAGGTTTTTTTTAAAAGCTTAGTTTCTCGACAAAATTCTCTTAAACTTACTCATACCGAATTTCACCAAATCGGTCCGGTAGTTTTTGCTGGGCGGTGGCGACATACGTACGTACGTACGTACGTACGTACGTACATAATTCCGACATGTTTTTTTTATTTGCTTTTTAGACTCAGCGGGACTCAAAACGTCGAAAAAAAGTGAAATCTGAAAAAATTTTTTTTGCACGATCCTATAACTTTATCTATTATACTATACTACGTATATAGTACGATAAAGTAAAAAATTAAGATTTATTGGGTATAGAGACTATATTAATAATTTACATCAGTTATTACGATAAAAAAAACGTAAATGTGACCAAAATCATGTTTAAAAAAAATATTTATCAAAAACACAAAAAAAATTTATTAAACTGCCAGATGATAACACCCTATGTGTCATTTCAGAACTGTAAGTTCAGAATGACACTAAATAACCACTTCAAACGCAAACAGATCTATTATATATGCTATAATATATAATATTATAGAAAGCTACTATGACGCACAGCACGGACAAACTTGAAATACCAAATATTTGATGAAAATGTGTTATGGGGTCCTGGTGGCACCCCACGTGGTAGGTGCTGGGTTAAATCAAAGAAAATTAACTGATTTTTCAAAAAAAAAGTAAAATTTAAATGGATTATGATAATTAAGTACTTGAAATAATGTTTTATTTTCATTTTTAGATATTTATTCAAGCAGTAGTTTTTAGAGCAACTACTTACATATTTATTTTCCCCAAATCTATTGCCAAATTCTGTTTGGATTACCGAAGTTCGGATTAGCGTGACTCTACTATACGATTAAAACTAGACCTCTACTCGTACGATAACTACTTTTTAAACCAAATTTAAACATACAGGTGATAAATTAAAAAACTCTCATAAAACAGCAGTAACAGAGCTCATAAACCTGAAATTTTATGAGTGTACGCTATGAATAACACACCATAAAGGTATACATGGTGGGTGTGAAACCATTTTAATTTAATTAGGAAGGTTTTTACGAAAAGTTACAATGGCATATTTGTAATTAGTAATCATTTGTCCAATTAAATCTGACATAATATTAGAAATTATTATGTCTTATTTAAATTTGTAGGTAGTTTAACGTTACTCCCGTGATGGTCAACATATTATATATTTATTTATCTATCTCACTATTTTATGTAATCAGTATTATCTATGTATATGAAGATGGTGTTGGCCTAGACAGTGGCGTACTGATAGATCAGCGGGCCCTGGTTCCAGTTGGGATACGGGCCCGCCTGCCCAATAAAACCACACATTGTATATCAAAAGTTTTTAATAAATAGAGAGCGGAATATATGCAACACAACATTATCAAAATATGCGCATATATATAGGGTGAGGCAGATAAAGAGCCTATTAGAAATATCTCGAGAACTAAAGGTAACTGAGTTATGAAAATCGGAATAATGGGGTTTTGAAGACTGATCTATTTAATGAAAATATTTTCATCTACTTGGTAGTTCCGGTTATACCGGAAGTTGCTCATAGCTTCGTTTTTTTTAAATGGGACACCCTGTATATTTTGACACTTTTGGATTCTCCTCGATTTCTTCTTTCTTAAAATATAGTGTTTTGTAACATTATACAGGGTAGAGTAAAAGATAATTACGTTTTCTTATTAATTTCGTAGCAATATTCACACCCTGTAGGATTGTAGTAGTTTGACATAGTAAACTCTATTTATGTTCAAATGATTTTCAATATAGTCTACTATTGTTAGCAATTATTAGTATAGCTAAATTTTTAATTTTAGTATACAGGGTGGGTCTAAACTCGGAATGAGTATTTTCTGAGTTTTCTTAAATGGAACACCCTATATTTTAGTATTGTAATGAAATGATATTTCATGGTACTTTTTTATTTCTTAAGCATTCCCTATACCTAACTGCTTTAATTTGTGCTTAATTGTTAATCGCACCAACAATCTTAACTTCGATGGTATTTTGACAGTTCAACCATTATTGGCAATTTTAAGTATCAGTCTAGATTAATATGTATTTATTTCCAAAAAATTATTTGTGATTGAATATTTTCACGGCCAACATAATACAATTTCACATATTTTGTTCTGCAATTAATGTTTTGTTTGAATCACCAATAACTCACAAATTAAAGCAGTTAGGTATAGGGAGTGCTTAAGTAATTAAAATGTACCATAAAACAACATTTCATTACAATACTAAAATACAGGGTGTTCCATTTAAGAAAACTAAGAAAATACTCATTCCGTGTTTCGACCAACCCTGTACACTAAAACGAAAAATTTAGCTATACTAATAATTGTTAACAATAGAAGACTATATTAAAAATCATTTGAAGATAAATAGAGTTTATTATGTCAAACTGCTACAAGCCTACAGGGTGTGAATATTGCTACGAAATTAATAAGAAAACGTAATTATCTTTTAACCTACCCTGTATAATATTACAAAACCTTATATTTAAAGAAAGAAGAAATCGAGGAGAATCCAAAAATGTAAAAATATACAGGGTGTCCCATTTAAAAAAACGAAGTTACAATCAACTTCCGGTATAACCGGAAGTAGCAAAGAGACCAAAATATTTTCATTAAATAGCTCACCCTCAAAACCCCTGTATAACAATTTTCATGATTTTCTTACCTTTAGTTCTCGAAATATTTCTAATAGACCCTTTATCTGCCTCACCCTGTATGCATTACTTTTACTACAAATATGCAGGTATTTTTTCTAAATTTGTCTAAATATGCAAATGCATATTAAAAATACTCAAAAATAAAACAATATATTAAATATAAACATTTATGTTTAAAAAATTCAACCTACATTTATGTTTAATACATATTTATTTTTCACATAAAAACAAATGAAATGACACACAAAAACTGATATTATAATTAAATTAAGAATCTAAATTATAGTATGAATTTATAATCAAATATTTTTCAAAATTTTCAACTAGCAACTTTTGCCTTCTATCACTAAAAACGTGTTTGGACACAGGAAAAGTTCGTTCTACATCTACTGATGTTATAGGACAATATTTTAATTTAGGCAGTAAACTAATTTGCCAAGTCGTAAGATCTTCAGAAAAGTTGCCTTCAAAAATACGTACGTACGAACGTCAGTTCCTCATTTAAAAAATGAAATGTGAAAATGAATCTAACTTACGATTTTGGAACAGGCCTTGCAAAATACTTTGTCTCCACTTAGCTTTAACTCGGGAAAACACTTTATCCAAGCACTTTTTTGAATGGTAGACATATTTAAATTTAATATATACCAATCACTTCAAAAACACTAAATACGATACAACGTTTACTTTAAACAAATGTTGGCCGGAAACTGACAAAATAAATATTAGACCCTTAAAAGCAGGTAGGTACCTACGACTTGCTACGCTAATAAAATAATATTTTTCTGGGAACACCCATAGTTGCTAAATTCAGGTAGTAATGGGAAAGTCCAGATAAATAATAATGAGCGATAGATAGATAAATAACGAGCTCGTTCATATAGAAGTTATAAAATTCCAACTAAGAGAGGAAAATTTTAAACTTTTATATAATTTATTTTTAAAATGGAGTTCGAGTTTGGCAAGCGAGGCGAGAGGTCGTGTGGCAGGTGTATTGGCGATAAGGTAATTTCGAATTCGAAACCTATCACAATAAAAACACCGGTTTTTTAAAAGACCTATCGTTATCGATAATCGTTAAACTTAAAAAGCGTTCTTGTGCGAAATAAAAATAAACTTCTAAGTGTATAATAATAATATTTATATTAGTGCTGAGGTTAACATTTAATTTAAAATGGCCAGTGGCGGAACAGGAACAATCCGAAAGGAAACCTATAGAAAGAATGAAGAACTATCTGATAGTGGCGACGAAGAATCTAAGAAGAAAAAATATAAAGAAGATAAATTATATTTTGAAAAGAGTAACCTGACGAGACGAACACCGAATAAAAGCAACGACACAAATGAAGAGATGATAAAAATGATGCGGGAAGTTATGTGGAAAAATGATGAAATGATGGCAGAAATAAGAACCATACGGAAAGACCAAAAAGAAACGATGGAATATATTAAGGAGCTGAAAGAAAAAAACGAAAAATTGGAAGAAGGTTTAAAAATGGCAAACAATAGAATAGAACAATTGGAAAAAGATAGACGGAGAAATAATATAGTATTAAAAGGCCTAACACTAGATGCTACCGACGGAAAGCCTGTAAAGGAGTCAGTAGAACACTTCATAGGAAGAAATCTGAAATTAGAGGTCAGACTGAGAGGAGCGGTGAAGATCGGCGACCAAATCTTTGTAGCAGAAATGGAAAACCTAACGGATAAGATGAGTGTACTAAAAAACAAAGGAAAACTGAAAAATCTACAGGGACAAAAGGTGTATATAGAATCAGATTTAACAAGAAAGGAAAGGGAAATACAAGCAAAAATTAGGAAAATGGCAAAAGAAGAAAAAGACAAAGGTAATACTACGAAGATAGGATATATGAAACTGGAGATTAATGGAAAGGAGTGGAAATGGGACCATAATAAAGAGAAACTTATACTAACTCACAGAAATATCGGGGAAGGGACTTCAAAAAACTAAAAGAAAATAATGAGACCGGACCCACAACAATGACAACCAAGGCAATGAATGGGAAAAGCGATAGGGAAAAAGATGATGCAAAGGTAAACAAGGATGAAAATAGGAAAAAGGGGAAAGCTAGATTGCAGAAAAAAGGAGAGATAAAAATGGGAACATGGAATGTGAGAAGCATCAATGGAAAAGAGGAAGAACTGGTAGAAGATATGATAAGACAAAAAATAGAAATACTAGGAATAACAGAAACGAAGATGAAAGGAAAAGGTCTTAAGAAAATACACAAAGGATATTGGTTACTTTGGGTAGGAGCGGATACAAAAGAGAGAGCAAAAGAAGGAGTCGGGATAATAATTGCACCGAATAGACTACAACACGTTATAGAAGAAACATATGTTAACCAGAGAATATTATCGGTGAAAATTAAACTGATGGACGAAGAAATATGGACAATAATAACAGCCTACGGAGTAAATGAAGATGCAAGAAAGGAAGAGAAAGATAAATTTTTCGAGGAGCTCCAAATGCAAATTGATAATGGGGAAGAAAACATAATTGTAATGGGAGATCTAAACGGTAGAGTCGGAAACAACAACAGCGGAATAGAGGAGTGCATGGGAAAAGAAGGAGAAGAAATGCTAAACAGAAATGGTGAAAGAATAATAGAAATATGTATGGAGAATAAACTAGTTATAACAAATACAAAATTTAAACATAAAGAAGTACACAAATACACGAGAGTACAAGACAGCAGAAACGAAAAATCAATCATAGATTACTTTTTGGTAAGCAGCAACAAATGGAAAAGAGTACAGGATACGAAAGTGAAAAGAGGCTCGGAGATTGGCAGTGACCACCATCTAGTAATAATGAGAATGAGAACAACAGAGGAAAAAGAAGAAAAGAGAAGAAAGGTAGTAAATGAAAAAATAAAAAGTTACAAATTAAAAGAGGAAATATATAAGAAGAAATTCCAAGAAAACTTAGATAATACTTTGAAAGGTAGGGCAAAAAATACAAATATAGAAAAAAAATGGGAATATCTAAAAACCAGCATAATCAAAGCAGCTGAGGAAACTTGCGGGAAAGCAAAAATAGCAAACACTAACATGAGGAGAACAGAATGGTGGACGGAAGAAATACGAGAGAAAATAAAGAACAAAAAAGACAAATGGAAAAGATACCTAAGCACAAAACACCCGGAAGATTACGAAGCATATAAAGAAAAAAGGAAAGAGGTTAAAATAGCGGTGAAAGCAGGAAAGGAAAGGTCATGGGAGATATTTGGACAAAAAATGACAAAAAATTATAGGGAAAACCAAAAACTCTTCTACGGCGCATTAAAACAACTCAGACAAAAGAAAGAGCACACGATGCCGAATATAAAAGACAAGAATGGAAACGTACTAACAGAAGAAAAACAAATAATGGAAAGATGGAGAGAACATTTCAAAGAGCTAACTCATGTAGACAAGGATAACATAGGGGAGATACAAGAAAGGAATGAAGAACAACAAGTGGAATCCATAACAAGAGAGGAATTAGAGAAAGCAATAGAAAGAGTAAAACTGGGCAAAGCACCAGGCAAGGATCATATCACCCCGGAAATGATAAAATTCATGGGGACAGAGGGAATGGATAGCATGAAAGAACTAATGAATGATATCATAAATAGAGCAGAATTACCAAAGGACTGGAAGAAAGACATTATATTACCAATACACAAAAAGGGAGACAAGAGAAACTGTAATAATTACCGAGGTATCACCATATCAAGTATCCCTGGGAAGGTATTAGCAAGAATACTAGAGACAAGAATAAAAACACAAATAGAAACAACTATGGAAGACACACAGTGTGGATTCAGGAAGGACAGAAGCACGCAAGACCTAATATTCACATTAAGACAAGTAAGTGAGAAGGTAATCAAGAAAAATAGAGAGATACATATGTGCTTCATTGACCTGGAAAAGGCGTTTGACAGAATCCGAAGAAAGGACGTTTGGAAGACACTAACAGAAAGGGGAGTCGACAGACACATAATAGAAGTAATAAAGGATATGTACAAAAATAATACAAATACAGTAAGAACCAATAACGAGGAATCCAGAGAATTTTCTACAAGTCAAGGCGTCAAACAGGGATGCGTGCTGAGTCCACTGCTATTCTCAGTGGTACTGGATGAAGCGATAAAGAAAGCCAAGAGAAGAATGAGAAAACTAACATTAGGATACTGGCAAATGAAACAGACTCAACTATCGGAGCTACTATTTGCAGACGACATGGTATTGATAGCAGAAAACAGAGAAGACTTACAGAACAATCTTGAAATCCTAGAAGAAGAACTATCAAACATAAATATGAAAATTAATACAGAGAAAACAAAAACAATGATAATTTCAAATACGAGGAAGACACACGCAATAGAATTAGACGGGAAACAACTAGAGCAAGTGGAATATTTTAAATACCTAGGAGTAATAATCGAATCAAATGGTAAACAAGACATGGAAATAAACGAGAGAATGGGACGAACAGGAAGCTTATTTAACACTATGAAAACAACATTTTTTGGGAAAAAAGGGATACCGGAAAAAGTAAAAACGGCAGTCGTTAAATCAGTAGTTAGACCAACAATCATGTATAGCAGCGAGACATGGACATTGACGGGGAGACAAAAATCCAGAGTCAATGCTATGGAAATGAGGTTCCTGAGGAAAATAGCAAACAGAAAAAGGACAGACAAAATACGAAACGAAACAATTAGACAAAACCTAAAACTAGAACCAATCAATGAAAAAATAGTAGAAGGACAACTTAGATGGTTCGGGCACGTGTGTAGAATGTCGAACGAGAGGCTAACAAAACGAGTGTTCGAAACGAGAGTGCAGGGGAAAAACAAAAGAGGGAGACCAAGAGTTATGTGGGTAGATGAAATCAGGAAAGAAGTCGAGAAGAAGGGATTGACATTGGAAAGTGCAAGAAACCTAGCGCAAGATCGGAAAGCATGGAGACTACAATGCCAAACTCAACTCCACCAGCCTTACACCTAAAGGTAGAAAGGCTTAGGACTAAGTAAGTAAGTAAGTATTTTTAAAATATGCAAAATAAATCGTGTTTAGCTTAAATATGCAAGGTTGTGTTTGTTGTCTGAAAATATGCAATATATGCATCTATATGCACTTTGCATATATTCCGCTCTCTATTAATAAACATTGAATATAAATCATCGCATATCATAAAATGTATCATACATTTTTTATAAAAACTCAAGCTAATTTATAGTTCATTTTACTAACGGTCTTTACTCCAGATTTTAAAGAACCGTTTCATGTCAATCCAAACTTTGGATTGACATGAAATTTGGCATAAACATAGCTAACATGTCAAAGAAAAAAGTGATATTGTGCCGATGTGTGATTTTGTCCGGGGGTGAGTTTCACCCCTTCTCAGGGATGAAAAAACACACGTTTAAGATAAGTCCTGAATTGGATAAACTAACTAATTCTAAGCAACTTTGGTTCCATAGATTGTTTTCAATAAGTCAATACTTTTTGAGTTATTTGCGAGTAAATATGTTCATTATTTAACAAAAAAAGCTACGTTTCCAGACGATTTTTCGGAAATAACTCAAAACTTCTCTGTAGACCCAGTAGGATCAGAGTCGTAGGTAATGAAAAGTAGGTTCTTAATCGTCAAATTCCCATCTTTTAGTGTTTAAAAAAGCTGAATTTTTGTTTTTTTTTTTAGTTTCTAGTATCAAAAGTAAAAAAGGTACGCTGAAAACAAAGTTGGTCCCTTTTCTTGGTAAAAAAAAATTGTAAAAATCACCACACAATTAGCATCTCAAATGAAACTAATCGTTAAAACTTCACAAGTTACTTGACTTACCTATGTATTGTTTATATGATTTGTAAGTTTTATTGGTTCAAATTTCTCATTTTTGAAAAAAATTGGTTGAGTAAAAATTGTTTTTTTAATTATGAATTTTTTTTTAAATAACCTAAAAATTATTGGTAGCTACCAAAAATCTAAAGTAGTAAGAAACAAGCTGAAAATGCGAGCATTATCATAACGAAAACCTTGTTTATTTACGTATTTACATTCATAATATGGAAAATTTCTATTATGAAAAGTTGTTTAGTATTAAATGCTATGTTTTAATATGCAATTATATCCTAATTTAAATGTTGTGAACTATAAAAGTACTCTACTCTCGAGCGAAATTTCATATTTTTTGACATACCTCGAATAAAATTGATAAAATTTGATATATGATGATTGCATCTTAGATTTTAGACCATGCAGATCTTTTTATGGAGAATAAATTTTCTTCGTAAAATTAATAATAAAAGAGTTATGAATGAAAATGATATTGGTATTCGTAATTTGAGAAAAATTTTCAAATATTTTTTTATCTTTAGAAGGATGTACAGGTAATTGCATCTTAGAACATAGTTTTTAACTCCAAACAACTTTTTATAATAATAGTTCATTGAAATGTTACACTTAGGGTTCTAGGGTTGCATTTCTTAGAGGAGTCAATTTTATTTTTTTAATGTGTAGGGGGGTTCAGTAGAAGCTTAAGTTCAAGTTTTTGAGGTCGTCACCCTTGTCCCCCGGCCGCCATATTGGAAAAAGAGGTGCAAAGGGCTTTCGCGCTGTATCTCCTAAACTAGCAATCCTACAGAAAATTGAATTACACATAAAATGTAGCAAATTAAATTTACTACAATTTTATATCTATTACTTTTTATCGTCAAGTGACCAACAAAAAAGTTATAAACAAAAATATGAGAAAATTTTGTAAGAAGTTTCCTTTTGGAAGTTATAACTTTTTTCCGTTCATTTCACAATAAATAACATCATAGCGGTTTTGTAGAGGATTTCAATGAACAATTTTCACTATACAGTTGTTTAATATTATTTATTATCTAGGTTTTACAGCGCTCCAAACTTGACCAGATTCTCGAATTCTCATAGGAATACAATACTTTTCTTATAGCGACATTAACCGTTATGCCGACCACGAAAATCAAATTTAAGGTGAATGACCAATTTTAGTCCATTTTTATGTTTTCGAGGTCGATGAATCCGAATATGAAGTTTATTTTTATCTAGAGTTGGTGGAACATGTTCAAAAATCAAATTTTACACAAAAACGCCAAAAATAAATTTTGATGATTTTTCAATTTTACCTTGCTGCATCTTTGATCGCTGTAAATATTTCCTTTTGAAAATTTTACTGTGTTATGTTTGAAGTATGTAGATAACAATGAAATTTGTTTAAAATGCTTAAACACAATAAAAAAAAGTTGTTATTTTTAAGCATTTTGTCATCATATTTCGTTAGTTTCATGTTTACTTAAAAAAGTTGAGTAACAAACTTTTTAGTTTAACAACAATCAAATATAATTCATGAAGAAGTTTTTTTGGAAAATTTTAAGTCAAAATATACAATAGGAAAAAAGTTATGTTACTTCATATACAAGCGGCACACCCCAAAAAACGCTTATATCTCGAGATCCTGACCACGGTGTGGTGAATGGCTAATTTTGATCATAATTTATGATTTTGATATCAAAAATCAGTTTTTGCTCTTCTTAAGAATTTTTACATTTTACGTTTGCGTCATTATTCTTCTGGACCGGCGAATTTGTCCTCAAACAACTTCTTGGGCATTTTCTATATATATGCTTAGGGTTATAAGTTTTATAGTGCGGAGAAAGGTCAAAAACAGATTAATAATAGCATAGGAATGTTAAAATCATAATAAATTGTATGAATAAAAATATATATAGATAGAAAAGTAAGCCTAACTTTTGTTTTTATTGTATCCCTATGAGCATTCGAGAATCTGGTCAAGTTTGGAGCGCTGTAAAACCTATATAAATAAATAGAATTAAATAACTTTATAGTGGAAATTGTTCGCTGAAAAACCCTCTACAAAATTGCTATAATGTTATTTTATTTTAAAATGAACTGAAAAAAAGTTATAACCTCCAAAAGGAAACTTGTTAAAACATTTTTACATATTTTTGTTTATATCTTTTTTGTTGGTCACTTGACAATAAACAGTAATACAAAGAAAATTGTAGAAAATTTAGTTTGCTACATTTTATGTTTAATTAGATATTCCGTAGGGTTGGTAGTTTACGAGATATAGCGCGAAACCCCTTTGCACCCCATTTCCAAGATGGCGGCCGGGGGACAAGGGTGGCGACCTCAAAAACTTGAACTTAAGCTTCTACTGATCCCCCTATACATCAAAGAAATAAAAGTGACTCCTCTAACAAATGCAAGGTACGGCTTAAAAAATGTAACATTTTAATGGAGTATAACACTTTTCAATATTGTGAAAAATAAAGACACTTTAATCTTGATCGAACTTCATATTTTTTGACGTACCTCGTATAATATAGATTTGATATCTAATAAAAATAAATAAATACAAAATAAAGAGTTTTTCTTGAAAATAGTGAAGTGTAATTTAACATTACATTAACATAAATAAATAAAATTTGTTTTTCTGACATTTCAATTTTATGTTGACGTTTAGTTGCGTCAAACGAAAACAAAGTAGAGTTGACGTTTCTATGTCGGAAGAAAATGACAATTTAAAGGAGGCTTGTGACGTCACAATGACGATTTTGAGGTCGGATATCTCGAAGGTGGTTAGAGATAGCGAAATGCCGTTTTCAGATTTGGATTCAGAAGACAAAACTACATAGGAATCCATCGCTAGGTGGCCTCTGGATATTTCAGGAGCGGCAACGCAATAACACACACACTTTTGCGAATTTATAAACGAACAGTTTTCGTTGAATATAAGTTTTGCTATTGTAAATATTTTGGACTTTTTGTTTTCTTGAAGACAAACTTTGTTAAGGTATGACTATTCAAAATTTGTGTACACTTGTGATTAGTGACTCGTTTCGTTCATTTGACTACAGCCTTTTCAATAATAAGCACTATGAACCAATGAATCTTACAGATCTTATAAAAAATAGATAAGTAAAGTAATTTGTGAAGCGGTAACGATTTATTTCATTTCGCATCCTAAATTGAGGGCGATTTTTACGATTTTTGTTACTAACAAAAAAAAAGGGACCAACATTAATTTGATCGTACCTTACTTACTTTTCAAGTTAGAAACTTTTTTAAAAAAGAAAAATAAAGCTTTTTTTAAACAAGATAAAAAAAAGTTAAAATCAGTCTTCCTGCGAAAATTGCTTGAATTTTTGGTTATTTCTCGATGAAATATTCGATTTGGAAATTGACGAGTAAGAACTTACTTTTTATTAGCTACAACCTTGCTTCTATATACGGTTCTACAAACTTTATATATGTATATACTCAATTTTTGCACTTTTTGATAAGCTATATTTTTGCTAGTAGTATTTTTTTAATCAAATAGTTACTTTTTGAGTTATTTGCGAAAAAGCGCCTGAAAATGTGTTTTTTTTTGTAGAAAAATAAACATTTTCGCTCGCAAATGCTCGAAAAGTATTGACTTAGTGAAAAAACAGTATAGAAAAAAAGTTGCTTAGAATTAGTTAGTTCATCCAATTCAGGACAAGAAGGGACGAAAGTCACCCCCTGGGCAAAAGCACACATCAGCACAATATCACTTATTTTCTTTGACATATTAGCTACTTATGTGTACCAAATTTCATGTCTATCCAATCCGTTCTTTAAACTTTTTTGGTTTGAAGGTTTTGCAATATTTTACCGTGAGTAAATGGACTTTAAAGCAGTAAATTAATATTAATCCTATCGTTTTTTATACTGACATGACTGATCACTTTACGCCAGCCGTTTTTATAAATAATAAAACTCAAAAATTTTCGACATCTAAATCTGCAGTCATAATAAATTAAAAGCCAATATCGGAAAACTACTACAGCTTTTAAAAAAATGAACATTGGAATCAAATTTATATCAACAAAATAGATTCTCAAATTGGATATCATACATTTATTAATAAGTTAAATCATTCCATACAAATATCTAGGGAGATAAAACCCTTAAATAAGAAAAATATAAAAAAATCTTGAATCGGTGAGGTTCACCGATTATATTTTATATTTTATTTTATCCTTATTATGCTTACCACTATAATTGTCTACATTTATGCAGTGTTATGAGAGTGCTATAAATATGAACAAAAGATGCATCGAGCGTCTTGGGATTATTTGTATGAACTTTCATTGAATATCTGTTTCCGAACTTTGCAGTTTACCACTTTGGATATAAAAATTACAAAAGTGTTTGTGTTAGCACGTGTTTAGGCAGGCACTGGCGGATATTCTAACAAGTGTTGAGACAAGGGCTCTGTTTAGAAGGTAAAATGAAGGAAACTTACCTACCCTTACAATAGAGTTATCTGTGTTTCTTAATAAATTTGGTTTCCAAATTTTTTTTATGAATAGATATTTTTTGTTTTTATTTATACATACGAACACAAAAATTAAAATTTATTAATCAATTACATTTCGTAGTGTCTACTTGTGTAGGTCAAAATATCCCAAACAAATAAGAAACAAAAGAAGCAAAAAGCGCGTTAGAGGGGCCCCTGCGGGGCCCGGGTCCTGGTTCCGCGGAACCTGCGGAGCCATGCTCAGTACGCCACTGGGCCTAGAACTGAAATTGAATCGGGATTGCGAACAGATGTGGAATGTTCATAAATCCTATTTTGGATTCTACGGTTGGTTTGGCCTATGTAAGATCGGCGGCAGTCTGAACAGGGAAAACTCCGTCTAGTTTATTTGGGATGTTGTCTTTTGTCTAGTCAAACAAAATTCATGGTGGTAAAAGAAAACTGCATTGTGTGCCTTTCCAAAATGCATAGATAATGAAAAATTTGCAATTCAGAAATTCAGGGGGTTATAGATATTACTGAACACGAATACGATAAGAACGATGTACCTCGAGCTACATGGTGCCGTGGGTAGATATCGTCTCCTGAAGTTTTATGTTTATTTCACTCTAAATCAGTCGACAGTGATTACTCAGAGGTTTTGAGGTCGCTGAACACGAATATGATAACGAAGATGGTACTAGAGCTACCTGGTACCCAGGGTGGACCTCGTCTCCTGGAGTTTCATGTTTTCTGGCTGTCCACTAAGCAAAATAATAAAATATTATATGCGTACGGACACGTTAGCGACATCTGTCTAGAGAAAGAGAAAATCCTTGGTGACTGTCTATTGCCTGAGCATTTTACAAATTTATAAATCGTACCGGCCAATAAATAACGGATAATGGAAGAATCTACAATATACATTCATTACCTGCCCGCTTATCTAGATAATATTCCTATCTTCTCAAGATAAAATAAAAATTTTCCGCAAATTTTTGATAGATTTTCTGGTTTGTGTTGGTTTATTTAGTTCGCCTACCTCTGGGAGTATTTTTCTAAATTTTGTTTTGATATTAAATCTAGAAATTTTTTAATCAAGAACTTATTTTCTATCTATGTAAGTAATTATAACAAGTTCACCTATAAAAATACATTCTGGGCCAAAATTAAAGCCCACCTTAAAAATGGATAATTTTTTATGACTCGAATTTCCTACACCTGTTGTCCGATTTAAGTGATTTTTTAATACGTTATAGCCTTATTCTTTAACGATATCGCTGTAATCATATTGTTGCTAAACAGGCAAATTTTCATTGTATACCCTGTGTACCAATCAAACTGTGTTTTTGAAGTTATACTTCTTTACGGGCGTAATGACGGTGAAATTTTATATGGGAAAACCTAGCGACCGGGCGCATGCGCATTATAACTTTGTTCTGATTGGATGTTCAAATGACATGACAAAAATTATCCAATATGGCGGCTGTGGCACAGCTGTGGGACTGTGTTTGGTTATAATGTATGCTTGTTGCGTTTTAAAATTTGTAGGAAGAGAAACAACAAACAAAAAGTTAGTTAATGGTTATACTGCCTTTTTAAATAGTTTTCATATTATATTTTTGGACTTATTTACATAGAAGAGATGATTGTTGCATGCCAATGTGAAAGCTCATCAAACTGTGCCTAGTATGAGTGCCGCAGATCTCGCTTATTCAAAGCTAAAGAATCTTTCACTGGTAAGTGTTATAAATAGTTGATCAAATTTTGTTATGATATTTGAGCATAGCCACTTTGCACGACGCAAGTGATTGCGAAATTTATTAGTCGTTATACGGGCTCCGATACCTACCTTGAACCTACCAAAATACATAAGTAGTATGTAATACTTTTATTTACATAATTTGATTCGTCTTACTCTATGTTTTGTTGTATTTTTTCAATTCTAAATCATTTCAATTCAAAATCAAAATAATTTGATTTACATAAGTTAAAAATGTCAAAAGTGTAATCTGTTTAGTTAGACGATCTTCGCACGTAATGACAAGCTGCCTCTGTGGCGAAATTTTAATGCGAGTGAAAACGCAAATATTCTTTTTCTCATGATCATCTTTCAGTGCGTCACAGTTTTTCGATTTCTCTCTAACGCATTAAATTGTATGTGACAGAAAAAAAGGCACGTCTGTGAATACTTTGGTAATTATTCTAGTTTGGTGATTATTCTAGTTTTCGATAGATGGCGCCATAATCAAAAAATAATTATTTATTAAATAAAATAATACTATTATCAATATAATCTGTACAATTTATAAGACTGTACAAATGAAAGAAAATACCATTTTATAAATGCAATAGACACAATTGATTTGGTTTTATTCCAAATTGAAAATAAAAGTTGACAACTGTCAGATTTAACTAAAATGTCACGTTAGAATAAATGTCATAAATGTGTATTATCACGGACTTACCTTTTCTTCTATAATTTGTGACGCACTGAAAAATGTTCATGAAAAGGAGAATACCAGCCGCGTGGTAAGTTGGTTCGAATCCCAATAGAAACTTTTATTTTTTTATTTTTTTTTTATACATTTTATGATTGTAAGTATATTTATTATATAATTTTATTTTCAGAAAATACGTATTTAGTTAAAAATTTTTCCGACAATTAATGTTCAGAAATCATTTGTGGCATTCTTAATGTGTTTGTGTGTGTTTTATTTTTTTATTATTTTAATTTTTGGCACTGTTTTAATAAAAATGTTTGAGAAGTAGTAAGTATAAGTTAATTTAATATTTAAATAAAATATAAATAAAAAGTATATTAATTTCGTTTATAATCATATAATCATATAATAGAAGTATAACTTCTTACGTGCGTACAAAGTACACACACATTCTTTTTTTTCTCAAAGTTCGCATCACCCTGTGGAATATTCTAGCATTTAATATAGGTACTGAAATTAAAACCCAACCATAGCGTCATGTTTTCTCAACATTCTGTTTTCTGATTCATTCGCTTATGTTGAACCATAAAAAAGTGAGATACTTTAACAACTAGACATGTTTTTCATCAATACAGGGTACTTTTAAATAAGTATGTTAGTTAAACTTCAAGGAGTAATTCTGAATGAAAAAATAATGACAGTTTGATTTATATATATATTTTCAAAAAACCTTTTTACCACATAGTGGTGTAAGGCAAGTTTGATTTATAAGCGTATGTAGAATGAGATAGGGAATGTTGAAATTTTTCTTCCAAACTAACGATTTATTTATTGCTTTAAAACCGGTTGAGATATGCAAATGAAATTTTGTGGGTTTTAAGACGTATTAAAAGCACCCTGTATTGATTAAAAACATGGCTAGTTGTTACAGTTCCTAACTTTTTTATTATCCAACATAAGCGAATGAGTCAAAAAACAAAATGTTGAGAAAACATGAGGCTATAGTTGGGTTGTAATTTCAGTATTTTACAAATGCTAGAATATTCCACAAGGTGCTGCGAACTTTGAGAAAAAAAACACAATTTGATTCGTACACCCCGTATACAATAAAAATTTACCTGTCTAACAACAATATTGTTACAGAAATATTTTTAAAGAATAAGGCTATAACATATTAAAAAATCAATTTAATCGGACAACAGGTTTAGAAAATTCGAGACATCAAAAATGACCAATTTTTAAGGTTGGCGGTTAATTTTGGCCAGAGTGTATTTGCAGAGAAGATAATTATTTTCAAAGCAAAGTGACCCTTTCAAAATTTATGAAAACATCGTAATCGACTACTCACTTCGAGATGGTTCCTGTATATTCTTTTATTAGATGGTGTTTCCGACTTTACCAAATACAATTTTTAATAGCAACAATTAAAACAGTCATTTATGGGCTTTAAACAGTTTATCTGGATGTATTATTGCGTCACCTTCATTAAATTCGTTACGGAAGACCGAACTACACAAAAACAATCAAGCTGCCAATCGAAGGAAACAAAAGCATCGAATTAAAGAATTATGGCCATCCCATCGAGTTGAAAAAATTATTGTCCCATTAGATTTAAGATGAGACTCAATAGCGCAGTTCGAAGAATATAAATGGGGTCCACTAGCTTTTTTATATATGCATGAAAATATGCAAATATGGCAAAACTAAAAAAATATCCACGAGGAAAAAGTTTTCCTGTAGTTGGCTGTATACCATATATTACAAAAACGATAAAATCCTTTATAAAATATATATTTGCTACCATATAGTCATGATGTGAACAAGTCAAATTCGAGCCCAATGGTACCTAGAGCATGAAACATTGGATATTTTAAACATCCATGTTTAATTTCACATCTTTCATCTATGTTCCTATGACGGATCAATTGTAAAGGGTTTTTACCCACATATTTTTTATTTTGGTGGTTAGCATGTTAGATTCACGTAAACACTGAGAATTTTGTAACAGAGACTTCAAACTGTTTTTAGGGTCACGTCCTGTTTTCATATAAAAGTTTTGACTTATTTTGTAGTAAACAAATACAGTGGAACCCCGATAAGTCGGCCCCCGATAACCCGGAACTCCGGCTAACCCGGACCGATTTTTATCAGACAAACATTCCAACAATAAAAATGTATGTAATATAATATTTGAGAGATAATGGGTATTTGTGTAATTTGAACTACACATACCATAGTAAAAATGACTCATGGCACTCCACATTCATTGTGGTGTTATCGAAAATAACAGGCACCTGTAGTATCCTTTATTTATTTGAAACTGTCTTAGCATTGTTTAGAAAAGACTAAAAAACTATTAAAATTCTTTTTTTAACAATGGTCTTAGTCATCACTGTTATTAAATAACATAACATCAGAGACGGTATTGTGTGTAGTAAAGTCATATTGTTCGCTTCCGTTCTGTAATCGTTCGTAAATCTATTCAGATTTTGTTTTTGCGTAAGGGCAACAAAACGTAAAAATTGATGGATTCGACCGTTACTTGATGGAAGTTCATTTTATCTAACAATAAAACACTGAAAACGTTTGTTTTCTATACTTCCACAAAATTTATTATAACTAAGTGACTACAGCTGTTTCGGCGGAGTGCCTTTCTCAAGTGATATAGTTTACAATGTGTTTGCCTTTTTAAGTCTTCAACTGAAGAGGTTGAGGAGTGGGGAGCTGTTTGTCTCGAGTTGGTCATTCAGAATTATATCTGTATTTTTCAGTTTATTAATTTCCATAGATTCTAAAAAAGATAGCTTAAGGCCTTTATTTTGAATATGTAGAATTTGAAACTCTTCATTGAAAGAATGATTATGATCTAGAAGGTGAAGTGCGTATGTAGAAGTGTCTGTTTTTCTATTGTTGAATGCCCTTTTGTGTTCTGCTATCCGTTTGTCAAAAGTTCTGCCAGTTTGACCGATGTACGTTTTCGGACAGTCACCACAAGTTAGTTTGTACACACCACTCTGTAGTTGCTTTCTCTTTCGGCTTTTATTGTTCTTAATATATTTGCTTAAGTTGTTGTTAGTTCTGAAAGCTGGTGTTATTCCTTTCTTTTTTATGTATCTGGCTATCTTTGTTGTTATCTTGCCAGTATATGTGAGAGAGCAGAAGGTACTGGGTTCTTTCTGTGGTGGTGGATACACTAATTTCAGGGCTTTCTTATGGAGTTTTTGGTTTAAAATTTTGTTAACTGTTTGTTCGTTATAGCCGTTGTTTACTGCTATTTGTTTAATGATGTTTAGTTCTATCTCGAAGTTATTTTTTGTCATGGGAATTTCTGTCAGTCTATGTATCATGCTATGGTAGGCTGCTAATTTGTGTTGTGTAGGATGGGATGATGAATTGTGTATAGTTGTGTCAGTATGGGTAGGTTTATGATATACGGAGAACTCATGTTTGTTGTGTAGTCTGGAAATCGTTACATCTAGAAAGTTTATGGAGTTATTCTGTTCTGTTTCTATTGTAAACTCAATATTATTATGAAGTGAATTAATATATGATAGAAATTGGTCAAGTTGTCTGTTAGTACCTGTAAAGCATACTAGTATATCATCCACGTATCTCCACCAATATAAGAACTGTTTAAATACGGGATGTTTAGAAATTGTTGTTTCAAGTTGGTTCATAAATATATCTGATAGCAATGGGCTTAGAGGATTACCCATAATAAGTCCTGCACTGTTGTTTGTGTATATTTGATTATTGAATTCAAAATAGTCTTGATTTATGCAAATTTCAAGAAGGTGTAAAATTTCAGATGCAATGATCGGATTTGTACTATTATGGTCTAAAAGATTTTTAACTAAAACAAAAGTTTCTGTAGGAGGAACACTAGGAAAAAGATTTTTTACGTCAAATGAAATTAGTCTGGAGTTGTTGGGCAATTGAAAATGTTGTATTTTATTAACTAGTTCTAGTGTATTTTTTACGGTGAATTTAGGTGAAAATTTAGTGTATTCTGTAATAATATCTGACAGTTTTTTTGAAAGTTTATATGACGGAGCTGTATAAAAAGAAACTACAGGTCTTATTAGTCTTATTCCAGACTACACAACAAACATGAGTTCTCCGTATATCATAAACCTACCCATACTGACACAACTTTACACAATTCATCATCCCATCCTACACAACACAAATTAGCAGCCTACCATAGCATGATACATAGACTGACAGAAATTCCCATGACAAAAAATAACTTCGAGATAGAACTAAACATCATTAAACAAATAGCAGTAAACAACGGCTATAACGAACAAACAGTTAACAAAATTTTAAACCAAAAACTCCATAAGAAAGCCCTGAAATTAGTGTATCCACCACCACAGAAAGAACCCAGTACCTTCTGCTCTCTCACATATACTGGCAAGATAACAACAAAGATAGCCAGATACATAAAAAAGAAAGGAAAAACACCAGCTTTCAGAACTAACAACAACTTAAGCAAATATATTAAGAACAATAAAAGCCGAAAGAGAAAGCAACTACAGAGTGGTGTGTACAAACTAACTTGTGGTGACTGTCCGAAAACGTACATCGGTCAAACTGGCAGAACTTTTGACAAACGGATAGCAGAACACAAAAGGGCATTCAACAATAGAAAAACAGACACTTCTACATACGCACTTCACCTTCTAGATCATAATCATTCTTTCAATGAAGAGTTTCAAATTCTACATATTCAAAATAAAGGCCTTAAGCTATCTTTTTTAGAATCTATGGAAATTAATAAACTGAAAAATACAGATATAATTCTGAATGACCAACTCGAGACAAACAGCTCCCCACTCCTCAACCTCTTCAGTTGAAGACTTAAAAAGGCAAACACATTGTAAACTATATCACTTGAGAAAGGCACTCCGCCGAAACAGCTGTAGTCACTTAGTTATAATAAATTTTGTGGAAGTATAGAAAACAAACGTTTTCAGTGTTTTATTGTTAAACGTAAAAATGTTGTAGTGACAATGGAAAAGAAACTAGAAGCATTAAGTAGAACTGATAAAGGCGAATCTTGCAGCATCATATGGTGTCGGTATATCTACAGTATCGGATTGGAAGAAAAATAGAACTAAAATCGAAGAATTTTTTTCAAAATGATAACAAAAGACAAAAGACAGTTTGGACAATCGGTGCAAAGCTAATAAAGCTAAAAATGAGACTCTCGACGAACCTTTGTATGTGTAGTTTTGTGCAGAACGCGAACGTGGTTTACCAGTGTCTGTGTGACAATTATAACGGAGTTTATCTGTAAGCATACCATATTTTATTAATTTTTAAAATTTTCTCCGGCTAACCCGGATTTTCGAT
Source organism: Diabrotica virgifera virgifera (assembly GCF_917563875.1). Lineage (NCBI taxonomy): Eukaryota > Metazoa > Arthropoda > Insecta > Coleoptera > Chrysomelidae > Diabrotica > Diabrotica virgifera. The sequence goes on along the minus strand of NC_065446.1, from coordinate 238,356,595 downwards.
AACCCGGATCGGCCGCGGTCCCGATTAATCCGAGTTAACGGGGTTCCACTGTAGTTGAATTTACTATAAAACAAGTCCAAAAATATCTTATGAAAACAGAAGGTGACCCTAAAAAAAGTTTGAAATCTCTCTTACAAAATACATAAAAAAGAAGATAGGAGGTTTACCGACAAAATATACCTTTTATAAAAGATTTTATCGTTTTTTTTAAATATGGTAAAAATATAGTAAGCTCTTCTTCTTCCTCAGCTTTAACTTTTTAAGGGTCACTATTCCTTACTCTTCTCCACTCATAGCTGTCCGCCTTGTATTCTTCACAAGTCCTCTGCCAGAAAGTCCTTCCATAGTCTCCTCGGGTTTCCTCTACTTCTTTTTTCCTCAAATTCTAACAGCTCTATAATATGTCCTCATAGTTCTCATTTCTACGTCCAATGTAACCAATCCATTACAGTCTTTGTTGTTGAACCTTGTTAAGAGTGCAGTCATCCCGGGTCTTTCCTTAATCATGTAGTTGCTGATCTTATCAATTTTCATTTCAGCTACATCCGTCTTCTTTCCCTGAACTTTCTTTTATGGGCCACACTTCTCACCATACTCTACTCTTGTACATTTTTCCTTTCAGCCCTTCTTCCATTTTTCGATCACAGAATATCCCTCTCATTCGCTTCCAGTTAAATCAACCAGCCCTTATCCTGTGGGTAATTTCTCGATCTAGTGTTTCATTTTATGTTACACGGGAGCCAAGGTATTTTTAAGGGAGACAAGCAATTCGATATCCCGAACCATTCCTGTTCCTCCCAAGGGAGCGTTCAAGTTACGTAACGCAATTTTTGAAGATTTTTGACCCCCCCCTCCCCCCATGTAACGCACCGTAACGTTTTTATGTACCCCCCCTCCCCCTACCTAAACGTTACGTAACACCCAAGTCACCATTTGAACCTAAATGGAAAACTAGGTTGCAAAAAGTACCGGAATTATTATTTTAATCGCATTTGAGGTAATAATAAAAACTTACAATCATCATCCAGCCTCAAAAGTCTACTGCTGAACATAGGCCTCCTCCCCTCATTTCCAACCACGTCTATCCTGCGCAGCTCTCATCCAGTTTTTATTTAACTTTCTTACGTCGTCTGTCCATCTTGTAGGCGGTCAACCGGCGCTTCTCTTGTCTTCTCTTGGCCTCCATTCCAATAACCTTTTTGTCCATCGCCCATGTGTCATTCTCGCTATGTGTCCTGCCCATCTCCACTTCAAGTTAGCTATCCTTTTGATGGCGTCAGTCACCTTTGTTCTTCTCCTGATTTCTTCGTTTCTGATTTTGTCTCGCAGAGTTATTCCTAACATTGACCGCTCCATTCTTCTCTGCGTTACTCTTAGTTTGGTAGCCGAGGCTTTAGGTAAGGTAAGTGTTTCTGATCCGTACGTCAAGACTGGGAGGACGCACTGATCAATACCTTTCTCTTTAGGCATATGAGCAACTCACTCTTAAAAGTTTCTCTCAGTTTTCCAAATGCTGCCCACCCAAGAACGATTCTTCTTTTTAGTTCATGTGTCTGGTTATCCCTGCCAATCGTAATTTCATGTCCCATGACATGAAATATGTCCGAAACTTAGAATAATAATCTTTTATTACTAATTTTACATTTACATTTTCCCTGCTTGGCCCCATCCTTACATACATTTTAGGCTTCATCCTTTATTGTTCTTCTCATATATATATATATATATATATATATATATATATATATATATATATATATATATATATATATATATATAATCGGTTTAAAACGTCCTCCGACGTCTTCCGATGCCCAATCTCCATGCATCTCTATCTTCCCAAAGGTCTTCGTCTAAACCTCTCTCTCGGATCTCTCTGTCTATTCCTTCTCTCCAGCTCTTTCTGGGTCGGCCTCTTTTTCTTTTTCCATTTGTTCTTCTCATGCATTCTTCTATTTGATCTTCTTTAATAAAAACTTAAAATAAAATAACATATTTATTATTTCAATATTTTATTTTGCTTAGTAAAAATTTTTGTATAACAAATATTATACGATGTTGCCAGTAGTTTCGGAAAAATATTGAAAAAAATGTGTAAAACTTTTTGTTCTTCAACGTCCTGTATCGTGAAAACGCATGCCGTTACAAAAATTTTATACTAAGCAAACCCCAATTATTTTTCAGTTTTTCACATATCTTAGAGATCGTGTTACCTTTTTCTGAAACACTCTGTATATATAAGAAGGCACTTATGGAATAAAATTATTTATATCCATGTTTTAATCAATTTTAAAAAACGCTGAGACCCGTAGATTTTCATATATAAAAACATAAATTTAAATGTACAGGGTGATTCATGCAAGACTACCGTAGTCCATAAGCTTTATTTTTTAACACCCTGTATATTTTTATATGTTTAAAAGCTGCTTAACAATCTGAATTTATGGTCTTTATGAATAATACAGGGTGATCATTTAAAATTATAATGTATGGAAACCACTTATGGAATAAAATTGTTTTTGTCATGTGTCATTATTTTAGAAAATTATAAAAACGCTAGGATACGTCAACTTTTAAATTCAACTATGGACTATTTAAACATAAATTTGAATATACAGGGTGATTCACTCAAGTCTAGCATAGTCCATTATCTTTAATTTTAATTAAACACCATGTATATTTTTGTTTTTAGAAGCTGCTTAACAACCTCATCTCAAAAATGTGTATTATGTAGGGTCTATTATGAATAATGCAAGGTGAAATTTTGAAATTCACTTGAAATTTTGAAATCACACTTTAAATAAGGGTACTATTTTTTTAAATATCTATCAATTTTCTAAACTAAGTATCAATATAGTGGGTTTTGTATTTAATGCTTTTTATTTAAAGACGTTTTTAAATAATTTGAAAATTTGCGTATTTAAAACATTAATGAATACCTGTTGTGGAGACAGGTCCATCTAATTGTTGGAAACAGATGTTACTGTGCTTCATCTGTGTTACAAATTTAAGATTTTCTCACTTGAATAGGTACTATTAATTATTGTCCTGTTGTCGGAACATGACCGGAGCGTGAGGGTGCAACATAATACAATTCAGGGGTCTATGTAAAACATAAAAGAAATTCCATAGTTTTTTTTCATTTAAGTTAAAAAAGAATCCACAAGGAAAACGTTTTCCTGTAGTTGGCTGTATGCCATGTAATACAAAAAATAGTAAATCCTTTATAAAAGGTATATATTTACCTTAAAATAGATACCTTTTATAAAGGATTTACTAATTAAAAAAAAAATAATGTTACGTAACGCGCTGTTCAAACCCCCCTCCCCCCCATGTAACGTGCCGTAACGTTTTACAAGACCCCCCTCCCACCCCCAAACTGCGTTACGTAATACTTGAACGCTCCCCAACCATATATTCTCCCTTTTTAATCTGCTAAGATTAAGTATTCCTTCTTCAATAGCCCCAATTTCCAACCCTCCAACTTCTCCTCCATTTCTTTGCTCTCCTCCATTAATACGATATCATCCGCAGGGAGCATTGACCCCTCCTTTACCTTTTCCGTTAGAAAATCCATAAAATGATAAAACAGGTAGTAGGGACAGGTGAAGAACCTCAATACAAACCAACTGTCACTGAAAATTTTTCGATAGATCCGACAGAATTCCTTATTTTGGTGTACGCTTTCTCAACTATATATCCTTCACGAGCCCTACCTACTTCTCAGGAACCCATTTTTATCTTATATACCTTCATAGCTCTTGTCTATGAACTGTGTCGTACATCTTCTTAAGAACTTCTTCTTCTTATAGTGCCTATCCGTTACGGATGTTGGACACTAACATGGCTATTCTGACTTTGTTGACTGCTGCCCTGAAAAGTCCGGTAGTGGTTAAGTTAAACCATTTTCGCAGGTTATGCGGCCACGATATCCTTCTTCGTCGTGGACCTCTTTTCCCATGCACTTTACCTTGAAGTATGGTCCGAAGTAGGTCATATCGTTGTTCATTGCGCATTATATAGCCCAGGTATTCCAGTTTGCGACGTTTTATGGTTACGACTAGTTCGCGCTCTTTACCCATTCTATGTAGAACTTCTTCGTTGGTAACTCTGTCTATCCAGGAAATCCTCAACATGCGTCTATAGCACCACATTTCAAATGCTTCGAGTCTCTTCAGTGATGTTCCAGTTAAGGTCCATGACTCCACGCCATATAAAGGAACGGAGAATACGTAGCATTTTAGTAAACAAACCTTTATTTCCAATTTTATATCATGACTGTTAAAGATTTCTTTCATTTTGACGAAAGCTGATCTTACCTTCTCGATCCTTATCTTAATTTCCGTCGATTGGTCCCAGTGTTCATTTAAGTTTGCACCCAAATAACAAAAGTTGGTGATTTGTGTTATAGGTTGTTGGTTAACTAGTAATAGACCAGGTGGTATTCTATTTTTGCTTATAACCATGTATTTGGTTTTTTTGATGTTAAAATCAAGCCCAAACCTGCTACTTACTTCTGCCACCCTGGAGACAAGTGTCTGCAGACCTTCAAGACTGTCTGCAAAAATGACATTATCATCAGCGTATCTTATCTTGTTCAATCGTTCTCCGTTTACAAGTATTCCCTCGTCTATGTCCGTTAGCGCTAGGTTCATAAGGTGCTCTGAATATGTATTGAACAATAATGGGGACAATATACATCCCTGTCGCACACCTTTTTATCTTTATGTCGTCTGTTAACTGATCCCCTACTCTAACAGCTGTAGTTTGTTCGTAATAGATATTGTTTATTACACGGCGATCTCTGCTGTCTAAACCAATTGAATTTAATATTTTCATCAGTTCGTCATGTTTTATTCTATCGAACGCTTTCTGGTAATCAACAAAACACACATATATATCACAATTCAACATCTTTGAAAGAGAACTTATATTGCAAAAAGTGCCTCTCGAGTACCCAATGCATCCCTGAAGCCGAATTGTGTGTTTGTCATGTGTTCTTCACACTTTTTATATATTCTTTTATGTACAATTTTTAAAAAAGTTTTCAGGAGATGGCTCATAAGGCTTATTATTCGATAATCTTCACATTTTTTGGCATTGGGTTTTTTAGGGATTGTTATAAAAGTTGATCTTAGCCACTGTTAGGGTATTTTTCCACTTTGGTATATATTGTTGAAGATCAAGGTAAGTCTTTTGACTTCGTCTTTATCCATAATTTTCAAAAATTCTGAGTAGAACTCGTCTGGTCCTGCGGCTTTTCCCTCCTTAATATTATTTATAGCAGCTTCTACTTCCGCTTCGAGAATAGGTGGCCCGGTATCGTTATTTTCATTTTGTGTGCTGGTGACATTCCTATCGTCTTCAAATGTTGTTGTCACATAGTTCATCCATGTTGTTTTTGTTTCTTCAATATCAACTATTGGATTTCCTTGAGCGTCTGTTAAGTCTCCCGGCCTTTTGGATTTATAGATGCCTGCTGCTTCTTTGATCTTTTTGTGGAGGTTGAAGGAATCGTGTTTACGTTCCAATATCTCAATTTCTTCACACTGTTCTTCCAGATTTCTGTTTTTAGCTTCTCTGATAGCTTTTTTTATCTCTTTGTCTAGAAACTGATATGCAACATAGTCTTCCCGATTGGATTCTCTTATTCTGTCCATCATCTGTAATATACCGTCGGCCATCCATGGTTTTTTCTTTTCTGTCTTTTTCGGTCGCAGGTATTGGTCTAATATTTCCTTCCTATTATTATTATTATTATTTTTAAGAACAATAGATACTAAATGTAGCTCTCTTTTCTTCTCTCCGTATTTCTCTATCAACTGTCTCAAAGCAAACAAGGCATCCGTTGTCCTCCTTCCAGGCATAAACTCAAACTGTTCTTCTTCTATTGATGATCCCTCCTTAACCTTCGCTTTAGAGTTCTCTCCCAAATTTTCATTGTATGGGAACTTTATCTGTCTATAGTTCTTACAGGCCTGAGCATCATCTTTATCTTTATACCATCAAGCTCTCCCTCCTTGTATTGGGCAGCCTTTCTTCCTCATATATCCTACTCATCATTTGCAACAATATCAACTCCTGCCTTTCCTAGGACCTTCAAGACCTCCACAGGTATTCCATTAGGCCCTACTGTCCAACTATTCTTCATTCTATCTAAAACAACGACAACATTGTCTTTCGTTATACTCGGTATCTGTTTCTTCTTTGGGCTTCCCTATTCTTCGGTGATACTCTCTCAGGTTGCGTAGCCACGATATTCTGCGTCTCCTTATGCTTCTCTTTCCTTGAATCTTTCCCTGCATAATCAATTGGAGCAAGCTGTATCTCTCTCCACGTGTAATATGTCCGAAATATTCCAATTTTCTTGTTTTGATGGTATTTAGGATTTCCATTTCTTTATTCATCTTTCTCAGAACCTCTTTGTTTGTGACGTGTTCTGTCCACGATATTTTCAGAATTCTTTTATACACCCACAGCTCGAATGATTCTAGTTTTTTCATGGATGCAGCATTCAAGGTCCAAGCTTCCATTCCATAAAACAAAGTCGAGAACACGTAGCACCTAGCCAACCTAACTTTTAGCTCCAACTTCAAATCTTTTGTGCAGAGCACAAAGACAAGAAATGCTGAAAGAAGTGCGTAAAAGCTACATAGTACGTCTACAAAAAGGGAGATAAACATGAGCGTCAGAACCATAAAGGAATATCATTCATTCATACAACCTACAAAGTTAATGTCGATTATTCTACCGCAAAGCATATTTCGTTACGCAGAAGAAATATTAGGTGATTCCCAGTGTGGCTTCAGACCTGGAAGTTAAAAAATAGACCAGATCTTAATCTTGCGCCAACCATTAGAAAAGAGTTGGGAATACAGCAAAGATGTGAGTCAAATTTTTGTAGATCTTAAACAAAGAGTATAATTCTGTAGAGATATACTGTGTAAGGTAATCGTGAAAATTAGAGGACCCAAAAAGCTGGTCGGATTAGCTCAGACGTGTGTGTAGAATTCATGTGCATGTAGCAGAACTGGCAGTAGTAGGTACATCATCAGGTGAGGTTAAAAATCGAAAGAGGTCTAACACAAGGTAATGCACCTGCCCCTTTGTAATTTTAACTTCGCTTTAGAACACGCAGTTTTGAAAGGAAAACTAGAATGATCAAATGGCTTTGCTGCTCAGGAAACGAAGGTACTTTTAGCTTTTGCTGACTATATCTACTCAATTGCACATTCCACCAGAGATGCGAAAGAAGGTTTTACCCTTTTGGGTGAAAAAAGAAAGCATGCAATAAGGTGATCTATGGTGATAATGGCTGCAGAAGACTGGCAAGAGTGGTGGAAATAATAAACCCCGCTAATACTCACTTAGAATTGTAGAGCTGGAAAGAAGAAGAAAAAGAACCATTTAAATGCTTCATATAACAATCTCATAATTGCCAAAATTTTAAAAATTTTTATTCGAAGACCCCTTTGAAAAATTAGAAGTCCTACCCTAGGCCCATAGATCTATAACGATCTTCAATTATTTCTAATAGAAATAGTAAATTAATGTATCATTAGTTGAAGGCGTAGGTACAATGGTAGGTTGGTATATAAAAGATCCGAAGAAAAAATGGTGGAGCATATTATGTGGTGCGAATTTGACATGATGGGTGAAAACGACGATGACAACAGTGAATTGAGTGAGCACAGATTTTTAACCAAAGGTAACCCTGTATTATTAATTTGTACTCTGTTTTATCCAACTTTTACGTTAGTAAGCCAATTTTAACCAAAAGTGACCCTTTCACATTAATTTTTACTCTATTTTATACATTATTGCGTTTGTAAGGCCAATTTTAACCAAAGGTGACCCCTTAATACTAATTTTTGCTCTATATTGTCAATTTTTACGCCATCAAGTCCATTAAATTTGTTTTAACTTTTTAGTTTGTTTAAAAGATAATATATAGATATTCTATTGTTTTACAACAGGGGTGGGCAAACTTCTTTTAGTAAGGGCCACAAAATATTTTTGGTCTACTACCAAGGGTCGCAATATTTCTTACCTTAAGATATTCGAATTTTTAACTTTTTACTAATTTTATTTAAGGAGGGCATGGTTTGAAATCAACATTTCATGCACCTATTCTTGAATTTTGTTTGAAATTATGGTAAAATTATTTTATTTTTAAATTAAATAAATATATTCAGTACAATTCAAAAATTATTAAAAAAAAAATTCAAGACCAAATATTGAAAAATAAGCCAACGGTGGCAAATTTTTACAGGCAGCTCCAAAATATGGATTTTACAGTAGAACTCGTCAATGGATCATATGAAAAACAAAATTCAAAAATATTTTATTAGTTTATGAGTTTCTTGAGGTAACGCTGTTGAGTTTTTTTAGTTTTAACGTTTTTTGAGTTTTTGATATCACTCAAAATACAAGTCAAAATAACGTAATTTTTGTAAAAAAGGGTGAAAATCAACATATTTATTATTGTTAACCAAAACATATCTCGACAGAGTTACCTTACGAAATGTCTAAAGAACATCTATGAAAAATTTTAAGTGGATCTGTCAAGTAGGTAGTTTTTGAGTTACAATGTCCACCGCCTTGAAAAAAGCAGTTTTGAGAAAAACGCGTTTGGTTTGACAACTTTTATTTCAATTTGTTTTTTTCTGTCAAATCGTAAAGTGATGCACGCTGGAATATGTTTTGAATCGCAGAGTAATTTACAAAAGAGACGGGAACAGATGTTGAACGTATCTCACTACGCTCAAGCTACTGCAAAGCGAGTCGAAGGCAGGGATATTAAACATGCTTTACTTCCGGTAATTTTACTCCGGTCAAGCTGAAAATTTTAGAAAGTATTCTTGAAGTTTATTTATTTATTTATTTATGTACTTTCATTTAAAATAATAAAAAAATCAAAAATTTCAAATTTTTCAAACCGTACCCGTCCCCCATAAACAGCATTCACACTTAATTAAGCATGATATTTCCCTTAAATTTATTTGTATCTATATATTTATTTATTTTTATTTTATCTATGAACCTATTTCTTTTTTCCCTAATATTGTTCTGAAGCTATTTCCTTGTGACACCATATGCAATTTACTATTTTATTTGGGAGTAAGCCACAATTTAAGTTTGAAATAAAATTTTAGTTTTTCTTTAACAATAATTAGTCTATGAGGCGCTAAAGATGAAGGATTTAAAAGCGAAGCGATTTTTATTTGGTTTATTTAAAAACTGAATTCATAACTTCAAATTTATAAAAGTTGCAATATCTCAGGTTCTAATCAACGAAGTTTTGTATTCTTTTTTTAACTTAGGGTACCTGGTTGCATAGGTTATAAAGACTCAATTCGTTAGTTTTTGTTTTTTTTTTATTAAACCCAGTACTTAATTTATTTAAACAATTTGAAATAAATATTTATTTTGAAAAAATTACTCTTCTCTTAAACTAAGCATCAAAATTAACGCAACACCTTAAAAATGGGATATTTTTTATGTCTCGTATTTCCTAAACCTGTTCCGATTGGAGTGATTTTTATAGTATAGGTATTATAGCTTTATTCTTCAAGAATATCGATGTAATAATATTATTGCTAAACAGGTAAGGGTCATTGTATACCGGGTGTAAAAATGATAATGTGTTTTTTCCTCAAAGTTTGGAACACCCTGTGGAATATTCTAGCGTACATAAAATATTGAAATTAAAACTCAACTGTAGCCTTAATCTTTCTTAACATTCTCCTGTTTGATTAATTCGCTTATGTTAGATAATAAAAAAGTTAGGTACTTTAACAACTAGCAATGTTATTCATCAATACAGGGTGTTTCTAAATAAGTGCGGCAAACTTTAAGGAGTAATTCTGCATGAAAAAATAATGACCGTTTGTTTTATAAACATATGTCAGCAAATGCTTTGTTTCCAAGATACGGAATGTTGAATTTTATCTTACAAACTGACGATTTTTTTATTACTCTAAAACTGGTTGAGATATGCAAATAAAACTTGATAGGTTTTAAGAGGTAGTTATTGCGCATTTGTTGACATACAATTAAGAATTTTTGTATTCACCATTGGCGTGCATACAGGTATAAACATTTTAGATACATCCCGTATGCACGCCAATGGTGAATATAAAATTCTTAATTGTATGTCAAAACATGCGCAATAACTACCTCTTAAAACCTACCAAACTTCATTTGCATATCTCAACAAGTTTTAGAGCAATAAAAAAATCGTCAGTTTGTAAGAAAAAATTCAACACCCTGTATCTCGGAAACAAAACATTTGCGGACATATATTTATAAAGCAAACGGTCATTATTTTTTCATGCAGAATTACTCCATATAGTTTGTCGCACTTATTTAGAAACACCCTGTATTGATGAATAACATTGCTAGTTGTTAAAGTACTTAACTTTTTATTATCTAACATAAGCGAATTAATCAAAAAGGAAAATGTTAAGAACGCCTAAGGCTACAGTTGAGTTTTAATTTCAATATTTTATATACTCTAGAATATTCCACACGGTGTTCCAAACTTTGAGGAAAAAACCCACTATCATTGTTACACCCGGTATACAATGACACTTAGCTGTATAGCAATAATATTATTACATAGATATTCTTAAAGAATAAAGCTATAATACCTATACTACAAAAATAACTCAAATCGGACAACAGGTTTAGGAAATACGAGATATCAAAAATATCCCATTTTTAAGGTGGTGCGTTAATTTTGTTATGGTGCTATATTAATGAAAGCTCGAACCCTAGTACTGAAATAAAAAGTAGAATTGCCAAAGCAAGAACAAGTCTTATGAAATTTAAGAAAATCCTGTGCAGTCATGATCTAAATTTGGAACTTCGCATAAGAATGGTCCGATGTTATATATTCCCAGTACTACTTTACGGGGTCGAAGCATGGACACTGACAGAATCGCTTTTAAAAAACCTAGAAGCATTTGAAATGTGGGTCTACCGCCGTATCCTGAAGATCAGTTGGGTAGAAAGAGTCACAAACGAAAGGGTTTTGCAACGTTTGAATAAAAGTTGCGAAGTAGTGAACACGGTTAAAAGGCGCAAATTGGAATACTTTGGTCATATAATGCGTCACCCAGAAAAATATGACATACTTCACCTTGTCATGCAAGGTAAACTAATGGGAAAAAGAAGTGTGGGCCGCCGTACAACTTCTTGGCTTAAAAACCTACGCCAATGGTTTGGGAAAACTAGCACTGAACTATTTCGTGCGGCTGTAAATAAGACAATGATTGTTAATATGCTGGGCAACATGAGAGCCAACGATCGACAAGCGGTCTCGGTACCTTAAGAAGAAGAGTTAATTTTGTTGCAGTGTATTATTAGTAGTAAAGGCTATGATATGATGGAGCGAAGTAAGGCTGAGGATTAATGAAGAGAAGACGAAATATATGTGTATAAATAGAACGACACGAAGAGACAGGATAGGACAAAATGTGGCAGTCAACACCTTCAATTTCGAAAGAGTACAACGTTTTAAATATCTGGGGGCCGTAATTACAGCTGACAACGATGTTACTGAAGAAATAAAAGACAGAATCCAATCAGCAAATCGCTATCTATTCGCACTGGATAAGCTTATAAGATCAAAAAATCTTACAAGAAGTTCTAAGATCAAAATTTATAAATCCATCGTCAGACCAGTACTAACATATGGATGCGAAACGTGGACCATGACCAAATCAAACGAAGAAAAGCTCAGACGTTTTGAACGAAAAATACTTAGAAAAATTTTCGGACCTCACCACGACATTAACACAAACCAGTATAGGATCAGAACCAACATCGAATTAAAAGCACTCTGCAATGACACCGATATTGTCCAAGAAATTAAATCACAGCGACTAAGATGGACAGGCCACGTGCACAGACTTCATAACGAGAGACTTGTAACACTGGTATGGGAGGAGATTCCTACAGGCAAAAGACCACTCAGGCGTCCCAGAATGCGATGGAGAGATAACATCCAATCAGATGAAAATGAACATTCCATTTGACCCTAGGTTGATGGAAGGCCGAAGAAATCGGAAGAAATTTGTACAGTCAGCCAGGACCCACTAAGGGTTGTATCGCTACGTGATGATTATGATGTTATGATATGATGAGTAACTTAAATATTTATGTATTATAGTTATAAATAATATTTTTTAACGATAAATTTTACAAAAAAATTATTTTTTATTTGAAAATCAAATCTATACGTGTTAATTTTTCTTGACTTATGCCTATTATTTTTAGAATTCATCATCATCAGGGCTTTTCATTCCAGGTGGAATGTTTGCCGCTCTTACTTAGAGCTCTCAGATTCGCTTATTGCGGTGAATCACTCCGCATTCCACTTGTATGTTGTCAAAGTTTGTTGTATGACTTGGCTTTCGTTACTATTTTCTTCCACTCATTTCGATATGTGCATAGTTCCCTCCAGTTTCTCACTTCCAGAATTTTGATATCTCTCATGACCTGGTCCTCCCATCTCTCTCTGGGTCTTCCTCTTGGTCTTTCAGTTGCCGGTTTCCATTTGGTGATCTTCTTAATCAGTCGGTCGTTTTTCCTTCTTTCTATGTGTCCCAGCCATCTCAGCCTCTGTGATTCAATAAATCTAACTATATCTTCTCCCTTCATTATGTCTCTTAGTTCATGGTTCATTCTTCTTCTCATTTCTCCGTTGTCCATTCTTATCGGGCCCATAATGCGTCTGAGGATTTTCCTTTCGAATATTCTCAATTTTTCTTCATCTTTTTCCGTGAGGCACATTGTCTCAGCTGCGTACGTAACTACTGGTCTGATTGCAACTCTGTATATTTTCAGTTTTGTATTTCTGGATAAGTTCTTGTCCTTCATAAGCCTATGATATCTCCAGTATGTTTTGTTGCCTGTTAGTATTCGTTCCGTTACTTCTTCACTTCTCTTGTTTTGGCCATTCACTATTACTCCCAAATATTTAAATTGTTGGACTCTTTCAAAAGTGTAGTCTTCTATTTTGATTTCTCTCATCCTGTTATCTTCTCTTCTAGAGCAGAGTAGATATTTTGTTTTTCCTTCGTTAATATCTAGACCTCTTTTCCGTGCTTCTTTTGCCAGGATTGTTACTGCTTCTTTTAATCTTTCCTTGTCTCTTCCCATAAGAACTAAATCATCTGCATATGCAACTATTTGTGTTGAGGAGTGGGCTATAGTTCCTTTAATTTTGCTGGCCTTGACTGTTCCTTCTAGTGCTATGTTGAATAATGTGGTTGACAGGGAGTCGCCTTGTCGCACTCCTGTTTCTATTGCAATTGATTTTGTGCTACCTTCTTCTGTTGTTACTTTGGCTCGAGCTCCATCCATGGTCATTTTTGTTAATCTGATTAATTTTGCTGGTATATCTTGCTTTTTCATTTCAATAAATAATTTATGTCTTCCAATACAGTCAAAGGCTTGTCTGAAGTCTACGAAGAGGATGTGGAGTTCTATGTTGTGTTCGTGGCATTTTTCGATTGTTTGTGTAACTATGTGGATCGCATCTGTAGTGGATCTGCCTTCTCTGAATCCTTGCTGGTAGTCCCCAATTTTTTTCTCTGTGAATTGATTAAGTTTTTGTTTGATGAGGGCTGTTAGAATTTTATATGTTGTACTCAGTAGAGATATTGCTCTATAATTGTTACAGTTTGTTACTTCTCCTTTCTTAAATATTGGTATAATTCTGCCTTCTTTCCAATCCTCGGGCAGTTCTTCTGCTTGCCATATTCTAACTATTAGGTTATAGATGCTTGTTTTTTTAAAATTACCTACTTTATTTTAGAATTACTTTATACCTATATCGGGTTTCTACAGCTGCCGCTGCCTGCCCTCCCTCAACCGGTTTCTCCATTCATCCTAGTTGTTCCAGCTGCCTTCTTTTAGATTTCTCCTTTCCATGGCTTGATCTACTTCCCGTAACGATCTTCTGGGTCTTCCTCATTTGCGTCTTCCTATCAGGCTCCAGTCAGTAACTCTAATTATCGGGTAGTGCCCTTTTGACATGACCATACCATATAAGACGCTTTTATTCGGTGTAGGTAATAATGTCTTATTCTACTGAGATTCTTCTTCTTATCTCTTCCCTTCGGATTTGATCTGCCCTTGTGACCCTAATATTTTGTTCTGTTATCTTTAGTTGACTATCCAATTCTCTGCTCCATACGTCATATACTCCGGTCAACTTACGCATCCGAGGCTACAAAAATTACCATCAAGCTGAAAATTGGCAGGATTGTTAAAAATACCATCATAAATGAAATCTAAAAAGTCCTCATAAATCCGACCCCTGCTAAAAATTTTACGCGGGGTCAAAGGTCACCAAATATGGTTTTTAGCGATTTTCAGCGAAACGGTAAGTTTTATGGTAAAATTAGTGCTAACAAAAAATATAGATTAGATAATTATCTATAAAAAATATCTTATTACTTTTTTCCTGGGAGCCACCGTTTTTGAGATATAACGATTCAAAAAGTGGGAATCGTCATAATATGCGCACACGTTTCCACACCACTTTTGAGGTAGTGTATTTAGCGCGTTTTTTTAACGTGGTTTCCCCAGTAGGCCTATTCTACGGATCTGTTATGATTCTGTTTAATTTAAAGCTATTTAATAATTGATATTGGCAAGGGTTAAAAATGATTAAACTTTATATAAAGCGGTATAAATTAAAAAAAAGGGAAATTTATCAAACTGGTTCATAATTCTCTAATACTTCTGCTTCCTTTGTTCTTCTTCTCATTGTTCTTCTTCCTCTTCTTCATCTTCTAGTTCTTCTTCTTCTTTTTCTTCTTCTTCTTCTTCTTCTTCTTGTTCATCCTGGGTGCAAGTAAATTGTCCCAATAATGACACATTGCATGGCTCCTCGATAGAATCAAATGAATCCTCAATTGTTGGTGATTCAACATTGGAGCACGACCGGTTTTGACAATTAGTGCATGCTACCGAACAAAACAGTCCAACTTTTTTGCAACCACATTTAGCGCTACATCCTTTTTACAGTTGCAAAAAATTGTGTTCAGGAGTTTTTCCGGCGCAGGGGGGAGTAAAGTTTGAATTGGTTCTAATTAACTGTCGATTAATTTCCATTCCCAGTCTTTTGGATCTAGCTGATAACCAAGCCACACTTGAACTTGGTAATATACCCGAAAAAGATGTTGATGAGCAGCCGCTGAGGTTGGAGGAAGACAAGATAACTGCACTTGTTTTTTGTTTCGAGTACTTTTAAAAAAACATGCATATCGAAACTTATCTAAGCACGTAGTTTTCTTAGGCGCTCCATACATAGAGAGAAGAAAGCTAATTCCGTTGGAAATAACTTCTTGTGGAGTTGAATTAGTTTTTTTTTAAACTTCAGCACATTCAAGTAAATCTTGTTTTTCAAACATTTTAAAAACAGTCGTTTTACCTCTCCTGAAAAATGCAGATGTCGTATCACAGCCAGTTATTGCGTGTAAAAATAGTATATAATTTTGACATTTTGCAAAAGTAGATAAACTTTTCGATGAATATATTTCCGATTGGTGTTGAGCTTTTCCAGGTTTAAAAAAAAGATAGTTTTTTCGATTGGAGTTCTACCAGTGAGTAATACGAGCAAGTCTACATCTTCACCTACAACAATAGTTGTATTTGTTAAATTGAATTGCTCTATGGCTGTTTCAATTATCATTACGTCAAATACTACGCGCAAATACGCGCAAATAAAACAATATTCTGACATTTTTGTTATAACAATGAAAATAACACGAAATACACGATAAAAAAAATATAGGTTTAACACGTATTTTCACTCCGGAGTAGTACTCAAGACTAATTAATACCTCGAGGGTGTCATCTATCTGAAGGATTTCGCCACCCAGGAAAATTACGGTGTAATTTGCATAAGTATTTATTAGTACTTAGCAATAAACATTTTGCCTAGAAAGTTGTCTTTCATTATTATGTTCAAACCCTTCGGAGAAGAGAATATGTAGAGTGATTAGATTAGCTGACGAACGTGTTTATTCCGACAAAACCCATCTTTGCAAATTGAACTAAGGCACATAAATAAAAATAATTATTATAAGTTAATACTTTGTCATTTGTTGTGTATTCTTGTTGGGATTAAGCCGTAAAATTCAAATAATTCTTATTATTTTCGCGTTACATTCACTTTGTAAAGATTTTTTTGTTGGCACTGTAATATAATACAGCTTATGGATTGCATCCCTCGGTAGACCGCAAGCTGTATAGTAGAAACATTATCATATTTATAATCTTATATTATTATGTGTAATATAAGTTAAGTTGACCGTAGAATATTATGTTTACTTGTATTACAGCTTCAGTGATGTATATACCTGGTGTACTAATACATACATATAATATTATGACGATTAGAAGTCTTTCAACTCTTTGAATCGTTGTATCTCAAAAACAGTGCCTCGTAGGAAAAAAACTAGTAAGGTATTTTTTATAGATAATTATCTAATCTACATTTTTTGTTAGAACTAATTTTACGATAAAACTTACCGTTTCGCTGAAAATCGCTAAAAACCATATTTGGTGACCTTTGACCCCGCGTAAATTTTTTAGCAGGGGTCGGATTTATGAGGACTTTTTAGATTTCATTTATGATGGTATTTTGAACAATCCTGCCAATTTTCAGCTTGATGGTAATTATTGTAGCCTCACTCCTATTTTTGAGTCTAACTAGACCGGTCTACATAATACTTCTGACTAGGGTGTTAAGGATCCTTTTTTTTTCGTGGTCTTTGTTGTATGTGTGTCCCATAATACTCCATTTAATTGTCTCATGCAGTCTCTGGTTTGACCTAGCCTGTTCTTTATATCTTCAGTTATAGTGCCGTCTCTAGAAATAGTGGAGCCTATGTACTTGAAAGTTTTGGTCCTCTTGATTTTTTGAGCATCTGAGATTTCGAGATCCGGGGCGTCATCCGAGCCCGTTACCGCATTTACTTTCCCAGGAAATATTTTTTGGTTTGAAATATTTCACAGATAATATTTTTTAAACAAACAAGGATTTTGAGTATAGGTAAACACATGGAATATCTAAGGGTGACCAATCAAGTCAGACGAAGTTATAGCAGAAGTAAAAAATAAAATTAGATATCACAGTTCTTACCGAAAAAAAAAACAATAAAGACCAAGGTATTGAAGACAGTAGGTTTTATACATATTTATACTGAAGTAGAGAAAGACAAGAGAGCACAAGTGGGGGTATAAATATTGATAAAAAAACTTGGCAAAAAAGGAAACCTGTAAAGAATGAAACAAATCGATGAAATAATGAATCGAGTATATATTATGTGGAAAGGGAAGGCCACCAGAAAGTTGATCAAAAATAAATAAACAAAATTCTAAGAAAAATTATCAGAACTTATTGAAAATATCAATAGCCGCAAATAAATTTTACCGCTAGTAGATTTTAATGCTTGGACAAGGAAAAAAAAACAAATGTCAAAGTTGTAGGAAAATTAAGGGAGCGCTAAATCAAATAAAAATGGAAAACAGGTAATCGACTTCCGTGAACAATACTCTCTAAAAACCCTAAACGGATTCTGTCAACATAAAAACATACATAAATATATCTGGGTGCAATCAACGAGAAACGCCTAGTCAATTATAATAGATTATATTATAACATTATAACGTAACAAGAAACATAGATACAAGTAGAAGACGTAGTGGTATTAAGAGGATCGGAGTGCAGAACTGATCATTATAAGGTAAGATCAATGATACCTACAGTATCGACTGCGACCACTATTATGAAAACCAACCAGCACAACCTAAGCCACTGGAAATGAATCCACCCAAATAAAATACTCATGCACTGCAAAAAGACTAAACATAATTTTTATATAAGTTATGCAGTTATGGCTTAGCCAAAAATTAACAAACGTGATCTTCTACTCAGTCCAGAATATATATCAAGAGACAATAAATAAAATCAATGAAGCAACTTATGAAGCACTCGGCACCATTTCAAGGAACAAAAAGGATGCCCCATTGTGGTGAACAAATGAGATCGATAATGCGGTACACAACAAGAAACAAACATATCAAAAGTGGCTGCAAACAAATGACCCAATTAATAGACGAACATAAGCAATATCAAACAGAGAAGTAAAAAATCTAGTAACTACATACTAATAATAAATAATGATAAAAATTACTTTCAGTTATTTAAAACAGAAATTTAGAACTCATCTGCCGGATATTTTGTATTTAATTTACGCCAGAAACAAGCGAATCCCTTAAAAGAGGAACAAATTAGAAAGCTCTTGCTTTAATATACACATTCATCACGGAAAATAAAAAGTTTTGACACCGTTTCCAGTTGCACACCCCATTAGGTCCAGGCCGCTCGAGTTTATGGCGGGAACACATTTTAGAAGAAACATTATCAAGGCGTAAACGATCTTCGACTCAATTAACCTTTAGGGAAATATCTTCTAGCATTTTATCGCCATGTCTTGCCATTTATGCTGATACTAATAACGCTGAACCAGGTGAACGAAATGAAAATGACAAGGAGGTGTATAATCCTCAGAAGCGTAGCGACATGTAACACAGAGATCGATGCGGCATACGCTTACTGCCTTATTAAATTATGTTTGAAAAATTATTCACTTCCACTTTATTGTTAATATTTAAAAACGATCCCCAGTGATGGGAATGAGTCAATTACAATCCTGTTATACAAAAAGGGGAAAATCTGATTTAAATAATTACCGACCAATAACCCTTCCCAATACGATTTATAAATTGTTTACCTTAATAATCTCAAACCGCTTATTATTAAAATTAGAAGGGTATCAATCAAAAGAGGAAGCAGGATTTGGGAAAGGTTTTAGCACCTGTGACCACCTCTTGACAATGAAGATTCTTATAGAAAAAACCAATGAATATAACATACCGATTTTCATCGCTTTTGTTAAGTTTGAAAAAGCCTTTGACAGTGTTGAGCACTGGGCTATAAAAAGCTCACTACACAGTAGCAGCATTGACTACCGATACACAGAATTAATAGACAACATCTACAGAAATGCTACAACCAGAATAAAACTGCTAGGCCAGGAACCAAACCTTTTCACCTCGAAATTTTACAGAATGGATCGATTTGTTTGAAAATTTGATAATAAGTAGTGGATAGTCCAAGGATCAAAATATATATGATTCCGAAAGGCGCTTTTACCATGGGGGTGGTTACCACTCCATCTCGAGGATGGACATTTTTTATTATATTTTGACTACAAAAGTTGATAATAACATTCATTCTAAACAAAAAATGTTCTACACATTTTTTTGATAAAATTAATAGTTTTTGATTTATTCGCTATCGAAAGTGTTAGTTTTGAATAGAAAAAATCAATGTTTTTCGATATACTCAATTACGATTCACTCAATTTTTGCGGTAGAAAAATTTTTTTCAAACCAAGTTCTTGGGAATTAAATAACCTACAATTTTATATTGAAACATTTTTTCGTATCTCTGATGCTAATCTTTCTATTCTGAAGAAAATGACATTTTGTACCAAACTACAAAAATTTGTTATTCGCTTTTAACTCCAGTTTTTTAAAAACTAATCATTCTAAGCCAGTCAAACTTCTAGAATCTATTAATAATACACATAAAATACACATTAATATACATCATAAGGTCAATGACTAAAAACACCGCTAATTTACATTATTATGCTTCCAATTGGATTTCTCCTTATTTTTTTTTCAAAAAATATATTGATTTTTTAACCGTAACTTTTTACTTTTTATCTTAGAAAGTTTGGTAAAAAATAATTTGGTAGGTTTTTACAAGATCTATAAGCCTATTAATATTAAACATTTTAAAAATCCTCAGTCGCAAAAAGAGGTGACTTTGAAAAGGTTGGTAAAGGTGGTTTTAGCATGTTATTACAAGTTTTAATTGTCAATAGATCACTCAATGTCTGCCGTAGAAAAATTTTTGCAAACCAGTTTCTTGAGAATTAAGTATTCTACAATTTCATATATAAACATTTTTCACATCTCTGATGATATTCTTGCTATTCTGAAGAAAAGCCATTTTTTTCCAAACTACAAAAATTCGTTATTCGCTTTTCTAAGCCGGTCAAACTTCTACAACCTATTAATAATACATAAATAAAAAAGACACATAAGGTCAATGAATAATTTTAATTAGGGTGGTGATTAGGGGGTTGCTTGCGATCACTTTTTCGCTGAAAAAAAAATAGGGACTGACATTCTTTTCATTGTAAGTCACTTAATTTTTGAGCTAGAGACTTTTTTAATGTTGTTCTGAAGCTATTTCCTTGTGGCATTTTTATAATCAACTATTTTTAATGAGAATAAGCCACAATTTTACCAAAAAAATGATTTTATTAACGTTTCGAAGCCCAAATCGGGTTTCGTTGTCAAAATACAAAATACTACAAGTAGTTTTGACAACGAAACTCGATTTAGGCTTCGAAACGTTAATAAAATCATTTTTTTGGTAAAATTGTGGCTTATTCCCATTAAAAATAGTTGATTAGAGACTTTTTTTATTTCTGGAGCTAGATATTTTTAAGTACTTTAAATTAGTTTGAACAAGTTGTCCTCAAAAAATGCATAGTTTTCCCGTATTTTGACTTTGAAACTACAATATTTAGGATTTGACGAAGAAGAGCCAACATATAATAAAGTATAGCTCGATTACTATTGGCCTTAAAGAACATTTAAAAACACAGTTTTGTTTATTTTTTTGAAAGGTACATTTTTGTTAAGTAAAGTTGTTTTTATAAAACGAAAACTTTTGGAGTTGTTAGCAGAAAACTTATTAAAAACATTGATTCTTTCGATATAAAACTAATACTTTCGATAGCGAATAAATCGAAAACTATCAATTGTATCAAAAAAATGTATAGAACGTTTTTTGAGATGGGGTGGCAACCACCCCCATGGTAAAAGCGCCTTTCGGCATGATATAGATTTTGATCCTTGGACTATCCACAATTAAATGGAAAGACAGAGATGTAAATACGCTTGAAGGGCAAAATAAGAAACGAGTTAATTCGAAATATTACAAAGTTCAAGGATAAAGAGAAAAAGTAGCCGAATCTAAATGGAAATTTGCAGGGCACAACATCAGACACAGAGACGATAAGTGGAACATCAAAAATGCTACACTGGAGACCATATGCATACAGAACAAGTAGAGGAAGATCACAGATAAGGGGTGTAAAACCAAAGTCGGCAATCTCCCATTTCCATTATTTTGGGAAACCGCGAAAAACTGTAGAAACTAACAAAATGAAAGTAAAACAATAAAACTGATCAATAATCATATAAAATTTGGTTTGTGATCGGATGTCCAGAAAGAGGGGCTTAAGAAATTATTTCTTTCCCTTTTTTTTAATATTTTAGTTTGGAGATTGCCGTTTTTGTTTGGAATGTTTGGAGGTTGACGGATATGAAAATGATCTATAAGGATATTGCCAGTTTTGAAACTAATAAATAATTATGCCGGCTACTTAGTGAAGAAAAATATATTTTGATATTGAACAATAATATAATTTAGGGGTTCGGTTCACTGATACTAACGACCAGACCAGAGAAATTAAGAGGCGAATAGAAATAGCGAGACAATCATTTATCAAAATGAAAAAGTTCCTATGCTGCCGGGACATAAAGGGTACCCCCGTTAAGATTGGCACAATGCCCTCACTCCCAGAATTCAATTTTATTAATTTTTTACGTTCTATGCAACTAAAAAATGAGATAACGCGGATTTTTAGCTCGCCACCCCCTTACTCCTCCCCCCACAGCCAAAAACGTAGATTTTTAGATTTATTTTTTTTTAGTTGGGTTCCAATTGATTTAAAAATTTCAAAAAATTCACAAGTGTAGCTGAGGCTTTTACAAAACATGTACATTTTTTATGGACCCATAGGTAGAGTGTACATAACATCAAATTTTTTTTAACTATTTTAAAATCTATAACTTTTTTTTTTGGAGGGGGCTGCAGGTCCAATTTTTTTTGAATTGTGTGTATTTTATCAAAAGCTATCTCTCTGATTTTTTCAGATTTTTCCATCAGGTGCGCCATTTTGAAAAATTAAGAAAACTGTTTTTTTAGGGGGTTTTTGAAGATTTTCTCCATTTTATAGACTGCAACATAGATTAACTCAAGGTTTTGTTAAGAGATTATGTATAATTTAAAATAACTGAGTATATTAGGATATTCAAAAATTGGGCGAAACACTTTTAAACCCCCCAAAAATCATGTTTTTTTAAAGTTTTGTAAGGATTTTTGCGGATTTAATTATATTTTTTGTGGTCGATACAGCCTGAATATTTTTTTTATTTTTTTTACGTTCTATATGATTTTAAAAAATTAGGACTCACCGCAATTTTAGCCCACTTCCCCTATTCCCCCTCCCCCACAGACAAAAATATCAATTTTTCGATTTTTTTAAGTTGGTTTGCAATTAAATTATGAATGTTATTCTGAAGCTATTTCTTTGTGGCATTTTTGTAATTAACTATTCTAAATGGTCATTTTTTAGTTAAATTGTGGCTTATTTCCCATTTAGAATAGTTAATAATTATTAAATTATAAATTACAAAAAATTCACACGCACAGCTGAGGCTTTTACAGAACAACTATTTTTATGGACCCGAAGGTTGAGTGTAAGTACATATTATAACCTCTTTTTTTTGTTTTTTAATACGTTTATTTTTTTTGTCATGGATTTATGTCTATTTTTTTGTGTTTTTTGTATTTTATCAAAAACTATATTTCTGACTTTTTTCAGATTTTTCCGTGTTCGCCATCTTCAAAAATCCGCAAAACTGGTTTGTTCGGTAGTTTTAGGGATTTTCTCCATGTTATAGACTTCAAAATTGATTAATTCAAGGTTTTTTATAGGTAATGTAGGTATAATTTGAAATAACTGAGTTTTTAGGGATATTTTATATAATTTGCTATTGAATAAACTTAAAAACAACCTGCTAGTTGTCACAATCATAAAGTTGTCAGGATGGCACGTTCCACAATTAAAATTACGTTTCACAATTAAAACTTTCCCTGTTTAAATACCTACATAAAAGTTTGTCAGACTAGACACCGTTAAACTATTCAGATATTTTCAGCTTGCTATTGATCAACTTTTTTGGTACGCGGGATCCAGGCCTAATATTTTTTGAGATCAATACAGCCTGAATATTTTTTCATTTTTTTACGTTTGATGTGTTTAAAAAATAACCCTTAGCCCAATTTTAGCCCTCCTCCCTCTCAACCTGCCCAATAAATCATCATTTTTTCGTTTTAATTTTTTTTCTCAGTATATCTGTTGCTCAGTTTGTCCTCAAGTAAACTACATTTATCAAAATAATTTCAAATTTTTGCAATATTTTTATATAAAGTAAAGATTTTTATATAAAGTAAAGATGTCATTGTGATATCTTTTGGGTAGGATACAAAAAACAAAAACAAAACAGAATTATCAATTTAAGAAAAATATATTATTTTAATATATCCTACTTCTTGTCGTTTTGTGAATCAAAACATTTTGTTCTTTGTTAGTTTGTATTTAGTAGGTACCCTAATATTACCTTCCATTATGCATATTCTGATTATTCAAACATGTGCTTGTACCATCTACATAACCTATATCCCTGCTCTGCCTATTATAATGTCATTTTGATTCACGTTTACTGCCACGTAAAACACAATAAAAAGAATAAGGAAAGTATTACCAAAGTATAGCTCCGTATATACTCGTAGAGTATTCGGAGAGTATATTCGTTGGTATTACACTTCAGTTCTAAAGTCTTCGCTGTCTTCGTCTATTATAGGTATAACATCTGTATTGTCAAAGAGTTTTGTAAGATATTCTGCTGGCTTGATGGTTTTTGTAAAATATCTTCCATGCGATAAATATTATATTATGGCAGCTACATGCGAACAACAGCCTATGGTTATGTTGCCGTTTGCGCAACTCGCATCTACAACAGTATCTATCGTTTAATGTTTTCCGAACCATCTTCGTTTGGCTCATAATGCAAATAGTTCATGGTGTATGCTTGTCCCCATTAGGTAAATTATTTCGATTCATTAGGCGAAAATGGCAATTTTCAAGGCTTAATTATTATTATGAAAGTCATAAAGTGACCAACTCAAAGTTTAAAGCCCCCCCCCCCTCCCGCAGGAGCCTGAAGAAATTTTTGTCATTATTGTATTACTATTATTTTTAATAATTAAAAATGAGAGCTAAGCACGTATTGAACCGGCCGTCCGCGAGAGAGATGTAAATTCATTGGACGTTTTAAACAAATATCGATTGGAAGTCAAAAATGCGTTTTAAAAAAATAAAAAAGGAATTTTGCGGTTATATGTATTGTACACTCGACCTACGGGTCTATAAAAAATAGATATGTTTTGTAGAAGCCTCATAAAATTTTTAAATTAATTGCAACTAAACTAAACAAAAAAAAAATAGAAAAATTGACGTTTTTGTGGGGACAGGGGGAGGGGGTGGTGGGCTAAAAATGCGATTAGTCTTATTTTTTAATCACATATAACGTAAAAATATGAAAAAAATATTCAGGCTCTATCGATCTCAAAAAATATAATTAGACCCGCAAAAATCCTTACAAAACTAAAAAAAAAAACATGGTTTTTGGGGGGTTTAAAAGTGTTTCGCCCAATTTTTGAATATCCTAATATACTCAGTTATTTTAAATTATACATAATCTATTAACAAAACCTTGAGTTGATCTATGTTGCAGTCTATAAAATGGAGAAACTCCCCAAAAACCCCCTAAAAAACAGTTTTCTTGATTTTTCAAGATGGCGCACCTGATGAAAAAATTGGAAAAAAATCAGAGAGATAGCTTTTGATAAAGTACAAAAATGCAAAAAAATTGGACCTGCAGCCCCCTCCAAAAAAAGTTATAGGCTTTAAAAAAGTTAAAAAAAATTGAGGTTATGTACACTCGACCTATGGGTCTATAAAAAATGGACATGTTTTATAAAAGCCTCAGCTACAACCCAACTAAAAAAAAAATAAATCTAAAAATCTACGTTTTTGGCTGTGAGGGAGGGGTAAGGGGGGTGGCGAGCTAAAAATCCGCGTTATCTCATTTTTTAATTGCATAGAACGTAAAAAATTTAATAAAATTGAATTCTGGGAGTGAGGGCATTTTGCCTATCTTAACGGGTGGTACCCTTTGAAATTAAGAACGAGAATGTTGAGGTGTTATGTTTTCTCCGTACTGTTGTACGGCATGGGAGCTTGGTCACTGAAAAAGATAAACATCAAAAACATTAAGTTATTCGAGATGTGGTGCTACAGGAGAATGTGGAACATACCATGGAAAGATAGAGTAACAAATCAAGATGTTTTGCTGAAGATGGGGAAGGAATGCGAAGTCATAAAAACAATACAAACAAAAAAACTGGAATATCTAGGCCACATAGTTAATAAGAGGGAAAAAGTATGCCCTGCTAAGGCCCGTAATCCAAGGAAAAATCTCGGGAAAGAGAAATGTGGGACGTAGGAGGATTTCCTGGTTGCGAAATTTAAGGGAGTGGTACGGGTGCAATTCTATACAATTGTTCAGAGCTGCAGCCAACAAAGTTAAAATTGCTGTTATGGTAGCCAACCTCCGATAGGAGACGGCACACTGCAAGAAGAAGAAAATAATATAATATGTTAAAGCAATTTATATGCATATCACTTAAACTAAAATATCCGTAAGTTCGGGTATAGGTTTCTAAAGAGTTCACGACATTCACAGTTGATCACATGCGAGGGCTACGTGTCTCTTATTGGCCGCAGTGGAGATTGCCGTGTTTGGTATGCACTCAGCTATGAAGATTGCCGCTTTTATTTGATTTATTTGGTTAAAACATCTCATTTTTGTTGGTAAAAAAATATATTAATTTGTCTGGACTAAATTACGGTTCTGTTGATATCCGAGAAGACATGGTCTTCACACAATGTTGCCAAACTGAATTTTGTTATATTCGGTTTAAATTTACTAGTCGATTTGCGAGTCTACTATACTTTCGGTTTTATCCTATGGTGTTGAAACATTCACTATGACAATGATAAACATGATCACTATGAATAATAAATTTTGTAAAACCTTTTTTATTTTTATATTTCCTAATTTAAGTCCTGGATCTAGCGGTTGACCCATCAATCTGTAAATCGAGGTGTTTCTCTAGGTTACTTTTGTCATGAAAATTTTTAACCTGAGGCTCTATTCTATTACAATCCACACCCGAGATATGACCGAGTGTCATTTTTAGTTAGCCACCCAGTACATTCCGGTTTCATTCCTACATCCCTCAAATCAACTCAAATCATAATCGAGATTTAAAACATAAATACTTAATCGTTTCAGGCGCCTTCCTGCTCACCCCCTCGCACGACCTAAGTCTAGACAAGGCTGCCAACATTTGCGACAAACTCAACTTCCGAGGAAGTTTCAGTTTGACTAAAACGGCCACGGGCATATTGTTTAAATTTTCAGAGCCCGAGGACTTCCAGCAAGTTTTCAGGAAGGGATTTCATAAGGTAAGATTTCGGGACTCTAAGCGAGAAAATTTTCAAATTCAATAAGTGAAAATGGAAGAGGGTATTGTCGGGGAAACTTTCGCCGATATTCGATTTGCTCGGTTTGGAGCTATTCGAAACAATAGATATAAAAGGGATATTGGGATGAGAGAGAAGTAGTTTAGAGAGAAAATTTATGAATATTTTAAGCACCTAGAAGGTATTATGTAAATTGTATTTCTGTACTCCCTTCTCCAATATTTATGCTCTTCTAATATGCTAAACGTGATGAACACCTCATCAAAATGAGTAAATAAAGAGCTACAAATCATGAATCTTCTGTATTTAAGATACTCCTCTGATGCCGGTGTCCCTACACGATAACATCGGGAAGGAAATAACAGTTGGAGAAAGCATTCGTTTTTTTAAGACATTTACATATGTTGACCTAAACAAACAAAAAATGGAAAATTAATTGATACATGAATAATAAACCGACGACCGGAGGAATTAATTAGGAGTCACATTTATTTCTCAACTTGAAATAGATGCATACGGAAGGAGGTGTCTAACTTAACACGCCAGGCGGTAAAATAATGCTAACCTCGTTCAACTCACGTAGTCGTTAGGCAGAATGGGATCGATCGATTTCGTTCAACTCGCCGAATCGACGGGCTTTGGATCACGTTCAGCTCACCTGTTCCGATGAGTAGGTAGTTATTCTCCGTTCAAACGAACCGAGAATGACATAATAAGGTAAGATTTCGGGAATCTAAGCGAGAAAATTTTTAAATTCAATAAGTGAAAATGGAAGAGGGTATTGTCGGGGTAACTTTCGCCGGTATTCGATTTGCTCGGTTTGGAGCTATTCGAAACAATAGATATAAAAGGGATATTGGGATGAGAGAGAAGTAGTTTAGAGAGAAAATTTATGAATATTTTAAGCACCTAGAAGTTATTATGTAAATTGTATTTCTGTAGTCCCTTCTCCAATATTTATGCTCTTCTAATATGCTAAAAGTGATTAAATACATAGCAGCTTGATAATATTTGTCGGATTAGTAACACCTCATCAAAATGAGTAAATAAAGAGCTACAAATCATGAATCTTCTCTATTTAAGATACTCTTCTGATGTTGGTGTCCCTACATGATAACATCGGGAAGGAAATAACAGTTGGAGAAAGCATTCGTTTTTGTTAAGACATTTATGTTGACCTAAACAAACAAAAAATGGAAAATTAATTGATACATGAATAATAAAGCGACGACCGGGGGAATTAATCAAGAGTCACATTTATTTCTCAACGCGAAATAGATGCATATAGAAGAAGTATCTAACTCAACACGTCAGACGCTAAGATAATGATAACCACTTTCAATGCACGTAGTCGTTGGATAGGATGGTATTTATCGATTTTGTTCCACTCACCAAATCCACAGGCTACGGAACACGTTCAGATCACCTGTTCCGATGAGTAGGTAGTTGTTCTCTGTTCAACGCACCGAGAATGACATCATAAGGTAAGATTTCTCGACTCCAAGCGAGAAAATTTTTAAATTCAATTAGTGAAACTGGAAGAGGGTATTGTCGGAGAACTTTCGCCGATATTCGATTTGCTCGGTTTGAAGCTATTCAAAACAATAGATATAAAATGGATATTGGGACGAGAGAGAAGTAGTTTAGAGAGAAAATTTATGAATATTTTAAGCACCTAGAAGGTATTATGTAAATTGTATTTCTGTTTTTTCGTCGCCAATATTTATTATGCTCTTCTAATGTGTTAACTGTGATTAAATACATATCAGCTTGATGATTTTTGTCGGATTAAATGCCATTAACACCCCATCAAAATGAGTAAATAAAGAACTACGACTCATCAACCTTCTGCATCTAAGCTATTCTTCTCATGTCGCTGTGTCCTACGTGATAACCTCGGGTAGTAAATAGGAGTCGAAGAAAGAATTCGTTTATCCTTTCGAAAGAAGCCACATTTATTTCTCAACTTGAATATGAAAGGAAGTGTCTAAGGGAGCACCTACATTGGATGCGTATTTCTTCGATCAGATCAGATCCGATCCGATCCGACGTCGGATTGAAAACAAACTCAAGGTATTAAAGCGTAGTGCCTACACTGCAGTGGGAAGCTCGAGCCGATATCGGGCGATTTACGCTTTAATACTACACACTACGCTTTAATACCTTGAGTTTGTTTTCAATCCGACGACGGATCGAATCCAGAAATACGGATCCGAGAAATACGGATCCAATGTAGGTGCAGCTTTACTCGTCTAACACGTCAGACGGAAAGATAATGATGACCACGTCAACACACATGTCGATAGTTATGATGGTATTTATCGATTACGTTCAACTCACCAAATCCAAATCGACGGGCTTCGAAACACATTCAGCTCACCTGTTCCGATGGGTAGGAAGTTATTCTCCGTTAGACCGTCTAAATCTAATAAACAAAATAAACCAGACTTGTAGATCAGTATGGATTAAAACTCAATGTTAAGTAAATAAATATGTCATAGTTAGCAAACAAAATTATATACAGGGTGACGGAGTAAAAGTCGGCGATTCTGTACTGGAAACTGGAAAGAGGAAAGAAAGTCGAGTATCTTGGTAGTATTATTAATGAGAGCGGGGATTGAGATAGAAATTAAAAGCCGAATAGAACAGCCACGATTGTAGTATTGCCCTTCGCGTTCGAATGACTATGTCTTTCCAGTACTAGTGTATGGTGTGGAACTGGAAACGTGGAAGTAGGCCTATGTTTGAGACGGCTGAACCAAGCCAACATAACTGATCAATATAATAAAGAGACAAAATGTGGAATAATTCGGTAATTGAAAAATATGAATTTTTGAATATGAGGATTTAGGAAACGATTCAAGTTAAATGTCCTGGTAGCCAACATAATGTGTATGTATGTAAATACTTTCTTCGGAAAGGATATTCAAAAGTTGATTACTCGGTAGTTTTATTTTTTTCTTTTAAATTAAAAATTAGTTGAGATATTAATCCTGAAGACTTCTTTGAATCCTGATCCTAATCCTGAAGTTGTATAAACAACTATAATTTAGTAATCAGATAGCAGATTTTTAAGTAAATAGTAAGTAAGTAAATAGTAATACTGGACAATACATGCACTATTAATTGTTTAGGTAACTGGTGGAAGATTATATAGAAAAGTGGCGATCCCTTGCAGACCTCAAAAAACTTTCTCGTTGTTGGTATACGAGGTACCATCTGATCTTCCAGAAGATGATATAAGGGCTAGTCTTTATAGATATTGCTCTGTGGTAAGTCTATTAACATTATTAATTGATTGCACTATTTTTATCAGCTGTTGGAGATGTGTTGTATCATAATGTGACCCCATTTAAGGGATGGATAGATAGCCATATCAAACAAGAAGAAGGAATAACTTTTAAAGTTTTGCGTTTTTAAAATAGTACAGTCACTGAAAGTTTTCACTTTCTATTTCGTTGAACCTACATCGATTTTCATGAAAATTTGTAAGTAGTTAGAGGAGACCTTAAGGAACAAAGGTGACATGATGCCAACTTGTGCTTTTACCCTGGGGGTGGATGCCACCCGTCCTCGGGGGTGAAAATTATTTTATTAAAAAAATACCAGAAATCGATAGACGGACAAATTCTAAGCAAAATTTGTTAAAAAAATTTATTAATATAAATCAATACTTTTTGAGTTATTAAAGATCAAAATTTTTATTTTTTCGTAAAAACAATGCATGTTTTAAAGCTGTTTTTCACATATAACTCAAAAACTATAAGCTTTCACAAAAAAATTAGCATTACCAAAATTGAAGATAATGAAAAATTTAATACACTTCTCACTTAAATATCTAAACTAATTTTAATTCAAAGTGAGTTATGGGTAATTGAATGTATATTTTTTTCGACGAGTACTCAAATCTAAGTATTCAAGCTGAAATAACGGAAAAACGATGCATTTTATAAAATATACCTGCTTAACACTTATTAAAGCCCTTCGGAATTCCTATCAAAGGAGCTCCAGAAGAAGTTAATAGCATCAAAATTAAGCAAGTTTTGATGAAAACAATCCTTTCGAATTTTTTGGAGAAAAGTGAAAAATAAATCTTACGCAATTTCCAAAAAAAATAAAATTTATAGTAATCTTTGCAATAATTTCTTTATATTCGCATAAGTAATATCTTCAACTATTTTGACCGGTTTAGAATGCATATTTTTGAAAAAAAAAAATATAAATAATTTAAAAAAATCAGAATTTTTAAAATTATAGTTATTTTCATTTTCTTTTGATAATAACACCAAAAATACTTAATATATATACGTAAAAAATGATACATAACCAAATTTTAGTTTTTTCTATATCAAATATTTTACTTGTCTACGATTACTGTAGGGTAAAAAATAAGCGAGATCGAAACGTTTAAAGCTTAAATGCTGCGAGGACCATGTAACCGGGGCCATTTAACCTTTTATTTTTAAAAAAGTAAGGAGTTTAAAAGATTAAATTTAACCTGGTTATCTTATTGGAATTATCTTTCAAATGGTTTGCAGGTGAGCCTGATATCTTAAAAAATATTGAAGTTATTTAAAAAAATAATAATATCATTTTTTGGAAACAATTTAAACGATAAACTTGGAAACATTTTTGGAGCATAAATTTTAATGCTATCAACTTGTTCGAGAGCTTATTTGATAGATATTTCTAAGTACTTTGACAAATGTTTAATAATTTTATGTTATAAAATACATCAGTTTCCCGTTATTTAATCTAGTATACTTAGATTTGGTTACTCGCCGAAAAAAATATACATTCAATTACCTAACTCACTTTTAGTTAACAATAAGAGGTTTTTCTAGTAAGGAGTTTATTTCATTTTTTACTAGCTTCAATTTTGGTATTAGCAACTTTTTTGTAAAAACTTATAGTTTTTGAGTTATTTATGAAAAATCGGTTAAAACCATGCATTTTCTTCACGAAAAATTAGAATTTTTGATCTATAATAACTCAAAAAGTTTTGATTTATTTTAACAACTTTATATAACAAATTTTGCTTAGAATTTGTCCCTATATCGAACTGTGGGGTTATCTTTAATAAAGTAATTTTCACTCCAGGGAAGGGGTGGCATCCACCCCAATGGTAAAAGCGCAAGTTGGCACCATGTCACCTTTATTCCTTGAGATATCCTCTAACTACTCACCAATTTTCATGCAAATCGATGCAGGTTCAACGAAATTGTAGGTAATAGCTCATATCCACCTTCAGTTACTGTGGGACAAAAAATACTGGTATAGGTAATTTAACGTTGTTGTGGAGTTTTAATTACAAATCAAAATATCATCACCTTTCTTGTATTATTTATAATCTGGTACATTCGCTTACAAATAAATCCGTCCTAAGTCTATGATATGTTAAAAAAAGTGGTACCGTAAAAAATATTGTTACTCGGCTTTAATAGTACATTATTCAACGAGTATGTAATGATGGTTATTACTCACGATGATGAAGTTTGTGAAACGAGCCGAAGGCGAGTGTCGTAATTCATCAGAGTTAGTAATAGCCATTACATGCGAGTAGAATACTATACTTTTTCTACGACCTTCTATTTTTATTAGTAGAAAAATATAATTATCAACTACTCTCGATTAAAATTAACATTTACAAAAACAAATGTAGTTCACCAATACTACGCGGCTGAATAATTGGTTGCCTACTATTAGGAGGCGTATAATAAGTCTCGACCATAAGGATTATTCGTATAAAGATAAACATTATTTAGGTGTATTTCTGTTAGAGAATCAAATTTAAAGTTTGCAACGTAATAGCACGCAAGCTCATATAACGTAGTGACAGTCTGTTTCGACCTTAATATCTGTCACATATTATGTCACTACACTTTTTTTCACCTTAAGAACAGAACATTGCACTTATGCGGATCAGTGTTGCCAAACCTCTCGGGCACGGGTGGCTACTCGACTGCCGATATACGACTTATTCTAATCAGTACGGTGTGGTATCGGCGCGCTTCTATCATCCATAAGAACTACATTGGCCTATATAAACAATGGTCCGTTCTTAACGTGAAACGCTGTATAGGCATGCATCAGTTGATTAATTAAACCCGTGGGTAATGACCATACACATATAGTCCATGTGGTGAGACCGCTCCCGTCTGAAAAAATTTCTGATTCGGTTTCTTTGTGGATTCCTATTCAAA
Organism: Diabrotica virgifera virgifera; assembly: GCF_917563875.1. NCBI lineage: Eukaryota > Metazoa > Arthropoda > Insecta > Coleoptera > Chrysomelidae > Diabrotica > Diabrotica virgifera. The sequence continues at coordinate 238,323,765 of NC_065446.1, read as the reverse complement.
AATGTCCCCTTTAAACAAATCTAAAGGGTGCCGGGCGGAATTTTTGGGCAGAAATTGTTTAAACAATTTTTTTAAACAAATACAAAAGATTACGTTTTTTTGCTCTGGAACATATATTTTTAGGCTTTTTGGGTCATTTTAAATAAGAAAGGTATTCTGTAATTTTTCTTAAAAATTGATAGTTTTTGAGTTATAAGCGATTTAAAATCTGAAAAATGCGAAAATACGCATTTTCGAGGCCTAAAAACTCATATTTAAATTAGTATTTATGACAGATACTTAAATTGAAGATTAAACATTCAGCTTCAAGATTCTAAAGAGTGGTTGCGTCTAACCTTAATTTATACCGTTGTTTTTTAATTCTTAAATATGCGTGTTTATCCGATTTTTTTGCCGGTGCGGCGAGCTCTGTTTCAAAATCTCCTATTTTCCTCCGAAAAATATTTTTTCTAGATTATTTGTAATATTCTAAATAAAACAAGTTTCTTGAGATTTTTCTCAAAAATTAATAGTTTTAAAGTTATAAGCGATTTAAAATCCGAAAAATACCAAAAAAAAACGACTTCTTGGATTTTAAATCGCTTATAACTTTAAAACTGTTAACTTTTGAGAAAAATGTCAAGAAACTTATTTTATTTAGAATATTCCAAAGAAACTAGAAAAAATATTTTTCGGAAGAAAATAGGAGATTTTTGAAATAGAGCTCGCCGCACCGGCAAAAAAAATCGGATAAACACGCATATTTAACAATTAAAAAACAACGGTATAAATTAAGGTTAGACGCAATCACTCTTTAGAATCTTGAAGCTGAATGTCTAAAATTCAATTTAAGTATCTGGCAACCTCAAAAATACTAATTTAAATATGAGTTTTTAGGCCTCGAAAATGCGTATTTTCGAATTTTTCAGATTTTGAATCGCCTATAACTCAAAAACTATCAATTTTTGAGAAAACTTACAAGATACTTTTCTTGTTTAGAATTACCCACAAAACTTAAATATACAGGGTGTCCAGAAACTCTACCGACAAACGAAGACAGGGTAATTTTAAGATAATTTAACCCAATTCACTTAGTCCGAGAATGCTTCCTAAGGGAGCTAGAGCTCTTTGCTTCTATTTAGAAAAACAAAAATAGGTACACGTATTTATCTTCAAGATATAAATCTAATCCATCTATTGCAAATTTCTAGTACCGATCATAGGCGTCCGTTTTAGGTAGGGCAACGGTTATTTTATCGCATAACTTTTTTATCTTTAACTTTTATGCATTTCTGACACTGGATTATTAAATTGTGAAGTATTCTAGTACTAAAAGGTACTCTTGTTTTAAATCGGTAGGACACACCGTTTTCTAGAAAAAACGATTAGAAAATTTTTCGCTTTATGAATTAAAAAAAAAATTTCAAAAAAAAACTGTTTAGAAAGACGAAAACTGGTACATTTATTTATATTCCAGAGATAAATCGATTTCATTATTTGCGAATTTCTAGTACTGGTCATAGGCGTCCGTTTTGGATAGGTCAACTGTTATTTTATAGCATACCTTTCTTGTCTTGAATTTTTGAGCATTTTTGACACTAGATTATTAAATTATGAGGTATTCGAGTACTAAAAGTTACTCTTACTTTATGTTGGTAAAATACTTCGTTTTTTGTTGAAAAGTTCTTTCAATTTTTTTTTCAAATTCCAAAAACAAAAAACTTTCAAATCGATTTTTCTAGAAAACGGTGTGTCCTACCGACTTAAAACAAGAGTACCTTTTAGTACTAGAATACCTCACAATTTAATAATCCGGTGTCATACATGCATAAAAGTTAAGCACAAAAAAGTTATGCGATAAAATACCCGTTGCTCTACCCAAAACGGACATCTATGACCGGTACTATAAATTTGCAATGGATGGAATCAATTCATCTCTGAAAGGTAAATATGCATAGCAATTTTCGTTTTTGTAAATAGAAGCGTTCTAGAGGTATTTAAGAAAAACTAATTTCATGACGCCATCTTCAAAGAGCTCTAGCTCCCTTAAGAAGCATTTTCGGACTAAGTGAATTGGGCTGAATTACCTTAAAATTATCTAAGGAATCTCCTGTCTTCGTTTGTCGGTAGAGTTTCTGGACACCCTGTATATGTTCCGGAGCAAAAAAACGTGATCTTTTGTATTTGTTTAAAAAAATTGTTTAAACAATTTCTGCCCAAAAATTCCGCCCGGCACCCTTCAGATTTGTTTAAAGGGGACATTTTTGAATAGGAATCCACAAAGAAACCGAATCAGAAATTTTTCCAGACGGGAGCGGTCTCACCACATGGACTAATAATAAGAATAGACTAGGCATGGTAGGCAAAATAGTGTAACGCGGAGCAGTCGATAGGTACTCTATCTATCTCTCTTCACCGCGCGATCCCGCTCCTGTGACAGACAAAGATGGCTAGAGCGGCACAGAGCTGCCCATACCTTACCTAGTCTATTTTTATTATGCCTATGGAAATTACCGGTGAGTAATGAACTATTACTTCATCATCATCCAGCTTTCTGCATCCAAAGTTGAACATAGGCCTCCCTTAATTTCTTCCAGTTTTGTCGATCTTGGGCTTTCTGCAACCAATTCCCAGCAATCCTTTTGACGTTGTCGGTCCATCGTGTAGGTGGTCTACCTCTACTTCTTCTGTCTTCTCTTGGTCTCCACACTGTAATTTTTTGGGTCCATCTCCGTCCTTCATTCTGGCTACATGGCCCGTCCAATTCCACTTCAACCATGCTACTCGCTCATAGAATTTACTTACGGGTAAAGTAATGGGTGTTATTATCTATTCAAACATAGTGAATAATGAGCATGTTATTAAACGGTCGTAGAAAATAATCAATTTATTTAACACGAACTTGTTTACAATAGTTTTAACAATCTGACAACCATAAACTTCAAAAACTGAAATACAACTGTTCTATGAATGTCAACTTACTAAGTTTATATACATTTGGTGGCGTTCAAGACTTCACTCGACATTTCTGGATTTTCGATGACATCTCGAATATTCCCGACTTGAACACTTCTTCTTTTTCGTCAAGGGACTTTTTATTGTAGGTTCAATCTTACGGAACTATCTTACAACAACAACGGAACAATAGGTATATTTTATAATTTTTTTTTTAAATATGAAATTATTCTTCTTTTACACTGAATGCCACATTTTATAAGTCCAGGAAAGTTTTGCATTATAACCAAGCCAACCAGCAACTCCGTGGAACATAGAAAGAATAGGTACGAAGTAAACAGTTGTGTAAACGAAGAGTTAAAAATTCACGCAATAATAACATTTACAGTTCCGGTTTTAATGGACTACATTCACTTGTTTTGTACTCCATACTTCGCTAAAAGCGTACGAAGTCTTTAAAACCCTCTACAATGCACGACGAAACTTTTTCGCTTACTTTTTATGGTATTTTCCTAACTCCAGAAACAGCAGAAACAATTATTCCATAACAATAGTTTAAAGTTACAACCAAAACTTTGTCATTAAAAGTATTCCTACAAACAATTACATAGCTTTAGCAAATCTAGAAGGAGTTACAGCGACTCCGGGAGTTGTTGCATAAAAAGTTTGGTGCACAAGCCGCGAGGGACAGGGAGACGAGGGAAATTGCATTATATTCAGCCAAACTAAACAAGATACTCCGGATTTCGTGTATTCGCCACTTGGAGGTGGTTTTGAATAAAACAATAGTGTAGTTCGTTTCATGTGCGATACAACACGAGTTTATACTGGAAAACCACCGTAACCAGATTCTCCTAATTTAGTTTGTTAATAAACACTTGGTTGATACAGTAACTTTGTTCTTTTCTGGTTCATAGGAGTTTAATAAAGGTCGTGGGATTTTGTAGAAACTAAAATGACAGATAGGTCAAACCGGCAAACGGGTGGATGTTCTCAAAAAAATTGATAGTGTGTAAAATTTTTGAAGTTATACTTCTTTACCGGCGATAGAGGGTGATTTTTTTATATGTTAAAACCTATCAGCCCGGCGCATGCGCATTATAACTTTGTTCTGATTGGATGTTCAAATGACATGTCAAAAATTATCCGATATGGCAGCTGTGGTTTGGAGGTAAAGGTAAAGGTAAACAAATGTATAATATATTAGTTTTATTGTTGTGAGGACAGAAACAAAAAAGTTTATAATATTGTAGTGACTTTTAAATAGTTTTTAAAAGCAACAGGTACGTAATAATTGTTATTGTATCATGGGTATAAACCTACCTATTTGATCTGCCAAAATACATAGTATGTAATACTTTTATTTATATAATTTGATTACCATCAAAATTTCTATCAATATTCACCTAATATATTGTTATTTTACTCTATGTTTTGTTGTATTTTTTCAATTCTAAATCATTTCAATTCAAAATTAAAATAATTTGATCAATTTTCAAAATATCAAAATATCACAAGTTTAATCCGTTTAGTTAGTCGATCTTCGTAAATAATGACACATAGTGTCCGTGGCTAAGCGGAGAAGGCGAATGAATTCCAATACCAACCGCTCTTATCAGCGCTGGTTCGAGTCCCAATAGAAACTTTCTTTTTTGTTTTTTTTTTAATACATTTTATGATTGTAAGTATATTTATTATATAATAATTGTATTTTCAGAAAATACGTATTTAGTTAAAAAAAATTTCGACAATTAATGTTCAGACATCATTTGTGGCTTGTTTAATGTGTTTGTGTGTGTTTTATTCTTTTATTATTTTAATTTTTGGCACTGTTTTAATAAAAATGTTTGAGAAGTAGTAAGTATAAATTAGTTTAATATTTAAACAAAATATAAATAAAAAGTATATTAATTTCGTTTAAATCATATAATAAAAGTATAACTTCTTACGTGCGTACAAAGTACACACACATTCTTTTTTTTATTAAAATTAGCTGAGTACTTTCAGCACATTACTTGCCATCATTAGAGCTTCATCCTATAGGTATAAATCCTTCATAGAAGCTGTTCACTTGAATATACAATGGTGTAGCGCAGCCATATTGTCTTTAAAAGAATTTAGATGTGATCCCAGTATCTATCAATTTTTAATATATTGTTTGGCAATTACTCTTCTATGAAGGATTTATACCCATATGACGAAGCTCTGATGATGGCACGTGATGTGCTGAAAGTTCTCAACTAATTTTAAGAGGATACAGTAGCGATCAACAGGTAGCAACAAACGCGTTCCAAGATTGCGGCTTTAATTTTGAATATTTTGTCGAGATATTTGGCACACATATTCGTAATATAATAAAGAATGGCGGTACAGAGCCCAATTTCAGAATTATGTTAATACGTGGAAATTACTCTATAACTAAATAAAATATTGAAAAAGGAGCCTGTACCGCCATTAAGAAGAAAAAAAAATAAACTTTCTTCAAAAAATTTTTTTATCCCATGCCTAGATTTTGTGTAATCTTGGAACTACTAAAATTTTTTATTTCTAACAAGAAATCGAACATATTATAACTAAATAACTAATTAGGCAACATAGAGAAATTATCACTGTCATTTTGACAAACCTGCGTTAGATTTTCTCTAATCTGTTCTGTCATCTTTATCGATATCTGTTCAGTGCAGTAGTGTGTTAATTTAAGAATTCGTTTTTGTTGTTTCATAGGAAAGTAGTGTTTATTGATAGTTAATTTATTATATAGGGTGTCCCAAAAGTAGCGGAACGGTCGAATATTTCGCGAACTAAACATCGGATCAAAAAACTGAAAAATACGTGTTCAATCATTTTCAAAAATATATCTAATTACACCAAACATCAATCCCCACTACACCCCCTGGAGGTGGGGTGGGGGGTAACTTTAAAATCTCAAAGGGAGACCCCCAGTTTTTCTTGTAAATTTGGATTCTTTACGTAAAAGTAGGCAACTTTTATTCAAGACATTTTTTCGAACTGTTGATAGATGGCGCTATAATTGGGAAAAACGATTTATCCTGATACCATAGGTAAATTATAGAAACGGTCTAATATCTCACTTCCAAATGAGAAACCAAAAACAGATTTTTAATATTTTTCGAAAACCTATCGAATAACATCAAACATGACCCTTCAACCCACCAAACTTTAAAACTTAAATAACTTTAAAAACTTAAATAGCAACCCCCACTTTTTATTGTAGATTCGGATTTGCCATAAAAAATTAAGCAACATTTATTCGAAACATTTTTTAAAATTTCTGATAGATGGCGCTAATAAATCGTATTTTTCCAATTAAAGCGCCATCTATTAACAATTCTAAAAATGTTTCGAATAAATGTTGCTTAATTTTTTGTGACGGATCCGAATCTGTAATAAAAAGTGGGGGCTGCTATTTAAGATTTTAAAGTTACCCCCACCGTTGACGTTTTATTTATTCGAAAGGTTTTCGAAAAAGATTAAAAATCTGTTTTCTAGTTTCTCATTTGGAAGTGTATTTCGTGAGATATTAGACCGTTTCTATAATTTACCTATGGTATCAGGATAAATCGTTTTTCCCAATTATAGCGCCATCTATCTACAGTTCGAAAAAATGTCTTGAATAAAAGTTGCTTACTTTTACGTAACGAATTAAAATCTGCAAGAAAAACTCTGGGTTTCCATTTAAGATTTTAAAATTACCCCCCACCCCACCTCCAGGGGGTGTAGTGGGGGTTGGTGTTTGGTGCCATTGGATAGATTTTTGAAAATGATTGAAAACATATTTTTCAGTTTTTCGATCCGATGTTTAGTTCGCGATATATTCGACCGTTCCACTACTTTTGGGACACCTTGTATATTTGTTGTTGTTGTATAAGTTGTTGGCCTCTTTGAAAGAATAGATTGTTGTTAATTATGAGTTTTAGTTATATGTAGGTAGGTAAGTATATTCTACGTAAAAATATTTCGAATTCGAATGCGAGTATATAAGTTTTAGGAGGATCTTTTATTCTAAAAATATTATCAATAGTTTAACAAAACGGAAAAAGTAAATTAAACGAAAAATAAAGTGAAACCTTCCAAGAAAAAGTCCATTAAAAACCGTGCCAAAATTATGCGAAAATCGAAATAATTTGTTTCGCTTCACAACAAAAAATGATTATTTATTATTGTTTTATTATTAGATATTTCATGCAAATACCTTTCTAAATACCTATCTTAACATAAAATTTTCACCCATTTTGGTTTATTTTTATAAATATCTATTTATTAATAATAAAATCGTTTTCTGTTACTTCCATTTAGCGAGACTATGATATTGTCAAAATATTAATCTTAGATAATGTCAAAGATTACCACTGTTGCCAAAGTTTATGATACTATCTCCCGAAATTAAGTATATTTTGTTGCTACCTGTTGATCGCTACTTTTTACTCTTAATAAACAAATTTTACACACTATCAATTTTTTTGAGAACATACACCTGTTTGCGGTTTGACCTACATAGAAGTGTGTACAAGTCATACAGTATTTTTCAATTTTTCAATTTAAAATGAAAGACATTATTTGTGGAGAGATGAGAAGTCCCAGATGTAAAAAATAAATCTGAAAATTCCACACCTGTAATTTTGAACCAATCAAAATACGTTATTTTGACAGATCACCATGGCAACGGAGGTATTTTATCGGAAATTTTTTGCTCGTGGGGTACCCAACAGCGAATTATAGTGGAAATTTTTTGACGTTTACAATAACAGAACATTTTTGACAGACTGGTTTTTGTTTGTTTACATAATTTAGTTTTGATTCATTTTCTATCACTTGTAGTTACTCAAAACTTTTGTAAAATTGAAGAATATACTATTTTCTATCTTGAAATGGTATTCCCATGCAACTACAATGAGTAGAAATTACGAATTTGAAAGCCTAAATAATTGCTGACAAAGCTATGGCGCGCTATTAATCTGTTCATGCAGCTTTGGATTTTCAAATGCAAATTTGGTGTGGAATTTTCTTATCGAATACCACGCGAAGTCAAATTAATATCCGGAATTTTTTTTTTTGATCATGAATATTTTTAGAAAATTTTTAGATCATGAAAATTTCAAAATATTCATGATCTCAAAAAAATTTCCGGAAATAATTTGACCTCTAGTGGTATTACTAGTGAAAATTTTTGGTAAACAATAAATCTGAAAATCTGGTTACATCCTTAATCTCTGCCTTTTACAATTTATAAGGCAAGAAGACGACGAATAAGGGAGACGAAAGGGACTCTACAAAATGTAGTCACATTCCGTCTATTTGCCGAGGAAAAATTCCAACGAAAGTTAATTCCGTGTACTCAAAATGTGAATAAAATGAAAAATTAAAGACAGATTATATTTCATTTAGGTTTTGAGATGATCCACCATCCCCATACGTCCATATCGGTCTCTCCAGACCTCTTCAGTGGGGATACATGATCAACTCGGAATCGAATCGAAACCAAGCTGTCTATTTCAGCAGAATTATAAAAATAATTCACGCATCGGACACTCTGGTGACATCAATTAAAGAAATGAGAAGTCCCAGATGTAAACAATAAATCTAAAAATTCTCGTGGAACCACTTTAATACAGGTGGAACACTGGTAATATCCTTAATCTCTGCCTTTTACAATTTATAAGGCAAGGGGACGACAAATAAAGGAGACGAAATGGACTCTACCATATGCAGTCACATTCCGTCTATTCGTCTAGGAAAAATTTCAACGAAAGTTGATTTTGTGTACTCAAAACATGAGTATAAAATGAAAACTTAAAGACAGCTTATGATTTATTTACACTCAACGAAAAAGGTACGTAATATCAATAAAAATGTTAATTCAGACAACAAACGCAATACTTAAAATTTGTCCAATTCTTGGTTTTATTGGAACAACAAAGCGATGTTCATCAGTTCATTATTTTCGTTAGTTGAGCCAATGAATTATATTTATTGAATGGATGAACATTCATTATGTATACCATAATATCACTTTATTGATATTATGAACTCTGTTCATTGAGTCAACGAATACTATTCATTGAAACAACAACGTCGTTAATTGACCGACGAAGACTATTCGTTGTGTCAATAACAGTGTTATTTCTCCTAACGTATTTCGCTTATTTCTATAATTATTTCCGTTTATTCTTACAATTAATTCCGTTCATTCCCACAATAAATACGGTTATTCTTACAAGCAATTATATTCATGCTTACAATCAGTTTCCTTCATTCCTACTATGAACGTATTTTATATTAATAATTATTGAATGCATTAGCCTAATGTATGATATTGATTAATAATAATTTTTTAAATCCCCCTTTTTTGTCCTAAACCTAATGGATTTTACACTGAGCCATATCATGAGTGAGCTGGAATAAGTGTTACACTCCCCCCTCCCATTATTAACTTATTTATTTTTAGCACATAAGCAAAACTCTCTCACAGGTCGATTTTTAAAGTAATCAAGGAATATTATAACATCAATGTTTCGAACTTTACACGATCCCTCTTCAGGTGACAGGCATAACTTTGATTTTTTTAAATGGGAAAGTACATCATGTGACAGCTTATTTAAAAGCGTTTGAAATAGTGATTCCAAAAATGTATAACACTTTAATCCTTTTTGAGAGCGCAGGTGCAAAATTTCGATTGAATTTTTTTTAAACGCATTAATTTTTTATTGGAATCCTGAGAAAACTACTAAGTATTTTTGAAAAATTTAAACGCAGAATAAAAGATTACATTATTACCGAGGGCTGAAAGTCCCTTAGAATAAACAAAAAGTTTCTTTTGAATAGTATATTTGAAATTAAAAATCATACTAAATTTTCTCTTTTTCGCCCCTGTGACTTATTAAAATAATCATTATAGAAGTTCTCAGGGACTTCAGACCCTCGATAATACTGTAATATTTTATTCTGCGTTTAAATTTTCAAAAATACTAATTAGTTTTCTCAGGATTCGAAAAAAATTTAAAAAATTCGACCGAAATTTCACGATAATAGACACCCGAAAACTTCCTTCTACTACGGACTACACTTGGAAACGAAAAGAAATTATTATTCGGCACTTCGGCAGAGGTAACAGAATTGTTTAAAAAAGAATTCTTTTTTAAACTTTTTTAAATAAATCAAAACAAAACAAAATCCCTAATGTTCAAGAAAAAAACCCAGTTAATATGATAAGCTTAAATATTGGTGAATATAAATTAGAAAAGATAGAACATTTTAAATATCTTGGAGTCTCAGTTAATGGAACTAATGATACAAGTATCGAAATTAATGAAAGAATCCAGGCAGGAAACAGAACCTACTGGAAATACAGTAACTTCCTCAAAGATAAGAAGCTTACTCAGAATACAAAACTGAAAATTTACAAAGCAGCAATTAGACCAGTAATCGCATATGGTGCTGAAGTAATGTGTCTGACACAGAAAGAGGAAGAAAGATTGAGGATCCTAGAAAGGAAAATAATTTGTAGGATAGCAGGACCACTAAACTTAGGTAATAATGAATTTAGAAAACTCATGAACCACGAAGTAAGAGAACTTCTGAAAGGAGAAGACATCCTCAGATTTATCAAGGCGCAGAGACTCAGATGGATGGGACATATAGAAAGGAGGAATACAGAAGCCGTTATCAAGAAAATTTCCAAATGGAGACCTGTATCAGGCAGACCAGGGGGAAGACCCAAAAACTAGATGGGAGAACCAGATAGTGGAGGACCTTAAGAAGATGGGAGTCAGAGAATGGGTAACCAGAAGCAAAAACAGGAACGAATGGAGGAAAATTGCAGAAGATGCCAAGTCACACAACCAATTGTAAAACCAAAATGTTAATACGGATTGATTCACCGCGACAAACGAATCGGAAGAGCCCAAAGAGGGAGGCAATCACTCCGCTAGGAGTGTAAATGCCATGATGATGATGATGATGATGTTTTACCGCTTTTCTTCCGGATCTTGTGTTTCTGATTCTTCGTTTAGTCTGCTGGCTATTCATTATTATTCCTTGTTCTGTGTAGTATGTATTATTATCTATTAATATTCCTATATTGATGTGGTATTTGATTGTCTTAGGGCCGGTTGTTCGAACGCTAATCAACAATGATCATTATTAAATATTTAATTACTGTCACCAAAACTGTCAATGTCAACTTTGTTTGGGTCGCTGAAAACATAATTAATTACAATTATGAGATTTATTATTAATTATGTTAATAATTATTGTTATATTAATTGATTATAGTCTCAGAATTGTAATTAATTATGTTTTAACAATTGACATTGTCAGTAATTAATTATTTGATAATGATCATTGTTGATTAGCGTTCGAACAACCGGCCCTTAATTATTTATATTAGCAGTCATTTTTACCCTCTCTTCCGCCCCTCTCTAATGCCTTTTATAGGTACCTTTATAGGTGTGTTCTTCTCTATTAATATGTGGTCTATTTCATTTGTTGTTTTTTTTATCAGGCGAAATCTAGTTGTTCATATAATTTATCTTTAGCTTCTTCTATTGGTGCATGAATATTTATTATGCTTATGTTTTATTTATTATGTAATGTTAAAGTCCATTTTGTAATATTATATTATTTCTTCGTTTATTATTTTAAACTTTTCTACTACATCTACTTTCTTTTCCAATTCTTTCACTTTTATTTGTTTTCTTGTTTCAGTTTTTATTTTCTTGTCTGAGTTCCTTCATTTAAGCTCTATACTCTCTTTGCGCTTCTCGTAGGTCTATTTGTTTTACTTCTGCTACATTTTCTGTCCTTCAAATCACTTCCTCTTTTCTTTGTCTTCTCTTTCGTGCTATAATCGTCACTTTCAATTTTGTCACGTACCGTTAAATATGTATATACTGTTGGCAGGAGTGTGAAACGAATGGAGTATTAGCCTAATAAAATAGAAAAAAGTCAAAATGTAAATTCGTACAGGTTAAAACAAATTTTATATCAAAGTTTAGGTGGGTACAAAAGATATTTTCAAGAAAGTATCCAAATCATACAAGGGGATCATTGTTTAAATAATTAAAAAGGGGTCATTTTTGCAAAAAAATACTTTTTTAACTGCTGAGGTAATTCACTTATCAATGAAGGTTTATGGGATTTTTTCTACAAAGCTGAAGGGTAAATCTTTCACATAAGACTTACTAAAATAAATTTGACCCCCTATTTATTTAAATAAATGTATATAAAACTTAAAAAACAAATTCGCAAATAATTATTTTTAGCGTTTTAAATAAGCACTATAAAATATCTTATTTTACAGACTGAGTTGCACTATGTTACCAGTATTAAGCAAAAAAAAATTGGTCAAAAAATATTTAATATTTTTTGAGATATTGAAGTTGTTTATTAAATGTTACTATATTTTCAATTGCAAAAACGCGGTTGTTGCCAAAGAAATATTCACCTGTTTAAGATCTCATTATTTTTATTTTTATGTATATTGTCGATAATTATATGGATACATTCAAATTTCAATTAAACTCCCCCCTAAAATGGCATTTGAAAATCATACAAATTTGTTTATAATTTGTTTTTTAAATAACGTCGCGGGGATTAAGTATTTTAAAATGCCGTTTCGATAATTGGGTTCCTGGGAATTTTTTACTAATTAACACAATTTTTTTGTCGTTTTTTCTTCTTCTTTTTTTTCTTGGAGTTATATTACTACGGGCCCTTTTAGGGTTAAATTTTATTAAGAATGTCGAGTCTATGAGATCTAGATTGTAGACCTAAAAATATTAAGATTTAACTAAAATCTCTTAAATAAAATGTGGCTACTTACTGAGTTACGGGGTGTTTTATTTAAAAATTTAAAAATTATTGTTACCAAGTACTTTAAAACTATTTAACGTATCCTTCTCATACTTGGCAGAAAGTGTGGCTATTATACACCCTACTAAATTGTGATTAATAAACGTTTCTAGCTAGTGCCAGAGGCGTACGACAGGGGATAGTGAATGATTGACCCTTCCCAAATTCTACGCCACTGAGTGAGTTACTATTTTAACGAAATTTTTCGATTCTCCAATACTTTGTATGTAAATAACTTTATTGGTATCGATAAAGTCATCAGTTTGAGAGATATTGGAAGTTTAAAATGAATGAATGAATGAATCAAAATAACTATGCCGTTTCATTTTTAACGTCCAATATCTCGAAAACTAATGACTTAATCGTTACCAGTAAAGAGTATATTATTTACATATAAAGTATTGGAGAATCGAAAAATTTTGCTAAAATAGTAATTCCCTCAGTGGCGTAGAATTTGGAAAGGGTCAACCATTAACTATCCCCTGTCGTACGCCTCTGGTAGTAGCTAGAAACTTTTATTTGTCACAATTTAGTAGACTGTATAGTACCCACACTTTCTGACAAGTATGATAAGGATGCGTCAAATAGTTTGAAAGTACTTGGTAAAAATAATTTTTAAATTAAACACCCTGTAACTCAGTAACCAGCCACATTTTATTTAAAAGATTTTAGACCAATCTTAATATTTTTAGGTCTAGAATCTATAACTTAGAGATTCGACATTCTTAATGAAACTTAACCCTAAAAGGGCCCGTAGTAATATAATTCCAAGAAAAAAAAAGAAGAGGAAAAAAAGACAAAAAATTTGTTAATTAGTAAAAAATTCCCAGAAATCCAATTATCGAAACGGCATTTCAAAATATTTAATCCCCGCGACGTTATTAAAAAAACAAATTATAAACAAATTTGAATAATTTTCAAATGTCATTTTAGGGGGAAGTTTAATTGAAATTTGAATTTATCAATACATTTATCGAAAATATATATAAAAATAAAACTAATAAGATTTAATACAGGTAAATATTTCTTTGGCAACAACCGCGTTTTTGCAATTTAAAATAGAGTAATATTTAATAAACAAATTCAATATCTCAAAAAATATTAAATATTTTTGGACTAATTTTTTTTTGATTAATACTGATAACATAATGCAACTTCTCCTGTAAAATAAGATATTTTATAGTGCTTATTTAAAACGCTAAAAATAATTCTTTGCAAATTTGTTTTTAAAGTTTCATGTATAATTATTTAAATAAATAGGGGGTCAAATTTAATTTAGTAAGTTATATGTGAAAGAGTAACCCTTCAACTTTGCAGAAAATAATCCTATAGACCTTCATTAGTAATTGAATGACCTCAGCAGTTAAAAAAGTAATTTTTTTGCAAAAATGACCCCTTTTTAATTATTTAAAGAATGATCCCCTTGTGTGATTTGGATACTTTCTTGAAAATATCTTTTGTACCCACCTAAACTTTGATATAAAATTTGTTTCAACCTGTACGAATTTACATTTTGTTTTACATGTAGTGAAATTTTATTTTACTAGACTATATCAACGTATGATATTTTTACAAGCATTTTATATTCAAATCGCTATAAATTCTAAAACTGAACTGAAAAAATAGCAGATATTTCTGTCTCCCACTTGGCCCATACTATCAACTCAACACACTCAATAAGCACGCTCGCACGTGCTACCACGTGACCCGATGCACATAGAGACACGTGTTACTTACCGCAATACACAATTACACCATAACGACGATATTTCTTGCATATAAATCGTTTGTGCATCGGTATGTTGTGTTGTGATAACAAAGACACATTGGAACAGATAAATAGTACTTCGTTAAAGCAGCACACAACTTGTTGATTAAATTTTATAGGTAGGCGATGGTTCATGATAATGGAGATATATTTCTTTGATTAATTGAGCTATAAATTAAAAGGAATGTTTCGCTGACTGGATCTATATATTATTTAAAACAGGAGGAAGAAAGTTGCCGTTCTCTTAATGGAAATACAGCTACACAACTTTACAAATTTAATAAAAACCTTGCAACGACATCAACATACTCCTACAGCTTGATCCTCCTTGATACTCCTAATTGAGTATAACATTTTGAGAAATTGTTTATAGAGTAGACCAGCGGTTCTCAACCTTTTTTACTCAGCGACGCACTAACGTACTCCTTACAGATTCGCGACACCCTTATATGTACAAATTTTTGCTAGTGGTAGGTATAAGTACAGATGAATAAATTAAGAGCAAACAGTAGCGATCAATAGGTAGCAACAAACGCGTTCCAAGATTGCGGCTCTAATTTTTAATATTTTGTCGATATATTTGACACACATATTCCTAATATAATAAAGAATGGCGGTACAGAGCCCAATTTCAGAAATATGTGGAAATTACTCTATAACTAAATAAAATATTGAAAAAAGGAGCCTGTATCGCTATTAAGAAAGACAAAAAAATACACTTTCTTCAAATAAACTTTTTTATCCCGTGCCTAGATTTTGTGTCACATTGGAACTACTAAAAATCGATTTTTTTTGTAACAAGAAATCGAACGTCACTGACTTGGCAACATTTTGCGCCTATGTGTATAAAAATTATTGTTTTTGATAGTATAAACGTCACTGTCAGTGTTGAATTACCGACGCACTGTTGCCTCACTTTTGAAAGTTCGCAGAACTTTCGCAATCTTGGACCGCGTTTGTTGCTACCTGTTGATCGCTACTGTGTGCTCTTAAGCATATTATTTTTTATTTCGTAAGAACATAACAAGCAAAAAACAAAACAGAAAGAATACATAAAATTAGTGTGAAATTTAACCCTGATGACTTTGGTAAAGTATATCTATCCGAGGACGAATTGTAGACAGACACACTCTCAGCTCGCTGTCCACATCAAGTAGTCGAGACCGGTAGCTAGATTTTTATATTTTTCATCGCAGAAAATGCAGATTCACATAAGTACGAGGCCGAAAACGGCAGTAAAGGGATACTGCTTTCTTTGCTAATTCTGGGTATTCATTCTTAACTGAAATCCAAAAAAAATCCGGAGCTACTTCTCTAAATTAAAAAAAAAATGGTTGAATGCATGATTGGTATATTATAACAAGTAAAAAAATATAAATAAAAATATCGTATTCGTAAATCTCGCGACACACCTGATAGGTTCTTCCAGCACACCAGTGTGTCGCGACACGGTGGTTGAGAACCGCTGGAGTAGACAATAAAATTAGTAGCAGTGGCGTTACAAAACATCGTTAAGCCGGATTTATGTTCGGACGGGGCGTGTAGGACACAGGCAGTAGAGCAATAGACGGCGCACGCTCCCGTTGTCGCTCCGCCCCGTTGTACTATAAACTAACCAATGTCTTTCATATCACACGATTATTCAACGTGCCCCGCAAGACAGCCGTGCCGTCCACGTCCCATTCTAAGATAAATCAGCCTTTAGGTTTTAAATAATTGATGGATTCGACCGTTACTTCATGGAAATTCATTGTATCTAACAATAGAACACTGAATACATTTTTTTCAATACTTCCACAAAACATATTACAATTTATTGTCACTACAGCTGTTTCAGCAGAAGCCTTTCTCAAGTATTGTATTTTACTATGCGTCTGCACTTAAAGTTTCTAACTGTATAGGTTGAGGAGTTGGGAGCTGTTGATTTCAAGTTGGTCATTCAGAATTATATTTGTATTTTTTAATTTATTGATTTCCCTAGATTCTAATAAAGATAGCTTAAAGCCTTTATTTTGAATATGAAGAATTTGAAACTGTTCATTCAAATAATGATTATGATCTAGAACAGGGGTGAGCAAACTTTTTTTAGTAAGGGCCACAAAATGTTTTTGGACTATTACCGAGGGCCGCAATATTTGTTATACCTAAACATGTTTTCGAATTTTTAACTTTTTACTAATTTTGGGGGAGGGGGTTAAAATCATCATTTCAAGCATTTTTTTTTTAATTCTGTTTGAAACTATGGAATTATCTTATAGAACTTGATAGAATTATTTTATTTTTAAATTAATTAAACATATGCAGTACAATTCAAAGGGCATTCAAAAAAAATTTTAAGAACAAATATTGCAAAATAAGCCAATGTTGGCAAATTTTTACCGACACGAAAAATATTATACGTTAAAATAAAATAAATTATTTTTGTCGGACAAAAAAGGGCGCGATCGTAAAGTCCGATACCCACAAGATGTCACTCTAGCGCGGTAGTTTTGTTATTACAAAACTCTTAATTTTCAAGTGAAAGTACTTATATTTAATTAATAAAGATTTTCGATCTCTCGTCCGACAAATTTACAGC
This sequence comes from Diabrotica virgifera virgifera, assembly GCF_917563875.1. Lineage (NCBI taxonomy): Eukaryota > Metazoa > Arthropoda > Insecta > Coleoptera > Chrysomelidae > Diabrotica > Diabrotica virgifera. The sequence goes on along the minus strand of NC_065446.1, from coordinate 238,306,615 downwards.
CTTGTTTCGTTAGTCCGACAACGTAAATCTGTTAGCGACGCGGGACGCGGAAACGCGTCCAACCTGCACTCTGAGATTTTTCAGAACGTGGTAGACTCGCTCAAACGAAACGGTTAAGACCATTTTTAAGACTTTTCTAATCATCTTCCAAAAATGACGATGTACTGTGGACTATTCATAAATTTTAAACTTATTTTCTGCTACATTATTTAATGCTTTTAATGAGGGTAATAATACTAATAATTGGACTAATTCTTTCTTTTTTATATGATCAATGGATAGTTTGGGTTTCATTACAAAAGTTTTATTTTGCGCTGAAAACTTATAAATTAAGCGGACCAGGCAACACTCCTTATGGAAAAGTGGTCCCGGTCAAATTTGATGAAAGGTTGGTCAATAGTACTTCTTGATGTGTAGATTAAAAAAGTCCATGGCACCTGGGTCTGAATAATTACTATTCTCGAGTTACAGCCTTCTGAAGTTATTGGATTCGAGTGCTCGGTTTACGTTAATTGCACTAATTTACGGTCAAGTTAACGAAAATATTTATTATTAGAACAAGAGAAACTCATGTTCTTCATACATACTTGTGTGTTGTATATGAATTCGTGGTCAAAAATAGTTGGATCGTATTTTAGTCTTCAGAAAACCTCTTCAGAAGTCTCAGAAAACTAAAGAAGTGCGGTATAAAAGGCGCTGCTAGATCGATATAAGCATTATCATGTTTTCATACCAGCAAAACTACAGTTCCGCCTTATCTTTAGAAAATTACTGAACAGTGGCGGATCTAGAGGGGACGGGGGTAATTCCACTCGTAACATGTTCCAGAATAATTAAAGAAAAAAATTGTTGAAACATAAAAAAATACATTAGGTGACATGAAACTTGTGCCGCATATCAGATATAAGACAGGTAGAGAGCATGGACTTGATTTCAATACAAAAAAAAAAATGTAAATGGTAGTTTGTGAATGCTAAATATTAATTACAATTGTCTATGGAAAAATCGGGTTTAAATCATTTTCGACTATTCGTATGTTAACATTTTGCTGATTTCGGTTAGATGCATCATACGTCGTGTTAATTAACGACCTATCAGGATACTTAACATTGGGTTGATGTCTTGTAAAGCCTAAAAACCATAACACACTGGTGATGTGAGCACAAGTACCAACAGTTCTCGCACCAGATTGACAGGTACAGTAGTACCCGTTAATCGGTTCTTCTACAGGCTCATCTTCATCATTATCTTCATCAACCGTATAGGAAATGAATACTTGGTGTTTTGTAGCTTGCCGAAACCTAGAAAATATTCGAACTCTTATGAATCCCGGTTCATCAATATTCTCATAAATTTGAAACTCTTCGTCATTTTCTCTTGTATGTAAGATGGTGCCAGTTTAATTTGATATATCCCAATCGTAAAGTCTTTTAGGTAGTCTAAGTCGAAAATAGGAAAGTTAGCAAAATCATGATTATGAAGTCTTCTCCATTGACGATTTGTTCTATATGATTATACCTAAGTATGAATATTATAGTTGTTATAAAAATAACCCTACAAAATTATTCTCCACATTATTTTGTATTAAAAAGCTCATCATCATTGGCTGTAGAACCCCTGGTGGACCTCGGTCTGTTCGAGAATCAGCTTCCATTCCATTCTATCCTCCGCCTTGGTTTTCCAATTTCGTACTCTTAACACCCGTAACTCACCTTCTCTGATCCTTAAATCGTACTCTGGGCCATGGGCGCCCATACCCATGGGCAGGGGGCCGTGACCCCCCTGGCTTTTCGGGTGCTTTGAATTATATATGGTTATTCAAAGTATACAAAATATAATGTGCAACATCTTCACGTTTGCAACCCCCCTAAAATTTTTTATATGGGCGCCCGTGCTCTGAGCTTACGTCTTTTCGTCACACTATCCGCTCTTTGGTTATAAATGTGTTTTGATGGCTCCATCTCGTTCATTTTCGTTAAATAAAGTTATTTCATTAATTCTGGAACATGTTACCGGTGGAATTACCCCTATCCCCCCTAGATCCGCTCCTGTTCAGTAGTTTTCTAAAGATAAAGCCGAACTGCAGTTTTGCTGGTATTGCATAACTGAGAAGCATTCATGAAAACATGATAATGCTTATATCGATCTAGCAGCACATTTTATACTGCACTTCTTTAGTTTTCTGAAGACTTTTCGGGGGTTTTCTGGAGACTAAAATACGATCCAAGTATTTTTGACCACAAATTCATATACAACACGCAAGTATGTATGAAGAACATGAGTTTCTCTTCTTCTAATAATAAATATTTTCGTTCACTTGACCGTAAATTAGTGCACTTAACGTAAACCGAGCACCCGAATCCAATAACTTCAGAAGGCTGTAACTCGAGAATAGTAGTTATTCAGACCCAGATGCCATGGACTTTTTTAATCTACACATCAAGAAGTATCATTGACCAAACTTTTATCAAATTTGGTAGCAAATTTGGTCCTTTGTAGCAGTGTTTAATTTCTAAAAATACAGTTATTTCCTCCCCTAATTCACAGCATCTTTTAATAACCTTTTCTAAACTTAACCATCGAATATGATTGTCGATTGTGGTATATGACATCAGCATGTTCTGTTTCTAATTCTTCCAAAAATGCTTTGAATGCACGATACCTTAATTAATCATATTGAACACATAAAATTAACAATTTTAGTTATAATTGAAATGACGTTGTCTACTTACAAAACATTTTTGCACAATACCTGCTGATGGATTATGCAGTGAAGAATAATAAATCATGTTCTGGAAACTGTTGAACGTAATCTATAAGTTTTCTCAACCATTTGCTCATCTTAAATTTGGTGCTCCGTCAGTTACTAGGTGGTTACGGGTTAATTTAAAATTTTCCACACAGTTCCTGACTACTTAGTACTTAGTACTTAATATCCTTTCCATTTTTTGAAATTTCATGTATTTCATTGAGGGAGACGATAAATCTCTGTGCCAAAAATCCAAATAATTGCCCGCGTTATGTTGAAAATTTGCGGAAAAATCACCCGCAGCGAAAGTGTTAATTACTTAGTAGCTTCATTATCTATCTATAAATATTACCAATAAATAAAAAAAATCTGTAAATCAAAATAATTCATTTTTTTCCGCGGGCCGCAAAAAAATGTCTAAAGGGCCGCATGCGGCCTGCTGGCCGCACTTTGCCCACCACTGATCTAGAAGATGAAGTGCGTATGTAGAATCTAGTTTTCTATTATTGAAAGCCCTTTTGTGTTCTGCTATACGTTTGTCAAAGTTTCTGCCAGACTGACCGATGTAAGTTTTTAGACAGTCACCGCATGTCAGTTTATATACACCACTCTGTAATTGCTTTTTCTTTTGGCTCTTATTTTTCTTAATGTATTTACCTAAGTTGTTGTTTGCTCTGAAAGCTGGTGAAAGTACATGCAAGATATCAACAAAAGGAGCCGACCACATAAAAAATAAAGGACTAACACTAGCTTTCAGAACAAGGAACTTAGGCAAATGCATTAAAAGAATAATAAGAGTTTCACTGTCATATATGTATGTATTTTTGTATCTTGTATCGATGTACCGGGTGTCCCAATAAGAATGGCTCTCGGCCATATCTCAGGAAGCGTTTATAGTAAAGCTTTGAGAAAAAAATATTTATGACAAAAGTTGCCTCGGGAAAAGCCTGGAAATTATTTTTATAAATGTAGGTCCACCGCTAGAGGGCGTAATTGAATTTCAAAAATTAAAAAATCAAAATTTTACAAAATTTACCTAATAAATAGACATTGGAAATCCAATCATCGTATTCTTCATAAAATTATGCGCATATTTGATTTCACAAGTTTAAGTCTACCTTTGCAAATAAGAGGTGGGGGTGAGTGGGAAACTTCTTATGAAAAAATGGCTGTAAGTCTGGTTCTTCTAAATCGAATTTTGCATACTTGGTCTTGTTGAAAACCGCTTTTTTCGTCAATGTAAGAGTCTTATTTTCGAAATAGCCTAATAAGTAATATGCCAGCTAGTGGGTGTTATTTAATTATTTTCGGAAATCTAGTTTTCTTTGAAGAATATTAAATACAAGTATGCATTTTTAATCCTATATTACCAAATTAGACCAAATTGGCAACATAATACCGAAAACTGCATTTCGATAGTAGTCGATACCTTTTTTCTATCTCGATATATCTTAAGAAACGTGTAAATTTTAAACAATTGTTAATGTCACCAGTAAACGAAGTTAAGGAAAAGTAATGTGCTATGGAAAAAACAAAGAAACATTTTCCAGATGTAACATAATTAATTAAAACAACAATAAGACAAACAACACTATAAAATATAACAAAGAAATAAAAGCAACTACTTACTTAGTGACGACCTAAATGTTCAAATTGTTGCCCATCATTGTCGATGCAAGCATTTACTCTTTCAAGAGTGGATTGAACAGCAGTCTCAATTTCTGCTTTCGCAATGCTTTGAATGGCGTTTCGTATTCTCTAGATTAAATATCATGTTTTCTCGAATAGTGGGCCTAGCGGCAAAAACAAGGTCTTTAATCCGTCCCCACAAATAAAATCTGTTGATATTCAATCTACTCTTGAAACAGTAAATGCTTGCATCCAAAATGATGGGCAACAATTTGAACATTTAGGTAGTCACTAAGACTAAGTAAGTAGTTGTTTTGTTTCTTGTTATATTTTATAGTGTTGTTTATCTTATTGTTGTTTTAATTAATTATACATGTTTACATCTGGAAAATGTTTATTTGTTTTTTCCATAGCACACTAATTTTCCTTAACCTCGTTTACCGGTGACAGTAACAGTTATGTTAAATATTTACACATTTCTTAAGATATCTCGAGATAGAAGAAAGGTATCGAAATGCGGTTTTCGGTATTATGTTGCTAATTTGGTCTAATTTTGTAATACAGGATTAAAATGCATACTTGTTTTTAAAAATTTCCAAAGAAAACTAGATTTCTGAAACTAATTAAATAACGCCTCCTAGCTTGCATATTACTTATTAGGCTATTTCGAAAATAAGACACTTACATTGACGAAAAAGAGCTGTTTTCAACAAGACCAAGTATGCAAAATTCGATTTAGCGGAACCGGACTTACAGCCATTTTTTCATAAGAAGGTTCTCACTCACCCCTAGCTCTTATTTGCACAGGTAGACTTTAACTTGTAAATCAAATATGCGCAGAATTTTATGAATACGATGATTGGATTTTCAGTTCCCTTTCATTGGGTAAATTTTCTAAAAGTTAGATTTTTTAATTTTTGATATTCAATTACGCCCTCTAGCGGTGGACCTACAATTATGAAAATAATTTCCAGGCTTTTCCCGAGGCAACTTTGGTTATAAATATTTTTTTTCTCAAAGCTGTACTATAAACGGTTCCTGAGATATGGCCGAGAGCCATTCTTATTGGGACACCCGGTACATATGTCAGTTCTATATATAACTTTTTTAAATAGTTATGCTGGTAATGAGTTTTTGATAATTTTGTGGAATAGACAAGCAGAATATAGAAATTTTCTCTTTTCCATGCTCAACCCTTTTACATGTTTTAATTTGTGAGAAATAGGCAGGTGTCTTCTTACACCACAGATCAGACGAAGACACGACTTTTGAACCACCTGAATTCTTCTCCTGTCATCTGAGCTAATACAAGACCTATGGTGCTAAAATTCTTACATTAACAACCTCATCTGCTAAGAAATGCTCAACGTAAGATGGAAAGGTCGATGATTGGTGTGTCATTGCGGGACCATATAACAAACGAAGGCCTACGATTGAGAACAGCAGCGGGATTACGAACACTCGATGCGAGATCGCAAAACGAACCGTAGGCAAACTCGATGCGAATACGCATCGAAACCAAAAAGTGATTACGAACTGGGTTCGAGTAGACCAGGGGTGGCCAAACCACGGCACGCGTGCCACGGTGTGGCACGGCGGTGTCTTAGAAGTGGCACGCGAGGACTTTTTAGAAAAATAAAAAAAAATAAAAAAAAATTAACTTAGTAACAAATTAAAAATTCGTCTTTTATTCTACGCCACTTTTTTGTTGTACGCCACTGCCTCGCGCTAGACACGTTCACGTTATTCTCTACTCAGTTGATTCTCAACTTTTGTGCGAGACGCTTCAAGTCTGTTTGCCTTGTGAGATAGTGTTTTTACAGTTTATTTTCTTTTAAAACAATTGTTTTCGAAATGACCACGAGTAAGCCATCTACTTCAAAACGTAAATATGAGGACGATATCGCGATTCGTCAATTTAAAACTGAGTGGGAAGAACAATTCTTATTTACTCATCACAACACTTCCAAGCCTTGCTGTTTTGATATGTGGAATTTGTATGGCAGTGCCACATATCAAACAACACTGCCACAAAGTGGAGTGGTCGAAATTGGAGTCGGTTTGTACAGATGGAGCGCCTTCCATGGTTGGTCGAATCAAAGGATTTGCAACGCTACTTGAAAACTTTTTAGGAAGAAATGTTTTCAAATTCCATTGTATAATCCACCAAGAAGCGTTATGTGCCAAGGACCTCGATCTATCCTCGGTGATTGAGCCTGTATCGCGGTGTATCAATAAAATACATGCTCGAGCTAGTAATCGACGAGTCGACGACGATTCCGAGAACTCTTTCAGGAAGAAACGGAGGAGGCAGGTGAATTACTCATTTATTGAGTGTTCGATGGTGGTCCAAAAGGAATGCACTGGCAAGATTTTGGAATTTGAAAGAGTGTGTTTTGCAATTTTTGGAGGAGAATGAGGAATTGCCAAATGAGTGCTCTCTGTTGAAAAATGAAGACTGGCTATGGGATTTGCTTTCCTTGCGGACATAATGGGACATTTGAACATATTAAATTTAAGATTACAAGGAAAAGATTGTATTTTTCCAACCTTAGTTAGCCACGTAAGCTCGTTCAAAAACAAAATATCACTTTTTTATTCAGATTTTAATGAAAAAAAAAAACTCACTTATTTTAAATTCTTGAAGGAATTAGCCATCAAATTAAATAATGTTTCAAATTACGATAAGTTTAAAAATTTAATGTCAAGTCTTCAAAGCTCATTTATTACGAGATTTTAGGATTTCCAGGAGGAAAATAAAAATATTCAAATTTTCGCAAATCCTCTTTCCATTTCACTTAAAGACGTTGAAAATTATCCGCCGGAATTCCAAATGGAAATAATAGATTTGCAAAGTAATATTTTGTTGAAAAATAAACATAACGAGCTTGTTTCAAGTACAAGTAATTCAAATTATATTGAATTTTGGAAATACGTTTCCACAGCTGATTTTCCATATCTTCACAATTTTGCTTTGCGGTATTGTTGTCGTTTTGGTTCGACGTATGTTTGTGAAGAAATTTTTTCAATTATGAATGTTATTAAATCACAATATCGTTCAAAATTAACCAATAATCATTTGAAAAATCTAATTTTATTAGCTGTAACAAAAATTGACCCCAACATTCAAGATTTAATTAAGAAAATTCAGATTCACAAGCCACATTAACCACATCAACCATAAACATGTACTGTACTACTAGTAATAAATTAATAAACAATCTCGAGTAGTTGATAATTATATTTTTTTACTATTTAAAATAAAAAAAGTCGTAGAAAAAGTATAGTATTCTACTCGCATGTAATGGCTATTACTCAATCATCGTGAGTAATAGCCATCATTACATGCTCGTGGAATAATATACTATTGTAGCTACATATATTTTTTGTTATTTCATACAAATTCCACCTTATACCTATTGAATTTTTTGTTAGAAAATTTTTGGTGGCACGACTAACTTTTCATAAACAGATAGTGGCACACTGTTAAGAAAGTTTGGCCACTCCTGGAGTAGACTGTCAGAAAATAATCGGCAATTATCGTATTTTTGAACCTGCGGGATAATATTTCGAACAAATGGAATGATGTGCACGTTATATGCCAAGCAATTTCTCTCATTAACCTCAATAATTATTACAATAGAATATAAAATAAAGTTTTTATTACATATTTAATTGTTATAAACGATTATTTTATATTCTAAGGATGATACAGTGATAACGTGTACCTAGATATATAAATATATAATTTTCGAACTTGAGTAGAATTTGAGATTAATTATGATTTTTCACTGTTATTAAAGATTAAATAGCCATTGAAAGATGGGAGACGTTATATAAAAATATTACTAAAGGTCGTAATGGTCACTGCTAACTACATATTCCCTTCATTGAATTTTGTCTCAGAGCATTCCTTATCTTACCTTTTCGCCATTAAATCTTACTCTGCAAATATTACAAGGATAAAAATTAACCATGGACGTTTCCTTCATATATTTTTAAAATAGGAATAAGTATTAGAGAACTTCTGTCCGTGTAATGAGTGTAATAACACCTCACTGGGAGATTTAAACAATATATTTTTTTAATGTTCAAAACATGAGAATTATTATCAAAATCGTATAATCTAAATATCGTTTGATTAACGATATACATTATTTTTAAATTGAAGAAATCAAAGTATGAAGTAAGTAGGTTATGTCGTTATTTATTCACTTTTCTTAATTTTTATACTTGGATCGGCAAGAGAGAAAGCGTTATAGGAGATCAGCGATCTATCAGAGAGAGATAGATAGTTCGAGTTGGCAACTCGACAGGGTCGTTGGTATCGAGCAGTGCCTTCGAGTTGACTCGCATCGACAACGTAGGGAAAGAGGTTTCGTAATCACTCCCTACGGTAAAACATGGCGGATACGATGCGTATCGAGTGTACGTAATCCGGGCCCAGGAGTCACAGACGTTGTATGTCGGGTGGCTAAACTTAAATGCAACTGGGCTGGTCATGTGGCCCGTCTGACAGATGGGAGATGGACAAAGACGTTGCTTGAATGGAGACCAAGATCCGATAAAAAAAGTAGAGGAAGACAACCCACGCCATTTACAGACGATATAAAAAGAATGACCACAAATTAGATTCAAAGCGCCCAGGACAGAAGCCAGTGGGCGGGAATAGAGGAGGACTATATCCAGCAGTCGATGCAAAGGGCTGATTGATGATGACGATCTAAATTTATGCCTAGATTTTTTGCACTAGCTACAGGTTTAATCATTTCATTATCAACAACTATTTCAATCTAACAATAAAACACTGAATACGGTTGTTTTTTATACTTCCACAAAATCTATTACAACTATGTGACTACAGCTGTTTCGGCAGAGTGCCTTTCTTAAGTGATTTAGATTACTATGGGTTTGCCTTTTTAAAATATTTAACTGAAGTGGTTGAGGAGTGGGGAACTGTTTGTTTCGAGTTGGTCATTCAGAATTATATCTGTATTTTTCAATTTATTAATTTCCATAGATTCTAATAAAGATAGCTTAAGGCCTTTATTTTGAATATGCAGAATTTGAAACTGTTCATTAAAAGAATGATTATGATCTAGCAGGTGAAGTGCGTATGTAGAAGTGTCTGTTTTTCTATTGTTGAAAGCATTTTGTGTTCTGCTATCCGTTTGTCAAAGGTTCTGCCAGTTTGACCCATGTAAGTTTTCGGACAGTCACCACAAGTTAGTTTGTAAACATCACTCTGTAGCTGTTTTCTCTTTCGGCTCTTATTGTTCTTAATATATTTGCTTAAGTTGTTGTTAGTTTTGAAAGCTGGTGTTATTCCTTTCTTTCAGAACTAACAACAACTTAAGCAAATATATTAAGAACAATAAGAGCCGAAAGAGAAAACAACTACAGAGTGGTGTTTACAAACTAACTTGTGGTGACTGTCCGAAAACTTACATCGGTCAAACTGGCAGAACCTTTGACAAACGGATATCAGAACACAAAAGGGCTTTCAACAATAGAAAAACAGACACTTCTACATACGCACTTCACCTTCTAGTTCATAATCATACTTTTAATGAACAGTTTCAAATTCTGCATATTCAAAATAAAGGCCTTAAGCTATCTTTATTAGAATCTATGGAAATTAATAAATTGAAAAATACAGATATAATTCTGAATGACCAAGTCGAAACAAACAGCTCCCACTCCTCAACCTCTTCAGTTAAAGACTTTAAAAAGGCAAACCCATAGTAATCTAAATCACTTGAGAAAGGCACTGTACCGAAACATAGTTGTAATAAATTTTGTTGAATTATAGAAAACAAACGTTTTCAGTGTTTTATTGTTAGATAAAATGAAATCCATCAACTATTTCAATGGTATTACTCATCTCCAAATAATCCTGTTTGGATCAAAAACCAAAATATTCTTTTTTTTAGTTTATTTTAATGCATGATATCTTGTCCAATCAACCAATGATTTCATATCTTGATTAACAGTCTCAACAGCACTTGCTCTGTCAACCGGGTAAAATGAGTTATAGCTTTGTAAATTGTCTGAATAGAGATGGAATTTACAGGTATTCAAGGAAGTGCTAATATTGGTGGAGTATAAAGTAAATAAAATTTTACATAAGATTGAGCCCTGAGGCACCCCTGACGTAATGTTAGAAAATCAGAGCTCCTTTCTCTGTTTCCTGTGGTGCAACTAAGACTCAACCATATTCAATGCATCCATGGAAAAGCCGATTGACTTCAAAATTGCGCAGAGTAGTGAATTATTGAGTGTCAAACGCGTTAGAGAAATCGATCAAAACTAAAATGGTTACCTTACCCACATCTCTTTTTCTCAAAATGTCATCAGTTATTGACTGATTAGTGCTGTTTCACAGTTATGAAAGAGCCTAAACCCGGACTGAAAATCAAGTAATATATTATTGTTATATAGAAATATAATCACGAAGCTGCATTTCCATAATGCGTTCTAACAGTTTTGATAGAGTTGGCAGAATAATAATAGGTCTTAGATACTTATATTCGGTTGGTTCGTTACATTTAGGTATGGGTCTAATTAATAAAATAGTTACTAGGGAGGCAACAGTTAATTATATATGTTATATAAGGAATGATTAATGGGCAACATTGAAGCAACATTTTTAAGTTTAAACCATCTGAACGTAGAGCATTAAATTTAGTATATAACAACTTTTGCACCAGGTCACAAGTTACTCTGATCCGTTAGAATACTTTTAATGTTGTAATATTTTTTCAGGTCGAAGTTACTAGGCTTCCAGGTCGTCTAGACCAATCTCCAGGAGCCCCTCCTCCAATTCGCATAACAGTAGCCTCCTTGGACGAATACAACGCTCTGCTCCAGCAAGGCCTAGACTTCTACGGGGCCACGTACTTCCCTACAGAGCCGCTGAAAAAGGACCAATTGAATCAACTTAGAGGCAGCAAGGAGAAACTTCTGCCAGTGTTCGACTCCGCCGGATTCTCCAGGATCCCCCCACCACCGACGAGAACTCTGAAGCCGATACGGTCATGAAAATTACAGAAATCCTGGCTGGTTGAACTCGTATATACCGCTTTTTACTTAAAATAAAGAAAATTAGCGAAACGTGGCAACGCGGTAATGTCTCATTTACTTTTTGTACTTCTAGGAACGGTTTATTCATTAAAAGTTTGTATGTAATGTAACCCTGTAAAGTTAGTTTAAATTAAATTCGGAAAAGATCCATTAAAGTCAGCGTGGTTTACTTGTACGAATATTATGTTAAGACGTTGCCATTGTTTGCAATTTTCTTCGTTTTATGGAAATTATAATTTTCTGCATATTAAATGAAGTTTTGGCAGTAGTTTAGGCTTATACGAGTTATTTCATAGTGTCTGAAGTTTATGGTTGAATAAATTTTAGATATCGACCGTTTTGGAATTTGGAAACGACAAGATTGTATTCGAAGAATAATTTAATTATATCGTTAATTTTAGTGATTGATTGGCTGATTGATTATGTACAAAAAACATGCGACTTATAATAATTTTTCTTTATTTATATTTATCCGTGTTATTGCACTTTTGTTAACTTTTTGCAATAAAACTTTCAACTATTTGGACTATTTTTGTTATTTACCTTTAACTTTATTCATCTTTAACTCCATCTTTAAAAGTATAGTGCTCTATGGAGCGACGCCTACTTGCATTAGAAATGATCTGCAAAAGATTACATAGAAAAAAAAGGATACAAAGTGACCAAATCAAATATACAGGATGTTAGTAAATAAGTATGAAAAACTTTAGGGGTTATTCTACATGAAAAAATAATGACAGTTTGTTCTATAAACATATGTCCGCAAATGCTTCGTTTCCGAGATACGGGGTGTTGAAATTTTTATTTCAAACTGCGAATTTGTTTATTGCTCTAAGACCGTTTGAATTATGGAAATTAAATTTGGTCGGTTCTAAGTGGTAGTTATTGTAAATTTTTTGACATACAAATAACAATTTTATATTCATCATTGGCTCGCCTACGGGTAGTGGTCTGAAATTTTTAAAGAAAAAAATAGTACACCACTGAAGTATTTCAAATTAAAAATTATTTTTGTATTCCACGTATAATTTTGATAAAGAACCTTTCTCGTCTTTGTTTCATATGGTGCACCGTTTTTATGCAAAAAAATAAAACATCTTCGCGCGTATTTTTCATTTCTTAATACATTATCAAGAACTCTCCAATATAATAATACCAAAGTAGAACAATAACAGAAAATATTACAAAAAAGATTTTAACTAGGTACAAAGCTACAACAAATGTTCAAAATTACCTCCTTTAAAGGTGACATAATTATTTTATATTCACCATTGGCGCCCGTACAGGTAATGGTCTGAATTCTTTTAAAGAAGAAAAATAGTACGCCACTGAGATACGTAAAATTAAAAATCATTTTTGAATTCCTCGTTCAGTTTAAGACAAAAAAATCATTCTTACCTTTTTCTATATGTGGCGTCGTTTTTATAAAAAAAAATAAAACATCTTAACTGTTACAAATTATTCGAGGTAGATTCCATGTGCATAGAAACTTATTTCAAATACTTTGTAAACGTTAAGAGATTTTATTTTTTTTTGCATAAAACGGCGTCTCATGTGAAAAAAAGACAAGAAAGATTTTTTGTCGTAAATTTAACGAGGAATTCAAAAATGATTTTTAATTTTACATATGTCAGTGGCGTACTATTTTTTTCTTTAAAAAATTCAGACCATTATCCATACGCGCGACAATGGTTAATATAGAATTACTCTGTCACCTTTAAAGGAGGTAATTTTGAACATTTGTTGTAGCCTTGCACATAGTTAAAATCTTTTTAGAAATATTTTCTGTTATTGCTCCAGTTTGGTATTATTATATTGGAGAGTTCTTGATAATGTATTAAGAAATGAAAAATAAGCGCGAACATGATTTATTTTTTTGCATAAAAACAATGCACCATATGGAAAAAAGACAAGAAAGGTTCTTTATCATAAATTAAACGTGGAATGCAAAAATAAATTTTAACTTGAAATATTTCAGTGGAGTACTATTTTTTTCATTTAAAAAAATTTATACCATTACCCGTAGGCGCGCCAATGATGAATACAAAATTGTTATTTGTATGTCAAAAAATGCGCAATAACTAACTACCTCTTAAAACCCACTAAATTTAATTTCTATAGCTTAAACGGTCTTAGAGCAATTAAAAAATTCGCAGTTTGAAATAAAAATTTCAACACCCCGCATTTCGGAAACAAGGCATTTCCGAACATACGTTTATAACCCGCGAGTAGTCGCGCGGTGAGATAGAATCTCAATTTTTATCCTTTTTCGCGATAACTTGATGAAAAATTTTGCAATTTTGAAAAAAATTCGTAAGTACCTCGAGGAAGGGTGTAGTAATGCGTAGGAATTTTTTTTCTTCTTCTTTTTGTGGAATTTATGGCTTTGGGGAGAGCCAATTAGCTTTAACCCGCGAGTAGTTGCGCCGTTAGGTAGAATCTCACATTTCATCCTTTTTCGTAATACAGTAAAACCTGTCAGTAACGGCCACTAAAAATGAAAGAACTATTGGCCGATATAGAAAGGTGGCCGCTATTGCCAGTTTTTTAGTCTACATATACAGTAAAACCTTTCAGTAACGACCACTAAAAATGAAAAAGCGAATGGCCGATATAGAAAGGTGGCCGGTATTGCCAGTTTTTGTAGTCCAGATGTAATTGGTTTGGGGAATTTTTAAACTGGCCGTTAGTACAGGTGGCCGATTTTGGAAGGTGGCCGGTAACACAGGTTTTACTGTAATTGGTTTGGGAAAATTTTAAACTGGCCGTTAGGACAGGTGGCCGATATTGGCAGGTGGCCGTTAACACAGGTTTTACTGTACAGTAAAATTTGTCAGTAACGGCCACTAAAAATGAAAGAACTATTGGCCGATATAGAAAGGTGGACGGTATTGCCAGTTTTTGTAGTCTACATATAAATTGGTTTGGGAAATTTTTAAACTGGCCGTTAGGACAGGTGGCCGATGTTGGCAGGTGGCCGTTAACACAGGTTTCTATAATAAAATTGTTAGAAATGTATATTTTCAATATAAAAAGTAGATAAAAATAGTACAAAATAAAAATTTGTTTTAAATTCGTATTTTGAGATAGAATCTCACACGCGACTATCGACGTTACAGAAGTGAGCGCGACTACTCCCGGGATTAAAGCAAATTGTCATTATTTTTTCATGTCACTCCTTAAAGCTTTTAAGCTTTTAAGCTGTATAATGGGAGTCAAATCAACCATCATAGATGAAATTCAAAGGAGACAACTGATCTGGTATGGTTATGTAGAAAGAATGGACGACACTAGGCTGCCAAAACAAATTTTAAAATGGATGCCAAGGGAAAGAAGGAAGAGAGGAAGACCTAAATGATCCTGGCTTGGAGAGAGTTCTGGAGTTCAACATGGTAAACTCATATATGCGTTGAAACACATGCAGCTAGATCCCAAGGATATTAAACTAATAAAAAAATCTATACAACAATCAAACAGCGGTCATACGGCTGGAAGATAGTGAGACAAACCAAGTGGAAAACTCAAAGAGGAGTCAGACAGGGATGCGTGCTGTCGCCACAATTATTTAATGTGTACTCCCAACTAATATTTCAGGAGGCACTATGGGAAAGAACTGATGGTGTAAGGATTGGAGTATACATTCTTCTAGAAATCATTAACAGAGAAAGCAAAAAGATGGGGACTAACTATGAATATAAATAAAACCAAATACATACATGGTGATCTCCTCAAAAAACCCTCTTGACAACATACGTCTGATATTGGAGGGTAAACCGCTAGAAAAGTACAAATACTTCGGAGCAATTATAAACTCACAATTAGATCAAGATGAGGAGATAAAGGTCAGAATAGAAATAGCTCGAAAAGGATTTATAAAATAAAAGTCAATGTTTACAAATAAGAAATTGAGTATGGCCATTAGATTGAGGTTCGTCGAATGTTATGTTTGGTTGCAACTACTATATGGGGTAGAGTAGAAACCTAGACTCTAAAAGCCCAATCCGTAAAAAAATTGGAGGCATTCGAAATGTGGCTATATAGGCGTAGTCTGAAAATTCGTTGGACTGCAAAAGTCAAACGAAGAAGTGTTAAGACGAATTGGACGTGGCAGAAAGCTTACGAACACAAAATAGGAAAAACATCGTATCTGGGCTACATACTTCGAAACGATAAATACTCTGTGCTACACGTCATCATGCTAGACAGAGTAGAGGGGAACAAAGGGTTGGAAAGAAAGAAAAAATCTTGGCTGAGGAATATCAGAGATTGGACTAGGTAACCTCAGTGTTGAACTGATATTTCACGTTGCAAAAGATAGAGAAGCCGCATTCAGAAGGTAATGTTGGAAAGGAACCTTCGCCCTGGCGAATGGAAGGACCGACGAAGCTGAAAACTATAAATATACTTCTACTAAATTAATTATACTATGAGATAATAAAGGAAAAGATATACAACGCTGCAAAAAAGAAATACACTGCTATCTAAAATCAACGCCCTACCTTAAATACATCGTAAGTTTGAAGCTATTTTTCTTCCGAACCATTAATGGTAGGGAGCCCAAGCGGGGATTTTTTCAGTTATTCGAGCGCCTCAGATTATCATATGGGGAGAAACCTGGTACCCTGCAGATGTACCTCTACCATATATTGGCTCTTAACACAGGGAGGTTCGTTAAGGGGGGCCCGAAAAAAAATATCTATGGTTAAAAATACTCGAAATTGTCAGATTAAGATAAGGTAAGTTAAGTACATGCAATAGAGTGTATATTTCAAAAATCTGATGATTTGAGCGGGTAAGTAAAATTTCACAAAAGAGAAGCGAATATTTCGCGAAATGAACGTCAGATCGAAAAATTAAAAAATACGTCTTCAATATTTTTCAAGAATCTATCGAATGGTACTAAACATGACCCCCCCACCGAGAGCGGTGGGGGGTAAATTTAAAATTTTAAATACAAACCCCGCGATATTTCGCAAAATGAACATCAGATCGAAAAACTGCATAATACACTTTCAAAATGTTTTTAAAAAATCTATCGAATGGTAGCAAACACGACCCCCCACGGGGCGGGGTGATGTGTTACTTTAAAATCTTGGACCCCCAAATTTCTATTGCAGATTTGGATTCTTTACGTAAAAATAAGCAACTTTTATTCGAGACATTTTTTCGAATTATGGATAGATAGCGCTATAATCTGAAAAAACGATTGTTGGAAATGGAAAATTAAATTAAAAAATGACAAGCGCCCGCTAAAATGGAAAATTTTACTTAACTTTTTTTTTTGATTTTAGGACATAATAATCACAACCCAATTGGTCCCCATAACGCTCGAGTGACTGCAAATTTAGCATACTTTACTCCCCTACTATAACTAAATTTCGATTATATAGGCCCATTTCTAAGAAATTATCGACCTTCAGCAATGATGCAATGAGAAAGACGGGCAGTAAATCCTTTCTTAATGTTTTCGATGATTTCAGGAGCTATTTATGCAATTTTAATTCTGATGCGCTTCTTCAACCCTTCTACATTACTCGGTCGACTTAGATAGACTTTACTCTTCAAATTTCCCCATAAAAAGTCTGATGGAGTTAAATCTGAATATCTTGGTGGTCATTCTATAGACCTATATAAAGCGGTATATAACAGCGGTATATATAGAAAACCACAAATGCTGTTAAAACCACAAATCATATCTATTTAAAAATAGCTGATGTAGCTGTGGCATCAGATAATCCTAATAATGCATTCAAAAATTAAAATTGGCGTGTTTTAAGATTTTTTAAAGTCGTCTGCTTCTGAAATAATGAATTTATTCCACGGACCGATTATTACCACTAAAGAGAAATTGTTTATTGCTCGAATTGAAGAGATTTTATTTTCATAAGAAAAAAAATGTCTAAGAGACACAGAGACCTATTTTATTTTCTAAAACCTCCTTAGACGTAGTGAGGCGTTTGCCGTAAATAAAAATCCAAGAATCCAAAAAATTATTCATCCGCAATTTTTTCCAATTTCGTTGTTTTTTCTCGGCACGGCTCCTTTTTTCAATTTACCCTCTCACGTTCGTGTTCGCACTTTTTTGCTCTTAACCCGATGGAGTAGAGGCGGATGAGATATTTTTCTCGGGATATCAGCAGATATATTAAAAATCCAAGAACCCAAAAAATTGTTCATCCGCATTTTCCAATTTAGTTATTTTTTCTCTGCAGGGTTCCTTTTATCAAAGATTGTAGGGGGGAAATGCAGGGGTTATGCCACAAATTTCCTCCTAGAGCGTCAAACCCTCGTGACGAGCTGTCGAATTTGAGGATAAGTATTGTAAGTACTTACAGATTTACAGGATTTGCGGTGTGTGGCGACTGGTTCAGTTTCCTATTTTTTACGGAGGTGAAATTATACACTGCACTGATTTTAATTTAATGTACTGATTTAATTTTAATTATGAAAACTATAAAAAATAAACACTTAACTTGCTAAAACTACTTTGCTCTTGAGATTTAAATGAGAGAGAATAAAACATTAACTATTAGACGAGAAGATAACTTACAAACGGTGAAAAATGCGGAGAGAGAGAGTAGCGTGGCGTTGCTTGCTTCCAACTTTTTTTGGAGAGGGCGGAAGTGGAAGTGACTTTTCGGAAGTAAGTGGAAATGCGATTTTTTGAGGCAGCGGAAGTTTTGAAAGTGGCCTTTGACAATATAAATATTTAGACATTTATAATTCTATGGTTGGTTTTCCAACAGATTGTTAGATGCCTCCTTTAACTCTTCTACATTATTCGGTGCACTTTGCTCTTCAAATATCCTCCTTTAAAAAGTCTAATGGAGTAAAATCTGGAGAATTTGATGGCCATTCGATAGATCCCCTTCTATGTATCCACCTACCTGGGAAAACGTTATTTAAATACTTTTGTACCTAAACGCCGTAATGCTTTCCTACCATCCGGTTAAAACCACAAATCAGATCTATTTAAAAATAACTGATGTAGCTGTGGCATCAGATAATCCTGATAATGCATCCAAAAATTAAAATTGGCGTGTTTTAAGATTTTTTAAAGTCGTCTGTTTCTGAAATAATGAATTTATTCCACGGACCGATTATTACCACTAAAGAGAAATTGTTTATTGCTCGAATTGAAGAGATTTTATTTTCATAAGAAAAAAAATGTCTAAGAGACACAGAGACCTATTTTATTTTCTAAAACCTTCTTAGACGTAGTGAGGCGTTTGCCGTAAATAAAAATCCAAGAATCCAAAAAATTATTCATCCGCAATTTTTTCCAATTTCGTTGGTTTTTCTCGGCACGGTTCCTCTTCAAATGTCCTCATATAAAGTGTAATGGAGTCAAATCTGGAGACCTTGGTGGCCATTAGATACAACCCCTTCTACCTATCTACCTACCTGGGAAAACGTTATTTAAATACTTTTGTATCTTAACGCCGTTCCTACCATCCCGTTAAAACTACAAATCATTTCTATTTGGACACAGCTGATTTAGCTCTGGTACCAGGTAATCCTGATATCCATTAAGAAATTAAAATTGGAGTGTTTTAAGATTTTTTTTTAAAGTCGTCTGTTGATTTTATTCCATAAATTTGCTGTAAATTATTTATTATCATTTCATAATACAATAAAGGCTGTTTACTCATCATTGGTTATATCTATATTAGAATTCTCCTCTATTGTCTGGTCACCATTTTATAATGTTCATGTTGTTTGTCTTGAGAGAGTTCAAAATCAGTTTTTAAGATTTGCAGCGTACAGATTGGGATATAATGTTATTGAACTAAACCACAACTATACCATCATCCGTAGTGATCTCAATTTGTACTCCTTAAAAGACCTTAGAATTATAAATGATCTAGCTTTTATTTATAAACTATTAAATAGTGAAATCAATTGCCCTGATTTATTAAAATTAATAAACTTTAATATTCCAAACCATGATCTGAGAAATAATAACTTGTTCCATGTACCTCATCATTCAACAAACTATGGTCTTAACTCACCAATAGATAGGAGTCGCCTGAATGATTTGGACATCGATTTATTCTCTTCTTCCAGTAAAGTATTTAAAAACCAACTAAAATCAATTTTTCCGGTCAGCACTTGTGTTTAATGTTCAATATTATATTTTCAGTAGATTTGTTAATTTTTGCCATGGACAATGCTTTTGTATTATGTAATTTATTAATTTTTTATTGGATTTATCTTTTGGACACACAGTACGTCAGAAAAACGTCAAAGTGAAAACCGATCTTTTAAATTGCTCTTTAAAAAATATTAGTTTTCGACGTTTTTTTCTACATTTTTATAGTAGTAATCATAGAAATCGGACGTACCTTCGGTACAACGATCATTGAGACTACAGATAACCCCCATTGTCTTAATTTAATTTGAATTTTTTACGACTGCAATATCGTTTGCTGAAGCGCCTACAACTGCAATATGAGTGTCAATAGCGGAGGTAGGCCTCCTGATCCACCGCCCAGAAAAACTATTATATTCGATAGTCAAAATGATGCCGAACAAATGGAACTTTCTGTAAGTACTCCCATTCCAATAAATTTGACAACCAAAAACAACAACAACCAGTATCCAAATGATCCAAATACAACAAATATGAATGTTAATAATGAAACAAAACAGAACTTAAAAGAGGTAAGGCAAGCATTTTTATTTAATAGTAATGACCTGGGACCATATCACATTTACATCGAAAGCAGTGCTAATGATTTTAAAGGTAAATTAAATTCTTTGAAAATTGGTGAAATTATTTTGTCTAACTTTCCTGAAGCAGACAATATGATTTCCAGTATAGATGCCATCGGCTGAAATAGGATTAGAGTCAAATGCAAAGACTATAAAACTGCAAATAATCTTATTAAAAACAAATCTCTGGAAATTTTTAGATCAAATAATTTGGATCTATTTATTCCAAAATTTATTTTACACAGACAGGGAGTTATTAGAGACATAGACATAGATTTCTCTGAAGAGTATATAAAAAGTAAAATAAAACAGTATGATAGTCATTGTATATTTGAAATTGCAAACGTTAAAAGAATTACGCGTAAATTAGGGAAAATTGTTAATGAGGAAAAAATTGTCGAATATGTCCCTACTAAATCTTGTATTGTGACCTTTAAATCGCAAACGTTACCTAAATATGTAGTCATAAATAAGGTTATTAAAGAAATTGAAGTGTATAAGCAGAAAGTTCTGTTATGTTTCAACTGTCTTAGGTACGGCCACCTAGGCAGTCAGTGTAGGAGTCAGCCAAGATGCAATAGATGCCAAGAATCTCATAATTCTAAAAATTGTACAAAAGTTGAGTTCGCACAAGTATGTTTCAGCTGTAAGGGGAATCACTTGACTACGAATTTAAGCGCGTGTCCAGAATTCACACGACAAAAGTTAATAAAAGAGACGATGGGTTTAACAAACGTTAATTTTTACGATGCAAATAAAAATATACCAAAGAATTCATATGCTAGTATTCTTAGGTCAAATATAACAAACAATGATACAAATTTTTCACAAAATTCACAACCTTCTACTTCTACCCAAGGAAATAACTTTGCTAAATTTATATTTAATCCTCACACCAACACCAGTAGGCCAAATAAAAGGCAGAAGCCAAATAGTCCAGACCCAACTGATATAGCCAGAAAAGAAATAATATCTGTAGTTTCCCCTCCAAAACATTCTGAGGGAATAGTTAAAAGTCAATTCTATCAACAAAACTTAAACGTTGCAGATTCACAGTCAGAAGAGTTAGATTCTTCTGTAATAAATGTCATTTTAGAATCAGTTCTTACAATTGTTAATTCAATTAAACAAAATAATAATTTTAATATTTCAAAATCTGATGTAATTAAGTTAATCAGTAACCATTTTAACCAAAGTCTAACATCAAATCGCAGGCCTAACTAAAATAAACATATTACAATGGAACTGTCGTTCGACAGTTGCTAATAAACATAATTTAGAATATTTACTCCATCAAAACGACATCAGTATAGCTCTATTATCTGAAACCTGGTTCAAACCGGGAAAATATTATAATTTTAAAGAATTTAATTGTTTTCGAGCTGACCGCCCTGATGGATATTGCGGATGTGCCACCCTTTTGAAATCTAACATAAAATGTGAAGAAATAATTTTTCCAAATACGTATTCGTTTACATATAAGTGTATTTCCATTAAAATTTCACCTTTCAGAAAACCTTTACATATAATTTCTTTATATAATGAACCCAATAATAAAGTTTCAATTCAACAATGGATAAATTTTTTAGAAAATATATCAAAACCATTTATAATAGGAGGCGATTTTAACGCACACAATTTGGCGTGGGGTTGCGAAGTTGATGATAGATTAGGTAAAGATCTTCTAGATGCTATAGAATATTGTAATTTAGAATATTTAAACGATGGGTCTCCCACTCTCGCTATTTCCAAAAAAACTTCTGCTGTAGACTTAACCATTTGTTCCCGAGATATTGCTTCTTATTTCCATTGGAATACTCTACTAGAACCTCATGGATCTGACCATGTGCCAATCATTATTTCATCACAAAGTTTCTCCGCAACAGAAGCCACATCCAGTAGAAAGCATAGAATATGGAACCTTAGCAGAGCCAATTGGATGACTTATGCCAGTACTTTGGAAGCAATGGAAGTTCCATTAATCTACAAAGAATTGTTAACACATATAAACCAGGCAGCCAACATCGCTATTCCAAAATATTCCTCCATTAACGAAAAAAACAGAAGCCATATTCCGAAACCATGGTGGAATAATCAGTGTCAACTAGCAGCTGAAAGTAGAAAACATGCGTTCATTAATTATAAACAGAATCCAACGCTCCAAAATTTAATAGAGTATAAACGACTTGACGCTGTTGCAAAGAAAATCTTCAAACAGAAAAAAAAAGAAGAATTGGATTGATTTTTGCGAAAGACTAAACTCAAGAACACCATTAAAAGATGTCTGGCGAAAAGTTAATTGTTTTAAAAACCGCAAACGAGCCAACAGAGTACCTATTGATCCAGAAGATACATGGTTGCAAGATTTCCACAGAAAAATTGCTCCGGCATGGGTTCCAAATGACGACACCGTACAAGAAGATATTCAAACAGTATCCAGACAAAACCACAATTTTGACGAAAATTTTCATCTATGGGAATTGCATCGAGCCCTTGAACAAAGAAATAATACTTCTCCAGGTATAGACAATGTGTCATATTCGCTGTTGTACAACTTACCGATCGAAAATAAAATTTCACTACTAAACATTTTCAACAATATTTGGACAAATAAGATACCAGTATCAAATAGTTGGAAAGAATACCTGATAATTCCTATTAAAAAACCTGGTAAACCAGACCGTGATCCAAATTCTTACCGACCTATCTCCTTGTCTTCATGTCTTTTAAAAACATTCGAAAGAATAATTAAAAATAGATTTGAACATTGGTTAGAACACGATGGTATACTTCCAAGATCCCAATATGGTTTTCGCAAGTCTAGGTCTACTCAAGATGCAACTGCAGCTCTAGTTACGTCAATTCAACTTAACTTTACAAGAAATAAGTCTAAAGCAGCTGCGTTCCTTGACATTTCCGCTGCTTTTGATAATGTTAATTTAGACATTCTTTACAAAAAAATGTTGTATATTGGAATCCCTAATTCATTTGCTCTCTTTTTAAAATCTTTATATTCCAACAGATTAACTTATTTAAAAATTAATAATGATGAATTTTCATATCCTCGACTAACTAATATTGGATTGCCACAGGGGAGTATTTTAAGCCCGATTTTATACATCCTGTACAACATAGATCTTGAAGTTAGTATACCCAACAATACAAAAATTCTTCAATATGCTGATGATGTTGTTTTATATACAGAAGGAAAATTGTTAAGTAGATGTGAGGATAATTTAAAAGTCGCGTTAGAAATCGTAAATCAGTGCTACGAAGAAGTAGGATTATCAATTTCTGACACAAAAACTGAGGTCCACAAGGCAATCTTAACGTTGGAAAATTTAATTTTCCAATTAAAAGCTGTGTTAAGTATCTTGGTACCTATCTAGACAGGAAATTGTCTTGGAAAGATCACATTCATCATATTGTTAAAAAATCAGAAAACTCAATAAATATCTTAAGAGCTTTCTGTAAAACAAATTGGGGAGCAGACCCAAATATTGCTTTGATGTTTTACCGTAACATGATCAGACCCATTCTCGACTATAGCTGTCATTTATTTGGATCAGCGACCAATACACTTTTAAATAAACTTGAAATTCAAAAAAATAAATGCTTAAGATTATGCCTAGGTTATTTAAAATCCACTCCAGTCCAAATAATAAAAAATGAAGCAGTGGAACCTCCATTGCATTTACGCCGCCAATTTCTCAGTGATAAATTTACAACTCGAATTCTGTCCAAAAAATGTAAATACCTTCAAGATCTACATGAGCTATCAGTTTTAGACCTCACTCATAGGTACTGGAGAACTAAAAAATCTATACCTTTGGTAGAAAGTTATCTAAGTACGGTAAAGTACAGTGAAGTTATCTATAAAAGCCAAATTCCGCCTTACTACAGTGCAATGACAAAAACATTATTTTCTAACAAGGTTAAAACATGTTATTTAAACTCACATTTACATAATACATAAAATACATAAACTCAAATTTTCAGTACATATTTACCGATGGGTCAAAAGACGCAAATGGAACGGGCTGTGCAGTATTCCACGAAAATAAAAATTACCATCATCAATATAGCCTACCTATTGAATGCTCAATATACACAGCAGAAATGATAGCAGTAATGTTTGCTGTTCAGTATGTACTATTGAATCCAACTAGCAATTATGTTATATTTACTGACAGTAAAAGCGTGGTGGACAGATTAAGTAACATTCAAACAGTCAAACACATAAACCACATTGAATTGAATCGTTGATTGAAATACCAGTGTATTATTTCAATCAACGATTGAATATACTTAAAACTCTGTTTGAAATTACACAATTAGGAGTAAATGTAACAATTGCTTGGATTAAGGGTCATTCGGGAATAAAAGGCAATGAAATAGTTGACAATTTTGCTAAATCAGCTTATGTAATCGGAGAAAAAATAAACAAAAATTTAATTCCAGCTTCAGATATTGATACTTTTAGCAGACAAAAACTTAAAAATAATTGGCAATTGCATTACAGAGAATGTAATACTGGCTCAAATTTTGCTCATTGTAACCCTAGGATATTCTCAAAAAGATGGTTTTACACAGAATATAACAGACATTTTATAAAGACCATTAATCGGCTGAGAGCCAATCATGCTCTTACGCCATATTACATGCATAGAATCGGCTTGTCAGATACTAGTGGAGTCAATGAAGGTTTTCACCTCCGATATCGTTGACACTTCATCGATTTTTATGAAAATTGGTGAGTAGTTAGAGGATACCTGAAGGAACAAAGGTGACCTGATGCCAACTTGCGCTTTTACCCTGGGGGTGGATGCCACCCCTTCTCGGTGGTGAAAATTATTTCATTAAAAATAATACCATAAATCGATAAAGGGGCAAATTCTAAGCAAAATTTGTTATATAAAGTTATTAATAAAAATCAATACTTTTTGAGTTATTAAAGATCAAAGATTTTATTTTTTCGTAAAAAAATGCATGTTTTAAAGATGTTTTTCACGTGTAACTTAAAAACTATAAGCTTTTACAAAAAAGTTATTATTGCCAAAATTAAAGATAATAAAAAGTTTAATACACTTCTCATTTAAAGAACTACACTAATGTTAATTCAAAGTAAGTTATGGGTAATTGAAGGTATATTTTTTTCGACGAGTACGCAAATCTAAGTATTTAACCTTAAATAACGGGAAAACGATGCATTTTATAAAATATACCTACTAAACACTTGTCAAAGTACTTTGGAATACCTATCAAATGAGCTCCATAAGACGTTAATATCATCAAAATTAAGCAAGTTATGATGAAAATAAGAGAACCATTTGGATTTTTTTTGGAAAAAGTTAAAAAAAAACATCGTCATTTCCACATAAATTAAAATTTATAGAAATTCTTAAAACAGTTTCTTTATAATAGCATAAGTAATGATTTCAACAATTTTAACCGGTTTAGAATGCATATTTTTGAAAAAAAGGTGTAATTTAAAAAAATCAGAATTCTTCAGATTATCATAATTTTCATTTTCTTTTAATAATAACTCCAAAAATACTCATTATACGAAAAAAATGATATATAACAAAATTTTAGTTGTTTTCGTATCAAATATTTCATTTGTCTTACTATTTCTGTAGGGTACAAAATAACCGAGATAGAAACGTTTTAAGCTTAAATTTTGCCTGTGAGAACCATGTAACCGGGCAATTTAACCTTTTATTTTTAAAAAAGTAAGCGGTTTAGAAAATTAAATTTAAAGTGATTTAAAGGCCTTTAGTTTCAGCTTTCAAATAGTTTTTAGGCGAATCTCATCTCTCAAAATTAACGGAGTTATTAAAAAATAACAATAACATTTTTTGGAAAAATTTTTAAAAGATAAATTTTGAAAAATTTCTGTAGCATAAATTTTAATGCTGTCAACTTGTTCGTGGGCTCATCTGATAGATATTTTTAAATACTTTGACAAATGTTTAATAAGTTTGTGTTATAAAGTGCATAATTTTCCCGTTATTTAAGCTTTAATACTTAGATATGGGTAGTCGCCGAGAGAAATATACATTCAATTACCTATAACTCACTTTTAGTTAACACTAAAAGGTTTTTCTAGTAAGGAATGTATTTAATTTTTTATTATCTTCAATTTTGGTAATAATAACTTTTTTGTAAAAACTTATAGGTTTTGAATTATTTATAAAAAATCGGTTAAAAACGTGCATTTTTCTCAGGAAAAATTAAAATCTCTAATCTTTAATAACTCAAAAAGTTATAATTAATTTCAATAACTTTATATAACAACTTTTGCTTAGAGTTAGTCCCTCTACCGAATTATGGGGTTATTTTTAATAAAATAATTTTCACCCCCGAGAAGGGGTGGCATCCACCCCATGGTAAAAGCGCAAGTTGGCACCATGTCACCTTTGTTCCTTGAGATATCCTCTAACCACTCCCCAATTTTCATCCAAATCGATGGAGGTTCAACGAAATCGGAGGTAATAGCTCATATCCATCTTCAGTGACTCCACTATACTCCCAATTGTACTTGTGGCAAAATTGGAGATCTAACACATGTCATATTAGAATGTCATTTAAACATAAATAACATAAACGACCTTTATAAGGAATTAAAAGATTCAAAATGTTTTTTCCCAATAAACCTTAATACTTTAATATTTACAAATGATATGGAAATTCTTCATCTCATTTATAAACATGTTAAATTATGTAAATACAAGTTGTAAACGTAATATAATAGGCATAATTTGTTAATGTGGTTTGAAAAAATTAAAAAAAATATATATATAAAAAAAACACATAATAAAATAATAACAAAAAAATAATAAATAAAAAAAAGGAAAAAAAATAGAAACAAACATAAAAAAAAAGAAAAAAAAATAGAAACAAACATAAAAAAAGTGTTTCGCACAAATTAAAATATATATTAGAAAAACAGTAAAATAATTTAAAAAAAGAATGTGTGTGTACTTTGTACGCACGTAAGAAGTTATACTTCTATTATATGATTATATGATTATAAACGAAATTAATATACTTTTTATTTATATTTTATTTAAATATTAAATTAATTTATACTTACTACTTCTCAAACATTTTTATTAAAACAGTGCCAAAAATTAAAATAATAAAAAAATAAAACACACACAAACACACTAAAAATGCCACAAATGATTTCTGAACATTAATTGTCGGAAAATTTTTTAACTAAATACGTATTTTCTGAAAATAAAATTATATAATAAATATACTTACAATCATAAAATGTATAAAAAAAAATAAAAAAATAAAAGTTTCTAGTGGGATTCGAACTAACTTACCACGCGGCTGGTATTTGCGTTGTATTGGGATTCTCTCGCATTAAAACTGCGCCACAGAGACAGCTTGTCATTATGTGTGAAGATCGTCTAACTAAACAGATTAACCTTTTGACATTTTTAACTTATGTAAATTAAATTATTTTGATTTTAAATTGAAATGATTTAGAATTGAAAAAATACAACAAAACATAGAGTAAGAAGACAATATATTATGTAAATATAAATATAAATTATGTAAATAAAAGTATTACATACTACTTATGTATTTTGGTAGGTTCAAGGTAGGTATCGGAGCCCGTATAACGACTAATAAATTTCGCAATCACTTGCGTCGTGCAAAGTGGCTATGTTCAAATATCATAACAAAATTTCATCAACTATTTATAAAACACTTACCAGTGAAAGATTCTTTAGCTTTGAATAAGCGAGATCTGCGGCACTCATACTAGGCACAGTTTGATGAGCTTTCACATTGGCATGAAACAATCATCTCTTCTATGTAAATAAGTCCAAAAATATAATATGAAAACTATTTAAAAAGGCAGTACAACCATTAACTAACTTTTTGTTTGTTGTTTCTCTTCCTACAAATTTTAAAACGCAACAAGCATACATTATAACCAAACGCAGTCCCACAGCTGTGCCACAGCTGCCATATTGGATAATTTTTGTCATGTCATTTGAACATCCAATCAGAACAAAGTTATAATGCGCATGCGCCCGGTCGCTAGGTTTTCCCATATAAAATTTCACCGTCATTACGCCCGTAAAGAAGTATAACTTCAAAAAAAACAAAATAAAAAAAGCTACACAATGTACCAATGTATCTATAAAAATAATATTGTAGAATGTACTTATGTTTATAAGAAATTTATGACTATGAATCTGCAATCAATCACAAACAAGTCTGGCTAATTGGCTCTGCCAAAGCCATTTTTCAAAAAAAAATTATTGTCTGTAGGTAGTTGATTAATGTCGGTTTATATTGTATTATTACATATTATGTATTGTCACTGCATAACGTGGATTGTGTGTATGTTAAATTTAGTTTTATTGTAATGTACTTACTACAGTTTTATGCTGTCACACTTTCATTTAATTCATTTAATTTTTTTTTTCTGTTTTACTGGACTTTACTACTACTACTTTTACTTCTACTTATTGTTTATATATGTATATTTTTTTATGAAATTGGTGAAACCCGTAAATAAATAAATAAATTATCAACCAATTATCTACTCCAAAGAGAAATTGTTTATTGGTCGAATTAAAGAGATTTTATTCTCATAAGAAAAAAATATTTCTAAGAGACACAGAGACCTATTTTATTTTCTAAAACCTTCTTAGACGTAGTGAAGCGTTTGACGTAAATAAAAATCCAAGAATCCAAAAAATTATTCATCCGCAATTTTTTCCAATTTCGTTGTTTTTTCTCGGCACGGCTCCTTTTTTCAATTTACCCTCTCACGTTCATGTTCGCACTTTTTTGCTCTTAACCCGATGGAGTAGAGGCGGATGGGATATTTTTCTCGGGATATCAGCAGACATATTAAAAATAATGAGGCCATAACTAATGGCGGCTTTTCCGCCATGGGCGCCTCCTCATAATTCACGGAAAAGGAGAGAAGTCAGCGAGAGGATATAAGGCCGAGGAAGACATTTTAAAAGAAGAGTTTTATAACATTTACTGTAATGTATATGAATTTCTTTATATGTTCGCCTTTTGGTTTTAAAATAAGACAGTAAAAGATACATATGTGTACAATTCATATACTGAGGATTTGATGAATTGTGGCAGATTCGTGCAAATATTATAAGAATTGTGCATTTAATGATAGAAGCATATAATTTGGACCACATAATATACTACACATATAAAGGTTCAAAATTAGATATGAGGCCATCTCAGATTTTATACGATACTTATGTGACTAATAGCACGATAACTTTTAAATGAAGAGTCCGACTTGAATAAAATTTGGTATATGGGTTCTTTTTTTGATGTATAAGATCGAGTTTCTGAACCGGAAGAATGGGTTTACCAAAAATTGTGTTTTTCCTGATTTTTTATGTAAAAACATGTTGATTTTTTTTTCAATTCTTTCACCCTGTAGGTATATATGAATTTTTCAAAAAGGTAATACCGGCATTGAAAAGAGTGTAAAAATATTTTTTAGGAAATATTTTGAACTTTTTAGTTATGTTAATTACCATGTAATAAATGCGGCAAATGTACCTATGTGCGGCAGATTCGTGCAAATATTATAAGAATTATTGTGAATTTGCTCGTAGAAGCATATAATTTGGACCACATACACTGCACACACAAAGTTTCAAATTTAGATATGAGACCATATCAGATTTTGCCTTTTACAAAAAAGGCTGGCATTCAAAATGGCGACTATATATATGTGACTCATACCACGATAACTTTTGAACGAAAAGTCCGATTTCAACCAAATTTGGAATATAGGTTCTTTTTGAAGTTATACTTCTTTAGGCGCGATTGAGATTGAGGGTGAATTTATATTGATCTGCGCGCATGCGCACACCGACAGTATGGTATTAGTCGTTATACGGGCTCTGATTGGGTGTTGAAATGATCTGTCAATAATAAATAATTGTTCAATATGAAGGTAAACAAATGTATAATATATTAGTTTTATTGTTGTGAGGACAGAAACAAAAAAGTTTATAATTGTAGTGACATTTAACAGTTTTTAAAAGCAACAGGTACGTAATAATTGTAAATGTATCATAGGTACCTATCTATTTGAACCTACCAAAATACATAGTATGTAATACTTTTATTTACATAATTTGATTACCATCAAAATTTCTATCAATGTCCACCTAATATATTGTTTTCTTACTCTATGTTTTGTTGTATTTTTTCAATTCTAAATTATTTCAATTCAAAATCAAAATAATTTAATTTAATTCAAAAATGTCAAAAGCTTAATCCGTTTAGTTAGTCGATCTTCGCACATAATGACACATTGCCTCCGTGGCGAAGCGTTTAAGGCGAATGAACCCCAATATACCAACCGCGCTGATAGCTGGTTCGAATCCCAATAAAAACTTTTATGTTTTTATTTTTTTATACATTTTATGATTGTAAGTATATTTATTATATAATTTTATTTTCAGAAAATACGTATTTAGTTAAAAACATTTCCGACAATTAATGTTCAGAAATCATTTGTGGCATTTTTAATGTGCTGGTGTGTTATTTATTCTTTTATTATTTTAATTTTTGGCACTGTTTTAATAAAAATGTTTGAGAAGTAGTAAGTATAAATTAGTTTAATATTTAAATAAAATATAAATAAAAAGTGTATTAATTTCGTTTAAATCATATAATAGAAGTATAACTTCTTACGTGCATACAAAGTACACACACATTCTTTTTTTATGTATAAGATTGAGCTCTTGAGCCAGAAGAATCGGTTTACCAGAAGTTGGTTTTTCCTGATGTTTTTGTAAAAATATGTTGTTTATTTTTTCAACACTTTCCCCCTGTATATATTATTTTTTATTTTTCAAAGAGATAGGTAATACAGGCGATGAAAAGAGTGTTAAAATATTTTTTTGGAAATATTTTGAACTCTTTAGTTATATTAATTACCATTAATTTAATAAATGTATAACGTATCTTCACATGTAGGTACTTATGTGCGGCAGATTCGTGCACAAATAATAAAATAAGAATTATTGTGCATTTAATGGTAGAAGCATATAATATGGACCACATATACTACACATACAAAGATTCAAAAATAGATACGAGGCCATCTCTGATTTTGTCTTTTACAAAAATAGCGGGTATTCAAATTGAATCTGCCGCCCATAGGTACATGTGAACATACGTTATGCATTTATTAAATGGTAATTAACATAACTAAAAATTTCAAAGTATTTCCTAAAAAATATTTTTTCACTCTTTTCAATGGAGGTATTACCTTTTTGAAAAATTTATATATACAGGGTGAAAGTATTGAAAAAAAAACAACATATTTTTACATAAAAAAGCAGTAAAAACACAACTTCTGGTAAACTGATTCTTTCGGTTCAAGATCTCGATCTTACTCATCAAAAAAAGAACCTATATACCAAATTTGGTTGAAATCTGACGTCTTGTTCAAAAGTTATCGTGTTATTAGTCACATATTTATAGTCGCCATTTTGAATGCCCGCCATTTTTGTAAAAGGAACAAAAACTGAGATGGCCTCATATCTATATTTGAATCTTCATATGTGTAGTGGATGTGGTCCAAATTATATGCTTCTACCAATCAATGCACAATAATTCTTATAATATTCGTACGAATCTGCCGCACATGGGTACATGTGAAGATACGTTATTGCATTTATTAAATGGTAATTAACATAACTAAGAAGTTCAAAATATTTCCTAAAAAATATTTTTACGCTCTTTTCAATGGCGGTATTAACTTTTTGAAAAGTTAATATATACAGGGTGAAAAAATTTACAAAAAACAACATATTTTTAGATAAAAACCAGGAAAACACAACTCCTGGTAAACCGATTCTTCCGGTTCAAGACCTCGATCTTGTACATTAAAAAGAGAACCTATATACCAAATTTGGTTAAAATCTGACGTCTCGTTCAAAAGTTATCGTGTTATTAGTCATACATATGTATTGTCGCCATTTTGAATGCCCGCCATTTTTGTAAAAGTCAAAATCTGAGATGGCACATATCTAAATTTGAACCTTTATATGTATTTTTTCTTGTGATAACTTTATATGTATAGTATATGTGGTCCAAATTATACACTTCTATCATCAAATGCACAATTGTTTCACATATCGGCTGCACTATTCTTAACTCACACTAGAGCGGTCCGATAAGTACTTAGCGTACAAAAGACAAACGAAAATTTTGGAAAAGTGGTGATTCATTTCTGAACGTAATTTTCTTTTTGGTTACACTTAATCCAGGGATGCTCAAGCTTCTTTAACCTGTCTAAAAAATACGTTTTCTCGAGGTTTACAACGTAGGCTTCCATGGCGGAGATGAACTCCTTATTCGACTCAAATTTCTGCCCGACGAGTGACTTTCTTAAGTTTGGAAACAAAAAGAATTCATACAGGGCCAAATATGGAGAATGCGGTGGATGGTACAGCAGTTGGTAGCCCAAATCGAGCAGTTCGGCGGTGGCAACGACGAAGGTGTATGTCGGTGAGTTGTAATGAAGAAAATCATTTTTTTCGTCCCCAATTATGGCTGTTTTTTCTGCAATTCGGCATCGAATCGGCCCAATATGGAGACATAGTAAAGCCTTGTGACCGTTTTGTCCTTTTTTATGAAGTTGATATAGATCACATATTCATCATAACAACGACGATGACCAACCTTCGTCGCGAAGATGGCACGTAAAGAAAAAAATATGAAAGATTACTAAATACTACCATCTGGGAAATGCCCGATAGCAGGGTAGCAGTAGATCAGTTGATCGCCCAACAAAAAGATGGAAGAATGCAATAAAGAGTGATCTACGTACGATGGGGTACAACAATGGGAGAATATTGCACAAGATTGACAAGATTGGAAAAAAATAGTAAATATGCCCAAGACTCACTTAGAGTTATAGAGCCAAGAAAGAAGAACAAGACCTCTGCGGGTAATAATATGGTTGTCTAATTGATGGATGTATGATGACAATTTTCCGCAGGATTTTTCTTTCGCTGGTCATGATAGTGTATGTTTTGAAGGTGAAAAGCAGAGTCTGGTAGTAAATGTTTCCTAGTTTACCTCCCTACCTAGTGCTCCCATGAGATTCGCCCCTCTGCTCATTCCGCTAACGATGATTTTAATATCGAGACTCCAGATGAGCATCTGTGTAAATTCAATATCTAAGTAGGCACGGATGATCTGAAGGTAAACCTTTCACAGTGGGCTTTTTGGTTTTTTATCCTCGAGATGGGATCGGAATGAACTAGAGCGTCTGAACAATATTTGGTTTCTTGTAATTTTTTCAAATACAACTCAAATACGTTCAAATAAACGGCAAGTGTAACATATTGTAATTATATGATGCCATAGCTGGCGATCGGGGCCGATCGACCGTAGATGATCGAATGAGTATCCGTGTTGATGCATCCCATCTTCATACACCACTAGACGAAACCGAAGAAGAAGTGACACGGATAGCTTATTTAAGACGACGAGAAGAATCACAAAATCAGTTATTCTTAGTATTGAATTAGAAATAGCTCGATGACAGAGATACACCGGGTTGAGGTGGTACTCTGCCTAGGTAGGCGTCGCAGTATTGACGTAACGTTCCACCGGAACCGTTACCGCAGTAAGCGGTAGTAACGACGGGCGGGTGATTGTGTCGCTGTTCAAAGTTATCGCATTGGATTGAAATGCGATGTCTCCGCGTCTGAATGTGTAAATAGGTTGATTTCATGTGTAACAAAAAAGAAAAGTTCTGTTGGAGTGAAAGTAAAGAGAAAGATATACTCCAACAGAAGTAAGGAAAAAGAAACTATTGGATGCTAATAGAACAAAAAATGAAGGTACTTCTACGTTGAGAAGCCGATGTATGGAAAATACTACTTTTGCAGTAGTATTTGTAGAGGAAGGAAAAATAATAAGATGTATGGAGTGATGAATAAATAGTAGGTATATGAATAGACAGAGGCAAACTGAATGGAGTGGGCTAGCAAGAGACGCAAGTGAACGACAACTTGACACTCAAGGATGGATACGGCCAATTTGCATGCCTGTCGAAGACAGTATAGGTCTGGATCCCGCATATGAAAAAAAGTTGATTAATAGCAAGCTGAAAATTTGTTAATAGCTTAAGGCTATCTAGTCGGACAAACTTTGATATATGGGAACAATGGAACAGGGGCAGTTTTAATTGTGGAACAGGTTAAAAATTTGGAACGGTCAGACCACGAAAACGGCACATTTATTTTGTCCGACAGAACAGACTTAAACTCTCCGAACAGAGATTAAACTCTCATGCAAAAATCAGACTGCTATTTATCACCAAATGGACGTTTTAATGAGTGGAACATGTAGACTATGTCAAATGACAGGAATTATGACAGGTGATAAATAGCAGTCTGATTTTCGCATGAGAGTTTAATCCCTGTTCGGAGAGTTTAAGTCTGTTCTGTCGGACAAAATAAATGTGCCGTTTTCGTGGTCTGACCGTTCCAAATTTTTAACCTGTTCCACCATTAAAACTGCCCCTGTTCCAGTGTTCCCATATATCAAAGTTTATCCGACTAGACACCCTTAAGCTACTAACAAATTTTCAGCTTGCTATTAATCAACTTTTTTTTATACGCGGGATCCAGACCTAGTAGCTCAAAGTAGATAGTGATGATAACTAAGAAGGGAAATATTAAAATAAGAATAATGTACTGAGAGGAATAAAGATGAATAATTGCTAAAGAAGAACAAATTAAATAATACTAACAAATCATGGGCGCCAGGAAATGATCTTCGATCACTCTCCCAGGAATCTTACACTGCTGTCAACTATTGAATATATTAAATCAGTAAATGTGAACATAAAAGAATAAGAATAATAAATGATATAACAAAATAAGTAAATATATATTAAAAATAACTACTAGATTTTTAAAAATCTTTGAGTTACAGAATGAATAGTATGTGACTCTAAAATGACAAAGTTTTATGTTAAACAAGTTATATCCAAGATAACAACAATAATGTTACCTGTTACAAAATTACATACCTCTTACGTATACATAGGGTACAACTCACATGACACTTTTACCAAATGGTTATAGTACACCTGCTACGTACAACTAAATTAAAACCCGACAAATAATAATAATAATATAATACATAAGCAGGCACAAGCCTGACTAAGGGAAAAACAATAAAATGAATTAATCAAAGAATGAACGAATCGAAGCGAAGAAATATAATATACAATCGACTTAAATTGACCGAGCAAATGCAATGAAGTAAATTAACTACAAAATATTTGGGAAACAAGCAAATAATATTACAACCTAAATTTACATAATGAAGTGAAATTGAAATATAAAAACCTAATTTTCTGGGCTTATTATTTGTGCACAAGAACTTACCGTAGATACAATAATTTGTGAACTAAATACAATAATATACAAATATGTTATATAAAAAAAG
Organism: Diabrotica virgifera virgifera; assembly: GCF_917563875.1. NCBI lineage: Eukaryota > Metazoa > Arthropoda > Insecta > Coleoptera > Chrysomelidae > Diabrotica > Diabrotica virgifera. The sequence goes on along the minus strand of NC_065446.1, from coordinate 238,270,938 downwards.
GTAAGCTAAATCTGAAAAAAAAAAATTAATAAACATAGTGCATTAAACCAAAACGTCTGAGATATAAACTTCATAGCTACTACCAGTCACAAAACTTGAATGTTCCCAAAACAACACATTCCTTGAGCTATTCCCAAAAGGTTAGCTGCTGCGTCCAGCAAAGAAAATTAGCTCCAGTGGGGGTGCCGAACCATGATTCCTGTAGGTACATGTGTAGAAAAAAATCAGGAGCTGGAAAGCTCAATAGCTCGTTCCCAAAAGACATATTCCCATGTTGACTTGACTGTGGCTGTAATAGGGCTTCCCTAGGTGGTCAAAGGGGCTACGACTTCACATGATGGTTTCTTCCAAATGGCTAAAAAGCATTCCCAGTTTTATTTCCCATATAAACATGAGCAAAAGTAAACAGAAGAAGAAACAAATGAGAAACTTTTAGAAGAAATAATACTAAAGAAGCGGCCATTAACTGGAACAAAAACTAGTCTAAGATAATCTTGAACTATTGTGAGTCTGAAGATATGAACAAATAAATATAATTACATTGATTCAGATAATAGACTTTTAACTTTGAAATTTGAATATAGAATATGATTTATATGCAAGGATATTATATTAATGTAATGATAGCTATCTACATACATATTATATACCTTAATGAAATGGTATGGAACCAGGCAAAGATAGTTACTTGACAATTTATAGATTTTGGATGTTCAATCAGTTTAAAATGTACAGAGAAGTAATGATAATTATTTTCAATATTAATTTGAGGATTTCAAAAATGTTTGGTTATGTAAAATCAAAAAACACATTAATATACCTATAATTTCTCTTAATGAATATTCAATAAAGATCAAAATAATCTACATACTTCACTTAATGGGTTCACTGAGGAAATTCAACAATGAAACCAATATTTCAAATATTCCACAACAAAAAAACATCCCAAGGCTAACATAAAAATTATTATAAAAAAGAGCCCTCACCGGATGATTCCTATTCAGGCTCCAAGAGGAGTTGTGTCACACGCATGTCTCCCTACTCCAGACAACCATTGGTGGTAGCTTTTCACTTTAAAATTGATGTTGAATAAAATAAGTTGGATGAAAATCATCCGCAATTTTATGGTACCAACCTCACATACAGGCACGAGCCAAGTGCCGATCATTCCTATCTCGTTCAAAGAGGAGATCGTCAAACTCTCAGAACGCGAGGTCATATTCGCCACTAGGTGGTGTAGAGTACGTTCCCTACACCGAAGTATGACATCACGTAAATATTTATTTACGACAAAATTAGAGAATTTAAAAGAAATCAACAGAAAATAAATTATACAATAATTAAAGAGTTCAAAAATGATTCCGTAACGTGTCAAACCGTTACACATGTAGCGAGATTGTTATTGTATATATTGTGTTGTGTGTTGTACCGTTTTAATATTACTATTATGTTTCGATGACACTAATGAGTATAATGTTATTTTTCCTTTGCCGAAGATAGAATTATATTTTATTTTATTTATTTTGAACTGTTTATAAATAATATCTTAAATATCTTTACCTTGTTTTTAGCCTGTGTTTTAACCGAGTCTGTGATCCTGAAAGAGCTAGCCGTTGCAATATTTCAACAAAATTTCATGTTGGTTTACAGGCTTGAAACTTTACACAGCTGGAAACGTTAATTTAAAAGTTGCATTTAATTTTACGGAAACTTTCTCGAGGGCGGTTTTAGTACTTCTCGAGTATTTATAGTTAAAATTATTACAATTTTAATATATGATAATGCAAAAGCACCTAATTCTTACAAACTAGTCTTTATAATAAAAATTGCTTTTTCCTAATAGTGCGACGCTGTTCTTAGTTTTCCGGACAAGTAACTGCAGAAGTCGAAGTCTCCGAGTGAAATTTAATATTTAATATTTTGTAATTAAAGTAATTGGGCGGGAAAGTATCGAGTAATATGTCTTAGAGGAGAACGGAAAGAAAGTGGAATGGAGAGAGAGAGGGGTGGAGATGGAAAATGGAAAGAACTAATGGCTTCTGAGGTTTGGTCATTAGATGCAAGTAGTTCGTTCCTGCTCGGTCGGCTAAGGGGTAATTGAACGGTTGAGGGCATTTTTCAGTGACACCAAAGGGACAAGTATCATTAAAAATAACAATTTCTGTGCTATAGAAGGACCGAGAAGGGTATTAAATTACGAGAAACACAGATGTGATGGCTATTTTTATAAAACAATTAATGGTAGGGGAGCACAGTATGCTAAATGTGCAGTTACTCGAGCGTTATGGGGACCTATCGGGTTGTGAAGAGTAGGTCGTAAAAGCAAAAAAAAGTTAAGTAAAGTTTTCCATTTTAGTGGGGACTTTACATTTTTAATTTAATTTTCCATTTAAAACAATCGTTTTTTTAAATTATATAAATCTATCCATAATTTGAAAAAATGTCTCGAATAAAAGTTACTTATTTTTAAAGAAATCCAAGTCTGCAATAAAAAATGGGGGCTCCCATTTAAGATTTTAAAGTAACCACCCACCCCACCACCGTGGGGGCCGTGTTTGGTGCCATTCGTTAGATTTTTCAAAAATATTGAATAAGTGTATTTTTTAGTTTTTTGATTTGATGTTCTCTTCGCAGAAAGTCATGTTTGGTATCATTCGATAGATTTTTGAAAAATATTGAGCAAGCATTTTTTAGTTTTACGATCTGTCATTCATTTCGCGAAATCTTCGCTTTTTTCATGTGAAACTTTGTGACTTACCCATTTCCTTACGCCCCGCTCAAAAAGTCAGATTTTTGAAATATACACTGTTTTGCATGTATTTAATTTACCTTATCTTAATCTGACGATTTCGAGTTTCTCTAAGGATACATTTTTTTCGTCCCCCCTCTTAACGAACTCCCCTGCATTAAGAGCCAAAATATGGTAGAGGTCCATTTTCAGGGTACAAGGTTTCTCCCCATGTAATAATCTGACGCACTCGAGTAACTGCAAAAATCCCCGCTTGGGCTTCCCTTCCATAACTTTTATCATCAAATTACTGACAAAGCAAATATTAAAACATTATATTATTAATGTCATGTCTTTAAGTGGTGAATTACCACTTACTAAGTCAATAACATATCGAGGATACATCACTTATATTTTAAAACAATATACGTACATCTAAAATCAGAGTTTTGTGTTAACATTGAGAGTAGACCATTTTTTTTTCGTATTTTATTAAATTCTTATTAAAGGTCAGTATAGTTATTTTCCTAACTAGTGCGGAAAGTGATACTTTCACACACGAGACTGCCGTTGACCTGAACGACGCGATAGCGGAGTTCGGGCAAGCAGTCGAGTGCGGGGAAGACACTTTCCGCATGAGTTAGGAACAATATCTTTTCTAGGGCCGTAAGTTTGGAAAAAAACCACAAAAAAAGAGTTATATCAATTTTTATTTAGAAGTGAAAATACACAAATTAATTCTTTGACAAGGTTGCCAAAACCATACTTTCAATATAATGGGTTACCACGATGACGATATTGGTTTCCATGACGACGATTCAGAACCATTTTAATTGTCTACTAATCTGACTTTTAAATATTATGTCAAAATAATTTTATTTCATCGAATTATCGGTAGTAATTGCACAAGAGCTCTAAAATTCGATAATAATTTTAGAGATCGAGTGCAATTTGTTGCGATTATTTCATGAATAAAACTGTTCAAAACCAAAATTTTATTGTAATTTATTTATGTAAGTACAAATTAGTACAATTAAACATACAGTTGTTATAAATATTTGACCGTTGAAAGTCATCACTTTTATAATTTTTAAAACATTAATTGTCATTAATGTCACTGAATGTATTTTTTCGTAGCAACGAAGGGCATCTGACTTAATATACTTGACGACGGGATATTATCAGTAGTAATTGCACAAGAGCTCTGAAATTATTGAATTTTTCCCGAGTGACACTTTGACAGTTTTAATTTCACGAGCCGAAGGCGAGTGAAATTATGTCAAAGTGTCACGAGAGCAAAAATTCTATATTAATTTCAGAGGTCGAGTGCAATTTGTTGCGATTATTTCATGAATAAAACTGTTCAAAACCAAAATTTTATTGTAATTTATTTATGTAAGTACCATTAAACACACAGTTTTTATAAATATTTGACGATTGGAAGTCATAACTTTTATAATTTTTAAAACATTAATTGTTATTAATGTCACTGAATGTATTTTTTCGTAGCAACGAAGGGCATCTGACGTAATATACTTAACGACGGGAGATTATCAAAAATTATCGATTTAATTCAGATTTCTGTAGCTTTCTATTGGTCAGAATCTCCTATGAATGAAATAATCAGTAGTAATTGCACAAGAGCTCTAAAATTATTGAATTTTTCAGTAACACTTTGACAGTTTTAATTTCACGAGCCGAAGGCGAGGGAAATTATGTCAAAGTGTCACGAGAGCAAAAATTCTATATTAATTTTAAAGGTCGAGTGCAATTTGTTGCGATTATTTCATGAATAAAACTGTTCAAAACCAAAATTTTATTGTAATTTATTTATGTAAATACAAATTAGTACAATTAAACATACAGTTGTTATAAATATTTGACCGTTGAAAGTCATCAATTTTATAATTTTTAAAACATTAATTGTCATTAATGTCACTGAATGTATTTTTTCGTAGCAACGAAGGGCATCTGACGTAATATACTTGACGACGGGATATTATCAGTAGTAATTGCACAAGAGCTCTGAAATTATTGAATTTTTCGGCAATATGGCAAAAATTCGATAATACTTTTAGAGATCGAGTGCAATTTGTTGCGATTATTTCATGAATAAAACGGTTTAAAACCAAAATTTTATTGTAATTTATTTATGTAAGTACAAATTAGTACAATTAAACACACAGTTGTTATAAATATTTGACTGTTGAAAGTCATCACTTTTATAATTTTTAAAACATTAATTGTCATTCATGTCACTGAATGTATTTTTTCGTAGCAACGAAGGGCATCTGACGTAATACACTTGACGATGGGATATTATCAAAAATTATCAGTTTAATTTTTATTTGTATAGCTTTCTATTGGTCAGAATCTCCTATGAATGAAATAATAAAAAATTATCAGTAGTAATTGCATAAGAGCTCTAAAATTATCGAATTTTTCCCGAGTGACACTTTAACAGTTTTAATTTCACGACCCGAAGGGGAGTGAAATTATGTCAAAGTGTCACGAGGGCAAAAATTCGATAATAATTTTAAAGATCGAGAGCAATTGGTTGCGATTATTTCATGAATAAAACTGTTCAAAACCAAAATTTTATTGTAATTTATTTATGTAAGTACAAATTACTACAGTTAAACACACAGTTGTTATAAATATTTGACGGTTGAAAGTCATCACTTTTATAATTTTTAAAACATTAATTGTCATTAATGTCACTGAATGTATTTTTTCGTAGCAACGAAGGGCATCTGACGTAATATACTTGACGACGGGATATTATCAAAAATTATCAGTTTAATTTTTATTTCTGTAGCTTTCTATTGGTCAGAATCTCCTATGAATGAAATAATCAGTTTAATTTTTACTTCTGTAGCTTTCTATTGGTCAGAATCTCCTATGAATGAAATAATCGATCTAATTTCATTAAAGCATGATCATAATAAGATAAATTTGAAATAAATTAGTAAATAATATCTAAATATTAGTTTATTGCATGTATTATAATAGATTACATATAATGCCATATTACAAGATATTTTACTTTCCTGCACGGCGTGCGGGAAAATTTACTTTCATTTTAAAGGATACAATATTAATTGGATAAACGCTTCACCCTCTACAATGTTCCAACCCTACGTTGCTGTTAAAAGTGACACTTGAATAATAATTTAGCAGTGCGTCGGCTTAGCCAGTAATAGCGTTTTCATAAAAGTGATTAAAAACCATCAATAATTGCAAATGACTTTTAATTTGTTTTAATTAGTATTTGTTTGGAAAGTACGTTGGTTCGTGTCATCGATTTGTTTTAGCAAATTAAATTGACACTTTGTGTTGTTGTATAAAATTACATACAAATTAGTAATGGTAAACAATTTAAATCCCAAATGTAAAATTTGTAAATTCGGCAATAAATCAATTTATTGTAAAATGTACACTTACAAACAAAACGTTTATGTACACTTCTCGAAACAAATAAATACCACAATTTTTTTATATTTTTGTTAATATTGTAACGTTATTACAGTTAAAATAAAACTCACAATTCGGATTTATACAGGGTGTTTGGTAAAGAATGGGCCATAGCTTAATATTAGATTCCTGAGGTTAAAATAGGTCGATTTAAGCTAACTTACCTTAGTACGAAAGTTTATAATAACCGAAATACAGGGTGTCAAAATTAAACTTTTATTTTATTTATTCTTGAATATTTCCTGCCAGGCATGCGATAACAACACGAAATTTGGTAAACGGGGGATTTTTGGGATGAGAAATCTAAATTCGCCACCAAAAATAATATATTACCTAGAGGGCGCCACATACGTCTTTCAGTGCTCATTTAATACGTTCAGTTTTTTTATCCCCCACTCTACATACTTTTTGAATAAAAATTTTTATTCTCTTTATATTTTTACTTAAAAAAGGTATACGACATTTATCTCTCTAAACTTAACTGTTTTCGAGATAAACGCATTTAAAATCTGCGATGCAACATATTTTTGTGCATAATATCATTGCAGTTAGACCCAAGAAATAAACTTGAATCCATAATAATTGTGCCAGTCCTCATATTTATGTCATTGCATCGCAAATTCCATTTGAAGAAATTTGCGATACATTTTTGTAAATTTTTATGGTTTTAAGATATTTTTCGGTTGTAACTACAATGATAATAAATATGCAAAAATTATGTTGCCTCCCGATTTAAAATGCGTTTATCTCAAAAACGGTTGAGTTTAACGAGATGAATATAGTATACCTTTTTTAAGTAAAAATATTAAGAGAATAAAAGTTTTGATTCAAGAAGTATGTAGAGTGGGTAATAAACAAAATTGAACCTATTTAATAAGCGATGAAAGGCGTATGTGGCGGCCTCTGGGCAATACATCAGTTTTGGTTGTGAATTTACATTGTGTGTGTGTGTGTGTGTGTTTTGTTTTATGGCACTGGAACTAAGCCAATTAGCCAGAACAAGTGTGTAAAAGTTATAAGGAAAATGCTTCAGGTAAGTATTAATTTTCACATAATGTGTATCTTATATTATCTTATATTTAATGAACAACACATATTATTGTACATAATACTCAATATTATATTAATGGTTATCCTTATAATGTACCTAATTGTATCTTTTTTAAAATTATTTTTTTTTAATATAGGTACGTATATTTTTTTTTTTATTTTTTTTTATTATTTTTTTTTATTTTTTTTTTAGTATTTATTTATTATTTTTTTTTAATATTTTTTTTTTATTTTTTTTTTTTTTTTATTTTTTTTTAATTTTTTTTATTTTGTTTTTTATCATTTTTTTTTAATTAATTTATTATTTTTTTAACTATATTGGTTACTTTTTAATTATTTTTTTTACCATTCATATAAATTTGTTAGTTATCACAAAGGAGATTTAGAAGGAGTGCTAATTTGCCGAAGGGTCATCTCGGCGGGGTATTGTAACACGGGGGAGGGGACCCCTGGAATGGATACAAAAGAGTAGGATTTATGTTAGTGTGCTTCTAATTTAAATTTACATTTAACCGTATGTTCATAAATAACCTCATATACTCGTATATCCTCAGTTGCTAGTAAGCTCGACAAGTTAAAAGGTGTGTCTACTTTTAATTTATATAGATTATTAAGTAGTGTAGAGATCTCTTGTTGAATAGACGGGCATTCTAATATAATATGTTCTAAACTACCATGTTTTCCGCATTCGCAGTAATCTTCGTTTTGGATACCTAAACGGTGTTTATATTCCGGACACATTGCATGGTTACTTCTGATTCGTGAAATTGTTTTTATAAAATTTCTATTATGTACATTAAAAAACCATGGTTTTGTTTTTATTTTTGGAAGCAACAATTTAAACTTTTTCCCAGAGTTGGCTTTTTCGTATTTTTCCTGCCATTTAGTTTTCATAGTTATTTTCATTTGGCTTACGTGATCGTTAAAAGGTAGCTTCATGTTAATCATCTCCCCTTCTGTAGTAGCTCTTTTTGCTAATATATCTGCTATCTCATTATATTCTATCCCACAATGACTTTTCACCCATGATAATGTAATTATCTTTCCATTTTTATTCAATTTTGTAAGTACTTCATATACATCTTTCATTAAATCGTCATACTGGTCAGTTATGTTAATATTTTTTATCTTTTCTAATGCACTTCTGCAGTCAGAGAATATTACTATATTAGTGCCGGATAGGGATTGAGCATAGATTAGTGCATATTTAATTCCGACTATTTCTGCAGTGAATATTGACGATCCCTTAGGCAGTTTATACAGTCGCTTTATCTTTTTATTAACGTGATAAAGAGCCAAACCGGTATTTCCGTTAATTACAGAACCATCAGTAAATATGTAATCATGATTTTCCCATTGATGATGAATTTTATTAAGAAAATATTTATTTAGTAATTTTTCCGGGAGTCTAGGGTAGTCATCGATTAAATGGAATACAGGGCGATTATCGTAGTGTTTAAATGATGTGAAGTTGTTAATAGTCAATATATTGTCCTTAATTTCTGGGTAGTTATAATAACTTTCGATCAATAGAGGAGTTTTTTTATATTTCCAATAACGATTTGTTAAAACCTCGATAGTTAACTGATGAATTGTGTGTGTAAGATTGTCATTTTTTGCGTATATCTTAAATAAGTTTTTATTACTTAGGAATTGTCTCCTTAACAGAAGTGGAGGTATGCAACTTTCCGCCTCCATAACAACTATGGGTGTAGATTTCAGATACCCATTACAGATTCGTAGACATTTATTTTGGATTTGATCAATCTTTTTAAGATGACATTCAGAGGCCGATCCATATAATACGCACCCATAATCGATTATTGACTGGATAAAAGATTTATAAAATAGAAGACAAATATTCGGATCTGCCCCCCACTTACTATGGCTGAAAACTTTTATGATGTTTATAGCATTTTCAATCTTAGATGTTATATAATGAATATGAGATTTCCAGTTAAGTTTCGTATCTAGAGTAATACCTAGATACTTAATTGAAGCTAGGTACGGGACTGTGTAATTTTTTAGTGTTATGGAAGACGGATGATGAAACCTCTTCCTAGTAAATGTAACAGCTGCTGACTTATTTTCTGAAATGGAAAGTCCGTTATTCTTTATCCACTTTTCTAATGAATCTGAAGCTACCTCTAAGTTTTGATGACATTTTTCTATATTTTGTTCCGCCGTATATATACATATATCATCGGCATATTGTAATGTTTTTATATTCCTATGGAATATAGTATCGAAGTCAAATGCGTATATAATGTACAAAATAGGACTTAATATGCTGCCCTGAGGAAGGCCTACAGCGGCTTTTTGAGGACCTATTAACTTGTCTACTGTACGAATATAAATATTTCTCTCGTTGTACAATTTATAAATATTAAAAACAAGTAGTTCCGGTAGTTTTAGCTTTTTCATCTTGTCCATTAAAATGTCTAATTGAATATTATCGTACGCTCCTTTTATATCTATGAATAAACAGGTTGTTGAAAAATTGTGTGAGAATCCACTTTGTATGTCAGTAACTAGAGTAGTCACATTATCTAACGTTGAACGATTTTTTCTAAATCCGAATTGGTTTTCGGGTAATAATTTGTTGAATTCTAAAAAATGTTCTAGTCTGTTTTTAATCATTCGTTCAAAAGTTTTTAATAAACAAGATGCCATAGCTATAGGTCGATAAGAATCTGAATTATTAGATTTTTTCCCAGGTTTTAATAAAGGGACTATAATATAATCAAGCCAATCATTGGGAATTGGTATTTTATTAAACCATATATTATTATATATGTCCAACAACGCATTTCTGCCGGAATAAGATAGATTAAATATCATGTTATACTGAATTTGATCCTTTCCAGGGGATGTATTACAATTTTTTTTCATAGCTCTATTCAATTCATGCATGCTGAAAGGCGTTGTTAAATAATTATCTGAATTTCCAGAGGAATCATATAAACAAGGTTGCAATGGTTTAGAAATGCAAACTTTTGGACATAATTTATTTTGAAAATCCTCTATCCATTCAGCACTTGATTCTATGTAATGTGTATTGTTTTGTTTTCTATTTTTATAACTATTTACTTTTTGCCAAACTTGTTTCATAGGCGTGGTTTTATTTAAGGACTGACAATATATTTTCCATGATTCTTTTTTAGTTATTTTTATCGTTCTTTTTGCTATTGCATCAGCTCTTTTATAATTTATTAAATTTTGCAGGTTTGGATTGGTTTTGTATATTATAAATAATTGTTTTCTGTTATTAACTTTTGCCTGACATTCATCATTCCACCAGTGTTTATTTTTTTTATTTTGCTTATATTTATATCTCTGTGGTATTGCTTTTACAGCTGCATTATTAATTGCATTAATAAATTGGCTGTAATTATAATTATTATCATTATTTATAAAATGTTCGTCCATTTCGCTTTGAAATTTATTCCAATTGGCTTTTTTTGTTATCCATCTACTATACACCATCATTTCATTACTGCTCATTTCACAATTAAATTTAATTAAAATCGGAATGTGGTTAGAACCATGTGGATCGTCCATAATTTGCCACTCAAAAAGATGTGCTATACCTGATGAACAGAGTGTTAAGTCTATCGCTGAGGAGTTACTGTTTAATGTGGGCACTAATGTATGACTGCCATCGTTTAATAATACCAAATCCGTATTGTCTATGGCATCTTGTAACCTGTTGCCCTGAGAATTGGTTGTTAAACATCCCCAAGCGGTGTGATGAGCATTGAAATCGCCCCCGATTACACATGGCTTCGGGAGAGATTCAAAAAACTCGCCCCACTCATCCGTCCCTATGGAACTTCTTGGAGTAACATAAATGTTTACAAAAAATATACTGATTTTGTTGGTTGATAGTAGTTGGATACAGTTTGCTTGCAATTTATTGGAGTGTCTTACAATAATCTCATTATATTTTAAATTTAACTTTACCAGAAAAGCCACCCCGCCGTACCCGTCAGGGCGGTCTTCCCTAATAACGTTATAACCTGCAAAATTTACATATTTTGATGGTTTAAACCACGTCTCTGAAAGCATAGCAATATCTATATCTTCATTTATTAACATATTTTGAAGGTTTTCTTTATTAGATATAGCTGATCTACAATTCCACTGGCAGATCTTAAAACAACTCATCATCAGATATTGCATTAAATTTATCTTGAATAATACTAAGTAAAGTTGATTCTTGAATTTCAAATTTATTTTGTTGTTTTAAGATTCCTATAATGGATAAAATTAAACCTACTAAAGCATTCTCCGTAACAGTGACACAAGTCTCTTGATGAGACTGATTCAATGTTAAGTTTGATTTGTAATTTTGATTTTCGAAAACGGCTGTCGATGAACTCGGTAAATGAATTGGTGATATAATTTTTTTATGTAAATTCAGTGTATTATCCTGTTCTTGAGACCTCACCAACCTAGGTCTTTTGTGAGAAACCGCAGAATGCTGGAAGTGCACCGAACTCGACTTTTGCCCGCTTGACTGCATTTGGGAAGAGGGAAATATATTAGATTGTAACTGAAGGTCATGAGAATTATTGTTTAAATTATGATTACTGTCGGCTATATATTTATTGTTTAAAATTTCGGTCGGTCCCGGATTTTTAACGACCACTTGTGCATAAGTAACTTTAGGGGTTTTTGTGTTTGCTTCTGCATAAGATAAATTTTGCTCAGTCATTAATTTTTTAATTGATTTTTGTCTATCGAATTCTGGACACTCTTTTATTTGATTTGTATAATGTTTTCCACTGCAATAGAAACATGTTTTTTCTACTAAATTTTTTTTGCAGTCTTTTGTCTCGTGTCCATCTTTACACTTTAAACAGCGAACGTTACTTTTACACTGCTTAATTAAATGTCCGTACCTATAACAATTGAAGCATAAAAGGACCTTTTGCTCGTAGGGTTCTACCGGAATTCTTACATGATTAATGCATATATATTGTGGTAACCTAGATGCTTTAAAAGTAACAAAAAAGGTTTTTGTAGGCACGTATTCTTTAGTACCGTCCTGTTTAACTACTTTTCGATTCATTCGTTTAACCGCCTCCACACTAAATTTACAATGCATATCAAACGGATTTATTTTCCCTCTAACATACTCTTCACCAAACTCATAGTCTATATTTCTTATTATACCAAATTTATGTGTAATGAATTTAGGGATATATGCCAACAAATTATATTTTTTTAAATTAACCGATTTTAATAAATTATTTGCCGATTTATAGTCTTTTAATTTAATTCTCAACCTATTACGCCCTATAGAATCTATGCAATTAATTTTGGAATCCAACTCTGGATGTTCTTTGAACAAAATATCTCCTATTCTAATAGCGTTTAATTTACCATCGAATTTGTCTAGACTATTTTCAATATACACGTAGTAAGGTGCGATATCGACATTATTATAAAAAGTTGCAATACGTACTGGTTTCTGTTGTATATCTGTTGTTGTCTCCGTATGTTTTACGTTAGAAATATTATTTGTACTTACATTTGGAATGTTGATATTTTCTATTGTTTTTTTGTCTAATACATTACGTTGTGATTCGACGTCCATATCCCAATTATTCGGGACATCCATGTCACCACTGCTTGGAGAATGAGTTCCAATTTGGGGGGCTTCACCACCCCCCTCGGTGGCACTCATATTATACACTCACTGTTAATTAAGTTTTTTATAAAATCTACTACACTCGAAATTTTAACAAAATTATTCGAAATTGGACACTGGTATTAATTACTTCGCACTCGATAAATCGACCGGTCGATTCAATGATCACAAACGAACTGAATTTACATTGCTCATCCCGAAAAACCCCCGCTTACCAAATTTCGTGATATTATCCCATGCCTGTTAGGAAATATTCAAGAATAAATAAAATAAAAGTTTAATTTTGACACCCTGTATTTCGGTTTTTATCAACTTTTGTACTAAGGTAAGTTAACTTAAATCGAGCTATTTTAACCTCAGGAATGTATGGTTAAGCTATGGCCAATTCTTTACCAAACACGCTGTATAAGAATATATTTATTTACCTACAGTTTACAGTTCGGAATTCTATCTATAATTAACTTAATTTAGAAAATCGCGTGTTATAGATACAAAACGTTATTTTCTGGAAGGTTCCGCTCATCTCTAGTCCCACATGACTCGCTTCCAGCCGCTTCCGGTAACGCCGAGAAAGATCTAGACTTGCCTGAATCAGATGTTGGAGTTGCCTCTGTTACCGAGGTCGGTGGAAATTAACATTCTCATTACACTGCTCCCCTCTTAGATCTGGGCGTCCCGATCAGCAACTCTGGATGAAGGTTCAGGATGGCGTAATCTACAGGACACTCCAGCTCTGCGTACATCCCTTAAGAAGAAAAAACAGTCTACTGTCTTTGAAGTGCGCTACCTATTCAGGTTAATGCAACACACTGTAATTGGCACGCCAATTTTTCAGAAAATCACTTCAAGCCTGCTTCTCACAATATTCCAATTCCGATTTTCTAGTGCATGGCCTATCTTTGGTAAAATCAAATTTTTGATATCATAATTACACACGATTTTCTTCAAATTAGTTACAGCATGTCATATGCTGTCGTAGCTAGGCGTGTCTATATAAGACTTCCTGGTCACCATATACTACAGCAACGATCAAGGACCATCTGCTAAGCGCAGGGCCTATTTTACCACTAGGCCCGTGAGGCACCTGCCTCGGGCCCGCATTTTAAGGGGGCCCGGAAAGACCACCAAAAAAAATTTTTCTTGTAATAAAATAAATTTTCAATTTTTTTTTTCATTTTACGAACAGGAAATGATAAATGATAACAATAAGAACTGTATTCATAAACTATAAACCGTTCTTATCAATTTTTTTAAAAGGACATGAAAATTTTAAAATGAATAATATCTAGTTTTTACCTATTTGTAATGCTTTAATTGAGCAACTATAGTCCGTCCGCTATAACTTTTCCCATGCGGTATGATTCATTTCAAATCAAATTAAGTCAAAACAGAAAGTGAAACGTACGCCGATGTGTGTAGTATACGTATACAGTATACACTTATACAGTATACAAAATGTATATACACATCGACGTTCGTTTCAATTTATGTTTTGACTTAATTTGATTGAAAATGAATCGTACCGCATGGGAAAAGTTATAGCGGACGGACTATATATATATATGTATGTATACGAAAAGATGCTTATATAATTCTGTAAACGATATTTTTACAGTGGACTTAAAAACATTACCGAATAAGAGAACGACATCGATGTTGATGATTTAGTGGAAGAAGTGGCATATTTTATACAACTTTTTGGATTGAAAATAACACCATATCGACGTTTACAAAAAATGTAGAAACGTTGCTTAAAATTTATTTACCTAAACCCATTAGCAACGCTTCAGGGGAAAGATATATCTCGGTACTGAAAAGATTAATGTCGTATTTAAGGGGAATTAGGCAAAAAGTCGCCTGTCAAAATTTTCAATGTGTTTTAAATGTATTAATTTTTTTCGAAACCTGAGGAAACTAATAAGTATTTTTAAAAAATTTAAACGCTGAAAGAAAGATTACTTTGTTACCGAGGCCGAAGGTCTCTTAGAATAAATAAAAAGTTTCTTTTGAATAAAATATTTGCAATTAAAATCACACAAAATTTTCTTTTTTATTTTCACCCATGTAACTTATTAAAATAAAGAGTATAGAAGTTTTCAAGGACTTTCGGCCCTCATTAATAATGTAATCTTTCATTCTGAGTTTAAATTTTTCAAAAATATTTATTACTTTTCTCAGGATTCGAAAAGAATGAGAATACATTTAAAACACATTGAACATTTTGACAGGTGACATTTTGTGCCTATGCCCTTAAGATATTCTTTAAATCAACAAAGTATGTCGTCTTTGGCTATTTTAAATATAGAAAATGATTTATTACAAAAATTGATACAAATGTAATGATTGATTTTAGTGAAATAAAAATAAGAAAAATTTTTTAATGTAATCTACCTAATTTGTTTTTCTTACTAAGTATGTATAGTACTTAATTTTTGTTCTTTTCTGTAGAGACAGTATTATTTGTTTTATTATAATTATATCTTAGTAATTTCTGTATATATTTTACTTATGTAAATTAATTAAAAGTTTTTATTGTTATCTATAATGTACCAATAATGTATAGGTACTAACTATTTAATTTTAACTCATGTTTAAAAATTTATATTTATTGTTAATAAAAATTTAAATTTCTGGTGCAAGTATATTTCTATTAAATAATTAATTCATTATTTAAAAAATATTTTCTTATTATTAAATTATATTTAGGGGCCCGAAAATTGTGTAGTAGCCTTGTGTAGAAAATAGGCTTTGGCTAAGCGCAGTACTCTTCCAAGCGGCGGGTGTAATTTCCTCACCAAAATAATCTTTTACCTGCGTTTGGAAGGGTATGCCATAATCCCACAGGTATTTTCCTCACCAAAATCGAAGTGATTATTTCAGGTAGATTTTACAAAAAGGCATTCAAGGGAATTATTTATCTACCTGCTCTAAGATTACAGTAGGTACGTATAATAATTAATGAGTTAATAATTATGGTATTTTATTTTTAGTCACAATTGCAATTTTGGCATGTTTAATATGCAATGGCATATTTAATAGAAAGTAATCGCGATAAACCTTTACTGCTATTTGAAAATTTTATTTTTTATTAAGTGAAAGTTTTATAAAATGAAAGTTTTAAAAAGTGAAGAAGTGTACTGGAGGTGTAATAAAACAATTTGTAGTGCGAAATTGTTTACTATTGGTGCAAATTTTACAATTTCTAGAAGTAGCCTACAACATAATCATGTACCAGATCGTCAGTAGATAGATCGGAAAATTGTTTCTAACTCTTGTAAACGTTAAGCCGAAGAGAATATTACTGAAAAACCAGCAAAAATTATACGCCAAGAGCTTGCAGCTAATTTGCCTGAAACAATTCTATGATTGATATAAGGAAAAATGTACGTTAATAATAAATATACGTTAAATATATACGTTAAATATGCGTTATAAGTTACATAAGACAAAATATATAATTATCGACAAAAAATGATGCCTGGTGGACTTCCTTCCAATATTGATAAGGTTCAATAAGGGGAAAAATATTCTCTCTATAAACTCTGTCAAAGGTAAGATAATAGTGAAACAAATGTAAGACTTTTAGCCACATTGAATTTTATATATTATATAGATGGCACATCTTAATCTTCTTCTTCAGGTGCCGTCCTCGTTCCGAAGTTTGGCTATCATCAAGGCTATGCGTATTTTTGATACCGTAGATCTAAATAATTGGCAGCTGCTGCACTTGTACCAATCTCTTAAATTCTTCAACCATGAATGTTTTCTTCTGCCAATGGATCTTTTACCTATTATTTTTCCCTGAATAATTAATTGTAGTAGCTGGTACTTTTGTCCCCTCATTATATGTCCCAAGTACTGCAGTTTGCGCTTTTTAATAGTAAGCGCAAGTTCTTTTTCTTTCTGCATCCTTCGCAACACTTCCATGTTTGTCACTCTCTCTGTCCACGATATTCTCAGTATCCTGCGGTACATCCACATCTCGAATGCTTCTATTTTCCTTGTATCGATCTTTTTCAGTGTCCAAGCTTCCATTCCATAGAAAAGAACTGACATCACGTAACATCTCATCAGGCGAATTTTAAGATTTAAACTTAGCTCTCTTCCGCATAAAACTGTTTTCATTTTGGTAAAAGTAGCTCTAGCTTTTTCTATTCTGATCTTGATTTCTTCAGAGTTGTCGTTTTCATTAATCACATTTTAATGGCACGGGCTAATTAATGGGCATTGTATTTCTTTATTATACTGTTTACTGCCAAAAAAAAACATAAACTTACAAAAATTTTTTTTTGTTTGTTAAAATCAGAAATTCTTAAAGCTCCCAAAATTAAGTTTTTCCTAGTAAAATTTTTATAGATTTTGAAAAAGCGATACATAATGAAATCATTCAAATATGTCCGAACACTGAAATACATGGTTGTAGATTTCACCTACTGCAAGCTTCTAGTATGTGGTATAGAAAAATTCTGTCTCTTGATTTAACATCAGAATCAGAATATACGAATAATTGTGAAGTAGGCAAGTAAGTACTGGCAAGGTGTAAGAAGTCAGGACCTCGATTTTTGACCCTTCGCTTCGTTATCGATCATTCGCTATCTGTACACTAAACAGATACGAAGCGAATACGTTCGATAACGAAGCGAAGGGTCAAAAATCGAGGTCCTGTAAGTTTAAGTCTTATAAATTTCTGAGATTCTACTAAATATAGGTTTTCCACGTTCAGTAAAACTTTTGTAGGTCTGGATCCCGCGTATGAAAAAAAAAAATTGATTAATAGCAAGCTGAAAATTTGTTAATAGCTTAAGGGTGTCTAGTCAGACAAACTTTGATATATGGGAACACTGGAACAGGGGAAGTTTTAATTGTGGAACAGGTTAAAAATTTTGGAACGGTCAGACCACGAAAACGGCACATGTATTTTGTCCGACAGAACAGACTTAAACTCTCCGAACAGAGATGATTAAACTCTCATGCAAAAATCAGACTGCTATTTATCACCAAATGGGCGTTTTAATGAGTGGAACATGTAGAATATGTCAAATGACAAGAATTATGACAGGTGATAAATAGCAGTCTGATTTTTGCATGAGAGTTTAATCTCTGTTCGGAGAGCTTAAGTCTGTTCTGTCGGACAAAATAAATGTGCCGTTTTCGTGGTTTGACCGTTCCAAATTTCTAACCTGTTTCACAATTAAAACTGCCCCTGTTCCAGTGTTCCCATATATCAAAGTTTGTCCGACTAGACACCCTTAAGCTATTAACAAATTTTCAGCTTGCTATTAATCAACTTTTTTTTCATACGCGGGATGCAGACCTATTAGAGCATTCCACATTGTTTTGATTGCAAGTAGTTAGGTACTACAAAGTGAAAATGAAAAGAAATTTAAACTTTCTTAAACTCAAGTTGGTTTTTCCAGAAATTATAATCCCTTGCTCAGGGCCAGATGATCTACTATAAAATTACAGTACCTAGTATTTTTGTGCAGTATTTAAAAGTTCCATCAACCTAAATAATTGCTTCAATTTACTTAAAAACGTTAAGTTGATTTTTTTTTTGAGTAAAACATCGTTTAGTAAGATATTTAATGAGTAAGTTGTTTAGTAAGATT
This sequence comes from Diabrotica virgifera virgifera, assembly GCF_917563875.1. NCBI lineage: Eukaryota > Metazoa > Arthropoda > Insecta > Coleoptera > Chrysomelidae > Diabrotica > Diabrotica virgifera. Next base: position 238,252,421 of record NC_065446.1, on the reverse strand, counting down.
TTAGAGTCCTATAGGTAAAATTGTATTAGTTACACATTTTTAAACCATTTTTGATTATAATTCATGTACGTCTCACTTTCCGCCCACACCGTACGTTTGCCCATATTTTTTCTGTTTATTTCAACTGTAAGATAAGCTTTAATATTCTTCTTTCGTTTCCAATCTGTAAAATTTAGTTTGATCAATCAGTTAAGAAATTATAATAAATTAAAAAAAACCAATAGAATCCTTTATAAAAGGTATTTTGTAAGCACACATGATCAGTGTTTATCTAAAATAATTGGTCAACCAATCGAAAACTAGTTCTGTGATGTAGCCCTTTTTAGGGATTTTTAAATATATACCTTTTATAAAGGATTTTATTCGTTTTTTGTATTATATGGTATACAGCCTACAGGAAAGCTTTTTCCTTGTGGATTTTTATAATAAATTAATTCAAACGCGCGCAGCGTTGAACGCTTCTATAAAGTACGCCAATGTTTGTGAGAAGGGTGTTGAGCGTTCTAAATAAAAAAATTATAGAAGCTGCAGATTTAATATTAGACAAATCTTTGTATTCGGTTCTTTACGTAGAATTTTTAAGTCAGTTTTTTAAGTCATTTCCATCAATTAAATACCGAAAACCATCGAAACTCTAGAAGATGACGTCCCTTGCAGTGGCCCTGGCCACCACGTCCTCCGGAGGTCAATTCTGATGGCATATTCGTGTTTAGCGATCCCAAGAACCCATGAGTAATCTGTTTATATCATAATGCCGAAAACCCTCGAAACTCTAGAAGATGACGTCCGTTGAAGGTCAAGGCCAAAGTAAAGGTCGCCATTGGATAGCCAGGAAAAAATCCTAGACTACTAGTACTTTTCCTTGATCCAAACTTCTACATGTTGCCAGATAACCAATAACTGAAGGAATTGGAATACCTAGTAAATCTTATAATTTTCCGAGTTTGTGTCTCTACATCTTGAAAATTCTTCATACGATTGAGTTGTGCCCATGAGAACTTTTTATCAGGATGCTTCAAAGGGTATTTTCCCAAAATATGAACGAAATCCACTGGGACCTAATTTCCATAAGGTTTGTGCGGGATACTTTAGGCTGTTGATTTCTTAACTCGTCCAGGCGGCCGAACTTTCCATTGAATACTTACGAGATTCCTTTAGTCACCTCGAGGGCAAAACAGTGGGCTAGATAAACGTTTCTCGGAGCACTAAACACTAGTGAACAGATCTTGCTGAACTTATGTGGTCACGCTGAATCTAGCACTATTTCTTTCTGCGAAATTTGACATAAATTCCTTAAAACTTGGCTACACGGCGTCTTCCATCTCACGTTGGAGGACTTGTGCTTCTTCCGTTTCATTTGAGCCAGCATATGATGCAAGACGATTTATATAATGCTGTGATCATTACGAAAATTAACTAGGAAAATTAAGAAAAAAAATTAATGCACTTACAAACATATATTTTGTGTTAAAAGAGATGAGTTGATAATAAAATAATAATATAATGGAGTATAAAACAGAATGTCCGTCTAAGTAAAAATAGTGACACTATAATTGTGCTTGGTGACCCTTCATTATTAAATCCTTTCTAGGACGTATTGTAGACAAGCAATAATAATAATAATCAACACCCCAAAGTGGTCCAAAGCAGATTCACAGATATAAGAAGTTGAAAATGGTATTATTGCATTTATAGCTTTCTTTGTGACCAGTGGATATTCAATGAAGAGAGGAATTCAAAATGATGCAACATCTACATTAACTTTAATTTTCTTCAGTTTTGACTGGGCCTCTGCTTCTTTAAATAGTTTACTGTACTTAAGTTTAAGTCCACGGTCGTTTTTATATCTATCAGTTCACCCTCTTCATCAGTAGTGAACAAGGCCGACTCGTGTCATAAGCCGACTCGATGTATGGATTTCGCACCCAGTCCATTGATGACGTATCGAGGGAGGGAAAATACTTTTTGATATTGTCATTCAGCTTACTAAGGCTTTTCAAAAAAGGTCTGACAGATTTGGTTCTACATTGCAATTGTTTGGTAACTCAAACATTGTTTTGCTGGAAGGAACTGATTTTATCAGTAGAGGTGAGGATGTTTTCTTGCTTTCCCTGCATGCCTTTATTTAAAACATACAATTTCCAAAAAAATCTGCCAAAAATTCAACTCTGGTGCACCAGGTGTCATCACTAAAGAAATTGGCATATTAAGACTGTTTACAAGTAAAAAAATACTAACAGTTCCTCTTTAAGTTCATAGAAACTTTGAAGAATACGTCCGCGAGATAACCATCTTACTTCTGTATGAAATAATAGCTGTGTTTGCTCAGAATTCATAGCAGAACAGAAAATGTTAAATAATCTCGCTTTTAAAGGCCTACTTTTGATGTAGTCCACCATTTTCATAGCATTTTGCAAAACGTCATTCAGTTCAAGCATCAATATGATTTAGCAATAAGTGCTTCTCTGTGTAAAAAACAATGTGTGAAAATAATATCTGGATTTTCCTTTTGGACTAAAGCCAGAAACCTTGTTAAATGTCCTATCATCGCAGGGCAATCGTCTGTGTTAATTGTCGTAAGTAAATACTAGTAAAAAGTGTCCGTGCCTTGGAGAGCACGTTAAGCTGTCGGTCCCCCTGGGCTAGTGTACATCGACACTACTTACTTAAAACAGGGTTAAAGATGTAAATGGCGCCGGAACAATTCGAAAGGATCTCCCCGGCAAAAATGCCATACGATATTATTATTATTACTAATTACTAGTAAAAAAGACGGTAAAATTTCGCGGCACACCTACAGGGACTTCAGGGTACAACAGTGCGCTGCGGCACACTGGTCGGGAACCTCTGAGCTAGACATTTTTAAAAATGTTTATAGGCCCCAGGTCTATTATTAACCTTGGGTAATAATAGGCGTTTGAAGCGTACCACTGGTCCTGTTACCTTCCTTGTATCCTGTAGGCCCTAGATATAGCAGACTACCCTGCTATAATCCCTGTATAATTATTAGAAACCCTACTTTAAAATCTTTTAGACCATTTTTACCATTCTTTTAGAATCAACTATAGAAAATTATTTGCTATTTTTTCCACTTTTATAGACTTCGTGATATTTCATTCGCGCATTAAAAATACGAAAATCTTCGCAAAGTAATTTATCTTACACTGAAAATTACTTTTTGGACATTTTTCCCGATACTTATTTTCCCGTCGACTTTCAAGAAGTCCATTAATGTGAAAATATACACAATTCAGCAAAAACTGAAAGTCTCCTTCTTGCACGATAGTCTTTTCAGTGATCGTCTTTCCAGTTTGAGCTTTTGAAGCTACCGAACCGCAGAAACTTTAAACTATGACATTATTCAAACTTATCGACTACCATTCAAGGAATATTAAATTTCCAGTAAAGGCAGAGGCAAATAAAAGAAGGCTACCGGCGGTGCTCCTGAAATCCCCTTTCAAATACTTGGAAAACAATGTCGGCAGCGAAATGGAGAAAGAGGATCGCTAAGAACATGAAATAGAGAACCTTTTTTGGAAAATAAACATTTCTGTTGGAAAAACCCGCATTTACATCATATCACTACCATCTGTACCTCTATTTTTTTTAAATGTTAAGTATCTCTGGTTTCCGAACATCAGTTTAGAGAATTTGAATAGATAGGAAAGAGGGAAATTATAGAAAAATATTTAATATGCTGAATTAGTCATGGATATAAAAAAAGAATGTGTGTGTACTTTGTACGCACGTAAGAAGTTATACTTCTATTATAATATAATTTCAACGAAATAAATATACCTACTTAACAGTTACAATACAAAAAATTAACAATAATTACCAAAAGTGAACCAAAACTTAACAATGCCAAATATTAAAAAAAAAGAAAAAAGTATGAATCGTCCGGGATTTGAACCCGCAATCTCGCGATTTTTTTATCTCTGGTCCAATGCTCTACCAACAAGGCCATCAAGCCGCATGCTACTTACCTTTCAGATATACATAATTATACATCACGGTGACAAGTGAAATATAAAAATAGATGTTTTATTATTTTACGCCCAAGGAAGACAAATCCAAAGGCACAAAATTATAATAAAAACCTTTTAAACCACCTTTTTCAAATTGCGCAAGTTGTATTATTAATATTAATGTTAATAAATGAAATATAAATATTTTGACGTTTCACAATTTGACAATTCACTTTTAACTGCAGTGCCTTAAAAATTTTAAAGCACTAGTGCCTTAAAGTAGCATTTTTAACACTCCTATGGAGTCCTAAAAATTGCATTTTTAACACGTTTGTAGAAAAATATATTTAAAAACACTAATATATTCTTTCCACGCCTTTTCTGGACTGATATATACATAAATTAAAACATTTTGAAGTATAACTTCAAAAATATAATATGAAAATTATTTAAAAAGGCAGTATAACTATTAACTAACCTTTGTTGTTTCTCTTCCCACAAATTTTAAAACGCAACAACCATACATAACCAAATCGTCAACCGTCCAAACCACAGCTGCGCTACAGCTGCCATATTGGATAATTTTTGACATGTCATTTGAACATCCAATCAGAACAAAGTTATAATGCGCATGCGCCCGGATCGTAGGTTTTAACATATAAAAATTCACCCTCATATCGCGCGTAAAGAAGTATAACTTCAAAAAGAATAACAGATAAATTTTGGCGTATTAGCACCTCTTTGAATGATGACCATTGTTATGCATGTATACGTTTATATTTTAAGAACGAGTTTCTTGAATTTTGTTTATACATGGTCTACAGGTAAACCGGGAAGACAGAAACTAGAAGGATTAACATCATATAGGCCAATAAGTTTACTGCCTGTGCTTTCCAAAGTGTTGAAAATTAATAATGAAACGCATCAAGCCAAAAACCTCATCCCAGAACATCAGTTTGGGTTTAGACAAGAGCATGGAACCATAGAACAGGTCCATAGATTAGAAAAACATATCAGCAGCGACTATACTGCTCAGCAGCATTTCTTGATAAGCCAAGTGTTCGGATAAAGTCTGGCACAAAAGTCTATTCTATCATATTTCAGGCCCAGGGGCACCTAAAGGACCAAAACAATAGCTAGATGCTATTTTTAGGTACAATATTATATTAAAATTTGGTAAAAATCCGCGGACACACAAAAGTGGTCAAAAAGTAAAAATATTGCTCATATAGTAGTGTAGGAAACAGAGGTTGAACCTTGCAAAATGGACACAAGTCCGGTTTTATTTATTTTTTGTTATATCAAGAGGTGCTTATTATAAGACTAACTTTTTCTGAAAAAATTTCGCCCCGGAACCCCCTTTTTCACCCCTTTAAAGGGGGTAATTTGTGGTTTTTGCGGAACGTAGCCCTTCCTGTACCTTTTACAAAAAACATTTTTTATAGAAATATGAAGAGGACTATATTTTCTATGATTTATTTCCCGACAGCATATGTCTATCATCCACCGTTTAGCGGGGGTGGCGCCCCAAAGTTGACAAGTTTTTAAAAAAGATGTTTTTAAAAAATATATATTTTTCCCTAACTGTAACGGAAATTAGGAAGAAATCCTGCGACAATTATTCACAAATAAGTGACTGATTTTTTGGTATAGGTTTCACTTAAGGGTAATTGTCCTATTTTTAATTACAGGGCGTTACATTTTAAAAAACCCTTTTTTATACCATCTGAACCGTTTATGCTAGAGTAAAAAGACTTTAAGCAATTACCCACGTACTGGTGCTATTTAGAAATTGGTATAATTTACCCCCATCTTTTCCTCGGAACCACCCAAAAAAAAGAAGAATTAATAAATAAAGTGATTTTCTTGAAATCCTTCACACACAATGCCCTTTATTAATATGCTTCATATATCATTTTGTGCACGTTATTATTACCCATGCATGGACACCAAAAGCGATTTCCTAGTGCAACCCCTGTAGCCAAAAATAAATAAATAAAATGGGGGTTGAAACTTTTTTTTTGTTTTTTGCTTTTTGATCCATACGGGCATATGCTTCATCAATAGTGCTTTTCAAAAATATATATGGTTATTGCAACATTCCTGCGGAAACCACCCCTATCCTTGAAAATATACTGCAAAAACTACCCCTATCCCTTGGCGAGCATGTTTTTACGATTTCCTCATTACTTATGCATTCCTTTTAAACAAAACTTATACAAGATTAAAGACCACTATTTACTGTAAAAATTAGGTTCTATTCATTTTTTTCGTATAAGCAACCGTTACGGCACAGTGGCGCCGTAAACTTCGTGATATGCTTTGGCGGGCTCCAGTTTTTGTTTTTTATTTCGTCACTTGTTTGTTTTATTGATAAAGTACTTATGTAAAATAAAACAACACAGTGTAAGCTACAAATTATGACCTATACACATTTTACATTCTTTGCCCCCCAAAGCCACAGTGGTGGCCCAAAATCAATTTTTGCATATTTTCGCCACCTACACGCATTTTATTTCATTAATGCTACCTTAATAGCACAATATTCACCCTTAAGTGGTCGCTAAGCAGTGCCGAATCCAGGGAGGGGTGATTGGGGCGATCACCCCCTCAAACCAAAAGTGATATTATATTTAAAGATTATAAAAATATTCATTTATTTTTATAGAAATACTTATATTATTATTTTTATAATGATGGCCTACTTTTATGTTTTAGCGACAGTGGCGGATCCAGCATCGTTAAGGGGGGTGCCAATTGGCTAAATTTCTATAAAAATAAATGAATATTTTTATAATCTTTAAATATAATATCACTTTTGGTGTGAGAGGGGGGGGTGATCACCCCCATCACCCCTCCTTGGATCCGCCACTGCTTAGCGACCACTTAAGGGTGAATATTGTGCTATTAAGGTAGCATTAATGAAATAAAATACGTGTAGGTGGCGAAAATATGCAAAAATTGATTTTGGGCCACCACTGTGGCTTTGGGGGGCAAAGAATGTAAAATGTGTATAGGTCATAATTTGTAGCTTACACTGTGTTGTTTTATTTTACATAAGTACTTTATCAATAAAACAAACAAGTAACGAGATAAAAACCAAAAACTGGAGCCCGCCAAAGCATATCACGAGGTTTACGGCGCCACTGTGCCGTATCGGTTGCTTATACGAAAAAAATGAAAAGGACCTAATTTTTAGAGTTAATAGTGGTCTTTAACCTTATACAAGTTTTGTTTAAAAATAATGCATAGGTAATGAGAAAATCGTAAAAACATGCTCGCCAAGGGATAGGGGTAGTTTCTGCAGTAAATTTTCAAGGATAGGGGGTTTCCGCAGGAATGTTGCAATAACCATATATATTTTTGAAAAGCAGAATTGATGAAACATATGCCCATATGGATCAAAAAGCAAAAAACAGAAAAAAAGTTTCAACCCCCATTTTATTTATTTATTTTTGGCTACAGGGGTTGCACTAGGAAATCGCTTTTGGTGTCCATGCATGGGTAATAATAACGTGCACAAAATGATATATGAAGCATATTAATAAAGGGCATTGTGTGTGAAGGATTTCAAGAAAATCACTTTATTTATTAATTCTTCTTTTTTTGGGGTGGTTCCGAGGAAAAGATGGGGGTAAATTATACCAATTTCTAAATAGCACCAGTACGTGGGTAATTGCTGAAAGTCTTTTTACTCTAGCATAAACGGTTCAGATGGTATAAAAAGGGGTTTTTTAAAATGTAACACCCTGTAATTAAAAATAGGCCAATTACCCTTAAGTGAAACCTATACCAAAAAATCAGTCACTTATTTGTGAATAATTGTCGCAGGATTTCTTCCTAATTTCCGTTACAGTTAGGGAAAAATATATATTTTTTAAAAACATCTTTTTTAAAAACTTGTCAACTTTGGGGCGCCACCCCCGCTAAACGGTGGATGATAGACATATGCTGTCGGGAAATAAATCATAGAAAATATAGTCCTCTTCATATTTCTATAAAAAATGTTTTTTGTAAAAGGTACAGGAAGGGCTACGTTCCGCAAAAACCACAAATTACCCCCTTTAAAGGGGTGAAAAAGGGGGTTCCGGGGCGAAATTTTTTCAGAAAAAGTTAGTCTTATAATAAGCACCCCTTGATCTACCAGAAAAAAAATAAAACCGGACTTGTGTCCATTTTGCAAGGTTCAACCTCTGTTTCCTACACTATAGGTGTACAAATGATTTTATGAGGTTCAGCAGATCTTATAGCAGACTTATAGCAGGCCTTAGGAAATACATAGGAAAATCTTTAGAGAATAATGTTGAGTACAATAATAAAACAATAATTTTTTACAGCTCGAGTATCTGATTACAAATTATATACTATCTGGAATTTTCCTCTAGTAATATACAGCGTGTCTACTTAAGTTGGAAACATATGGGAAACTTTTTTGTTGTTCATTTTACGAAAAAAAGTTATTCTTTATAAAAAGTTCTGCATGCTCTAAAACCTAAGATTCAATCATCATATATCAAATTTTGTCAATATTATACGAGTTATGTCAAAAAATATGAACTTCGTTCAAGAGTAAAGTACCTTTATTTCTCTCAATATCGAAAATTCTTATTATGAAAAGTTGTTTGGAAATAAAAACTAAGATCAAATATGAAATTACACGCTTCTGATTGGAAAAAAATATTTTCCAAATTTTTCTCAAATTTATTGATACTAACTTCGTTTTTATTTATTACACATACGATAACTCTTTTATTATTACTTTTACGAAAAAATGTATTCTTTATAAAATGCTCGGTATGTCCTCAGACCGAAGATGCAATCATCAGATATCACGTTTTATTAATTTTATACGAGGTATGTAAAAAAATATGAATTTCACTCAGGAGTAAAGTACCTTTATTTTTCACAATATTGAAAACGGTTATTGAAAAAGTTGTTTAGAATTAAAAACTATGTTTCATTATGCAATTACATCCTTCTAATTGAAATATTGTGAAATATAAAGGTACTATAATCTTGAGCGAATTTCATATTTTTTGACAAACCTCGTATAAAATTAATAAAAGTTGATATATCATGGTTGTGTTTTAGATTTTAGACCATGCAAAGCTTTTTATGAAGAATAACTTTTTTTCGTAAAATGAATAATAAACGAGTTATCATATTTGTAATAATTAAAAACGATGTTGGGTATCCATAAATTTGAGAAATTTTTTTTTTCAATTAGAAGCATGTAATTGCATATTTGATCTTAGTTTTTAATTCCAAACAACTTTTTATCATAAGAATTTTCGATATTGAGAGAAATAAAGGTACTTTACCTTCTTCTTCTAAAAGTGCCTATCTTCTAGAGATGTTGGCGACCACATTGACCCATCTTATTCTATTTACGGCAGCTCGAAATAGATCAATTGACGTTAGACCAGTCCACTTGCTAAGATTGGCCAGCCAGGATATACGTCTACGTCCAGGGCCTCTCCTGCCCTCAATCTTGCCTTGTATAATCAACTGCAGCAGTCGGTATTTTTCATTACGCATAATGTGGCCGTACTTTACCCTTGACCGAAATTCATATTTTTTTACATACCTCGTATAATATTGAGAAAATTTGATATCTGATGATTGAATCTTAGGTTTTGGGGCATGCAGAACTTTTTATAAAGAATAACTTTTTTCGTAAAATTAATAATAAAAAAGTTTCCCATATGTTTCCAACTTAAGTAGACACGCTGTATATTAAAAAATGTGAGGGTGAGGCAGATAAAGGGCCTATTAGAAATATCTCGAGAACTAAAGGCAACTGAATTATGAAAATTGGAATAAGGGGGTTTTGAAGAGTGATCTATTTAATGAAAATATTTTCATCTATTTGGTACTTCCGGTTATACCGGAAGTTGCTTATAACTTCGCTTTTTTAAATGGGACACCTTGTATATTTTTACATTTTTGGATTCTCCTCGATTTATTCTTTCTTAAAATATAAGGTTTTGTAACATTATATAGGGTAGGTTAAAAAATAATTACGTTATTTTATTAATTTCGTAGCAATATTCACACCCTGTAGGATTGTAGTAGTTTGACACAATAAACTCTATTTATGTTCAAATGATTTTTAATATAGTCTACTATTGTTAACAATTATTAGTATATATAAATTTTTAATTTTAGTATACATGGTGGGTCGAAACTCGGGATGAGTATTTTCTGAGCTTTCTTAAATGGAATACCCTGTATTTTAGTATTGTATTGAAATGATATTTTATGGTACTTTTTTATTTCTTAAGCATTCCCTATACCTAACTGCTTTAATTTGTGCTTAATTGTTAATCGTACCAACAGTCTTAACTTCGTTGGTATTTTGATATATCAACCATTATTTGCAATTTTAAGTATCAGTCTAGATTATTATGTATTTATTTCCAAAAAATTATTTGTGATTGAATATTTTCACGGCCAACCTAATACAATTTCACATATTTTGTGTTGCAATTAATGTTTGGCTTGAATCACCAATAAATCACAAATTAAAGCAGTTAGGTATAGGGAATGCTTAAGAAATTAAAAAGTACCATAAAATAAAATTTCATTACAATACTAAAATACAGGGTGTTCTAATTAAGAAAACTCAGAAAATACTCATTCCGAGTTTCGACCAACCCTGTATACTAAAATGAAAAATTTAACTATACCAATGATTCCTAACAATAGTAGACTATATTAAAAATCATTTGAACATCAATAGAGTTTATTATGTCAAACTAATACAATCTTACAGGGTGCGAATTTTGCTACGAAATTAATAAGAAAACGTTATTATCTTTTAACCTACCTTGTATAATATTACAAAACCTTATATTTTAAGAAATAAGAAATCGAGGAGAATCCAAAAATGTAATAATATACAGGGTGTCCCATTTAAAAAAACAAAGTTACAATCAACTTCCGGTATAACCGGAAGTAGCAAACAGACCAAAATATTTTCATTAAATAGTTCACACCTCAAAACCACTATATTCCAATTTTCATGATATTCTTACCTTTAGTTCTCGAGATATTTTCAATAAGCCCTTTATCTGCCACACCCTGTATAACTTGCTATTTAAGTATACTAAAATCACAATAAAGATGCACTAGAAATAAACAAACCAAGACACGTTGAATGTTATGAGGAGCATTCCCGAATCATGATTTAGAATGTATAAACTTTTAAAATCATGATTTGAGATATAAAATGTATATACATTGTAAATAGTGTTGCCCAAAATCGGTCTTGGTCTTGCAGTCTTGGTCTTGTTCTTGCATTTTTGCAAGACCAAGACCAAGACCAAGACCGCTTTATTTTAGCAAGAGCAAGACCAAGACTGACCGTGCAAGACTTGAGCAAGAACAAGACTAAGCCTGCAAGACTCTTGCGTCTTGCAGTTAGGATTGAGTGTCGTTTAAGGGAATATACAGTGCGTCCATAAAGAAACGCATAAATTCATTATTTCGTAAGCCGGCGACTTTAAGGAAAAATCCCGACACAGGTCGATTTTTATTTTTAATTTTCGATTTCTTAGCATATATATATCATACGAGTGACGTCATCCATCTGGGCGTGATGACGTAATCGATGATTTTTTTTTAATGAGAATAGGGGCCATGTGACAGCATATTTGAAAGGGTATTAAATTCTCTATTCCATGATATAAACATTAACATAATTATTTATACAAGGTGTTCAAAAAACATTTTATTAATTAAAATAATTTAGACAAAAAGAAGAATGTATGTAATTTATCTAATTCAAAATACGTTTTAATGTTGTCAGAAAACAGGAAAAATGTTTATTTGACAAATAAATATTGTTTTTCGCTTAAATTCAATGTTACAGCTTTCACCCACCTGCCTCTTGCCAGTTTGAATATTTCCTTTAAGCGAAAATCAATGTTTATTTGTCAAATAAATTTTTTTTCGGTTTTCTGACAGTAGTAAAACGCATTTTGAATTAAAGAAATTACACACATTGTTCTTTTTGTCTCAATAATTTTAATTAAAAAAATGTTTTTTGGAACATCCTGTATAAATAATTATGTTAATGTTTACATTAGTGAATAGAGAATTGAATACCCTTTCAAATGAGCTATCACACGACCCATATTCTCATTTAAAAAAATCATCGATTGCGTCATCACGCCCAGACGAATGACGTCACTAGTATGATATATATTCCGAAAAATCGTAATTTAAAAATAAAAATCGACCTGTTTCGGGATTTTTCCTTAAAGTCGCCTGTTTACGAAATAACAAATGTATGCCTTACTTTATGGACGCACTGTAGTAGTTCGGGTATATGCTTAGAGACTATGAGACGCAAAAAAGGTAAAAAAATTTGGAAAATTGGACTTATGCGCATTATGAACAATACAATAAGCATACATAGCGAATCAAAATATACATTAAAAGACCACGTGCCATATTTATTTGACACGTACTCAGAGGTCATAATAAATTTGTACAATGTAAAAATAAAATATTTTATAATACATTCTTTCTTATATAGCAGACCACGCCTTCGCTCTGAAATTCGTTGTAATTGTGTAGATTTTGAGAATAGGTCCTTTCATAAAATAATCTTGTGTTTTGACGCCGACAGTAATAAATATCCTTTTAAAACTTGTTATGATGTCACCAAAGCTGATATAATACGACAGCCACTTAATTGTTTTTCCTTATCAGTTTAAAGACTAAAGACTATCGTAGGTATATAAACTTTTTGCAGAGTGTGCAATTATATCAATGGGTCAAACAAAATACCATTCTAGACAAATGTTCTTTAATACAGTCAAGTTCATGCCATTTATTGGATTGTTTGTGTTGTAACCATGCTTTAGCACATGTAAGGTCATTAAATGCAAATGTTTATTAAGAAACAGACTGACTCCCATGGGACATCGAAGATAGCTATAGGCAGGGATAGTTTAGATCGTGGGTTCAAACCCCACCCGATGTGAATTGTTTATACATTTATGAATTTGGTTGGTTTTGTAACTAAAGGCAACAGAATCATGAAAATTGGAACGAAGGGGTTTTAAAGAGCGATCTATTTAATGAAAATATTTTCATCTATTTCCTACTTCCGGTTATACCGGAAGTTGCTTATAACTTCATTTTTTTGAATGAGACACCCTGTATATTTTTACCTACATATTTAAATTCTCCTCGATGTCTTCGTTGTTAAAATGTTTTGTAATATTATATAGGGGAGTTTAAAAGAGAATTACATTTTTTTTCTTAATTTCGCAGCAATATTCACACCCTGTAGAATTGTAGTAGTTTGACATCCAAAACTATATTTATGTTCAGATGATTTTTAATATAATCTACTATTGTTAAGAATTGTTAATATACCCCATTCCACGAATATACGACTCTCTTGGATTATTGCGACAACGAATATTTTACTGGAGTAATTATTGGAGTAAATATTAGAGCAAAATACTTTCGTATTTCTTATGTTGCGTACTAAAATATTCGTCGTCGCGATAATATAAAACAGTCGTATATTCGTGGAATACACCATATAGCTAAATTTTTAATTTTAGAATACAGGGTTGGTCTAAACTCGGAATGAGTATTTTCTGAGTTTGCTTAATTGGAGCACCCCGTATTTTAGTATTGTAATGATATAATATGGTAATTTTTTATTTCTTAACCATTTCCTATACCTAACTGCTTTAGTTTGTGAGTTATTGGTGATTCAAGCCAAATATTATTTGCAACAAAAAATATGTGAAATTTTATTAGGTTAGCCGTGAACATAAAATGTTCGCAAATAATTCAATAGGAATTAATTTTTCGGAAATAGATACATATTAATCTAGAGTCTAGAAGTCTAGACTGATCCAAAAAATTACCAATAATTGTTGAGCTATTAAAATACCTACGTAGTTAAGATTGTTAGTGCGATTAACAATTAAGCACAAATTAAAGCAGTTAGGTATAGAGAATGCTTAAGAAATAAAAAGTACCATAAAATATCATTTCATTACAATACTAAAATACAGGGTGTTCAATTTAACAAAACTCAGAAAATATTCATTCCGAGTTTCGACCAACCCTGTATACCAAATTCAACATTTAGCTACACTAATAATTTTTAACAATAGTAGACTATATTAAAAATGATTTGAACATAAATAAAGTTTTTTATGTCAAATAACCAATTCTACAGGGTGTGAAAACTGCTACGAAATTAATAAGAAAACGTAATTATCTTTTAAACTACCCTATATAATATTACAAAACCTCATATTTCAGAAAGAAGACATGGAAGAGAATTCAGAAATGTAATAATATACAGGGTGTTCCATTTAAAAAAACGAAGTTATAAGCAACTTCCGGTATAACTGAAAGTAGGAAATAGATAAAATATTTTCATTAAATAGACCACTCTTCAAAACACTCCATTCCAATTTTCATGATGCTGTTGTCTTTAGTTCTGGAGATATTTTTAATAGGAAAGTTTATCTGCCTCACCCTGTATGTTAAGTCAAGCTGAAAATGTACCTTTACTGTTACGTTGTTCTAAGATCTAAAGTAACGATTAATAAATAGTAATATGCTAGTGGGCAACTACGAGACTTGCAAGACTCTTGCTGCAAGACCAAGACCAAGACCTGGAGCGCAATACCAAGACCAAGACCAACACCAGGTGTACTGTCGCAAGACCAAGACCAAGACTCTCTAAGTCTCGTCTTGGTCTTGCATTTGGGCAACACTAATTGTAAATCATGATTTGGGAGTGCTCCTCGTAACATTCAACGTGTCTTGGTTTGTTTATTTCTAATGCAGATTTATTGTGAATGTAGTATAGAGTATTATTCATTTATTACGGAAATAAACTCATGCTGCGTTAATTAAATGCATCATTTAAAATGTGCTTCCATCCAATTCAATTAATTCTAGTCTAGCGTAGCAGAAGCTGCTCAATCGAAAAATCCCTGCCCATTGAGCCCCATAATAAACAAATGACATTTAAACCTTTACAGCCCATTATACAGCCCCCATTATTTGACAAAATTAAACCCAACGAATTATTATTAAAATAGATAACAAAACCTAAATTTTAAGCATTTAAGTAAGTATTTAGGTGGTCGAGAATCAAAGTCATGGCAGTATTAATTTTAACTTTAATCTGACATATGAAATACGTGAACGCTAAACTGCTGGAAGTATCTCTTCCAGAATGTACTTAAAACTGCCATAATTTTGGCTCTCGACCACCGAAAGACTTCCTTAAACGCTTAAAAGTTAGGGTTTGTTTTCTATTTTAATAATCCGTTGAGTTTTAACATTTCAGATTAATCGAACAGATGAGAGAAATCATTAAATACAACCTCTGCTGACTTACTTATGAAGCAAAAATTTTGATGAAAACTTTTTTGTAAAAACTTACAGTTTTTGAGTCATTTATGAAAAATCGCTCTAAAGCATGCATTTTCTTTCCAAAAATTAAAATATTTGATCTTTAATAACTCAAAAAGTATTGATTTATTTTAATCACATTATGTAACAAAGTTTGCTTACAATTTGTCCCTCTCTCGATTTGTGGGGTTATTTTTAATAAAGTGATTTTCACTCCCGAGAAGGGGTGACATATACCCCAGGCTAAAACCCCAAGTTGTTATTGTCAATTCGTGAAAATAAATGGAGATTTACCGAAATCGAAGGTAATAGTTGATTTTTACCTTCAGTGACTGCACTATAGAAAGAAAATGGCAATTCAATAATTGAGATGCGTATATTTTGCAAGCTAATAAATTATTAAACGATATGTAGTCGCCAAATAATCAATTTAAATTATTTTAAGAACAACTCTCTCTTAAGCCGGGAAAATGGGGTCGTTTTCTTGCGAAGGGGTTGTAGCTATATAATCGAAAGGTGCGTGATTTAAGAGTTTATTCTTAGAATATAAGCTATACGAATTAAACTACTATTAACTTTTGTGTAAAAGTTTACAGTTTTTCAGTGATTTACAAAAAACCTCTTCAAAACATGCATTTTTTTCACAAATAATTAAAATCTTTGATCTTTCATAACTTAAAAAGTCTTATTTTATTACCTTTATATAATAAATTTTGCTTTTAATTTGTTCTTTTATTGATTTGTGCAGTTATTTTTTATAAAATAATTTTCACCCCGGAGAAGGGGCGGTATCCACCCTCAGGGTAAAGGCGCAAGGTGGTACCATGTCACCTTTGTTTCTTGACGTATCCTCTAACCACTGACCAATTTTCGTGAAAATCGATGAAGGTTCACCGAACTTGAAGGTAATCGTTGATTTTTACCTTCAGTGACTGCACTATACAAAATAAATTGCAATTTACTGATCTAAATGCGCGTAATTTGGAAGCTTATAAATTATTAAATGATATGTAGTCGCCAAATAATTAGTTTAACGCATTTTAAGTACAACTTTCTCTTAAGCCGGGAAGATAGGGTGGTTTTCTTGCGAAGGGGTTGTAGCTAAATAATCGAAATGCACGTGACTTAATAGTTTATTCTTAGAGTATATAAGCTATAGGAATTATATCCGCAATACGATATATTTTAAGTTTTCTCAGCATTTTTCTCTTAAGTTAAATCAATTAAAGGGTTGTTTGGGGGTGAAGGGGATGAGCTCAAAAATCGAAACTATATAATTTCAAGAGCTCATAAGTAGCTCGTAATTCTGCCGCAAAAACCGATTCAATATTCCTATTTTTAAGTAGTGGGGGGGCTGACTCAGCCCCCCCCCCCCATTAGGGTATTAAATTCCTGCTCAGTGGAACGAGCTCAAAATTTTTAGTTTGCGGAATATGAGAGCTCATAAATAGCTCATAAATCAGGGCTATTTGTTTTTTAATTTTTGCAAGTGGGGGGGGGGGGGCAGCTCAACACGGGTATTTTAATTTATGCAAAATCGTTTAAAAGATATTTAAAAATCCTTCCATTTGTCGGTTTCTACATATTTTGTTCCCGTTTAGTTAAATTTTTACAATTAGTTGAAAATCATAAAATTCTGGAAGTTTAAAAATAAAACTTCCTGGATCCCGCGTACCAAAAAAAGTTGATTAATAGCAAGCTGAAAATTTGTTAATAGCTTAACAATGTCTAGTCAGACAAACTTGACTGACTAGGAGTACAGTGGAACAGGGCAAGTTTTAATTGTGGAACAGGTTAAAAATTTGCAACGTCATATTACGAAAAGGTCCCATGTATTTTGTCGTACAGAACATCCAATTGATTTGTTACCCTTTCATTAAACTCTCATGCAAAAATCAGACTGCTATTACTAGCCAACATGATTCCTGTCATTTGACATGTTCTTCGTGTTCCACTCATTAAAATGCCCAGCTGGTGATAAACACCAGTCTGATTTTTGCATGAGAGTTTGATGAAATGGTAACAAATCAATTGGAAGTTCTGTCCGACAAAATACATGGAACGTTTTCGTAGCCTGACGCTCCAAATTTTTGACCTGTTCCACAATTAAAACTTTAAGACACAAAAACGTTAAGCTATTAACAAATTTTCAGCTTGCTATTAATCAACTTTTTTTTGGTACGCGGGATCCAGGTCTAGTAGGTATCTTTTGCGGTTTTGAAAATTATTTCATCAAAAAGTTGACATTATAACAAGAAAAATGTAACCTTTTGCGCTAAAACTGGCCCACTTGGCTCAGATACATAGCTTTTCAAATACTGGGTTATTTTTACCCTTTCGAGGGGCATGTCTCAGGCCCAGGTTGACGTAGAGGTCTAAAAAAACTACTGTAGGCTACGTTTTTCATTTACAATAATATACTGAAATTGGGTAAAAATCCACGGATACATAGGAAATCCACGGGAATATAATACATAGGAAAACTATAGAAAAATGTTGAAATGGAGGATAATAATTGTTTACATTTTGAATACCTACTAATATCATTACAGTTACAAAACTATGAAACTATCTGGAATTTTTCTCTAGCAGTATATATTAGAAAATTGATAAAACTTTATGTTTTATGTTTAACTAGAGAATTACTTATTCATTTATTACGGAAATAAACTCATGCTGCGTTAATTAAATGCATCATTTAAATTGTGCTTCCATCCAATTCAATTAATTCTAGCGTAGCAGAAGCTGCTCAATCGAAAAATCCCCAGCTCATT